>NC_080770.1:22916110-23530039 GCF_020826845.1 Diceros bicornis minor
CCTGGGCTAACATCTGTACCCATCTTCCTTTACTTTATATGGGACCCGCCACAGCATGGCCTGACAAGCGGTGCGCCGGTGCCCACCCGGGATCTGAACCCGGGCCACCAGTAGCGGAGCGTGTGCACTTAACTGCTATGCCACGGGGCCAGCCCTTAGCGTGATGTTTCAAGGTTCATCCACGTTGTGCTATATATCAGGATTTCATTCCTTTTTGTGGCTGAATTCCTCTGCTTTTTGAGGTCAGGTATGTGTTTTTCATCTTGATATCTTGCCATCTTTTGGAGCTCCATAAAGGCTGTTGAATTGATTAGAATTCATGCTCTTCGTGTGGATTGCCAGTCACAGAGGAATGTCCACTGACAAGCTCCAATCTCTTGAAAATTCAAACATATCAGTGTGCATAAAAGTATATAACAATAACCCAAATCACAGTTAACAGCATCATTTCTAATTTCTAATCTAATCATAATTTCCAATCTTTGAATGTACAGCATTTTCATAACATGGGTTGTGTGCAGAAAAAGTGTCACATGAAGAGAACAATAACAGGCAAATTTCTGCCTTTGCATTACAACTAACTATAATATATGAGTGGTTTTTGTTAGAGGGGTGGACTGATCTCCAGGTATTCCATATTGTATAGAGATAAGTTTATAAACCTGGCATTTAATGGCCTAGTTAGAATAAGTAATACTTGCAGAGTAAGGGCATTTTGAAGGTAATCATAGGTCTCCCAGCTTGTTTCAGTATGAACAAAGCTTCAGAATATACTCATGCATGAAATGCTTTCTTCTTAAGATGGACTTCTGCTTATTTTTTGGAGGTTCATAATTGATTTTGATCTGCTTGATTGTCTACTTTTCCTCTTCTTGCTTTTTGGACCTAGTCTCCCACTCCGTTTTCCTGTTCTCCAGTAATACAGGGCATTTGATATTAATCCTTGGGGCATGGGATGAACTGGAAGTTTTATTCAGTCAACCCTATTGTCCCAAAGAGGTATTACAGCCCTCATAATACTTAACACATGGGACTTTATTTTAGTGTTAGGGAGGATATATATACCTTTTTTTCAAATAACATGAACCATTCTTTTGTTCAAAACTATTCCTTGATTCTTGGTTATTTTTTATAATAGTTAGAATGTATCATGGAAGTTTAAGTATTTCAGAAATATAATTTGAACAGGGAATTAACTATGTTTCTATGTAGCCTTTCTGAGTGGAACTTCTAACAAATCCCAAAGTTGGTTGCTATTAATATAATCCTGTATTTATCTGCACACTCCTTCCTAGAGGTGCTATGGCATGATGAAATTGTCAAAGGGCAAGTAAAATAGAAACAAGAAATTTTTTAACAAAACCTGGAGAATTAGTCTTCCTATAATTGAGAGTTGATTCCTTGATTTTTGAGTCCTTAAAATGGAAACTTGTGGTTTGAAAGAATGATGTGACTTGAATGGGGTTTATAAGCGTAGCCTGGGAGGAATAGGTGTGACAGCTCTGGCTAATGCGCTTAAAAATTGGTCCCATCCCTGTGTGACCTAAACATTTCTGGGTTTGTTTTCTGGTCTTTAAAATGGAGGTACCAACTTGGAATGGTAATTTGAGAATTAATTGAGATAACTTATGGTAGGCACTGAACAGTGCCTGGTACAGTGTTGATAATGCTGTTTCCTTTTTCCATCTGTAAAAATGGGCATACTGCTTACCTCGTCGGTTAGTAATGCATTTCAACCAGATAAAATGACACTGTTGAAATGCCTAGCAGTGCCATACATAGGCAGTAGCTACTAAGTCAGTGTTCCTTTCGTTTCCCCTTTGGGGTATATTTTGTTTGGCATTTTCCTTTGTTGTAGTATAAGGGATGAGATGGTGTCCTAAAGTCCAATTTGTGCATCTGAAATGTTTTGCTACGCAGGGCATCTTTCCCCATAGAACCTTTGAGCTCATTGTTCCCTGTGGAATAATGTGGTTTCCTAGGTTCATCTTCACTGCCTATATGTCACATGAGAGTCTGTTGATGGGAGTCTTCTGTGTTCATAGAAAACTGAAAAATGCAGATTAGTATATTATTGGATTTGTAATAGGGACACCTGGGTCTCTTCCTAATTAGGTTACTAGTTTTAGACTAGGAGGGAAGGAGGACTCTAATATTTAGAGTTGTAATGTAGATGAATGGGTTAATTAGTTTTAGCTATTTGCTTAATAAACTATTTTGTATCAAGAATCCTTATCTGAGCTTTGTAATTTGCTAAAGACAGTTTTCTTGATGAGATCTTTGTAATTGTAACTTTGCCTTTGTCATGAAATTGACTGTCAGAATCTCCTTAAAGTAGGGGTTTCCTTAGAGGATTAATGAGAACTGTTCTTTAGTTATTTTTTAATCTCTGCTATGCTATAGAGGCCATGGGCATATATTTGTTTATTTTATACTTCTTTGAGTTCCAGACCTGTAAAAATTTTTAAGAATGTTTTACATCCATCATAAACTCCACATTGACTTAACATATTCTTTCTGCTAAGGAAATCTTTAATTCTCCTAAAAACGTTATCTCACAGGTAGAAGGATAAATACTAGAATTTTCTCTGGGCATTGGGATATGGGTGGTTTTTTTTTGTGTGTGTGAGGAAGATCAGCCCTGAGCTAACATCCATGCTAATCCTCCTCTTTTTGCTGGGGAAGACCGGCCCTGAGCTAACATCTATTGCCACTCCTCCTCCTTTTTTTTCCCCTTTTTCTCCCCAAAGCCCCAGTAGATAGTTGTATGTCATAGTTGCACATCCTTCTAGTTGCTGTATGTGGGATGCCACCTCAGCATGGCCAGCCAAGCCGTGCGTTGGTGTGCACCCGGGATCTGAACCCGGGCTGCCACTAGCGGAGCGCACACACTTAACCACTAAGCCATGGGGCCAGCCCCCGTGGGTGTGTGTTTTTTTTTATACTTACCATTGTTTGTAAATTTTTATACAGAGAACATGAATTTCATAAATATGGAAAGTTACATTAAAATTAGGCTTTTTTCCTCAAGGGATGAGAAAGCTTAGTTAGAGGAGACTATGAGTATAAGATATTTCATCATCTTAAATGATTTAAAGCCTTTTAACTCTTAGAGCTTTGTGAAGTTCTGATGTGACCCTCAATTAGCTGACCTTTTCCTCGCTTTACAAGAAATGGACTCACTTTCAGAACAGCTTTTGGATTGTTAACACTTTGATTTTTCTCTTCCTCCACTTAGAAAATATGGCAGCGAGTATACTGGCACCAAGTATACAGAGGAATGGTGAGTTCCAGGTTAGAGGCTGCAGCGCGATCTGACGGATCTCAGTTGATTTTAATATGTCTTTTGGGATGTGTTTGCAGGTGTGGAGTGTGGCTGTAGAAAGAACTGTTCACTGACTTGCTGACCTGCAGGGACTGCCGGCTCTTTTACAGCAGTGTTCGGCGTGGACAAGATGGAGTTGAATATCACTTTTTCCCCATGTTGCAACTCCATTGAAACTTATTTTTGAGTTGGGAAATTCTTTAGTTTGGGGTTTATGCAAAATGAAGTCTTTTGGTTCCAAAGCTGTTTAATTTTATAGTGTTATACTTTTAATTTTGAAAGGTCAGTAGTTTTCATTTACATAACATTGCTACTCTTCAGCAGAAGAATCGCTAAATTAGAATCTGTCACCACTTTCTCATTGTTCTTTTACCTTTTTGTTTCCTGTGAGACTGAAGCAAAATCTTGCAGAGATTGTGGGAATGTGTGATATTTTGGTGATAATGTGGAGTAACTAATAGTCTGTTGTGAGTAGACTGTCTTTTTTAACCCAGTATTATTTGGACATCTGTTAAGTTTTTGCTAGTTTCTGTTCTGTACAGATAATTTACTGTAGGCTCTTCCCAGTTTCTTTGTGCTGTAGCTTTTGGGTGTTGTAAACAGTTCTCTTTTCTGCTCCAATCCCCTCCCTCCACACTACCATGACATAACTTGGCTAGTGTTTCTTTCCCTCCTGCATGAATTCTGTCTGCATGTTGCTGCTGACTTACCTTTCCAGGTTGGGTGGGACATTACCAGTGAGAAACACCTGTGCCATCCTGTTGGGTGCCTGCCTGATTCTGAATGCTGCTGTCTGAGCAAGAGTCTTAGGCGGTCCAGGGAGTGAAAGGAAGTCAGGGTGGTGACAAATGACTTGAAAATGTATAACTGACATTCATCAGCCAGCTGGTTATTACTGTACATTGAAGCAGTACTGCTTTGGGGTCATATAGTCATTTTAAACCTTATAGCAGGCTTTCAACAAGGATATTTCATTGGAAGCTATGTGGTAAAAGACTATTTATTCCTTAGGTCTCTATTTCTTAGATGGCTGGAGCAGGGTGAGTAGGCATCGCATTGTGTGTTCTTCAGCCCTTCCCTGCTCATGGTTCAGTTTCTGTTTGTCTGTCGTGTAGTGCACAGCTAACCTTCATCGTGAAGCTTTTCCTGTCCATTTCAATATGTATCAGAGGATATTATTTAGTATTTTATTAATGATATATATTTTTTCATTTCAGCAAGATTTTAAGCTTTTTGAGGGTGGAGACTGCCTTATTGCTTAATGTAGTACATATCTTTTGAGGAGTAAGACACAGTCCCTACCCTAATTATATTCTGTGATTTAGCCCTGCCTGTAACAGCTTATTCGACCAGGATTGGACACCTAACCCAAGCTGGGCAAATCAATTTCTCTGAGGAATTTGACATTGGAACTGAGATTCATGGGAACAAACAGATTATCTGAATTCAGAGAACTTGAAACATATAAACTCAGGTGCTGGGGTGCAGCCAAGTTCAGGCTCATACATGTGGAAGCAGTGAAGGCCAGTCTGCAGGGAGGGAGAATTAAGTCGATTCATCCAGAAAGAAGCATAGATGAGAAATGCAGCTCTAGAGAGAGAGGCAGACATCCACATGCAGAATAGCAGCCTGGGTGCATAAAGGCTTTCCAGGTGTGGCCCTGTTGTACTTTCTGCCTTGGGGTTCCTTGAGATAGTCGAGTATCCTTTCAATAAATTCCAGTTTTTGCTTAAGCTAGTTTCTCTTAATTACAACCAGAAGAGCTTTGAATAAGACACTTAGTACAGAGCTCTGCCTAACATTGCTTAAATTCATTTGAATTTTAGAATAGTCAGCCTAGGATCATGGCTCTGTGAAAGATTGCCCTTTTTCCCTCAATAGCTTCCAGACCCTTAGGCTGCCTGGGGTCTTGGCTCCTTTGTCTGTAGTGTAGACATTCACCTATATTGTTGCTGTTGGTGTGTAGAGTGCTTTTCTCTCGTGCTTTGCCAGATCAAGATTGAGGTTTTGTTTTGTTTTTTACAAGTTTTTAATGATTATTTGCTTATAACTAGTTCTTTTAGAGATGTAAGACTGATAATAATACTGCTATTTCAGATAGGAAACTTAAGTGAGCTATCATTTTTAAAGAATTTTTTGTGAGGCATATGGATTAGGTCATTTCTAGTTAAGTAACCCATTTGTTAAGTAACACACTGATTGTTTCCTCTTAACACATTTGTTAAGTAACACTGATTGTTTTAAAAAAAAGTTGATGGACTTGAGTGGAGCACAATAATGTGGGTTGAACAGCAGTTGAGACTTTGAACAAAGGGTAATGGTGAGTGGCTGTGTGCCCAGTTGATGAAGTCTGTCTGGTCTCGGCTCAGTTAGTAATTCCATGAATGATCTGTAATAGGAGCATCACAGTGGTGTTTTTCTCTCTGAGAAATGTTAATGAGGGGGAGAGGGAAGCTCTGAGAAAGACAGTTTAATGCTTCTAATTTGATTTTTTTCTTCCTGTGATCATTTGGTTTCTGTTAAGTTGAAAGACTTTATTCCAGAGAAATGTAAAATTTCCTGTATTATTAATGAGCAGGAATTAAAAAGAGAGAAGAGCCAGCTTTGAAACGTGGATTTGTATACAACTAGAAAGGAATAGAATTGCAGGGTAGAGAAAGCTGGAAGACATTATTTGATATTGGAGGCCAAATTGTTACGAATATGTACGTAAGCAGTGTCACGCCTTCGTGAACTGAATGCTGTGCGTAGACGAAGTCTTGCAGTCCGTAGTGCTTCCTCATATGGGGCCTTGCGCAAAGTAGATACTCGATAAATATTTGTTGAATACTCAATATCTGGTCGAATGGCACTTTAATTTTATGTTTTGAGACAGTTCAGTACTAAGGACTAGTAATAGGAGAAAAACCTTTTAGAACAGAAATTCTGTGAATTTCTTGTTTGTTCAAATCATTGTCTTTTGAAGATAATCAGTACTTTAAAGCTCCAAGGAGTTTTCTGAAAAAAATGTAAGCAGCTTTCCATTAAAAGACATTAAGTTGACTAAGATTTGTACTATAAAAGCTTTTGGGTAGCTCTGTGATGTTGAAACCTCATAATGTATATTGCCTGGACAAAATCAGAAGGCTCCTAGACAATCCTGATTCTAGCTCTGTTTTCCATAGCTCCAGAGAATAAGAAAAGGAGAATCTGATACTGCTGGCAGTCTGTGTTCTCTTGCTTTTCTGGGCTAAGACATGCATTTAAAAATAAAATAAGGAAATTGTAAACCAGTAGTAAAAATGAATAAAGCACACAGGAGTTTGTCTCCTCTCGTGTCCTGTGGCCTTCGTCTCTGCTTTTTGTCTTTAGACCATCTGATATTAAACTGATGTGGCAGAACTGTGCTCTGGGCTTGTCCTTCGCATTTCCGCTTTCGAGTTTATGGGAAATAATCATGGAAAGACACCATGTTTATTATATATTTATTGTTTTTATCATATGCTTTTTCTGTGTAATAGCCTCTGGATACATTTACAAGTGCAAAAAAAAAAAATCTTGCCAACTTCTTTACTGAAGTAATTTGGGTTATCGATTGTGGCGATGGGATTGGGAAACTATTTAAAAATAACCCTTTTGGACCTGCTACAGAAAAGCTTAGGTGGGGGCCTGGCCCGGTGGCGCAGGCGGTTAAGTGTGCGCGCTCCGCTGTGGCGGCCTGGGGTTCACCGGTTGGGATCCGGGGCGCGCACCAATGCACCGCTTGGCGGGCCATGCTGTGGTGGTGTCCCATATAAAGTGGAGGAAGATGGGCACAGATGTTAGCCCAGGGCCAGTCTTCCTTAGCCAAAAAAAAAAAAAAAAAAGGATTGGCAGATGTTAGCACAGGGCTGATCTTCCTCACAAAAAAAAGAAAAGCTTAGGTGAGTCAATATATCAAAACCACATACAGTATTTCTATGGAATATCTTGATGCCTGTTGCTTACCTTTAGCTGATTATATTCTATCTCCTTAAATCCATTTTTTTTTTTTTTAGGCCTGTAAATTTGCGATTTCTGTTTTTCTTTTTTTTTTTTTTTTGCTGAGAAAGATTCGCCCTGAGCTAATGTCTTTTGCCAATCTTCCTCTTTTTGTTTGAGGAAGATTCGCCCTCAAGTAACATCTGTGCCAGTCTTGCTCTATTTTGTATGTGGGTCACTGCCACAGTATGGCCGCCACTGAGTAGTGTAGATCCGTGCCCAGGAACTGAACCCAGGCTGCCAAAATGGAGTGCTGCAAACTTAACCACTAGTCCACAGGGCTGGTGCCTCTGTTTTACTTTTATAATATGGTTATGAATTTGGTTTCAACACATTTTATCTTAGTGGTATTTGTATTTTCAATAATTAATTATTAGTTTGAAATCAAGGAAAGATTTTTATGAGCAGAGGGTCACTTCTTGAGCTTTGTTCTAGGTACCTTCTAGCTCTCAAGTTATTGTGGATCAAGCCTAGGATAGCTGAAGTTCTAGATTATTATTATGAAATCAAGTGCTATTTTTATTAATGTTCATTCATCTAGGTTTTTTTTTTTTTTTTTTGGTGAGGAAGATCAGCCCTGAGTTAACATCCATGCCAATCCTCCTCTTTTTGCTGAGGAAGACTGGCCCTGAGCTAACATCCGTGCCCATCTTCCTCCACTTTATATGGGACGCCTCCACAGCATGGCCTGACAAGTGGTGCGTGGGTGCGCGCCCGGATCCGAACCCGGGCCGCCAGCAAGCAGAGCTCGAGCACTTAACCACTATGCCACGGGGCTGGCCCCTATCTAGTTTAACTTTGCTCTGTGTTGAGACCTAGAGAAAGACTCCACTCTGTTCCAGGAAGCATACAAGACTTAAAAAAATGTATTCTTTTGAATTCTGACTGCTCCACTTCTCTGAACACTAGATCCACAGATCAGACTTGTAAATGACCTGTTTTCTTAAGGTATCTTCTAACAGAATGGGTCCCAGGGGAGCTGAGTGGCAGCACACATTTAGCTGGGAGTGGCAGTCATCTCCCTGAATTATATCCGCTTTTCCACACACAGTAATTTTGGAGGCAGACTTGGGATTTAAACTTCCAGTTCTCCGTTCTGGTCCAGTTTGATTTATTTTATAATAAATTTTATTTATTATAATTCTGTTTTGTGTGTCTGATATATTTCTAACATAACCTTGTAGGGAAGCTGAAATTTCTTGAGTAGAAAACTTGCTTTGGAGAACTTTGAAGTCTTGATAGGAAAAATACTAAACAATATAATTTATGCAATATGGTGATCCAGAAAGAAATGGCAGCATACATAGGTCATTGAAACTTCATTGAGTTTATATTTATTTAATTGTTTTCATTAATAGGGAGGGAAAAGATTAAGACTTGAATATGTTTAAGTCTTCTTTTGCAAGAGAGAGTCACTAAAACAGTTTTAATATTTCTTCGGAATTGTATACTACATGGTAATATTTCTTGAAGGCAGTTTGCTGAAGAAAAATTAGATCAGGCTTTCTGAATTGCCAGAGCCAGAAAATGCTTTGACCAAAAAAAAAACGGGCTGGTGGATCCACCCCTAGAAATCCTAGTGGGTCCCTATGGTAACAACCTCCTTGCTTACAACTTGTCACTGTGTAACTGTCACTGGGGTTCAAAGAAAAGCCAGTATATCAAGAACTGTGTGGCATTAACTACTCCTTGATAAAATACTGTTGCACATTTGCAAAAAGCCAGAAATAGAAAGTTAAAGGTTTTAATTTCTGTGTTCCGTTAATTAGATGCTTTAAAAAGCTGCCTAATTATGGTAAGGTGCAGCAGTGGGAAGGTGGTGGGTGGCCGTGGCGGGCATAGGAGGAAGACATAGGCTCAGAATGTTAGAATCTCAGAGATTTTTCTTCTCTAATCCTTTGATTTTGCAAATGAGGAAAGTGAAATGCCTTACTTAAGTTCACATGGAAGTAGAAGCAGGATTCCAGCCCAGGCTTCTGATTTTCCAGCACACTCTTCTGCTGTCTCCACTCATGCGTTCCATTTACCATACCTCTGCTTTTCATAAATGAAGTCTCAGTTTCTAAGGGTAGGAAAGGACCTTAGAGGTCATACAGGGAAACTTTCTACCCAGCAAAGGAATCGCTTCTACAGCAGTGTGGGCAGGTGGCCTCTGCCTCTTCCTTCCTCCTTCAGGTGGGGGTTACCTATCTAGTTCGCAAAAGCCCTACTGCCTGAGTTCCAGGAGAGGAGAGTTTTACATGGATTTCCCATTTTAAAGCCATATGCTTTGTTTTTCTCCCCTTACAAAAGAGCAATGGAAAATCAGATCCCAGTTTTTCATTAGTCTGTTTATCTCCATTTAAGTCATGCTTGTCAGTCATGACAAGACAGTAATTTGTTAAAAGAATTATGTCGTACCTAAACCCTAGAACTTTGAAAAGATAATGCCATATTTGGAACAAGCTACTCCTTTAAAAGGTGGGAGGAAAGAAAGGATAAATGCTGTATTCAGAATAAAGTACTTTAAAATGTGCTTAATAGATGAGATGATTGTGAGGTGAAGAGTATCAAAAGAGACCTCAAAATAGTTTAAAAGCCAAATAGGCAAGTTGTTTTGTATTGTTCATGGTGCATGTGTGAATGTTTAGAGTAGGTTCATTTACACAAAAGTGGATTTTGGGTTCAAAACCAACATTATTTTGGTAATTATTAATTACATATACCAAAAAAAGGATTTTAGGTCCATTGTTGGGATGTCCTGCTGCTCACTCTGCCAGTCCTTTAATGCCGTTGTCAGTAAGTCCTTCACTTTTATTCCACTTTTCCCCTTTCCACACTGTTTGAAAGGTAGTGATAGTAAATATTTAAGATTATTAGTTTGGGAATTTTTTTATACCTTTTAAGCAAAGCACAAATGCGTATTTTCTAATAAGATATATAGAAATGTTTTCAGTTTCTTATAAACACAGTTATTTTTTCCTCGAAGAATTTACCAGACCTAAAAATGGAGAATTTGGCTCCAATATTAATTTTCCTTTTTGTCTTACCAGAAAATTAAAGTGAAAATGCTGTTGGCAGTCTTTTGCTGTCTTGACTTCACAGTAGAGAATTCTATAATGAAAATGTGGCTGAGTTTTTAATACTCTGGAATTTCATGATCACCAGCACTTCTTGTTGTGCAGCCAAGGTAATTAAGGTAATCAAATATTGTAGTCATTAGCAGGTGTAGCCTGGCTCTAAAGGAAATCTGTAATGCTAGTTTCATCCACAGTGCCCTTTTCCCTCATTTACTCTAAAATGTATTTGTTATTTAGTTATTATTCTGTTTCTTAATTTGACCAGTGAATTTTTTTTTTTTGTGAGGAAGATCGGCCCTGAGCTAACATCTGCCAATCCTCCTCTTTTTGCTGAGGAAGACTGGCCCTGGGCTAACATCCATGCCCATCTTCCTCTACTTTATATGGGATGCCGCCACAGCATGGCTTGACAGGTGGTGCATTGGTGCACGCCCGGGATGCTAACCGGCGAATCCTGGGCCGCCACAGGGGAGCACATGCACTTAACTGCTTGTGCCACTGGGCTGGCCCCCTGAATTTTTTTTTTCTGTGTGAGGAAGATCAGCCCTGAGCTAACATCCGATGCCAGTCCTCCTCTTTTTTGCTGAGAAAGATTGGCCCTGGGCTAACATCCGTGCTCCTCTCCCTCTACTTTATATGGGATGCTGCCATAACATAGCTTTTTTTTTTTTTTAATTAAAGCTTTTACTTTATTTATTTATTTTTTTTATAATTTCATTTTTATTTATTTTTCCACCCAAAGCCCCAGTAGATAGTTGTATGGCATAGCTGCACATCCTTCTAGTTGCTGTATGTGGGACGCGGCCTCAGCATGGCCAGAGAAGCGGTGCATCAGTGCGCACCTGGGATCCGAACCCGGGCTGCCAGTAGCGGAGTGCGCACACTTAACCGCCAAGCCACGGGGCCGGCCCGCCATAGCATAGCTTGACAAGCGGTGCGTTGGTGCGTGCCCGGATCTGAACCTGCGAACCCTTGGGCTGCCGGAGCAGAGCTCGTTCACTTAACCACTGCACCACTGGGCCGGCCCCTGACCAGTGAATTTTTTCACGGAAGTTCATTGTACAAAGTTTTCCTTGATAAGAAAGTATGCCAAATTATATGGTAATGAAAGAAACTAGAAATTAGACTTCACATTGACAGTGGGACAGACAGACGGAGACAGACAGAGGTGGGGAGGGAGAGAGAGATGGTTGCTCCTTTACCATTTTGTAGACAAGGAAACTTGAGGTTAGGAAGCTCACTGAGGAAAGTAACTTCTTTGGTGCATCTGGCTTTTAGGTGGTAGGACAGGGCTGGGCTACTAGTCCACACTCCAAATGCTGTGCTCTTTTCCTGTACTTTTCTTGCTTATTGAGGCCCAGTCTTGTAACAATAATGAAGTAATTTATTTTTGTAACGTCTCCCTTTCATATGATAGTATGATTTTTAACTATTAATCGGTAACGTAAATTCAGTGTCTTATTCTAGAAGTTCTTACCTTTGAGAGAATTAGGAAAGTAGGCATATCTGTTTAACTGCCCTGATATTGCTTGTGCACCTTACCTAAACTGTTTACCAGTTTTTTTATTGAAAAGTAGGAGTAATTTAACCCTAACAGAAGCGGCATGGAAATGTGGTTTTAAGGTAGGTGGCATTCATAGCATCTTCAAGTCTTTCAGAAGAAATGCATGGATCATAACGGAGTTTCTATGGGCAGACAGGTGGAGGTATCCCTCCCACGGGTCATTTAGTTGATGGGAAAACTGGATGTTGCATCTTTTTTTTTTTTTTTTTTTGCTGAGGAAGATTAGCCCTGAGCTAACATTTATTGCCGATCTTCCTCTTTTTGCTTGAGGAAGGTTCACCCTGAGCCAGCATCTGCACCAGTCTTCCTCTGTTTTGTACGTGGGTCGCCACCACAGCATGGCCGCTGACGAGTGGCGTATGTCTGCGCCTGGGAGCCAAACCCAGGCCACTGAAGTGGAGCATGCTGAACCCAACCACTAGGCTGCAGGGCCGGCCCCCAGGATGTTACATCTTTATTTGGTTCACTAGTGAAACATGACGTAAAAGACTGCTCCCCACTCCCGCCCAGAAGTCTGGTCCCTCTCTCCCAACTCGCATGCCCCACAGCCATCCTTTTGGCTCTGATATTGCTTCTTAATTCTAAACAGCCATATCCTGTGAAATTCTAGAAAAGAGAGAGAGAGAACACCAACCTCTCCTGGCTGCCTTGCGGTCACTGTCACGTTTACCAAATGGTCTGCTCTATGACCATGTCCTCTTTTGACTGGACCCACATTAAAGAGTGTCCCAAATGCTGTCTTGATGTATGTCCTCACTAGCAATCTTGTTTTTTAAGCCTCCCTTTACAGGTTGATTCACAGTGGGGGAGAGCCATGTTCAGAAACAACTTCTGATAGCCTGAATCTTCTTGTCTTTCATCTCTTTGCTTCTATTTATGTTCTTTGTACCTCTTCCTTGAGCTTGCACCTTCTGCAAAGTTGACTATTATATCATCTTTGGGGCTGCAAAATCAAAGTTGGAAGATTTTAAAGTTAAAGCTCCCAGAATAATGTTGTCGCCCACTTTGCACATATGTCACATTTTCAGTTTACTAGTTAAGCCTCTAAATATGCGCTTTATATACAGTATGTGCAGTGTGATGACTTAGGTTGCCATGAGAACCTAAAATTTTAGGCTTAAATGGTTCAGTAACAGGCACGTTTTTTTTCTTTTATTGTCTTAGAGGTAGGCTAGTTTTTTCTTTTATCTAATATACTTTTTACAAATTGAAATATTAGGCAGTGGCCATTCTCCTATATCACCTCTTGCTAACAGGATGGGTAACTTCTTTGCCTATTAGCAGCCTCCTTCATTCCAGTCTTCCGTGCTCTGGTTTTTTTCCCCTCTGTACTTGTCTCCTATTACTTTCTTTGCTACAGGATAGAATTAGAAGTAGGACACTGGGAGCTTTACCTTTTTTAAAAAGTGCACCTGGTAAGAGAGGAGCTGTCCGGTGGGATATCCCCAAGCACACCTAAGGAATTCTGTTCTTATAGAAGCCCTCTGAGATGAGCTGTAGTAAAATTTGCTTGAAAACTTTTTTTAAAAAAAGTGTTGTGATGTTAGTCTGTCATCTAAAAACAATTCAGGTTCAGTTTGAATTGGAATACATTATTTTGAATAATTTCTTGGCCAGGGTGACTTGTTTATTCTTGACTGGATTTAGTCATGAAGGTTGCCTTCTTTTTGGATCAGGAAGTACAAGAGGAGATGACAGGATGTTAGAGATGGATCAAACTATATATTGTTTAGTCTTGAGCTCTTAAACCTTTTTGGATCATGGACTCCCCTTTGAAAATGTGGTAAAAAGCTATGGACCCATTTCCCTATAAATAGAAACAAATAACTACATAAATATATTTTACATGTATATGTAAAATTTTGCACACAACATAAGGGAGTTTAGGGAATCCATGAAATATCCATGAATTCTCTAGGTCTGTGGACCCTACATATGGACTCCTGATCTGGTCCAGTACCATTTTTCTCTTGGGGGAATGGGAAATGGGAAAGAAATGACTTTCCAAAGGCCATACTATAGGTGTTTATAGCCATTTTGATTTTGAGGTTATACTTGAAGTAATCACCCTTGGTGTATACAATTATGGTCTTTTGCATTATCTTCTTTATTTTTACTTAGTTGTCTTCACATAAGTAGTCTTAATAAAGTACATAATAGGTAATTAAATCTGTGATCTTACCCAAAAAGTAGCATATTAATCCATAATAAGCTACTCTTTGGGAAATCAAAGTTTCTATAACAAGGCTGCTCAGAAAATATATAAGACACTGTACACAGTTAAGAGATTTTTAATAAAATGTTGAACACTTGCATGTCTGTTTTGTGGGACATGAAAGTGCCTCTTCTGCTGGAATCCTGCTGTGTTCTTTTCTTTTTCAGTATAGTCATGCACTGCATAATGACGTTTTAGTCAGTGATGGATCACATGTACCTCAGTGGTCCCACAATATACATATATATACCGTATATCCTAGGTGTAGGCCATACCACCTAGGTTTGTGTGGGTACGTGCTGTGTTCTCATGACAAAATCGCCTAACGACACATTTCTCAGAATGCATCCCTGTTGTTAAGTGACATGACTCTATATCATACGGTGTGGACAAGGCTCTCCCTTGCACTAGGAGATCTAGGTAGTAGGATTGAGAGATCAAGTTTGCTATCATTTAGCATCCTTTGCTCATCATTACTGCATTGCCTGTAAGAGGCAAAGAGAAAATTTCAAATGGTTAATTTGCTGATAAAATATGTTAAAGTACATAATTATGGTAGACCAATTATATTTAGGAATTTGAAGCATTTTAAGTTTTAGGGAAAGTGTGTTGCTGGGAGGCTATCTAGTATATTTATGCCCCATAAGTTTGGGGTTGCGTACATATGTACACCAGACTGTTCAGTGATGGCATGGAGCTGGGCAATGCTCTTTTCTCTGGAGTTCCTCTTCGTGACTGGATGACTTAGCAATGTTTTATAATCAAGGATCTCAGTACATCAGCATCAGCATTTCTAGTCCCACCATTTTGTTTCCCTGTAGCAGGGTTTTTTTTTTTTTTTTTCTTGTTTTCATGGTGGTGTAAAATTTGCTCAAAAGGCTAGGCAGAGATTTCTGAGATGGAACAATATTTTCCTGAAAGTATTATGTGAGAGATGTTAGAGTGGATGCTGAGTTATGGTCTGAATTAATTTTTATCTTTTTTTGGAATATATTTTCTCTAAAGTGAGCAAAACCTGTAACTTTGCTTCCATAAGCAGTGTGGTATTAATCTCATACTACAGTGAAACATTTTAGGTTTAAATTACTTTACATTTTTAAATTATGGACTCAAAAAAAAATTTCAGAAGTGGAGCGACCTCAGAAATCATCTAGTCCAGATCCTATATCCTCACATTTAAGAAAATTGCAGGTGCACTTAGTAAGAGTGCTGGTAGGTGGGACCCGTGGAAGGTCTAGGTCTGTCCGTCCTCAGTCTCTTTCTCTTACTTTGCATAGCGTTTGTAGTTTGTGCCTCATACTTCAGCACTGGTCATATACTATCAGCCTTTATTATCTCATGTGTCAATCTTAGATCTGAGAACTGGACTGGAAGTATTAGAGGTCAGTGATAGTATGGCTTATGTTTATGCTACAGTCCCTACAGTACTGAATAAGTATATTGACAGTGCACAGTAAGTATTCGTTGAATTCATTAAGAGCTAAAGTACAGGGCCGCCCCCGTGGCTTAGCGGTTAAGTGCGCGCTCCGCTACTGGCGGCCCGGGTTCGGATCCCGGGCGCACAGTGACGCACCGCTTGTCGGGCCATGTTGAGGCCGCATCCCACATACAGCAACTAGAAAGATGTGCAACTATGACATACAACTATGTACTGGGGCTTTGGGGAAAGAAAAAAAGGAGGAGGATTGGCAATAGATGTTGGCTCAGAGTCGGTCTTCCTCAGCAAAAAGAGGAGGATTAGCATGGATGTTAGCTCAGGGCTGATCTCCCTCACACACACACAAAAAAAGCTAAAGTACGGAATCGGGCTGGCCCAGTGGCGTAGTGGTTAAGTTCATGCACTTTGCTTCAGTGACCCCGGGTTTGTGGGTTTGGATCCTGGCCACGGACCTATACACTGCTCATCAAGCCATGCTGTGGTAGCATCCCATATACAAAATGTAGAAAGATTGGCACAGATGTTAGCTCAGGGACAATCTCCCTCACCAAAAAATAAATAAAATACAGAATCATTTGAGCCAATTAGCTGTGCATTTCTTATCTTTGGAGAGTTCACCCTGGCCAGAAATTAAACTTTTCATATTCTGCGCATTGAGCTGAATCTGAGTGAATTGTTCTAAGCAGAGTAATTTTTGGAACACAATTATTTGGCTTCTGATATATTTATATAAGCCAGCAAGCATCCTGGGAAATATATCTTTTTTTTTTTTTTTTTATTGATGTTTTAATGGTTTCTAACATTGTGAAATTTTGGGTTGTACATTTTTGTTTGTCCATCACCATATATATGACTCCCTTCACCCCTTGAGCCCACCCCCACCCCCACCCCCCACCCCCACTGCCCCTGGTAACCACAGTCCAGTTTTCTCTGTCCATGTGTTGGTTTATATTCCACATATGAGTGAGATCATACAGTGTTTGTCTTTCTCTTTCTGGCTTATTTCACTTAACATAATACGCTCCAGGCCCATCCATGTTGTTGCAAATGGGACGATTTTGTCTTTTTTTATGGCTGAGTAGTATTCCATTGTATATATACACCACATTTTCTTAATCCAATCGTCTGTCGAGGGACACTTAGGTTGCTTCCACTTCTTGGCTATGGTGAATAATGCTGCAATGAACATAGGGGTGCATAAGCCTCTTTGGATTGTTGATTTCAGGTGCGTTGGATAGATTCCCAGTAGTGGGATGGCTGGATCATAGGGCATCTCTATTTTTAATTCTTTGAGGAATCTCCATACCGTTTTCCATAGAGGCTGCACCAATTTGCATTCCCACCAGCTGTGTATGAGGGTTCCTGTTTCTCCACATCCTCTCCAACATTTGTTGTTTTTTGTCTTGGTGATTATAGCCATTCTAACAGGCGTGAGATGGTATCTTAGTGTTGTTTTGATTTGCATTTCCCTGATGATTAGTGATGTTGAGCATCTTTTCATGTGCCTATTGGCCATCTGTATATCTTCCTTGGAGAAGTGTCTGTTCATTTCCTCTGCCCATTTTTTGATCGGGTTGTTTGTTTTTTTGTTGTTCAATTGTGTGAGTTCTTTATATATTATGGAGATCAATCCCTTGTCAGATGTATGTTTTGCAAATATTCTCTCCCAGCTGGTTGGTTGTCTGTTCATCTTGATTCTGGTTTCATTTGTCTTATAAAAGCTCTTTAATCTGATAAAGTCCCACTTGTTTATTTTTTCTTTAGTTTCCCTATGGGAAATATATCTTAAAAATTATATCAATTTATTTTAACTTGTACCAACTGGAAAAAGAGACCTCAAAACATAGTCTGAGAGTTGGAATGAGACCTTTATTCTGAAAACAGCAAAGGGCAGTGAAGGTTAGGGTTGTTCACACAAATGGAGAATAATCTTTTTTGCGTGTTAAATTCTGGAGGTTAAATGATAAATTAAGCCTCACGGCTGCTGCTGATCTGGTAAGAATCAGACCTAGTAAAGTTTTCACAGTGTCTTTTCTGTTCCCCATGGCTGAGGGATTCTTGGTGTAAGTGACTGAAATTATTGGGAAGTTCCTTGACTGAAATAGAATCTCTCAAACCTTTCTTCAAGTACCAGCCTATGTGTTTCTGTTTTTTGTCTGGAGCCTGTGAACAGGATGCATGTGTGTGAGATAATTGGGCTTTCACTAATGGCCCCCTTTCAGCAGCCATGTATGGGTAAAGCTGTTTAGGTCCCTGCTCCTCCCTCTCTGAGCACGAAGCAGAATGTGTTCTGCTGAAGCTGCTGTTCCACTTTTCGGCTGTCTATATTTGTAGAGCAGCAGCAGCAGCCCACTAGTGAGGCCGTGTGGCTGCCCTGTGCACCCAGATTGGCTCAGGCCTGCTCCGGGCTCAGCCAGGGCCCACCGTTTGTGTTCTTACGTGCGTCCATCTGTCTGTCTGTATACGTTTCTGTGGAGGACTGAGGTTTTCAAGTTAAAGAGGTGACCTGTTTGTCTTTTTTGTTTTGTTTTGTCAATTATAAATTGTAGAGAATATTTCAGAATCTTGGACATGGGGTGAGGAGGCAATATTTGTATTATTTAACAAAATATGTTTTAAGGAGAGGTTGCCACACTGGCAAATGTAGTGTCAGAAATGGTTTTTAGGTTCTTTTAGAAACTTACGTCATTAAAGTAGTAGTGTTTTTTTCCCTTTAGTTTTTACTGGTCACAAAGATCAGTCTTTAGGGGTGGAAATGGATTCCTTTCCTGGCACACAAATTTCCTGATAAAAGATTTGAGTAGAAAGCCTGAGGCGCCTCTTCCCCTTTGAATGATTTCGTATACATCTTTTTGGAAGACAGTGCAGTAGGGGCTAAGCCTCTTGCCTTGGCCCTTGGCTGGGAAATGCCCTGTTGCTTTGGACTTGGCAGCCACCTGTGCTCTGTTTGCGCTGATTCAGAGTGCTTTGTAGAGTTTGGCATTACAGAGGGCTTGTAATGTTTCTTGGTGTCATGTCTATTTAAGGAATAGTAGGGGACATGACATGTAGACAGATTTCAGGTTATTTCCAAAGAGTATTGGGTTTGTTACTATATTTTTAAAGAATACTTCCTTGGTTTGTTATAAGATGTTCTAATTAGAAATGAATTCCTCACTCTTGATGAACTTAAGTCTAAGTTCAAGTTTGTTTCTTTGTTTTACACTTTCCTTTTACTCCCCCTCCCCCATCCCCCCCATGAGTCATAAGCATGCAGAGTTGGGAATAGAACTTGTCAGCTGAGTAGGGATGAGACAGTTCTCTGCACATTTGTAACTGTGGCCGATATGAGGAGAGAAAAGGACTTTAAATGCTGGAGAAACATCTTCCCTGAGGCGACTTCTTGTTGCCTGGTATGTGTGGTGCCTGGTATGCCTGCGTGGCTGTGTGGTATGGTTGCAGAGTTCCATGTGACCATTTGCCGATGTATTCTGGCTCTGAATCACTTAGAAATCTGTTCTGCAACTTGTCCGTTGTTGGCTTCGGTGTATGTGTTTGTTTAGGGCCTAGGACCTGGTGCTCAGTCCTAGGATGGGTCCTGCGTACTTAATGACTTTCTGAAATTCTGTTGAGTGTGGCATTAAATTGGCTTCACCTTCTCCTTCTTGGTAACTCTTAGTGCCCATCTCGTTTTACCATCCTACTAGTGTTTTCCCATTTATACTGTGAATCACTATACATCCTCTGTAGGGGCTGTCATTGGAGACTAAAATTGGTGGCAGCTCTTTGATTTTACAGCTCAACCTCAGGAAAGGACACTGGCTAACACATCTCTGTTCCAGCTTTCCCTTTGTTCTTCATCTTTTTAAAAAATTTATAATTTCCTTGGTCTCACTTTATTAGTTTATATTTTTTCATTGTATGCGGTTCGAAAGCTTCCCCAAAACCTTTTTGGTATGATGAGAGTAATAAATAAATGTTTATAAATAAATAAGTGCTCTGAGAACAAGTGATTCAGTATTTCATAATGAAGGTTACACTTACACTGGACACTAACAGGCACAGTTGGAGATTGAAGATCTGTCAGCCAGTCATTGCTTTCTTATCTACTCCTCTTCCCCTCCTTCTAATAGGAGGTATTTCTGAATAATCTTAGGTACTCCATTTTGAAGAGAGATAATCATCTTCTCAAAGAATAAAACTTTTTGGGACTCATCCTCTCCCACCATAGGCACCAGCCTTAGTGCCTGGAATAACAATGATAGTAAATGTTTATTGAGCACTTTCTGTGTGCCAGGCACTGTTATAAATGCTTTATGTATATAAATCCTTTAATTCTCACAAACATCCTGTAAGGTAGGTACTTGTTACTGTAACCATTTTCCAGATGAGGAAACAGGTATAAAGAAGTTAAACCATTTGCACAAAGTTACCTGGCTAGTAAGCAGGCAAAACTGGGATTAGGAGGTGATGTGACTCCAGAGTGAGTGCAGGGTATATTGTATGCTTACAGTAAGTATTTGTCTATTAATTTTATTAACACATGCGAAGTATTATTTGGGATTACTGAATCGTGAATCAGTCTGAATTTAACCAAGTTTCAATTTAGAATTTTCTTATGAAAATGACTGTTTGACTGGTTTTGCAGGTCACTGTCAACTAATTCATTTATTGATGATAAAGAGATGCAAGGCAATAGCAAGTCCGTGGAGCATCCCCCACATTACTAGTTTATCTCTGCTGGTGCCTGACTGTTTACTGAATATATTGAAAGCAGAATTAATTTTGGCTTCTTTACCTCTTGGTCCCTGTACTACACATCTTCAGGAGATGCCTTCACGGGGGGAGCATGGGAAGGGAAGATGAGCAAGTTTCGCCTATTCCATTAACTCTGATCTTTGTGAGTGTAACAGGATAACAGGGAGATCTGCTCAAAAGAAATGGTGATGGGAGAATTATTGGTAGGCTGAGTGATTTCAGTGGAAGGTAGCAAAAATGTTATTCTGTCTTAGTCTAAATGTGATTGAATAGCACAAAAATTTGATTTAGACAGGGAAATAAGAATCAGCTCTCCTGAGATGTTTTAGTCTCTCTCAAATTGATGGCAGATTTTCCCTGGCCATATATGCTTTCCTTTGGATATATACAGTCCTGTGTTTTTTGTTTCTAGCATAAGTCATGTCTTCTGAACAAGACTATAAACTCATTAAGGATAAGGATTGGGCCTTTTTTGTACCCTCTCTAGTTCTAGGTGCATAGTAGATGTTCTCTGCATGCATTTTTGATTGATAGAACTGCCATTTTATAAAGAGCTTGTTTTTGTGAAAATGAAATCAAAGCCCTGACAAGTTTAATTTTGTGAAACAGTGGGATTTTTTTTTTAGGAGTGATTTGAAGGAGGTGACGGAGATCATTTAAATGTGAGAAGCACTTTTAGGAGCACAATTCAAGAGTGATGAAAGCATGATAATTGAAGTCACTTTTTAAAAAAGTGACAATATTAAAGAGATATTTAGAATTTGCCCTAGGACTGTGCATCCTTTGGGATGAATCAAGCTATGCCGAACATACTCCCTGATTGACTGAGCAAAGGTGTAATTTTTGTACTTTCTGGCATATAACCTAACTATCTCAGGAAGCATCTCCACAGAAAGATGTTTCTAGTTTTGTAGGATGATGACATTAAGAACAGAGAGATATTGAATAAAGTTTCCTGCTTTTCAACAAAACAGGATAAACCTCCTGAGACAAGACCATATGGAAGCATCCTGCTTGAGTGCCCATGTGTTTGGGGTGAGGTTGGGACAGATGGTACAGGCAGGGTTCTTGGCTGCTTGGTCAAGGGTTTTGGAGATAGAAGTTAGATGCTAGGTGCTGTGGAAGGGCTATTGTATGTTGTGTGTACTGGGCATGTCTGTGTAAGAGGTGGAGTGAGCTCGGTGAAAGGATATTGATATGTTGGTAGTGTGGGGTAAGATAAGGGAAGAAGTAGGGAGATGCTGACTTGGAATGACACCTGCAATTCTATCTTAACCTCCCCTCAGATTAGGGAGAGGGAGACAAGATGTGGTGTGAGAAATAAGATTCCAGATCCCTGGCCTCTTCTGTTCTCTAGAGCCTTCAAGTAAGATATTGCAGGACTGTAGGATTTTTCTATTTAAGCTTGAAGCTGTTTTGATTCCTTTTTGAGATACTAGGCCAAAAGCTGTATTTATAGAACTTGTTTTGACATATTATCTCACCCTGTCCCTTGCCTTCCTTACTGGAATCCAGCTAATGTTGCACTCTGCTTGGCAGGAAAGGTTGATTGAAGAAAATGTACACACAGATATACAGCTGAGTGATTGAAAATAGCTCTGAACTTTGTAAATAGGCCAGCCATAAGGTTTGCAGTCCAGGGTGCATGAAAAACATCAGTTGAGTTGCTTTGATAATTTCTAACAGTGTAATAGAATTACCCAGCTCACATGTGGTTCACCTGGACAATGGCTGTTTCCATACCGAAGTTTCAGGCAAAGCAGGAAAAAATACAAAAACAAAGTGCCTCTTTTGGAACAGAGCACAAGTTGGGATTTTTCTTTATTTTGTCCCTCATAGTTTCAAGAGTTTTCTTTAAAAAAATTTCTGTAGAATAGGTAACATATCCATATATAAACAATTCAGCCAGCATTCCACCTCTGCAGCCTTGTTAGCAGTTTTTTCTTTATCCTACCAGAGATATTCTGTTTATATACAACCATGTGTAATTCCTTTCTTATATAAATATATCCTCCTGATCCAGTCCTTAGTAGTGCATTGGAACTGCCTTACTCTCTTTAATAGCTACAGAGGGTTCTATTGTATTGCTATACTGTAATTTATTTAACCAGCACCCAACTGATGGGCATATGTGTTCCAGTTTTTGCTATTATAAACAATGTTCTTATGTTCTTGCATACTTTGTTTGAAGGCTGTATTTCTAGAACTGGAATTGCTGGATTCAAAGGGCATGTGAGGTTTTCAATATTGATAGGATACTTAAGATCCTTTTATGTTTTGCAAGTGATATTATCCACTGAAGAATATTATTAGTGGACAGAAAAATCGTAATGCAATGGCAGTTAGACTACCACCCCAAACAGTTATTAGAGTGAACATATGACCTGAAATGGAAGATTTAAGAAACTGTCTTGAGATAAGCTTAATTATCAAACCTAGCAACCATAATTACTGGAGAAGAGGCAAGTTGTCTAGAGTAGGCAGGAGTAGCCCCTCCTTTTTTTTCTTTTTTTTTTTTTAGGGAATTTGGTGATGGTAGCTGAATCTGCAAGTCAGATATATCTTTCTTTTACTCTCAAAATGTTAGTTTCACCCATTTATGATCTTTACCAATTAGAAAAACATTTGTGGTCCATGGCTCCTTCAGTCCTTGTCTCTTAAAGCTATCAGATGGATATCATGAGACCATTTAGTATCGGAATTAGCCTGTAAATTACAAATAGTTGTTATATCTAAAGTTTAATAATCACCTCAGAAAAGAAAAGCAAAGTAATATTTTGAGTTTTCTCCCCAGAAAGGCCTTTTACAAACTGACTTATTTTACCAGATAAGTGCTGTGACTCCAGAAAGTACAAGTCTCACTGGCTGGTTGTGGAACCTGGGTCGTCTAATTGATTCTCTTCACTTTAGTTCTGTCATCTGAAAAATGGGAGTGAAAATGCTGAAGAATCTCCTTTGAGCACTCAGAAAAATAAGTATAAAGTCATTTCCAGAAGGTTATGTATTATGGAAATGACGACTCTTCAGAGACATCAAGATTATAAGGTAATTTTAAAAGTAACTCTGACAGTGTTTCAGAAAAAAATTAGTCACATTCTGCCTACATGGTGCTAACATATGGTGCAGCCCTGATGAGCTGCACAAGTGGGCTGAAATCAAAATGCAGTTGGAGAGAGGAGCAGGAGTGACTCACTAGATGCGCCGGATTTGGCCTTATGGCAGGGCAGTGAAGCCGAGGCGGAACTGGTGGTCCTAGAACATGCCAAATCTGAGCAAGTGATAGATGCATATTATGAGAAAGGAGAATCACTGAGCTCTCATGTTTGGATTTAGGTGTTTTGTCCGGTGTCTCAGTCCCTGGAACTAGGCCGCTTCTGTGTCTTTAGAGGCCCCACTTCTTCCACACGATGGGGAACCTTTGCTGCCTCTGACTTCTGTGCATGATTCCCTGTGTCTTTGAAGGTGGAAGCCACTAGGCAAATATTTAACACTGATATGCCTGGAACATTGGGTTCAAACTAGAAAGATAAATAGAAGAGTTAACATTTCTGCCCAGAGAAAGCTGCACATTAGCTTAGCTACCATATGTAAATTGCTACTGCTGTATCCAGCAATTTGTTGCCCAGTACTGACAGTGCTGCCAAGGAAACAGGAGGAGCTAAAGACAGAATGAGATTCCTACACACACACACACACACACACACACACACACCACCCCCCCCCCACCCCCCCCACCCCCCCCCCCGTCAATATAGAGCTGTATGGGGAGGAGAGGGAGTACTTAATGGGGATTTGAGTATTGCTTTGAGAGTATAGGCATTTTGGGAAGAAGTAGGAAAAGAGATTTTTAAAAAGATATTTTGCATTCCCCATCTGCCTCACCTGAGTACCTCCAAAATGGATGCCTCTCAGGTGAGATGACCTTTTGTTTAGGTGCCTATATAGTCATGTAGAAAGACGATATAACTAAATAGGAGATGAGATGGCGGATCAGAGAAAGGAAGAACAAAGAGCCCAACTCACCCACTCCCAGTCAACTTTACCATTTTTTTGTAGCAATTTCAGAGGATCTAGTAATGACATTGACTTTGTGAAATAGGTGTTATATTTATTGGTTGTGACATATAGGTAAGGATGCTATTGGCAAAGTCGGACTTTAGGCCAGTTCTGACTCTGATTCTTAAACATGGGCTGCTCACAAGAAAATGTTTATAATTGTTAAGTGAAAAAATAGGTTATGTGATAGTATATAGAGTACAATATTTAATTATAATTGTGTATTTGAGTGTGTATGCATCTTTTTTGTGTGTGTGTGTGTGAGGAAGATCAGCCCTGAGCTAACATCCGTGTCCATCTTCCTCTACTTTATATGAGACGCCACCATAGCATGGCTTGACAAGCAGTGCGTCAGTGTGCGCCCGGGATCCGAACCTGCGAACCCTGGGCCACCGAAGCGGAGCGCGTGCACTTAACCACTGGTGCCACCAGGCGGTCCCAATGCATCTTAATATACATAGAAAAAAAACCAAAATGTGGTTTTTATGTAAAAATGAATAAATAAAATTTTTTAATTGAGAAAGTAGAAAAATTAAAGGGGAATAAATATTTAATAAACACTACTTCTGGCACCAGCCCCGTGGCTTGGCGGTTAGGTGCGCGCGCTCCGCTGCTGGCGGCCCTGGTTCGGATCCCGGGCACGCACCAATGCACCGCTCCTCTGGCCATGCTGAGGCCGCGTCCCACATACAGCAACTAGGAGGATGTGCGGCTATGACATAGAACTATCTACTGGGGCTTTGGGGGGGAAATAAATAAAATCTTAAAAAAAAAATGAATAAATATACTTCTGTTAAAAAAGAAGAGGCTGCTCACAATGTTGCGTTAACCCAAATATCCACCATTTAAAGGGAAAAAAAGACATTTTTTTACTAAAAATTGCAAATATTTATGTGTAGGTATGTCTCAGTTTAAGAAAATGTTAATGGAAATTTTATAAATTTGAGTAAACTAGGGAATTCAGTGCGTCACTTGACAGTCTGATATGTGTTATCTTTATTCCAGGTGTCCTGGGGATATAATTAGAAAAGAGAAGGAGGGACTCGTTACTTATTCACAAAATGGTGGCATTTGAAATATATTTCATTAACAAAAATTTAGAAGTGGGGTTTACACATAGTTTCTCCCAGGTGTGTCTCATATGTGGTAGCAACTAACTAGACTTTGGATAACTGTTTAAAATCAGTTTGGAGAAAATAGAATGATGCTTTTTTAGATGGTTTAGTGATAGTCTGGATTAATCTAGTCCTATCTTCTAGTTTTATAAATGAGGAAACAGACCTGGAAAAAAGTGACCCACTCAAGATCACACAGATGGCATCAGATTTGGCCTTTGTTTAATGTACTGTTTTGTTACCTTGCAGCGGAGAGAGTCAAAGGGGACCATTCTGACTGGTTGTGAGCCCCTTAGAGAATCTGGTGAAATCTGTGGAGTGTCTCTCTTCAGGAAACTTCACGGGTCCATCTTGACACAGTTGAGCAAAAAATATCAGAGGGTTCATAGACCTACTCCCCTTTGCCCAAAGCCCATCGATGGCCTTTGAAGAGATCTGAGGGTCCCAGATTCAGAATCCTAATGAAAAAGGAAAGTTTTAAAAAATGTTGCCATATTGCACAACAATGTTAACATACTGAGCTGTACACTTAAAAATGGTAAATTTTATGTATGTGTTTTTACCACAGTTTTTTAAGAAAGCTGTGAAAGAATTATTGCCACTGAAGAAAGGATGAGCATACTGGCCAGTGGAGGAGATGAGACTGAGAACTGTTTATAAACGTCTCTGCCAGGGTCAGGGAGAGGACACACATAGATGACTCAGTCAGTAAGGAGTCAGAAACCCCAAACCTAAGCCTGTATCATGGAAATAGTAGCCACAGCAAATGTCACAGAGGAAAAAAAAGATTTTTGTACACCCCACAGAGAAAGTGATGTTTTATCCCTGCAGACTAAGACAAGTCAGAACTAAGCCTTGTGTCATACAGGACCTGGACTGTTCAACATAGAGCAACTTGTTACAGTGGACGGAGATGCTCTGGGAATGATGGGACTAGAAGGGAAATTACTGTGTGCTTCAGTGTATCTGTTTAATCCACCCAATCACTCCCTTTTACAGATGAGCAAAACAGTTAGTGGTTAGTTTCTACGATCGTTCAGTCATGGGTCCCCTGTTTGTTGCTGAGCGCTTTTACACGTTTTATTTCATTGAATACACTAGCCTTTTGAGGTGGATTCTGCCCACTGTTAGTTGCGATGTGTGTGCCCAGGATCCTAAATTAGAATCTGGTGGCAACTGCTATTCCGCTCTTACAGGTTCCCAAGGAAAATGGGTAGATTGGCTACTCCAGGCAAACTTGACTGGATTTTAGCACTGATCCCTGGTGGAGTTTTGCATCCACATGAGCTGGACTAGCCAGGAAATCTTCCCAGGTGATCCTTTTGTCTGGTTACTTGGTTTTCTAGGTTTTGGGGGTGGGAGGACATGCAGTTTTCCAAAGCACTAAGCCCAGCTTTCTTACTGAGCCAGCCGTAGAATAGGAGGAAAAAGAAAGAAGTGAAGGTGTTGCAAGCAGTGTAAAAGGTAACAGATATTTTTTTTAAAAGAGCACAACTTTCCCAAGTCATTTCTGTTATATGTCCCTTTCCTCTTCCAGTTAGAAATTTGTACAGTTGCTTGATTGTATTCTGGGCATCCATTTGGTTCCTTTTGAGATCTGTAGTTAAGTTCTCTTTTACTGGTGAGGAAACCAACACTTAGAGATGTTAATTAACTTGCTCACAAGTCACACATCTACTGAGTAACAGCAGTAGGTTTTCATTACCCTTAATCAATATCTCTTGTGATGGTTGAGACTTTGGACATTTACCCACTTAAAAGATTTGCCTTAGAAAAATGGTCAGACTCAACTGTATGGCCCTCAGCATTTAAACATTCTTTTCTGTGATTTGTGTGCATGATCTTTGTTGTAGACAGTTTATAACCTGAGTCAGCCTTTCACCCAAAGGTCGAACTGCCTGGCTTTATACTCCAACTCCTTCATTGCCTGGATTCATGATCTTGAAAGTTACTTCGGTTCTTGGTGTCTTTTCTCATCTGTAAATGGAGGTAGGATAGGTATGAGAATTAAATATAAAGTACCCAAACACTGCATGGCCTATAGTAAATGCTCAAAAAATGTTAGCTCTTATTGTTATTGGCACTTTGTAAATGTCTGGACATTTCTCCCTACTTTCAGGTGATAAGGTTTACAAATTTTAAATAACATATTCCATCAATTCGAGTATGCACACATTTATTATCATTGGTGGCATCTTAAATTCCTTGATTTGTGGTAATGTATTAGATTCTAAAGATAGAAAAATCTGCTGTTTAAAAAAAACTATTCATCTCAAAGCTCGTTATAAAATCGGTGTTATCCTTTGTTTTGAATTATCCAGGCCTGTTTTCGTATTTCCTAGGAGACCTAGGGTTACCTTGAGAGTCAGGAGAGACAAACCGGTGGGGCCTGCCTTGCCTTCCTCTATCTTCAACCCGAACAGCTGCACTATTATGTTTGGGTAAAAACACTTCTGCTTTTAAAAACGTTTGAGGGCCGGCCCCGTGGCTTAGCGGTTAAGTGGTTAAGTGCGCGCGCTCCGCTACTGGCGGCCCGGGTTTGGATCCCGGGCGCGCACCGACGCACCGCTTCTCCGGCCATGCTGAGGCTGCGTCCCACATACAGCAACTAGAAGGATGTGCAACTATGACATACAACTATCTGCTGGGGCTTTGGGGGAAAAAAAGGAGGATTAGCAATAGATCTTAGCTCAGAGCCGGTCTTCCTCAGCAAAAAGAGAAGGATTAGCATGGATGTTAGCTCAGGGCTGATCTTCCTCACAAAAAAATAAATAAAAAGTTTGAAAACCTCTAATCTGGGGTAGTAGTTCAATTCTTCATTAGCACCCTGCTTTATATCTAAAAAGTTTTTCAGAGTATTGAGGGCACTTACTAACAATTGTTAGTAAGAGTGAGTCTTGCTAATGAGGCCAAGGTCATGGGTTCAGGCCTTATATAAGTCATTGAGCATTACTGTGCCTGCAAGGAGTTCCTGTATCTGGAGTTTGTGATTCAGCGCGTACTCTGTGAGAGCTGCTGATGGTGAGTGAGTTCGTGGCCATCTCTCTGGGAAGGACAATATTTTGTCATTTATCCTACATACAGGCTCTATAGGCCAGCAGAAGACTCTGAGAAATAAAAAAGATTCATTACCTTGCCTTACACTAAGGAAGACGTGTAGGAGATCTGAGAGCTTTTGTGTCAGTCCTGAGAGGTGATGCTGTTCATTTGCTCTTGCATTCTTGAAGCATGTCATAAGTTCCAAATATATATTCCAAAACCTAACATAAAAAATTTTTCCTGGTTATTTATCTCCCCTTGGGGGAATTGTGGGATAGGCATTTTGCCTTCTGGAGTCCCCTGTACCATTGACTTTCCAAGTACAATTTTGAAACTTCGTAGGAGGTCATATTTTGAACATCTTAACATATCACAAGCAGACAGTACTGCTTGTTTCCCTCAGAGCTAGCTTGCCCTTCATCCTTCTCTCCTCTGTCGTCTTGCCCCCCCACCCCACCCCACCCCACCCCACCCCACCCCACCCCACCCCACTCACCTTTTTGGTGCTCCTTTTCTCCCTTGACTCTTTTTTTTTTTTTTTTTTTTTGTGAGGAGATCAGCCCTGAGCTAACATCCGCCAATCCTCCTCTTTTTTTTTTTGCTGAGGAAGACGGCCCTGGGCTAACATCTGTGCCTATCTTCCTCCACTTTATATGGGACGCCGCCACAGCATGGCTTACCAAGCAGTGCGTCGGTGCGCGCCCGGGATCCGAACCAGCGAACCCCGGGCCGCCGCAGCGGAGCGCGCGCACTTAACCGCTTGCGCCACCGGGCCGGCCCTCTCCCTTGACTCTTTTCACCCCTCTTTGGAACCACTTTTCTACCTCCCCGCATGGTGGTTGAGAAAGATGAAGATAATGTTAATAGAAACAGACTTCTATGGAGCTCCGAGGAAGAATAGGACAAATGTAGTTCAGGCTTCCTCACAGAGCTTGTGTGTTTTGTTTGGTTCCCCACAAAAATGAAAGATGTAAAAAACTCAGACCTAAAGCTTTTAGTTTCCATTCGGCTTTCCTCTCTCCCCAGAGCATTTCTGTTTCCTTACAGACGAGGCAAGAGAATATAGAAAAAGCAAAACTGGGAAGATAAAGCTTTTAAAGAAAATACCTTCTTGTGTATTAGGTTTCCCAGTGTTCTGCTTCAAGTGACAAGGGCCTGTTTGGAGGAAGAAAGTGTTGATCCTTTTTTTGTGTGTTTGAGTTTTCCTTTAAAAAGTCTTTTGAGTGACTTAGGAGTAGGGTGATTAATATCGTACTTATGTGTGTTTTTCTCTCTTTCTTTTTAAGACTTCATTATTCTCTTTCTCTTGGTTGGGCAATTAGAGTGTTCCTCAGCCCCTGTAGGGCTTCTGTGTTCTCTAGGACCTAGATTTGTGTCCCTCACCCTTTCGTACGTTGGCCTTTCTTAACAACCCCAGGCCTCCCTTTGCTCTCTGTATCCTGGCGATTCCCCGACTAGTGTGCAGTCTGAGTCTAGTCTCACAGCAGCAGCGTTTCTCAACTGTTCCATGCATGTTCCATGCAACGTTTTGGGAAGGAAACATGACTCTTTGCCTTTTTTTCCCCTTTACATCTTCCAGAATAAAACTAACAAGTAGAAATTTAACTTGCTCTCTGTCTCCAAGGTGACAACTACTCCAGAGCCTTCTGAAGACACACTGTCTTAATAAAAGTTTGTACCTCCTAGATTATGGTCACATTTCTCAAGCAACACAGGCCATGGGCTCTGGGGTTAGAATCCCTCCTGCAGATTATTTTAGCATTTATATTTAACGTGTCAAGATCATATATAAGTTCCAAGATATATTTTAAAACCTAATATAAAATTTTTTAGCACATAAATCCTTAAAGTAGTCCCCACCTTAAATGGTGATAATAATACAGGATTGAATGAGGTATTGTGAACTTGGTATATGTAAGTTCCTTTCCTCTTAATAACTTTTGATGATGTAGGCAGGTCCAAGAAAATGCTTTTAGAAGTTTTTTGTTGTTAGAATAGACTTTGCCTTTGGAAGCATCACTACTTCATTAGCAAAATTGGAAACCAGTTAGATCCATATGAAAAGTCAAATTAAGTACTTAAGCACCTATTTTATGCTGGTCAAGAAACATCTTGTCTTTAGAGGGGTAGTTAGAGTGTAGTGTCTCATAGTTAGTTCTGGGTCTGGCTTTGTCTTTGAGAATTCTTCTTACGCTTTCCAATGTAGACCTCGTCCTCAGTGACTTTTAGCAGTTCTCTTTCTAGAGCCAAGACCAGACACAAGTACAGCTGGCAGGAGTTGTAGATGAAGTTTGGAGGAATTTGGGCAGCTTTATAGAATCAATCTTTACTTGCAAGATTGTTCAATAATGTTTAAAAATAAAACATATTGGTTTTGTGGTCTCTCTGTCTGCTTTGACCTTCAATTAGCTCCTCCATCTTCTGATTTCTTTTGGTTTCAGTGGTTCACCACTGCCCTGGGGCTGCCGAGATGCATTTACACAGGCAGGAACTGGGTTGCATTTGAAGAGTTTTATGCCTGGCACCTACCTATTCAGGAAAGTTGCTTTGGGGAAATAGCATGGACTCTCCCCATTAATAACATAATGCTTAATTGTTAAAAGAATTATACAGGCTTTAACTTGGTTGTAGTTTCCCATCCAAAAGCAGATTCTAAAAATGATTGTTTTGGTGACCTAGATGTACTGAAATTCAACCTCACAAATCCTAGTCATTGTTTTGCTATTGTGACGTTTGGGGGCAAGCCTCTTTTAAGCCTTTTAGTACTTTAGTTCCCCATCTTTTAAGTTGATGTTTTTAAATTAGCTCTGATATGTTAAATGCAATTTATCTTTAAGATATTGTGTAGTTTAAAAATGGGAGAGGGAGGTTTTTGTTTTGTTTTTAGTATCTTCAGCCATGGTGACAAAGGGGGCTTTTCTTTGGAAAGAAGCTACGGATCTGGAATTACGAGAAGTGTAGACATAGCCCACTTATTTTTCTTTCCTTGGTTTTTTAGAGTGAAGACATAGCCCAGAGAGGGAGGTGTAAAGCTACAGGTATGGGCTAACTGCTGGATGGGTGTGCTCCTTGGCCATCTTCTTAACCTTCTTGCATGAGGCCTGTTGTGCAAATATGAAAAAATTGCCTTCAGAAAGGTGATGGCTTTTTTCCTACATTATGGGATATAATTTCCTGTTCCTGGGAAGCTGGAAATATTTTCTTGCTTTTAATCAACTCTTTCTCCTTAGCTATTTCCCAAGGCAGGTTTATCTCCCTCTTGAACTAGCTGCTGCCCAGTTCTAACAGCTGGGGGCAGAGTGGGGTGGGGGGTTGGGAAGGAAAGAGAGAGAATTGGGAGCAGTACTCTACACACAGCTGCTACCCAGCCTCAGACTCCAAGTAAACTAGAACAAGGATGAGGACAGAACTTAGTGGATTCCTCACAGATAATATTACCCTCCTGGAACCAGAATTTTTTCAACATAGTGATTTGTTAATCTGCACTGGAGCTTAAATAAAGAATTACTCTTAAGTTCCAGAACTAGTTTGGGATCTAAAAATATGACCTGATTTGAAGAGTGGTCACAATTTGACAAGACAATTTATCGGGTTAGGGTTCGTCCCAGAAACTCCAAGGGAGGCTCTGAGCTTTTACTTTGGCTGACAGTGCTAAGCACAGAAGAGGGTCTTTCTGCTGGTCCTTATCCTTGACACTGATTTGGGGAGGAGATAGTAGTGATTAAGGACAGGAGGAAGAAATGGAAAACTTTCTAGATTTCAAAAACGGTGGTGGTTTTCCTCCCTTCACCCTTGTCATATCCTCTCACTAACCTTATATGCTAATCTTACAGGCAAACCAACTTGCATACAACAGTCACTACTACTTAGTGCTTTTTGTGTTACAGTGATTTTAGATTTGAAATAGAAAGCTTTTTTACAATATTTCTATTCCTTCTTTACTTGAAAACTCCCCCATCCTCAAGTTCAGAATTTTTTCATTGTCTAGACTCTTATTGGAAACTCAAAAAGCTTTTTTGGTTTGTTTTAAATTATACTTAACTGTCACATTTTTGCAAAATAGCTCCCACAAAGTGAGATACTATTTAGGTTTCTAGATTTTTGCATATGCAAGGTACTGGATTGGGATCTCTAGGACACCCACTAAGTATATTAGAAGTACTCAATTTTTGAAGTGAAATTCAAGTCCATATGGTGTTAAGCTAAAATTTTAAGTTGTTCTTTGGTTATTTTCAAGTGGTATCAAGTGATATTCTTTTCTACATCCCTTATGTCATCTAACTAACAGAAGCTCTGGTGGAAAATATCCAGTCCACTTAACTGTCTGAGGTTATGACTTTTCCCTAGATTTTTTGCACTTTTCCTTATATAGACTAGTCAGTGGTGATTTTTAATGACGTAGGTTCTCTTTTATAATTTAGTAGTAGGCTCTAACATCCTCTATGCTCATATAACCAGACTTCACGCTTTTGCCCTTTAAAACACATTTAGATTATTGAGGTGGAAGTGTAAAGTCCCTTCGCCTGTCGTTGCACTCCCTGGCTACATTAGTCAGGGTAAGACAGCCTGATATTTGTATGTGCCACCTGGGCTTTCTTGCTCAACTGTGCTTTTCTTGGCTCTTTCACTCTTTAGACAAAACAATGCTATGATTTCTAGCATTTCTCTCTTCTAATCCAGTTTTTAAACGGTTTATTCCATTCTGACATTCTAAATGCAGAGTGTGCTATTTTGAGGGTTTCCCTTATTTACTGATCACTTTTAATGATATGGGTTCTTAATGTTACAGCAGGCTGATTGCCCCTACCCTCACATAATCAGGTTTTGAATTGTTGCCCTTAGAAAAGAAGTAGAGAATATTCAAGGCAGAGAAAACTGAGACAGAGATAACCAGGGGAAGAGGAGGAAACCATGAGTGTAAATTCATAGTGAGAGGACAGGTGGTAAAAAGAGACTGAGGGAAAGTTAAGGCCTTCTTTTGTAGCGGACCCATAGTTACAACCCTTTCTGCCATTTCCTTATTTCTAATACATCCTTGGTGGGAAAAGCCTGGAATGTGTTTCTGATTAAGAAATTTAAAAGCAATTTGTGGGCAGTTTTCTGTGAATAACTTTTAATTCTACTTTTTAATCTCCCCTTAACATCTGCATTTTTGTATTCCCATAATTGTTTTTATCATCACTTAACTTTGTAACCTTTTTCTAAAATTGAGTGACTTGTGATTAATTTCTGTGCTTTCTTTTCCCACAAGCATGTTAAATTTAATTATGCTGAGATGACTCTGTGAGTTGCCTAAAGAGAAGTGCCCTCCTTCATGTAATAACATTTCCATCTTGTAGATTTTTTTGTGTGTGTGAGAAAGATTGGCCCTGAGCTAACATCTGCCAATCCTCCTCTTGTTTTTGCTGAGGAAGACTGGCCCTGGGCTAACATCCATGCCCATCTTCCTCCACTTTATATGTGACGCCGCCACAGCATAGCTTGGCAAAGCGGTGCGTCGGTGTGCGCCCGGGATCCGAACCGGCGAACCCCAGGCCGCCGCAGCGGAACGCGCGCACTTAACTGCTTGCGCCACTGGTCCGGCCTCCATCTTGTAGATTTTTAAAGCAGTGTTGCTCTATAAATTGTAAAGTGGATTTTAAACCGTTACTCTAAATCAGTGCTTCCCAACCTTTGGCTTGGTTAAAATTGCTGTGAGGAGTGCGCATCCTTTCATACACTGAGCAGTGCCTGGCTACTCAGTAATGTCTCCCACATTTAAGTACTCTCGTTATAGTTGTGATTGTGATTAAAATAGAGATGTAATGTATTTTTAGTGACTAGTAAAAGCAAAACAGTAACCAATGGAATTCCTTCAAATTTGTTGATTCTTTTATAAAGGAATCCTTGAACTAAAAATTTAATTTGGTTGTTAATGGACCTCACAAATTTACTCCTTGGTCCAGGTAACTTTCTATAGGAAGAGGCATGTGATCAGATCCAGTGTACATAGGAGAAACTAGGACAAACCTAACCAGTAACTTACCCAGTCACGGCTTGGGTTACCATCTTCTGCCTGTCGGGCAGTCAGGGCTTGGTGAACTGCGTACTGTGTACCAGTTGCACAGTCTCCTGTTGGTTGCAGCCTCTTTTTGCTTTCTCCTTTAATAGGATGGAAAAGAGCTCCTGCCACTTCTGTCTCTAAAGTAGTGGATGAAATGAGCTAGGGTCTCTGACAAAATAGAAAAGCAGTTACCTGCTGTTATAGTTCTAAATTTTGGATGATTATGTCTGGATATGGGACAGAAGACACAGTTTCTACCTTCCTTGGTCAAATGCAGACAGGTGCCAGCCATCGTTACACGGGCTAGAAGGTTTAGGCCTATACCATGACGTGCTGCCTTTCATTATTTTTTTAAAAGTAACTCGCTACGTTTCGGAGTTCATTCGTTTACCTCTTTACAGGCTGAACATAACTTCTTTTTTTCAAAGTTCCCTGTGTTGTGAACTGAGCTTGATTGAAGCAAAATCTTTGAGGTAAGGCAACCCTAATGATAAAAATGGAAAGAAGGCCTATGAAATTTGGGAGCCTTCAGAGATACAGTTTTAGAGTCACTGCCTAAATATTGAAATGCCACCATTTGTTGTTTGGAGGGATGTGGAGCTAAATTGAGAACAGGAGCACCACATCTGCCTTGACTGCTAAGTATATCCGTCTCTACTGCTCACCCATAATAGACTTTTCATGTGTGCATTCAGTAATGTTGGTTTTAGCAACAGTTTAAAGGAGGGCAGAGAATGAAGAGACTTGGTCTACATTCCTGTGTCCTTCCTTACATGTTTGAGTGTTTGTCCCTGGTGGGCCCCAGTTCTTTCTCATTATTACCACTGTGGTGGCTTTTGTTTTTTGTTTCTTTAGAAAGGTCAAACACTGAAAAGACATTATTTCTTGGTACTCTGTGAAGAGGCAGAATATTACTATTCCATTTTTATTTTTATTTTTTTTGTTTTCTGGCGAGAAAAGATTTGGAGTTAGTAAAGAAGCTTTGCCTTGTGCCACCTAATGAATGTCACTGAAGCAGCAATTTTTGAAGTCCTTCATTAGGTAGCACACGTTGCTGTCAACACCATCAGGAAAGCAAGGTAGGTCAAGTGCAGGTAGTAGTATGTGAGCGGTTCATTTCTGGTGGCCAGTTCCTCAGCCAGCTGGCCTCTGGCCTGCTTCTGATGGCCTGAACCGCTCCTCGTTATGCGACTGTTCTGAGGTTAGTTTGGACCCAAACACTGTGCTCATTGCTGTCTTTGGCACATGGAACTAAGTTCAAACCAAGGCTAGCAACCCAGTTCTTTCCAAAAACATTTTCAGACCACGTGAGGTGAGCCTTTTTTTGCTTCAGGTAGTTTCAGTCTTTGGGGTCCCTTAAAAACTGATTTGCAGGGAGGAGTTTGGAAGATGTGAAACAAGTTTGTGTTTCTTCTGCTCTGTCAGCCATTGCTATCTTCATGGATCTGACACTCTATTTGTCTGACAGTGCACTTAGTACTGCTTCGCCAGGGAAAATCACACAAAACAAGCCTGGCGCATCAGCACTTTCATTGTGTGCCGGGCTGAGCCTCCCTTCACATGGTCACATCCCCCTTTTAATCCAGTACTCCCTTCCCCTTCCCCAGTCCTGCCTGTTTCTGTGGCACTTATTGCTGGTTTGCCTGAGCTCCTGTTTCCACTTTGTGTTTTTTGTGGAGCCCAGGAAGCTAAAGCTGTGTGTATTTGTGGATCAGACAAGTGCAGCAAGTTAATATCATTGGCTTCTGAAGGGGAGAGTGAGGTGATGGCTGCGTTTAAGTTGGATTTCCTTCCAGAAATGATGGTGGATCATTGCTCTTTGAATTCCAGTCCCGTGTAAGTATTTTTGTCTAATTTTTATCATAAGCAGAGGAACTGGGTTGTTGTCTTTGTTATTTGATGAAACTGATCCCTTTCCTCAAAAGAGGGAAGAAGAAAATTGGGTGAGGAAGCCGAAGTCCACACCACTGTTATTTTCTATTGTAGTCTGGTTCTGTCTTATTATTGCTGATTTCCTCGAGGCTATAACTAAGTTCTGTACATAAGGGTACATTTGATACATGACCAGCAACATCAGCTCAAGTGTTCTGGCTCTAATTCTTTCAAGCTGTAGTGTTTTCCCATATGGTAGATTCCAAGGTATTTTATTTTAACTGTAGCTTTATTGCTTTGTGTTGGGTATGCAACTTCAGATAATCTTTGGGGAAGTTATTTATTTATCTTTAATGATCAAATTCTTAGCTCATATCACAGAGGAGACTGGTAGCAAGCGTGTATTTAGTAGTGTATACAGAATGCTGTATTGACATGTAAACTATAATTCTGGACCTTGATTTTTTCCCAGTCTAATTGAAAATGCAACAATATATGATTTGGGGGCCATCAGATGCCCGCCTCCCCCAAAAAGCAAAACTGGATCAATCTTGCTTGAAAGTTTACCCAAATAAATTTTGAACACGGGAATGAGATACCCCATCAGTTTGCAGTACTATTCAAGAAGTGACACTGCCATTGTACACAGCTAAAATGCTAGCCTGAGTTATAGCTACAGGGACCCTGAATTCTGGGCTTTGTACAGAAGAACACGCTTCTAACTCCTGATTGCAGTTACTTTAACCAGGCTTCAAAGTATCTTGGAACCTCAAGTAAATGAGCCTTAGGTTATTCAAAGCTAAGAATATTAAATGATAGAATATTCCCTAGATAACAGGCGATAGGGCAGGTCTTTGAGTTGAGGCCTCCATGTGCAAATCAGTCTACCCTAGGATTAGGTGTAACAGGTGTGGGTAATAGCAGATTCTGAATAGTTCTTTGTGGAATAGTTTGGGGGGGGGGTCCTCAAAGTTAGTTGGCTTGCTCATTTGAAATAGATCCTATGCGTTTTCTGTAGTCTCCAAAATAATAGTAGTTTAGATGTGTCTTTTTATGAGTACATAACAGATGAAATCACAATGAATGCCATCTTAAAGACTTAATACATAATGAAAATATTCCCAAGTACCATGTATGTAGTTAGCAGAATTAGGACTTTGTGGTTCAAATTATCTTTCATTGTAACACTTTCTCTCTATGCTTTGCCACTGCCTAGTGTTCAGCCTTTCGACGCAGCATTTTTACTCAGCCTGTTTTCTCATCTTTTAAGAGTTTGGAGTAATTCAAATTCCTATGGAGTCTGGACCATGGACCACTGCAAGAAAGTCACCAGGAACATAAAAATGCATGTTCCCTGGACCCATGCCCAGATATTCTTATGCTAGAATAGGGCCCAAGAATCTGTATTTTAACAATGTTGCATGTGGTTTTTTCATGCACACTAAAGTTTGAGAACTAATGGACTGAATACAGGTCATTCTGAGTAGAGCTAATCAGAGAGTAGACTATTATATAATTTTTTTCCCAAGTACATTTGAATTTGTTTTAGTTATCCATCTTCACAAAAGCTTTGTGAAGTTAATTGGGCATGGGCTATTGGCCTTGTTTTACAGATGCTATAACTGGTTTGCCTGAGGACAGTTGGTGTCAACTTTGGGCCTAAAATGCAAGTTTAATGACATTCTCTTCTTATTTTTGCCTACTAGACCAGGCTGCCTCAGGTGTCATTGAGCAGTTACCCATCAACTTTTCTTGTTATTGCAAGTCCTTGGGCCCACTCCCAGGGCACCATACAGCAAAACACCACATTGGGAAGAAGAAAGTTCCTGAGAATGGTGTGTGCTTGCTACCTCTTTTTTGGATTCTCAGCCCTTTTCAGTCAAAGAACTTTAGCAAGAGGCTTGATATCAGTGGTTTCCTCTCTGAGCTGATATTGCCTGGGAATGTGATCTAGCAATGTACCTTATTTCCAGATTTCTTTACAACAGAGAAGAATTGGTGGAGGAGCTGTGGAAGGGCCGGGGAACCTGAGCCCTGGTTCCTGTTCTCACTTGTGACAATTGTCCTTGATTCCGCTCGGCCACTCTTCAGCTTCCACTGGTTCCTCTTACTTTGCTTGCACCCCAGGACATGCGCGTTCTCCAAAAGTTGTATCTCAGGCCTTTTTCTCTTAGCTTTCCCATTGCTTAAGGGGGCACTGATGTGCTTCTCTGATTCTCACATCTCTAGATCTATCCCCTAAATGTCCCCTGAACTCTGTGACTTTGTTCTAAAATCTTCCCATCGAATGCCTCCATTTGGAGGCTTCCCCACGCAAAAACAACTCCACACGTTGTCTGAAGTAGAACACAAGAGTGATCAGTAGCTTCTTCCTTTTCCTTATCTCCTTTATCTTGTGATTTCCAAGTCCTCGTGGGTCCTGCCTCCCAAATTTCTCAACATTGCCTGAGACTGGGACCTAATCTCAGGAGCTAGTTTGTGCTAAAGCCTCCTCATCTCCATATTTCCCCACTTTATTTCATCCTCTAGATTATTGCTAGATGTCTTTTAAAAGACAAATCTGGGGGCCACCCCAGTGGCATTGTGGTTAAGTTCGCGCACTCTGCTTCAGCAGCCTGGGGTTCACGAGTTTGGATCCCAGGTGCAGATCTGAACACTGCTCATCAAGCCATGCTGTGGCGGTGTCCCACATGCAAAATAGAGGAAGATTGGCACAGATGTTAGCTCAGGGACAATCTTCCTCACCAAAAAAAAAAAAAAAAAAAAAGACAAATCTGATCACTTCCTTGTTGAAGAATCTTGGAATAAAGTCCAAGCCTGCCGGTACAACGTGGAAAGCCCTTCACTGAGTCTCTCCAAGTTATCTCTTTTTTCTCATTGATTTTCTAAAATTTTCTCTCTTTTTTTCCCTAATCTTTTAAAATGTTGTTATTCTCTCCCCTAACTCGCTCAAGTCCTTTTGCTACCTTTCTAATGTTACCTCACTCTCCTCTCACGAGTCCTTACATTTCCTCATCGCCCCATAGGCTTTCATTCCTCCATGCTATATATATAGCACTTTTCCCAGCTGTCTAGTCCATTCGACTTAAATCCCTGCACACACCTCCCTCCTCTCCCAAATAAGGTAAAACCATATTAGCCACCGTTTTCACAGAACTTGTATACCTCTGTTAAAGCATTTGTAGGGTGTTATAGTTGTGTCCTTCCACTTGTTCAGTGACATTGCCTCCAGGACAGAGGTGGTTCAGTCCACTTTTATAGCCCCTGTAGTGTGTAGTATCTGGCAAATAGTAGGAGCTTGGGCAATACAGTTGAATGAATGATAAACCCTGTGAGGTTTTTTTTATAATTAGAGATGATTACTGAGATGAGATCTCTCCAGACCTTAGGGAAGAAGGCTGAAAACCTTCACACACAGATTGCTAGCTGTTCTATTTTTGAATGGTGACTTAAAAACTTTTATTGATAGCTTTTTCTAGTACCTAACACCCCAACTAAAGGAAGATCTCCCTTTATCCAAATGAAAATTACTTTCTTCCAATATAGACTCATCCTGTTTTGTTCTCCCCAAAGAACAGCTGTTAAGTGGGGGCTGGCCCAGTGGCACAAGCAGTTAAGTGCGCGCACTCCGCTGCGGTGGCCCGGGGTTCCCCAGTTTGGATCCCGGGCGCGCACCGACACACCACTTGGCAAGCCATGCTGTGGTGGCGTCCCATATAAAGTGGAGGAAGATGGGCATGGATGTTAGCCAAGGGCCAGTCTTCCTCAGCAAAAAAAAAAACAGGAGGATTGGCAGATGTTAGTGCAGAGCTGATCTTCCTCACACAAAAAAAAGAACAGCTGTTAAGTAACTCAGGCCAGTGTTTCCGGATCGTTTTTATCCTGATGTTCTTCTGTGCCGGTTTTTCCACAGCACAGTGTGTGAGCCAGAGGGACCTGATAGGGGTGGGTGGTAGCTGGAGGTTGGGATGCAACAGATATTTATGCCTGCTGGGGAGGTGGAGGGATTGATAAGGATCTGAGATTTTTCTGTTTGTATAATGAACAAATGGAGGTCAACAGGTAGTTAGAAGGAGAGAGTAAAAAAATGAGTAATGAAAGGTTTTGGAAATGATCTTTGAACAGATGTGAAGGTAGTATTTGCCAGCCTGTTTGGCTGCGAGGAATAGATAGCCACTCAAGCTAGCATATATGAAAGAGTTTCCTGGTAAGATCACATGCAGACTGGACTGTAATGTAATCAGGGATTCCACAGCTGGGAGACCTGGAAACTCCCTCTTTCTGATACAGGACACATGTTCTGCTCTCCTGCGTGTGCTGCTGCTGCTGCTTCTACTCTGCATCTGCCTTGTAACTTGGGTTGCAGCATGGCTTTGCCTTGCTGCCTTTCCAGCCTGTCTTCTGACTCCCTCTCTCAAATTGAAATATAATTCACTTAACATAAAATTTACCCTTTTAAAGTGCACAATTCAGTGATTTTTACTATATCTACAGAGTTGTGCAACTATCACCACTGTCTAATTCCAGAACATTTCATCACCCCAAAAAGAAACCTTGTACCCTTTAGTGGTCATATCCACCCCACCCCCCACCCAGTCTCTGTTCCTAGGCAACCACTAACCTACTTCCTGTCTCTATAGATTTGCCTACTCCAGACATTTCCTATAAATGGAATCACACAATATGTATCCCTTTGTGATTGGCTTCTTTCACTTAGCATAATGTTTTCAATCTTCATCTGTATCTTAGCATGACCCCTGTTATCTCTTGCCACTGCCCTTTCATCATGTCAGCTTAACTCACGCTATCTCTTGTTGCAACTTTTCTACTTTTGACTTCACCACTAACTGCTGGTTTCTGTTAACTAGTTCCAGATTCTGTGGAGCAGTGCTGTGATAAAGATGTTTTATATCTCTGCTGTGCCATGCAGCAGCCACTAGTCACGTATGGCTAGTGCAACCGGGGAACTGAATTTTTTTTTTTCTTTCCTTTTTTTTTGTGTGTGAGGAAGCTCAGCCCTGAGCTAACATCTGATGCCAGTCCTCCTTTTTTTTCTTTGTTTTTTTTCTTTTTTTGCTGAGGAAGATTGGCCCTGGGCTAACATCTGTGCCCATCTTCCCCTACTTTATATGGGATGCCGCCACAGCATGGCTTGACAAGTGATGCCTCGGTGCACGCCCAGGATCCGAACCTGCAAACCCTCGGGCTGGTGAAGTGGAGCACTGTGCCTCCGGGGCCGCCCTGGAACTGGGTTTTTAAAATTAAATTTAAATAGCCGCATGTGGGTAGTGGCTGTTGTCTTGCGCCCTGAAGCTATAGAGGAACTTGATTGGCCAGGCCTGACTTCCTGTTTTGAGCATAGGTCACGGTCTCAGGTTTCTAAGAGGTCAGCCAGTGGATCAGCTTGTAGGGTTAAGATCTACAGATCCACCCCCTGTTCTTGTCAGCTGGGGTCTGGGGATGGGAAAGAAATGGGACAGAACATCAACTCTGCCTTCTCAGCTGGGCCGTGGGCAGTGAAGTTTTGAGAGAGAAAGCTAGAGGAAAGAGAAGAGAGGGTTTAAGAATTTTGAACAAATGTGTGCTTTGAAAATAAAGGTCTTTCTTTTTCCTCCCATCTCTCTTCCAAATTGGTTCTGTTTCATTTTCCTATGGCATGTTCCATTGGGAATCAAGATAGACAAGGCAGCCTCTGGTCTCGATTTCTCGTAGTTTCTCATTCTTAATGATGCCAGTTGCTGCCAGAAGCAGAAACATAAAAAGAAGTGGGTTGGTGCCGTGCTTCTCTTCTAAAACACTCGGGGCCTTCTCATTTCCCTTCTTCCCTCACTGCTGCAGGCCCTGCTCTTCTCTCTCCATCCTACTCCCAGGTCAGTACTTCCACAGAAGATAAGAATTTCCACAGTCTTGCCTCTTAGGAATGACAGGGACAGGATAGATACTTCTCCAGGGGGCTGCTGAATTCCTTGGTTCTGGAGTGGATGTAATAAATATATTTCATGATCACTGACTCTGAGGAGCTCTCTGTCAATGGGGAGGTAAGGCACAAATTTTAGAATGTATTTAGTGATATTTACAGTAAATGCCATACCTAGATGATTTGGAATCTTTGGGATATCACACTGGGAGACTTGTCCCCAGGTGACTTTTATGCAGTGGTTACTTGTTTTTTTTTTTTTGGTGAGGAAGATTAGCTGTGAGCTAACATCTGTTGCCAATCCTCTTTTTGCTGAGGAAGATTGGCCCTGGACTGATATCCGTGCCCATCCTCCTCTACTTTATATGGGATGCCTGACACAGCATGACTTGACAAGCAGTGCGTAGGTCCGAGCCTGGGATCCAAACCTGCGAACCCCGGGCCGCCAAAGCGGAGCCTGCGAACTTAACCACTACCACCGGGCCGGCCCCTGCAGTGGTTACTTTTAGCTAATGACTGGGTGCATACTGGAAGTATGTGTGGAAGGTTGAGGATGGAGGAAGAGGGTGGTTGCCCTTCTCTTCAGATGCAGTAACAGTTGATGAGAAAGTTTGTGATTGCTTATTATGTATACGTGGATATACATCTGGTTGCTGCTCTCTCTTTTGTCTCTAGCTGATATTGCCACTTTATTTCTAATTCTGTCTTCATGCGCTCCAAAGAAATACCCCATGTTTTCCTTATTCACCAATGTTTACCGCATCTAACACAGTGCCTAGCCTGTATAAGTCAGTGCCCAATATTTATGGGAGGAAGGAATAAGTCAGTGCATAACTCCAGTTGCATCGTGTCCGCAGCATCTTGAGCCTGGCCTGATAATTGACTATGCTCGAGAAGTGCTTCTCAAACTGGTGAATCCCGCCACCACCCAACTTGTAAAATACAATAAAAACAATTTAATAGAAAAACAAAAAAATAAGATGTAAGCTTGCATATTGTGTATATTTTTATTATTATTAGATTGAGCATATATAAAATTATTCAGTCCAGTTGCTTGAAAAGTTTCTAAAGGGTTAAGTTTGGAGATTGCTGCTGGTCCTTGGGCACTTTGTTTTTTTGTTTTTTTTTTAAAGATTTTATTTATTTATTTTTCCCCCAAAGCCCCAGTACGTAGTTGTCTGTCTTAGCTGCACATCCTTCTAGTTGCTGTATGTGGGACGCGGCCTCAGCATGGCTGGGGGAGTGGTGCCTCGGTGCGCACCCGGGATCCGAACCCGGGCCCCCGGGCCGCTGGCAGCGGAGCGCACACACTTAACCGCTGAGCCACGGGGCCGGCCCCCTTGGGCACTTTGAATAGCACTGCTCTAGGGTATTCTTCTGGCTTCTGAATTAGTATACACAGAGGGAAAGGGTGGTTCATGGAGTAAGTGGACATGAAGAAATGCAGGATTTGGAAAGAGGAAGGAAGGGCATTTGTCTGGAATGCTGAGTCTCCACTGAACTTTTGGATAAACTGTAATCCACATATATTAACCATGTTTATGCTTTTCCACTAAACAGCGATGTAGAAAGTTTAGAAATGGTACACAAATACAGAAGGAAGGGACAAAGTGAGAGCAGTTGCCTCTATTGTAATACAAATCAGTAAACCCTTTCCTCTTCAGAAATACCTGTCAGCTTCCTTATCATTAAAACATATTCTGAGCACCATTTGGGTTCTGTGTTAACCCTCCTTAGAATAGAAATATGATTAAAGATTAACAACATTTTAATAAGATGATATTAAAGCTAGTAATTAAAGTTGCGGACAGGTTGTGAGGAGTGACACCCGTTGTTTCACTAGTCAGAGGGGTTTTTTTATATCATGGTAGCATGATTTCTGTTAGAACATTCTGATTATGTTCTGATTAGGCTTCTAAAAGTAGCTGCAGTATATTTTTGCAACGACTTCTCACACATGGTTTTAAATTAATAAAGGAAAACCAATAAAACAGTGCATTCCAAAACACTTAAAGGAAAAAAGTCAGGTTGATCCTGTGGCAATCAAATAATCATAGGAGATAATAGCTACTCTTTAATTTGTGAGCACTCTTTGTGCACAGCATTCATTTTTATCAGGGTTAGTTGATTAAATAGGGGGAATTGCTGAGAACAAGAAATTCCTCCCATCCCACATCTGAGTACTTACTTAGAACCAAGCACTGCCAGGTGTGGCTATAAGAATGAATAGGAGATAAAACAGTTTCGTACTTACTTAGAACCAAGCACTGCCAGGTGTGGCTATAAGAATGAATAGGAGATAAAACAGTTTCTGCCTTCAGGGAACTCGCAGTCTAGTTGAGAGAGGTAGGTACAGCCAGATTGTGCTAAAAGGTGGTAAATACTTTAATGAAAGTAGAAATTTAGTACTGAGTCCTGATGAAACTGCCTAATTAACCTGGAGGAGCTTAGGAACCTTCACAGCCATAGCAATGAGAGTTGATCTATATGCCATTTGTCTTATAGCTTTTGCTATTTAGTTAGTGCTACTTTCAGCAAAAGTGATATGAGAATAGCCCCTGTGGGTGTTTAATTGCAAGAGATTTAAGAATTAAAAGACACGTTGAACTACTTTCGTAGATTCAGCATTGTCAAGGATCTTCAAGTATGTTCAAAAGATAGTACTGCTATCTACTATTCAAAAGATAGTAGAAAAAACTTGTTTTTCCTTTAAACAAAACTATCATTTTATTTAGGATTGACTATTAGAGCATGGCTAGTTTGAGTATGATGGCGTGATTTCTGGATTAAGCAAACACTAACTAAAAAGTTAATCATGCTAGCTATTTGGGATTTAAGTTGTTATTGGTTTAGATAAATGCTGAGAGTAAGATCTTGGAACAGTGGTAGAGAAGAAGGACTTTGATTCATTCTGAGTAGAAACATTTATCCCTCTGGTGCGAGTCTTCCCCTAGGTTCTTGGCAGTGGCTGGGGTAGGAATGAAGATGTAGGAGCATTACAAGTTTGGTGTGATAGGAGTGGAAGAATTCATGGACGATATGATTGCAATTCCTAAGGGAATTAGCTCATCAAGTCTTGGAGAAATAGCAGTAAATTGGATAATTTAGAAACAAAAAACCCTAGAATGATGGCGTTATTGTTTATATTTATATAACAGAAATTTGTGAAAGTTTAAGAGACAAAGCTTTGTTGTAGTCTCGGGGCCTTACTCAAGAGCACCAGGATTACACATGAGACAGCAACATTCAAAGGCTAACATTCTAATGAGTTTTTAAGCTTAGACCTTGGATCAAGTGCTTCTGTTCTAACATCTACTGAAAGAAAACTTATCACCTATCATTGTATACGTTGAGAGTCCTGAATCTTAATTACATAATCAATAGTCCTTTGTGATTTTGTGGACATTTAAAATAGTAACTATGCTTAAAAATTATTAAAACTTGCTTTAGGAACTTTACCTCTTAAGTTCTTGTGAGAAGTCTTATGCTAGATAAGGAATGAGTGACACTCAGTTCCTTAGTTAAAGCCCAGGGTGTCCTGAATGGTGACTTTAATCTGGGATCTAATGGAAGGGGTGGCCATGGCGAGGGAGGACCAGGGAACTCTGGTAAATTGAATGAGGTAGTGAAAGGAAGTAGAATTTTTTCCCCTACTTTTTCAGGAAGTAGTTGAGGTCTTTAAAGAAAAGAAAACTCCCTCTGGAAAGCAATATGAATACATAATAGAAGTTTTATTTTATTTCACGTAGCTCAAAGAAAATGAACGGCACCCTGGACCACCCAGACCAACCGGATCTTGATGCTATCAAGATGTTTGTGGGCCAGGTTCCAAGGACCTGGTCTGAGAAGGACTTGAGGGAACTCTTTGAACAGTATGGTGCTGTCTATGAAATCAACGTTCTAAGGGATAGGAGCCAAAACCCTCCTCAGAGCAAAGGTAAGGGCTTTCGGTTTTACATGTAATTTCTGTCACATGTATGCTGTCTGTCATTGCCAGAATGCTCCTCTGGTTATATGGCGGAGAAAATATCTGTTCATTTTCAGTAGCTGTATCTTCCAGCCCAAACACATTCCCCCCCCCGCCCCCAAAGCCCCAGTAGATAGTTGTATGTCATAGTTGCACATCCTTCCAGTTGCTGTATGTGGGACGCGGCCTCAGCATGGCCAGAGAAGCGGTGCGTCGGTGCGTGCCCGGGATCCGAACCCAGGCCACCGGTAGCAGAGCGCGCACACTTAACCGCCAAGCCACGGGGCTGGCCCCCAAACACATTTAATGACTTAAAAAGTTAAGGTGACATCATGAGGATAACTCGTAAATTGGATCTTGGGCATTCCTTTGTGAGAGCTCTGTATGCAAGAGACAGATTCATGTGAGTGTCTCATTTGATCTTTGTAATAGCGTGACAAAAGTAAAGTTGAAGTAAACGAACCACATACGGTTTTCTGTAGCATTTTGACTAGGGTAAGCTGAAAGAGAAAGATTGTCCACGTCCCCATGGATTCTGTCAGTGTTACAGAGGCCTTGCAGGATGGCTTAGCAACTGGGCGGACTTGTTTGTAGGTAACCTGTTCGTTGTAGCCTGCAAATGAATGAGAGAAAAAAGGGTGAGCTGCTTCGAGAAGTACCCTGCAGAGTGGAAGTTTTATAGGACTGATGGTAGATAAGACATCAGCGTTGCCCCTACACACACACAGGCATAGATGTACTGTTATTTTTCCAGAGGACCGATTTCAGAGTACTTTTTGGTGAAAGCTGTTCTGTGGTGCAGATGTGAGCAAGCATGATTGTCATATTTGAAACTACGTTAATAGAAGATCTAGAAGCAGAGGAATTATTTTTATCTTTGTGGCATAGTTAACCAAAAACATAAAGTATTGTAGTTTCTGAAGATATTGGCAATATCACATGCAGTAATTTAAAATCTTAATTGCAGAGTGATTTTGAAAGAAATCTGTATTGTATCTCCTGGGACTGTAGGCCTAAGATTTACAAGACTCATGTCCCCCTTCCTATCCCCAGCAAAGATACAAGCACAAAATCTACAGATCTTCTCAGTCAGTGTCATGTGCTGTTAGAAGCTTAATTATATTTGATGAGAACCAAGAGGCCAAAAAAAGATATTAAGAGGTTCTTGCTCTTAATTCATTTTATAATTTAATAAATGATAATTATTTTTGAGACATATGGCAGAAATTGGCTACAGTGTAAGGTGTGGTTTATTCTGAGAAAGAAAGAGTTCCTGGTAGACTATAAGCTGCAAGAGTGCAAGACCCTGTCTGTCTTGTTTGTGGCTGTGACTTCTTGCCCAGCACACTACCTGGTGCTCCAGGTAGGCTGGGTTGAATGGCATGGTACTATGACCTTTGTAAGGGAAGTCATGTTTCCCAGAAAAGTTAAAGGAACAGCTAAAAAAGAATCTTAATAGAACTATGACACTATAACAATAAAGAAAATGCATAGAAAATAATGTGGGATTTTTTTTCTGCTAGATTCTCTCTCTCTCCTTTTTTTTTTTGGCTAATTTTAATAAACCCAGCCGTCTCTTTTAAGTTCCAATATGTCCGTGGAGGAGGGAGTGCTCTAGGAATTATCTGCTTTCAAAGGACTGGTTTGATTTAATGAAATCTTGTTTATTGCAGGGTGCTGTTTTGTTACATTTTACACCCGCAAAGCTGCATTAGAAGCCCAGAATGCTCTTCACAACATGAAGGTCCTCCCAGGGGTAAGAAAGCTCCTACTAGTAAGTGGAACTGTGGTGGTTTTGACACATAGGGACATACTTACACATTTCAGGCACACGCTGAAAACTGTTTTGGAGAAAAGGATGACTGCCACAGGAGTTGATCTAAAGGAAGGCATAAAGGAAACATTTTAAAAAAGATAGGCTGAAAGTAGTTCTGTCTCAGCCAAGAGAATTGCAACTTCTTGACACACATTCTGTTTTGATATTTTTGTGGGGGAAGATCATGAGGCAGACATGAGTTCAGAAAGAACTCTTGAGGCTCTAGTTTTGGTATTTCCTTTAGAGCCTTTGTTTATATTTCTGAGTGCCTTCAATGTGTATAGTGATAATATTCATGTTTTCCTTTTTAGATGCATCATCCTATACAGATGAAACCTGCTGACAGTGAGAAGAACAATGGTAAGCAAGCATATAAAACTCTCCATGTATAAGGTTTCTTCCTAGTTTGCTGTTTTCATGGCATCTGGATCGTATTGTGCTCTAAGTAATCTTTTTTTTTTTTTTTATTGAGGTGTAGTTGACATATAACATTATATTAGTTCCCGAGGTACAACATAATGATTCACTATTTGTATATATTGCAAAATGCTCACCACAAGAAGTCTAGATATCCATCACCATACATAGTTAGAAAAAGTTTTTTTTCTTGTGATGAGAACTTTTAAGATCTCCTTTCTTATTAGCAACTTGCAAATATGCAATACAGTCTTACTAACTGTAGTCACCATGCTGTACCTTACATCCCCATGACTTATTTATTTTATAACTGGAATTTTGTACCTTTTCATCCCCTTCACCTGTTTTGCCCACTCCTTACTTCTGCCTCTGGCAGCCACCAGTGTGTTCTCTGTATCTATGAGCTCAGATTCTTTTTTTTTTTTTTAAGATTCCACATATAAGGGAGATCATATGTTATTTGTCTTTCTCTGTCTGACTTATTTCACTTAGAATAATGCCCTCAGAGTCCATCCATGTTGTCACAAATGGCTAGATCTCATTCTTTTTATGGCTGAATAATATTCCATTGTATATATTTACTGCATTTTCTTTATCCGTTCATCCATCGATGGGCACTTATACTGTTTCCGTGTCTTGGCTATTGTAAATAATGCTGCAGTGAACATGGGAGTGCATGTATCTTTTCGAGTTAGTGTTTTCATCTTCTTCAGATAGATACCTAGAAGTGGAATTGCTAGATCATATGGTAGTTCTGTTTTTAATTTTTTGAGGACCCTTCATATTGTTTTCCACAGTGGCTGCGCCATACATTACTACCAGCAGTGCACAAGGATTCCTTTTTCTTCACATCCTCACCGACGTTTCCTGTTATTTCTTGTCTTTTTGATGATAGCCATTCTAACAAGTGTGAGGTGATATCTTATTGTGGTTTTGATTTGCATTTCCCTGATTACTGATGTTGAGCATCTTTTCATGTACCTGTTGGCCATCTGTATGTCTTCTTTGGAAAAATGTTTATTCAGATCATCTGCCCATTTTTAAATCAAATTGTCTTTTTTTTGCTATTGAGTTGTATGAGTTCTTTATATATTTTGGATATTAACCTCTTATCAGGTATATTATATTTGCAGATATTTTCTTCCATTCAGTAGGTTGCCTTTTCATTTTGTTGATGGTTTCCTTTGCTGTGCAGAAGCTTTTTAGTTTGATGTAGTCCCACTTGTTTATTTTTGCTTTTGTTGCCTTTGCTTTTGGTGTCAAATCCAAAAAATCATCACCAAGACCCACGTCATGGAGCTTACCGCCTGTGTTTTCTTCCAGGAGTTTTATGGTTTCAGATTTTACATTCAAGTCTTTAATGCATTTTGAGTTTTTTTTTTTTTTTTTTTTTTTGTGAGGAAGATCAGCCCTGAGCTAACATCGATGCCAATCCTCCTCTTTTTGCTGAGGAAGACCGGCGCTGAGCTAACATCTATTGCCAATCCTCCTCCTTTTTTTTCCTTTTTTCTCCCCAAAGCCCCAGTAGATAGTTGTATGTCATAGTTGCACATCCTTCTAGTTGCTGTATGTGGGAGGCTGCCTCAGCATGGCTGGACAAGCGGTGCATCGGTGCGCGCCTGGGATCCGAACCCAGGCCTCCAGTAGCTGAGTGCATGCACTTAACCGCTAAGCCATGGGGCTTGCCCCAATTTTGAGTTAATTTTTGTGTATGGTATAAAGTAGTGGTCCAGTGCTCTAAGTAATCTGTCACCTAAATTGTTTTTTTCTTTAAAATAAGTATGGTAAATAAATGAGTTAAATAGTTTCTAGGGAAACATTACAAGAACATTTTAAAATGAAGTGGAATATCTTTTAACAGTATAATTTCTTATGGACAGCAGTGAGGGGAGAGATGAACAAGTTAGGAAGGAGAACTTAGTCCTAAGAGAATAATGAGAAGTGGAAGGTGGACGGTTACACTCACTGAAAGATGTGTTCTGTTTCTCTTGTCACATTAGTGTGAAAACTCTTCCTTCTTTAGTATAGTAATATTACTAGTAAAAGCACACATTACTGAGTGATAGGCAGGATGCTAAGTACTTTGCCTTAGCTAAAGCTACCTTTGAGGTAAACCTGGGTATCCCGATTAATCAGATGAAGAAACAGGCATAGAATGGTTAAGTAACTTTCACAATATCACACAGCTACTATATTTCATCTAAATGCTTCCAATTATAATTTTAAGATTCCACTGATTGTAAGAGGAGGTGCGGGATTATGAAAAAAATGTGTCTTAGAATCCACAAAATATGGTATAAAGGCCAAGAGCCAATATTCAAACCCAGAATCTGTGCTACACTAACCCTTGTAGTAATAATGTTCAAACCTTCTCTGTTTTATTCTCTTAGCAGTGGAAGACAGGAAGCTGTTTATTGGTATGATTTCCAAGAAGTGCACTGAAAATGACATCCGAGTCATGTTCTCTTCATTTGGACAGATTGAAGAATGCAGGATATTGCGGGGACCTGATGGCCTAAGCCGAGGTGGGTACATTTTTACCCTTTGAAGACTTGTCTTAAATTGGGAGTCTCTTTTAATTGGACCAGTGGAAACCAGTGATCCCTATCTAACATGGCCCTGTCGTGATGGAGAGGTTGGGCTTGGTGTTGTATATCTAGGTCCTGTTTCAGCTCCTACCGATTAATCCCTTTAATATTCTCCCAGCCTCCCTAAGGAGTCTACATTCTGCACTTAAGTGTCATATATTAAAATTCTCTCCTTCTGTGCTTGGAGAGGTTGTTGATACCAAAATGGAAACACTTCCTTCTCAAGAGAAACTGGAGGATATGATTCCTCCTTTATCCCTCAAACACTTTCTTTCCTGTCTGTGCTTCCCTGGTTTTCCATTAAAGCCCTTATCACCCTGTTGTAACATACCTGTCTCTTCCCCTATATCGTGAACCCCTGAAGGCAGGAACCGTGTCTGTATCACTAGCATAGTCCTTGGCACGTAGTAGGTGCTCAGGAAGTGTCTGTCAGATGAATAAATAAGCAAATGAGTGAATGAGTTATTGACCCTTCTCTTACCAGGTTGTGCATTTGTGACTTTTACAACAAGAGCCATGGCACAGACGGCTATCAAGGCAATGCACCAAGCACAGACCATGGAGGTAGGGAGCAGATGAATGAAAGGGGGGACTTCCTTAGCCTAAGAGTGCTAGCTAGGACAGTTGGCCCTCGAAGCCCAGCAGCATATTCAGTATCTGATTGCCCTAGAAGTTAAGCAGGCCAAACATCTTCAAGTTAAAAGTGGATGTTTTCTTTAAAATTAACATATTGGAAGTAGTGGCCCTTTTAAATTGTCTTTTGCCACTTGTCTGTCAGGAAGAGAATCATTTCGCAGTGAATGAAATTAGAATGCATTCTACCTGTCACTATGAAGGAGGATTTTTCCTTCACCCAGAAGGAAGAATTTGACCGTTTGATTTTGGTGTTTTCATAGGGCTGCTCATCCCCCATGGTGGTAAAATTTGCTGATACACAGAAGGACAAAGAACAGAAGAGAATGGCCCAGCAGCTCCAGCAGCAGATGCAGCAAATCAGCGCAGCATCTGTGTGGGGAAACCTTGCCGGTCTAAATACTCTTGGACCCCAGTATTTAGCAGTGAGTCTTTGTGGTTTGCTTTCTGCAGACTGTGCAAGCTCCCAGCTGTTTCTTCTTCACTGTCCCTAGCTAGCAGACACAATGACATTTACAACTTTTAGCATATTGAAATTTTAGGTAAAAATTCAAGCAATGCGATATTCTTTAAGTCATGTTAGTCTCTCTCTGTCTGTCTCTCTCTCTCTTTCATCACACAGCTTTGGTTATGTATATATTGAGGTTTCTGCTACAATTAAAGCGAAATCCTGATTTCCTGATATAAAGATTTAGAAACATCTCATGTGTCCCTGCCCCCAAGAAAAAAATTCCTGAGGGAATCTGAACTACCAAATATCTTTCTCCATATTTCTTTCTACTAGATACGGAAGACATCATTAAAATCCTCGTTGAGTCTTCCCTGAAGAGTATGGTAAATGTTTCTTTTCACTGACTGAGAGATCAAGAGATTAACATGGACATTATTAATTAATATTACAGGTGTATGTTGAGTTCACTACATCGTGAATAGATTTCCTTTAATTTGATCTCTCTCGTTGAATTCGAGTCACATAGTCCAAAAGAGGGGCAGGCTCCAATTCATTCTTTAGATTTACTACGTCTGCAATATATATTACAGGGGATTATCACTGCTTTACCCTGTAAAAGAATTGCAGACAGCACAAGACACTTCAAACTGACTCATATGCAAATCAGCAAGAACAGGTCATCTGTGAAGCTACCAGTAAAGGAAAATAAATGATGAAACCACTAGATTTGTATGGATAGTCGAGAATTATACACATGGGAATGATTATAATCTTTCACTTCTCATCCTTTAAAATATTATTCTTTGTAGAAATAGAAGAAAGGCAATGATTTCTGTCCGCTAGTACTGAGTTTTAGCTACTTTGAATGTCCCCTGGTCTCCAAATTTCTAAAATCTTAGAAGAAATCCCAGTTTCCCAGCTAGTATTTCTCTCAAGTCAAAAAATGTAGATGATTGTTGCATTTCAACAGATTAAATTGTTTCTTAGTGCTAGAACATTGCTTATAAGTTCAGAAAATTCAGGGAGATTTTAGTCTTCTACCAAAATGATAATACTTTGAAAATAATCTCCGTGATATTCATTCGCTTTTCTTAGAGAGTTTTGGAGCCCTTTTTAGAGAAGACTCCCCTTTTTGTTGTCATTGTCACATCCAGCAAGCACATGATGGTGTATGTGGAGAGCTATGGTCTCTTTGTTTCACTGAGATGTGACCCCCACCCTAAGAGCTGTTTTCATTTAGGGAGGAAATGAAAGTGCCAAGTACAGTATGCAGAGTCCACTAGTTGGGAGTGAACACATTGCCCAGAGATTTAAAAGAAGAAAAATGAAGGCATGTGGGTGCTAATGGACTGTGTAAGCGGTAGTATATCATCATTAATTATGAAGTTCTTTCTGAAGTATATGGACTTGAACCTGATCTCTCTTGGACTAGAGCAGTGGTTCTTAATCTTTGTGGGGTTGTCGACGTCTTTGAGAAGCTGGTAAAAGTTGTGTGTATGTGCATTTTTTCATTCTGTCTCTGGAGATTTGTGGACTTCCTGAAATCCTTATGGGCTAAAGGGATTCATGAGGACAGAGGAACCAAGTCAGATATTTATGGGGATGGGCAACAGGTTGAATAAAGGATCCAGTGATAAGAATACCAGTTGTCCATAAAGAACAGTGATTGGGTTTTTGAGTGGAGCAAAGGTTTTCGGCAGGTTGGTTAGATGAAGGTTGCAGTTTTAAGGTACAGAGTAAAGTCATAGAGGTCATAAGCTCACAGACAGGTCTTCTTGTTTTATTTGTTATGGGACAGTCATTGAAAAAGAATGTACACTGAACTGTTATGGACTGATCCGTCAATCATTTGGTCATCTGCAACAGTGAAGACCAGTGTGGAGGGGAGGGGATGAATGGGGCTGGATGTGTAGCATGGGAGAGACTGATCTAGTCATGGGTCAGTTGTGACCAGTAAAGGATGACTCCAAGAAGTACCCTGAAATCGTCACATTTGATATTTAAAATAGTTGTGTGAAGTAGAAGTTGAGTATCCAGCTGGAAACAATCTGCAGAATAAGGTGTGTGGACCTGACTAAGGAGATCTTGGGAGAGAGGAACTAGAAATGGCAGTCATTCATATGCAGACACTCATCACAGTGGACTGCATAGCTGCTTGGGTTGAGCTTAGTTCCCTGCTCTATTTCTGTTTTCTGCTGTCCTGCATTCTGTTGCCCAGCCTTGAGCGTGGCTCAGTACTCAGTGAACATAACTGCCGTCTGGGCTAGGGCTTTAGCTGTGTTGTATTGTCCTGTGCTGTCACAAGCTTCATGTTTCTGTTGTGTTGGCTTGAGTTCTTGTCTTCAACTTTCTTCTCTCTGGGGGCCTCTGCACTCTTTGCTTTGCTGTGCTGTAGAGTTATCCCAGATGCAGAACCAGCCCTCACTCTCACTCTTGTTCTGTTTTTTGGTGTAATGTCTAGCTTTATTTGCAGCTCCTTCAGCAGACTGCCTCCTCTGGGAACCTCAACACCCTGAGCAGCCTCCACCCAATGGGAGGTAAGTGTTTCACTGCTGCGGAGGAGCAGCAGCAACCAAGCCAACAGACCCAGCTGACAACAGTCTGAGAGTTTTGTACCATTTGTGCAGGAAAAAAATTTTTTTCCATTCGTTACATAAGCCTGGCATAAGATGAACATCCCAGGCTCAACTGCCTTGTCTCTAGAAGGTGGCCCTATTAGTTGTTGGTGCCAGATTGCTCTGGGGTTGTCTGCCGCTCCCCACCCCTTTATGTCTCTATTGAGGAAGAAGATGGAAAAGAACTGTTAGCACCTGAGGACTATCTGAGGCCATTTTGATAAGGAGAAAATTGCAGGAACTCTTTATTTCCACAATAAAGTGACTTTTCCAGTGACTCTGTGAAGAAAAGCTTAAGGTGGCTTCCATGCAAATGGCTTACGCTGAAGCTGCTAGAACCCTGGCAGTTAGTTTACCTCTGTGTCTTATGCATGTTATTTCCTAGGTGATTACCTTTCATGGCTGTTAATATGCCTGGGAAACTTAATTGACAGATACCTGAGTTTATAACAAAATGGGGCTCCACAGACAAACCTGAGGCAGTGGCCATCAGAAAAGTTATGAGGGTAGGGAGGTGGGCAGTTCAGAGCTGCCTGCCTCTGCCCCTGCCCCTTCCGCAGTGGGATGAGGCTAGGCAAGTGCATCTGAGAAACGGGTAGTCGTAGGTGAACTGCATTTTGCCATTTGAAAACTTTTGATACTAGTTCACTTTGTCCCAGGGACTTAGAGTTTGCTATGTTTTTGGAAAGTTGCTGGATTGTAAATGTATCTGTGTTGTAGTTTTTTTGTTTTGTTTTGTTTTGTTTTGTTTTGTGAGGAAGATCAGCCCTGAGCTAACATCCATGCTACTCCTCCTCTTTTTGCTGAGGAAGACCGGCTCTGAGCTAACATCTATTGCCAATCCTCTTCCTTTTTTTCCCCCAAAGCCCCAGTAGATAGTTGTATGTCATAGTTGCACATCCTTCTAGTTGCTGTATGTGGGGCGCCGCCTCAGCATGGCCGGAGAAGCGGTGCGTCGGTGCGCGCCCGGGATCTGAACCCAGGCCGCCAGTAGTGGAGTGCGCGCGCTTAACCGCTAAGCCACAGGGCCGGCCCTGTGTTGTAGTTTTTTATTCTCCTGAACTCTACCCCTTACCCACCCGCCTGCCTTTCCATCATCTAGTAAATGGTTTGCAACACATTGTCAGCGCTCTTCAAATTTCTTGCTTTCCTTTTAGCTGTGTTGCCTAGGTTCTATTCCGCTTGGAAATCTTTCCCTCTGTTTTTTCTCTTCTCTGTCTGATGATTAATCTGCTTGCTATTCAAGTGGTGGTTTTTTTCTTTATTCTTTCTCCCATTGCTGTTCTTAGTCGTATTCTCCCCTGTTGTTCCTCCCGTGGCCTTCTGGACTTCTGTTATGTTTTCTGCTCGTTCACTTCATTGCAAGGAGAAAATGCCCTGTAACGTATGAGTGAGGGGCTCGGTTGCAGTCCCTGTTCTGTGCCGCAGGTTTTGGCATTGTTGTTCTCTTGGACAGCTGGCCCCATGATAGACCACAGACTTACCCCTCTTTCCTGGTTTCCTGATTGCCCATCCCTTTATCAGTGCTCACGTGGGGTGGCATGCTATTGGATTAGATGTCTTCTCTGAGGAAGCGGTATCCAGTTTCTTAATGAGTTGAGTGATGTCTGAATCTCTTTGGAGCCCTATAGGAATGTTTTTAAGGCTTATCTATAACAGTTCCTCTTTGGGACCAGCCTTCTGCCGCGTGCGCTGTCATTGCTGGAGTGGAGATGAGACACCCTTATCTGCTGGCTGATCTCTTGCTTTGGATGTTGCAGGGTTAAATGCAATGCAGTTACAGAATTTGGCTGCACTAGCTGCTGCAGCTAGCGCAGCTCAGAACACACCCAGTGGTACCAATGCTCTCACTACATCCAGCAGCCCCCTCAGCGTACTCACCAGTTCAGGTAAGCGTGTAATAGGGCCAGTGTGCCCTTGTGCCTTGGGCAGAATCCCAAGAGAGGGGTATGTCATTCTGGAGATCCAAAGAGATCAGATTGTAAACAATAAATTTTCAAATGCCATCTTCTGACTTAAGAGAAATCTCATAATTTTTAGTTTGTTGTAACCATCATTTGACTCTATGTCCTGCAGGGACAGTTATCAAAAATCAATAACTGAAAACCTCTTTACAAAGAGAATACTTGAGTAGCGTCACTCTTGTGCTTTGGTTCCTGTGGACATGAGAAGGCAAGTGTTGGCTTGAGTTTAACTCGTGGATTTCTGGTAGCAGGGTCCTCACCAAGCTCCAGCAGCAGCAGCTCTGTCAACCCCATCGCCTCCCTCGGAGCCCTGCAGACATTAGCTGGAGCAACGGCAGGCCTCAACGTCAGCTCTTTGGCAGGTGAGGGGCAGCCCCTGGATGTCATCAGGCCCTTCTTTGTGCAGGTAGCACATTTTAAACAACCCTGGTAGGGGCACTGTTAGAATGATTGGGGTAGGCCAGTGAAATGAGAAATAATCATGGGATTTCGAGTCAGACCTGGGTTACATCCCACCTCTGCCCTTTAACTAGCTGTAACTTTCACCCACCTTTCTAAGGTCGTTTTCTCATCTGTAAAGTGGGAATAGAATCCTTTGAGCGTTGTTGAGAAGTGAAATGAGAACATAGGTCAAGTGCTGAGCACATTACTTAGTATGGTGTCTGGCACATGGGATGTGCTCAGTAAATGTTAGCTGCTGTTTTGGTGATAGGAGTCCACGTTCCAGCTCTGTGTGAGAAAGGGGCAGAAAAGGCAGAGGAAATGAGGCAAGTCATGTGTAAGTGGTATCACCACTTGCACGGGTTGGAAGAAGGTAATGGGGAGAGCTATACCTGGTGTGGCATTTTTTTAATGTCCCCGTTAGCAGCAAGGCCTGGTGAGTGTCCTGAAATCTGACCAGCCAGATGGGTACTCCTCCTCAGGGAGGAGCTAAGAGGGAGATGAGAGGGAGAATTTTCAAGTTCGTCTTTGGAATCAGTCGAATCTTTCCAGTCTGTTAACCCTGCTCTTCCACCCAACCAAGGGATGGCTGCCTTAAATGGTGGCCTGGGCAGCAGCGGCCTTTCCAACGGCACTGGGAGCACCATGGAGGCCCTCACGCAGGCCTACTCGGGGATCCAGCAATATGCTGCCGCTGCGCTCCCCACTCTGTACAACCAGAATCTGTTGACCCAGCAAAGTATTGGTGCTGCAGGAAGCCAGAAGGAAGGTGAGTGCAAAGGGAGATTGGAGTCAGGACCGGCTGAGAGGCAGGGCAAAGGCCAAGAGAACCGTCTCGGTGGTCAGGCCAACGCTTTTCTTTGGCAGTGTCACGGGTAGACTGAGAAACTGTCAGGTGTGATCTGCTGTTGGAATGTGTTCTGGGTGTTGCCCAGGTCAGAACCTCTGTACGCCCTCCTGGGATGGGGCTGCAGTTTTTAGATGAAACATACTGACCTTATTGTGTCTGACACTATTTGGCAATCTGTTTTTGTTAGGAAGTCTTCTCTGTGGATTATAAATCTGTCAAGGGATGTCTTCTGTCTAGGTGTCCCTTTTAGCTATATCATTTGGCATCTTCCTCACTTTCTGATCTGTGCTTTTCCTAATTGAGGACATACTGAAGAGTGTTGGGACAGAAAGAGTTATGGCCCCTGGGTTGAAGGATTGGGAAGTATGTGCTTTGACATAAATGGTATTAAATTCAGGAGAGGCTTGCTAGGCAGACAGAGGCCTAAAGGTGGTTTGTATGAATAGAAAGTCCTGCTGACACCTGTATTCATATTTGACTGGTTTTTATAACCAGGAGCTGGCAGGGTTTAAGCACTAATGCAGGAAGAAGACAAGTATGCTCTCTTGCCATAGCAGCGAGGAGTCCTGGTCTAGTACATCCTCACCTCCACTGAATCAGACGCTTATGTACCCTGGGAGGTGGTACTGGGGGAACCGATGGAACTGTGGAGAAAGACAATAAACAAGTAAAAGCATGAGGTGTTCTAAATGATGCTCTGAAGAATGATCCTGGAAAGAGGGATAGGGAGTGCTGGAGATACAACATTTTATATGGAATGGTCAGAGAAGGTCTAAGTTGATGTTTAAGCAGAGACCTGAAGGAAGTAAGGAAGCCAGCCATGCATATATCTAGAGGAAGAAAAGTAATGGGCCAGAGGAGCATAGGGTACAAAGGCCCTGAGGCAGCAGTGTTCCCTAATGTCTTTGACAGCAGCAGGGAGCCCAAGGTAGCTGGAGAATGGCTGGATTGCGATTGTAAGAAAACTATTCTTTGGTTAGAAAATCGTTGAGTGTAAGTGGTTGGAAGAGGAAAGCATATTCTATTTTTGAGCTCAGAGTTAATCATAGGCACATCTTTTAAATGTAATTTCTTTTTACTGAAACACAATTTGCATATGGTGAAATTCACCCTTTTTGAAATATAGCTCTGTGAGCTTTGATGAACACATACGGTATGTACCCACCACCATAGATATGGAGCATTTCCATCACTTTCAGATATTCCCTCATGTCCCTTTGTGGTCATTCCCAGACCCCACCTCCTCCCTCTGGCAACTGCCAATCTCTTTGCTGTCCCTATAGTTTGAAGACACAATTTTGAAACCGATTTTGTTTATAATCTCTTTGTACCTCCTTTTTTGTGTTCCTTTACAAGCCTCTAGTCTCTGGTTTTATTGCTCCACACACAAGTCTGCCTATTTTATTGTCCCAGCACACCCTGCTCCCACAAGGTTAAATTCTAACTTCCCTCAATGAGACGGAGCATGGCTAAACATAAAGGAAGGAGTCTTTTTCAGTGATTTCCCTTCACGTCCCTGCTTTGTATTTGTGTTTGGAGAAGCTGTTTGTTGGAGTGCTGACAGTTTTACCACAGGTGGAAATGGAGACAGTTGCGGGGGCTGTCGAGTGTGCTTGTCACTGACACCTTTTCAATCACTGCGTATTTTAAAGGTCCAGAAGGAGCCAACCTGTTCATCTACCACCTGCCCCAGGAGTTTGGAGATCAGGACCTGCTGCAGATGTTTATGCCCTTTGGGAATGTCGTGTCTGCCAAGGTTTTTATAGACAAGCAGACAAACCTGAGCAAGTGTTTTGGTATGTTGGCTTCTCTTCTGGTGTCGGGATTTAAGTACTTTTACCAAGGGGAATGAAAGAGAAGGGGCTGATAGCAGAAGGAGCTGGAGTTGAGTGTGGGTTATTTTTTACCTCAGTCTTGGGCAGATTACATGACCTCTTTTTGAGCCTCAGTGTTTTCATTTCTGTAGTAGGAATGATGATTTCTACCTACACTGTCGCTCCAGGGGTAAAAATAATGTATGGAAGATGGCTTGGCCAAAAACTTTAAAGTACCATGCAGATGGCAAGTGGTACTGTTAGGAACCTCATTTATTTCATGTGACATAATTTCCAGAATTATTGTCCCTGCTGAGAAAAATTGGGATCTGAGACTAAGCCCATCAGGTAGCTGTTGCGTAAGGAGGACTGAGAATCTCCTTGCCTCATTGCGTCCCTCAGCTGGGTTTCCTCTTGGACACACAGGTTTTGTAAGTTATGACAATCCTGTTTCGGCTCAAGCTGCCATCCAGTCCATGAACGGCTTTCAGATTGGCATGAAGCGGCTTAAAGTGCAGCTCAAACGTTCGAAGAATGACAGCAAGCCCTACTGAGCGTGCTCCCCTCTGAGACTGGAGTGAGAGGGTCTTCTGGTAAGTGAGGGAGGAGCACCCTTAATGTTTCGAAGCCCTAAGGCTGTGTGTTGACAGCCCTGGACCCTGATCCCTGCCACTCTCGCAGGCACAGCTTGCCCTGAAGACTCGGCTACTGCCTTCTGTGGGAGTTTCGCTTCGTACAGAGGACGAGTTTGTGCTTTGGTTTCCAGTGTTTTACTTTGGAGTTTAGGTGCCATATCCTGAGTTTTTTTCTTTATTTAAAGTTTGCTGTGTTTGTAACCAGTGTGTGTTGAGAAGGACCAACATCAAACCACCCTGGGGGAGGAGGGGGAATGGAGAAACATTTAAAAAGATCAGAACTTGCCCCAAACTACCCCAAGAGAGAGGACTGAGTGAAACCAAAAACTGACCCCCAGAATCTCCCCAAGTGTGAGAGTGGGCGAGATGAGAACTGACGTCCAAGAGCTGTGGGGGTGGAACGGGTGGGGGTGGCTTTGGAGGAGAGTGAGAGTGACTTGACACCCAACAGCCCTGGGGACTGGAGGCTGAAACTCCTCCATAGCTGCTTTCTCTGGAATACTGAGTTCTTACCACCTGTTTTTCAGATTCTTGTCCAGGATTTCTGCCCCTCTTTCCCAAGAAGGGGCTAACAATGCTCTGGAAACAAAGCACCTGTTAAATTAGCCTGATATTTGCAAAAAGCAGGGAGACATCACCCATTACCAGCTTTCCTAGCCAGCCATTGGTGTTGGATTGGCCCTGCCTGCCTGGTGGCTTTCAGGAAGAAGCAGCTGGTCAAAGAGGTTGCTTTTATTTCAACACCAGATGATCAGACCCTGGCCCATTTCTAACAGGTCCCTTTAAAGAAGGCCTCTAGGGAAGGCACTGTTTGGTTTCCTTCCTTGTAGTTGCCCACAGGAAGGAGTGTCACTTCCATCCCTAGCCACAGTTTTCTCATGAGGGTAGATCTCAGAAGGGCTTATAGTGTCTAGCTGAAGGAGGCATCTCTCCTGAGCAGAGTGATCAAAAGCCATCGAGTTGGGGGAGGAGGAGCCTGCTCCTTGGTGTACCTGAGTCAGAAGGTCCCTTTGAGCCAGAGTGCTGCATTTGCCAGTGGCCGGCACTTAGTACTTAGAAGGATTGAGAAATCCACGCTTGCCTCCTTGGTTGAGGTGTCCCAGATGTAGTGTTCCCACCAAGGCAGGCCACTCTTCTAACCACTCCAGCCCGTCTTCTGCTCTTGGGGACGGGGGAGACAGCAGGACGTTTACAGCATCCACATGGATTCAGTGTTCATTTACCTCAGTATTACTGTGTTCATTTTTGTCCTCGTGCTTACAGTGAGCTCCCTGCTGCCTTGCACAGGTCCCACTCCAGCTCTTGCCTGTGACCCACACAGTCTCTGGGCTCTGCCTCTGCTTCAAGAAATGCAGTGGGGGTGGAGAGCCAGAAGGGACATGCTCTTGGGAATGTGCACCTGGGCAGATGTAGCCCTGTTAGGATATGACTCTTAGCCAAGGCCAGGGACTGGGTCCCTGGGATCTTAAACCTCACAAACATCAGTCCTGACCCCTAGCAGCAGAGATGAGATTAAAGGGGTTGGTTCGCTATTAAGTTGAATGGGGGCTCTCTCCCTGTCATGCTGTCCATTTAGGTCACAGACAGGGATTGACCGTCTTGCTGTTGTATAGGTAGTTGGTGGTGTTGGATTATCCCACTGAAGCTGGGACAGCTGTTCCCTTCTCATAGTGATAACTTGGGTCTGTTGTCCTCTAAGAAACATGAAACATACTTCTTAAGCTGAACCACATAAACTTGAATTCCGCGCACTGGGAGAAATGTGTCCTGTGTTTCAAGGATAAAACTGTTCCAAAGGCTTCCAGGGTCATGATGGGATTTTTTAAATAAATGCAAAAAATAAAAATAAAAAAGAAAAAAGAAAACAAAAAAAGAAAAAAATGCTAGGTTGGGGAGGCGCTGTTCTGAATCCCAACCGGCTGGAACCAAGAATGTCGTTTCTATTTTTATAGAAGTTTTATACAGCTCCGGGGTGGAGAATATTTATTACCTAAATTATATCTCTGGAAAAGGCCAGGATTTTGTAGAATCCAGAATGTGATTGTTGTACACACAGGGTGCTGTGTATGATTGAAACTACTGACTTTCTGTGGCCCGTTTGCAGCCCAGCTAATCTGCCAGAGGGGGAAGGAGTTAATGCTGTGAATTGGCAGAGGAGAGAGCTGTGCTCCCCAGGGTGCTGCCGGTGTGGGGATTGCTAACCTTCTGTTCTGTCTTCCTCCTTGGCCATCGTGGGGTTTTCCAAGCCCAGAACTCCTTTCTCCCCTTTCTCTCCCACCTCCCTCATTTCGCTGTCATTTGTCCACGGGTTTGTCCTGGGCACTGGGACCTTATGAAACCCCTTTCCGATTGACATGAAAGGCAGAGGTGCAGTCAACCCACCTTTGATACCAGCCCCCGAGGTTTCACCCCTGCTCGTGGCTTCTCTTTCTAAAAGGAGCGTGTGCCGCAGCAGGGCCCTGGGCTGCCGCAGTGGCCAGCTGGTGAGACCAGGCGCTTCTTTCTGTTCTCTACTCCCTGCCCGGTGAGTGAGCACAGCAGCACTGCCCTTGAGCACAGTTCTCTCCCCAGGCCAAAGATGGTGTTGTGAAGAAGCTGCTCCCCGACAAGTCTCACGGTGTGAAAGGGTTCAGCTCGGAGAGTGGAGACTCGCAGTCAAGTCTTAAGCAATCCTTTTCTGTTGTGTGGGGGTTTCACTTACATAAATGTGTTTCCTGCTGTAGTTTTGTTTCTTACTTGGGTTTCATCATGCGATTGATTTGCCTTGAATGCAGCCAGACGCTGTCTCCTGGGTCCCACATGAGTGGCCTGGGCCTTTGTGGAAGCTAAGAGCTTGGATTTCTGGGAACAAAGGACCATCCCCATAGGATTGAGGAGAAATCCTGGCCCTCTCCCCTAAAGAACCCCCCCGCCCCCCCCAGCATCTTTTATTTTCTCCCTGGGTCTTGACCAGGGAGTGGGGAGAGAGGCCAAGGCTCTGCTCCACCGGAGACCTTCTTCTCAGAGGTGTTTGGCCCTCAGGGGAAATCCAAGCCTTAGGTTCCTCTGTCTCTGGCCGTTGGATGTTTTCTTGGTGTCCTCCATGTCCTTTTTGACTTCTCCCTGTGTCCATTGTTAGCATGTGCGAAAGTTCCCTGTCATTACCCAGCCCTGCCCCGCCGCCTGCTCATTTCAGGGCTGTACACAGTGAGTGTTCCTGTTCTCTCTCTCTTCGTTTGGATGTATTGCTCTGTGTAACTCAGTGGGTCTCCCTCTTTCTGGTTTGTTTTTTTTTCTAGATTCCTGCCGTTTGTTCATCGTTGTGCCTAAAGCATGTTGATGTGGCGTCAAGTACATCGTCCAAATCCCTGTCTCTTCAGCTTCTCTGATGCTTGAACTCTCACCTTTGACCTTGTGTTGACTTTTGATGCTGACGTGTATTTTTATTATGTTTGTTTCTTTCTTTGTTTTTTCTTTTTTCTTTCCTTTTTTTTTCTTTTGTGCTGCCAAATTGGTTTTGCTAGAACGACTGCTGAAGGGGAAATATTTAAACTTGCATTTGAATATAAAAAAAATCTATTTTTCTAGAACTTCATAAGATAACCACTTGATTTTGTGATTCCAATTCTTTGTAATTGTCTTCAGAGCAGCCCTACTAGCACATACCGCGTGGTGTTTGTATTTCTGTGAACACACAGCCAGTCCGTTTCTAGGCTTTGTTTCTCTGTGTGCTTAGTTTTAAAGACAACTTTGAAGTAAACAATGAAATAAAAGATGTCACTGAAACCTTTGAGGCTCCTGAGCACATTTTGCTGATATAGTTTGTGGGGCTTGAGGAGGCCAGGCCGCATGTGTTCTTTCTTTTGTTTTTCTGAGTTCTCAACTGCAGAAAACACCTGAACCCCCTTTCTTTTTTGACCGCAAGCTGCAGTTTGGGCCCCAGCCAGCCCTTTTCCTTTTTCTTTTGTGGTTCTTCCCTGTAGCGACCCTGCAGGGAGCCTTCAGATTCCTCTGGCCCCTTCCCCTCGGCCCCTCTCCATGCTTGTTCCTACAGTCTCCACAGCAAAATGTGATGCTTTGATTTTTTTGTTTTTGTATTGTTTTTGTGTTTTTGTTTTGAATTTTTTCCTTTCCTACTAAGATTATGCCCAGAAAAAACAAGTTTTGCATGTTTCCTGCTGTTTCTTCACACCTTCGTATATACCACCTTCACCTCTCTGTTTTCTATAGTTTGTGCAAAAACTGACCGATTTAAAAGGGTTTCAAAGAAGCTGTTTTAAATTGTTGTGGGGTTGATTATTTTTTTCAAGATTGTATTGTTTTATTTTGAAGTGGCAACTTTCTCCTCTATTGCCCTTAGAGCGTTTGCCTGTGCACTTAGACTGTCACCTCATGTGGCCTCCAGGCCTCAGTGGGGCCTCCGGGAGGCTGGCTGCTCTGCTCAGAGGTGGGTAGGAAGCCGGCCCTGAGAGGCACGAGGAACAGAGATAGAACCCAGAAGGTGGCTGTGGGTGGGCAAGAGGCTTAGCAAGTTAGGGGTAGTGAGCATCCCTCGGCCCAGAAGAAGGAGGGTGCTCTTAACCACTCGGAGGAGGCCATCTGTGCACTAAGCGGCAATACACCCGCCAGCGCTTTTCCTAGGTGACAAGCACAATACTACAGTCTTCACACTGTTTACAGCCCTGGGCACCACCCACCCCACACTGGCTCTTCACCGCAGCTCTGCTCTTGCTTAGCTAGTGGGGTGGGGGTGAGGGCGGGATTTGTTTTTTTAAATTGGGTGAAGAGCCAAATAGCTACTGTCCCTGGGTGCCAGGCAAGCCAGTTCCTTGGTTCCCTGAGGGGAACTTGCTCTCCTCTCGTGCGGCACCATCCAGCCTCAGGGTCTTAGGGACTTGAGTAAGAATGTGAATGGTGGAGGGAGAGGCCAGAGGAGATGAGAGGTCACAGGATGGATCTGTGGAGGTAAGAGGTTGCAGAGGAGGAGTTTGTGGTAGTCCCCACCCACACCTAAGCTGCTGGTGGGTGGGAGAGCTGGGAAGTAGGATTGTCCAGGGAAGGGTGGAGAGGGTAGCCGAGAGACTGGGGGGAGGGGGTGGGGAAGGTAGAAGCACTGTTAGCATCATCCATGCCAGGGGTGATGAAGGAAGGGCTCCCAGCAGAACTTCTGCTCTGAGACCCAGCGGGTTGCCTAGTATTATGCTTGAGGCCACTCTTCCTAGGAGGAAAGGCCGCCACATGAAGGCCCAGTGTATGGTAGGCTGCTTAATTTCCTGGAAGGGGTGATTGGATGGAAAGAGGCCAGGAACCCCAGCCTGAGCGAGACTGCCGTGCACCCCACAGTCTGACTGCACAGAGCCACCTCTCTTGGCAGAAGGCGCTGAGGCTTCCTTCCTGTGTGTTCAGAATCCGTGTTTGCCAATACATTTTGCTTTCAATTCCAAGAGGAGCTCTGGGAAAACCTGTGGATAAAACCAAATGCCAAACGTTGGACGTTGTTTCATTTTCTCTCTCTGATTGTTTTAATTGTTCTGTGGTGGTTTTAATGGATTTGAGACCCTGGAGCGGCAGCTGCCTTTCTGATTTCCAGCTGCTTTTTGTGAATAATTTAAAAAGAAAAAAAAAAGAAACTTTACATTTTGGAGACAAACCTGTGTGAGTTTTTTATTGGTACAAACGTTGTATTTAACACTAGGGGTTTTGTACAGTTTTTTGCCTTTTCTACTAGAAAACAATGTAAAGTGATTTCACAATGTGAAGAGAAAAAAATTGCCACTATGACCAAACGCACAGTCTGTTCTGCAGCAACAACGGGATTCAATCAACTCAAAGTCGTGATTCAGCCGTAGAAATGCTTTTCCTTTACCTTGTTTGAGCTTTTCTTTCTTTCCTGTTTTGATTTGCAAAAGAAAATGTCTTTTTGTGTGAACTTGTGTTGTACTATGTAGAAAATTATGGATTTTACTTTAATGGTTTAAAAAAAAAAAAAAGGGGCAAGAAGAGCCCTTGTCGCTCTTCTGACCTGATCACAGAGTTTGTGTAGTGGATTAAAAAAGAAAAAAAAATTGTTACAAGTTTGGAGCAAGGGAGTATGTGTTTAAAAGGAATCTCCTTCCTTTTTTTGTGTGTTTTTCCTTTTGTCCCAATGGGGAACCTAAATCTGTTTTAATTGCACAGACACACGGACAAAAAGTCATTTTGTATCTGCCAAGTGTGGTACCTTCCTTTGTTTATTTGCTATTAAACTGTTTGAGAAGAACTGATGTTGTCTTCAGAGTTATTGATTGTGGGGGTGGGCGGTGGGTCCTGGGGGCTGGTGGGGTTGGTGGCATTCCTGAAGAAGGGGTGGGCGCCCTGGTAAGGTTTCATTGGGATGTGCCTGTTGGTGTGCACTAGAGGCTCCTGAAAGAACGTAATCTTTCCCAGAAAACTGCCTTTGCCATCATCCTCTCTTCCTCTGCAACATCCCTGCCGCTGTGGAAGCACCTGAAGACTTTTTTGGCAGCTTTAATTTTTATGCTGCTTCTGTTCTCAGTAGCGACTGCCACATCTGCTCAGACCTGAGAGTGCAAGTCCCTTCCCTAGGCTGCAGAGGTCCTGTGCCCGGGGAGGCAGCTGACCGGCACGGAGCCTCAGAGTGTGGGCCTCGTCCTCTCTTGGCTTTTAACGCACCAGCCCAGAGTGGTTCAGCTCCTTGCCTCCTCATTCTGACCTCAGAACAGGGTCACAGAGGGGTGTCTCTAAGATTCCTTGGGCTTACTAGTCAATAGTTCTAGATCACTCTCCAAGTGAGTGAGGCCATACACCTGGCCCTCCTCAGACCTCTGTGAACTGCAGGTTCAGCCACTGGGCCGGGAGTCTTAGGCCCTCTGGCTGAAGTATAAGCTTGTCTGCTCCTTTGCTGCCACTGCCATCCCCTCACCTCTAGGAGGCCAGCCCTTGTGAAGCAGGTGCTTGTCTAGAGGGTGCAGCCAGCACAGGCCTGTGGGTGGGCCTGGCCTCAACCTTCTCATCAGAGTCCCCCTACGTGGGGTGTCTAGAGTAGCGTTTCCCAGTGGGGTTGGACTGAGTACTAGCCCATGAAATGTTCTGTGAAGTAGGGGTTCTGAAGACAAATAAATTTGGGAATATTGCTTCCTCAATTGTATTCATTAAAAATCAGAACTTTTTATTAATATGTAGTAATTATACTAGCTAATGTTCATTGATAGTTTATTACAATCCAAGTGCTGTGGGAAACACTTGATAACACATTCTATGTTCCAGTCTTCATAACATCTCTGAGAGGGAGCTACTGTCCCCATCCCATTTTGCAAATGAGCAATCTGAGTTTAAAAGAAATTGAGTTGCCTACTAGAAAGTGCTGCGCACTGAGAATCAAACCAGGTCTGCCTGACTCCCGAGCCCTTTCTCTTAACCATTACTGAGGAGAAATAACTCAGGAAAGGCAAATAAATGTGCATTAGCTAACCTGTGCAGTCCCATCACACAGGATTGCACGCTGTCCTCCAGGCTCTCGTGAAGAGGAGTTGGGGGCCCTGCAACTCTTGTGGCTCCCTCCAGTGGTGAATCACTGCAGCTTTGCCCTCCTGAGAGCTGCTGTCTCTGTGTAAGGGGTTCGCTCTTAAATCAGCGCTCCCAAAGAATTGGCCAGCATGCTCCTGCGAGGTGCCCCTTCCTGTGAGGACTGGAATGCTTCCTAAACGTCACTCCTGCCACTCAGTGCTTTCCTGGATCTGGTACCACCTAAACTATTTACCTGGTGTTTATTTCAGTTCTTTTCATTGTGGTTAAATACATGTAATGAAATTTTCTGTTTTAATCATTTTTAAATGGACAGTTCAGTGGCATTACTACATTCACAATGTTGTACAACCATCACCACCTAATGTTTTAAATCAACTTGAAATGCACCTTTTTCAACTTCACCTCATTCTGACCATTAATATTTGTGAAATTACAAGTTTGATATCCTAATGATATGTTTTAAAATACACATTAAGTTACATAACCATCAATATATATAAAATATCCATTGGGTGCCTTCTCAGAGAGATCTGCATTTCACACTTTGGAAAATTGGGCCAGGATGGAGATCCAAGCTTCCTCTAGGGACTCCGTTCCCAGACCTGTTTCTTCTGTAATTAGAGGGTAGTTGAACCTGAAGTTCTCGCCCATCTTGTACATATTTCCTATGGCTCAAGGTCAAGATGGTAGATCTTCTCTTTAGGTCTTTGCCTTAGGACTCCTCTGTGTTCCAGAGATAGAACTTGATATAAAAATAGAATGTTAAGTACAACTTGAACATCTTCCAATGTAACGTCATACTTAAAGGCTATTGTTTCTCTTTAAAATTTATAAAAAAGGGAATATTCCCAAAGTACTGTTTTTGACCTTTTAAAGAAATGTAGGCTTGTGCCTCTTTATAATCATATAGCTGTATCTTAATTAAACTGTTTGTGTTCTTTTAAAAAACCCACATGCAGTCACCTTTTATTTTTGAATAGATTCTTCAGCACCTAATTTTTGCCACACTCCTGGTTCCCGGCTTACTGCAGAGGCAGCCTCTGCACCGACTTTCTGGGTCAGCACACAGCTTCCCTGACTCTCCCGGGTACCTTACATGCTGTGCTCACCTGAGCATCTCAGTCCCTGATGAAGAAAAGCCCAATATTGGGAAGGAAATGGAAGACCAGGTTTGTCTCTTTACCTCTGAGAATGTCAAAATAATGTCTCATGACATTGCCCTTCCAGGAGGGATCATAGATGGCTTTGGCCCGCACCTTCTGCGTTTTTCAAGCACTTCCTTCTCTCAGGAGTCCTTTCGAACCCTCACCATCTGGTATTAATTTCTTTTGCGTGCATTGACTTTCTCTACTGATAAAGGCTCCAGCTGTAGGGAGGGCTTTTTTTTTTTTTAATCTGAGAGTCTTAGAAGGGGAAATGAACACATCTCAACTGGGAAGGGTCATCCAGACACCCCTGTAGCCAAGTCTACAGGACTTCGGCCCGGCCTCTATCCCCACCCTCCCTGTGGGGGTCCCACTGACCTGAGGCCTCCTGAGGTTTTGGTGTTTTTAAACCGCTTGATTGAGATGTAATTCACATACTGTACGATTCACCCACTTAAAACAGACAAGTCATTGGTTCTTAGCGTTGTGCAACCATCACCACAACCTAATTTTAGAACATTCTCATCACCCCTCAAGAAACCCCATACTCCTTAGCAGTCACTACCCTTCACCCGTCACCCCTCTTACCAGCCCCTGGCAACTGCTCATCTTTCTGCTCTGTAGATTTGCCTATTCCGGACATGTCATATAAATGTAGTCGAACAATACGTGCCTCTTGTCTCTGCCTTTCATTTAGCCTACCTCCTGGGCCAGGTTCTCCTTTCCTCCCCCTACTTGAAAACCACGCACAGCTCTAGCCTTGCACCACCTGCTCCTGCCACTCCTAGCCCTTCGGAGCTCATCTCGCAATCCAGCCACGCTTCTGCAGCGTCCTGTCGCTCCCCTTTCCCGGCTCCTCTTGTTTACCTGCTGCATCGTCTGCCTCACCTGGATCTGACAGTCTCCTAGCCCTGCCCGCACTGTCCAGTACGATGACTGACTAGCCACTGTAGCTATTAAAAATTTCATTCCTCAGTTTCAGTATGAAGTCACATGTGACTAGTGGCTACCGCATTGGACAGCGCAAGACATAGAACATTTCCGTCGTCACGGTCAGTTATGAGGGTCAGGACTGTTCTAGACAGTTACTTTGCTTTTAAGAAAACAAAATAACTACCATTTATGAGTCGTAGCTGCTGTCCTAGTCCACTCCACAGCTGGCAGCATAGCAGGTTAGAGACTGCAGCACAGAAGGGCTGCAATGCCTCTCGGTCACGAGGCTATAGGTAGGAGAGTTGGATTTTAACCCAGGTCAACCTGACTCCAATGTCCCTGTAAAGCATATGCCTCTGGGAGTATCTATGGTGGACCCTGGGTGTCCTGGTTTAAATTCCACCTCTAGAATGGAGCTTCCTGAAGGGCAGGGACCACGTATGTCTTGTTCCTCACTGGAGCCCCAGGGGCTGGCAGATAATAAGTACTCAGGAAACATTTAGTGAGTGAATAAATGAACAAATACCAAAGGATGACGGTTGCCTTTGTCCAAGAGTTTCCTGATGTGCTCCCCCCCCAACCACATTAGTTTTATTTAGAAATTTCCATCCACTCAAGAAGAAAGGGAATAACTTATTTTCGCATCTGGTTTATAGATTGCTAGCTACCAGCTCTAGCCAGCCCTGGTGGTCTAGCGGCTAAGATTCGGTGCCCTCACCGCTGCAGCCCAGGTTCACTTCTGTTTAGGACGCCACACCACCCATCTGTCGGTTATCATACTGTGGTGGCTGCGTGTTGCTGTGATGCTGAAAGCTCTGCCACCAGGATTTCAAATACCAGTAGAGTCACGCGTGGTGGACAGGTTTCAGCGGAGCTTCCAGACAAGGACAGACTAGGAAGAAGGACCTGGCCACCCATTTCTGAAAAAATTGGCCATGAAAACCCTGTGAACAGCAGTGACGCATTGCCTGATACAGCACTGGAAGGTGAGAAGATGGCACAAAAAGACCGGCAGGGTTCCACTCTGCTGTACACAGGGTCACTAGGAGTTGGAATCCACTCAACGGCACTAACAACAAAGCTACCAGCCAGTACCCGAATTCTCCGTAGGCCCTCAGTGGGCATGACACAGAAATGACAGGCAAGTCCCTTAGAGCCACTTTACAGGAATCCTGCTAATGCAACTTCCTAGGCAGCTCCCCAGGGGCCCTGCCCCATGAGGAAGTTGGTCCCAGCTTGGCAGGGCCCTCTGCTGCCGAGAGCCCCTTTGGCAGTCAGGAAGGCGCCTGTGGGAGGGGAACCTCCCTGGTGGCCCTCCAGCCCTGAGAGTGCCACCGACCCGGTCATCCCTAAAGTGGAGTGTGCCCAGAGCCTGAGGCTTACATGACACAATGACCTTTTTTTTTTTTTTTTTCCCCTTTTTCTCCCCAAAGCCCCAGTAGATAGTTGTATGTCATAGTTGCACATCCTTCTAGTTGCTGTGTGTGGGACGCGGCCTCAGCAGGGCCGGACAAGCAGTGCGTCGGTGCGCGCCCAGGATCCGAACCCCGGGCCGCCAGTAGTGGAGCGCGCGCGCTTAGCTGCTAAGCCACGGGGCCGGCCCCCACAATGACCTATTTTAAAAGTCATTTTAGAGTTTGAGGTGTTTTTTTTTTAATGCCAAACATTCATATAGTTATAGAAGAGGACTTAGAGTGTGGTGGGAAAAGCTTGTGTTTAGGAGTCTCTTAATCTGGTTACAATACCAGCTGTGTGACCTTGGGCAAGTGTCTCAGCCTCAGATTCCTCATCTGCTGAATGGAAATGAAAACACCCGCCCAGTAGAGTCGAGAAGATGAGAGATCGTCTCAAATGCTTGGCCCAGTGCTGTCCCTGGCAAGTGCTTATTCAAGTTGCTAACAACCCTAAGTACATAAAAGTTACAAGTGAGCATTTCCCCATCCCACGGCCCATTGATAACTGTTCAACAGATGGGGTAAGGATGCTTCCAGAATTTGTCTTGATATATACAAAAGTATGTACATATATAATTTTTGTTAATAAAAATGAAGGCATGCCATAATGTACAGAACGTTCCGTAGCTTACATTTTTTCAGTTACTATGTCACGGGCACCCTTCCCTCTGAGTATATACACCAGTATCTACAACTTTCATTTTTAGAGGCTACATAGCATTTCATGGTTTCTCGACCTGTTGGACACAGGTTATTTCTAATTTTTTCACTATTATAAACAGTAAGCGCCAATTCAAGGAAGGTTTGGGAGGTCTATTAGAGGTGTTACGTCAATCTCTTGTTTTCAAAGCAAGTTCTTATTTTATCGTCTCGTTTGGTTTTCATAGAGAGGTGATACCCCATTTACAACGAAGAAAATGAATTTGTCAAGAGGGACAGGCTTCCTGAGGATCCTGCTAATGGGGGCAGAGAGGGCCTGGGACTGTCCCTTTGGTTACATTTGTCGTGCTTCTGGAGCGGGGGCTGCAAATGCAGGTGCCTGCAGGGGCCTGGCAGGTGACATAAGCGTGTGAAAGGAGGCCAACCTAGGATGACAAGTGACACTTGGCTTCAGTGTCAAGGTGAGAATAGGAAGCAGTAGGGGCTGTGGGCAAAAGAGAGACATTCTTGGTCTCTTGGGGCCAGACTCTGACCACTTGACTGGTTGACATGCAGAATCACAGGCCCAGGGTTGCTTGAGTTTCGGGTCTCCAAGAGAAGCAGGAAATGCAGATTTCTATATGAAAGCTCCCAGAAAACAAATGCAGCCAACCAACTCAGAAATCTGTAGCCCTTGCCTACCAGTTTGTGACCCCTGCTTCGAGTCCAAAGTTCATTGTCTTTTTTGTGAGGAAGATCAGCCCTGAGCTAACATCCATGCCAATCCTCCTCTTTTTTTGCTGAGGAAGACTGGCCCTGGGCTAACATCCATGTCCATCTTCCTCCACTTTATGTGGGACGCCGCCACAGCACGGCTTGACAAGCGGTGCATCGGTGCACGCCCGGGATCCGGGCCGGCGAACCTCGGGCCGCCGCAGCGGAGGGCGCGCACTTAACCGCTTAAGCCACCGAGCAGGCCCCTCCATTTTCTATGTTTGATTATAAAACAAGGATCTAGGGCCGGCCCCGTGGCTTAGCGGTTAAGTGCACGCGCTCCGCTGCTGGGTTCGGATCCCGGGTGCGCACCGACGCACCGCTTCTCCGGCCATGCTGAGGCCGTGTCCCACGTACAGCAGCTAGAAGGATGTGCAGCTATGACGTACAACTATCTACTGGGGCCTTGGGGATAAAAAGGAGGAGGATTGGCAATGGATGTTAGCTCAGAGCTGGTCTTCCTCAGCAAAAAGAGGAGGATTAGCATGGATGTTAGCTCAGGGCTGATCTTCCTCACAAAAAAAAAAAAATAAAACAAGGATCTAAAACAAGAGGCTCGTAGCTGGTACCTGACACGACAGGCATTTGGGGAAAGCCCCCGGGCCCCCGCTGTCCCACCACCCAGGTTAAGTGGCCCAGAAAAGACCATTTCATTTTGTGGCTCGTCCTCCCGACCTCTGGGGGGCCTTTTGTCTGCCTTCATTGCTGGGCGTTGGTGAGCGAGACTTGACTCTATTCACCCTCTCCTTAGCCATCTTTGTATCCATTTCTGCTGCCCACCCAGGCCAGAGTCTTGGATAACGTGCCCGGTGAGCTTGTTGGGTGTCAGGTAAAGGTCACTATGATTCCTGAAACGGTGTCCGGTTCCCCTTCCCTTTTCTCCCTCTCCTCCTCTCAGTATCGCAGTTAAGAGTGGGACCCCTAGGGGCCGGCCCGGTGCCATAGTGGTTAAGTTTTAAGTTTGCACACTCCACTTTGGCTGCCCAGGGATTGTGGGTTCAGATCTGAGGCGTGGACCTACACACCCCCCATCAGGCTGTGCTGTGGCAGCATCCCACCTACAAAATAGACGAAGATGGGCACAGATGTTAGCTCAAAGACAATCTTCGTCACCAAAAAAAAAAAAGTGGGACCCCTAGAGTCACACTGCTTGGTGGCAGTGTGGTCTTGAGCAGGTCGCTTTACCTTTCTGTGCTTCAGTGTTCTTATCTGTAAACTGGAGGAAATGCTTCACTCAGGAGCTGTTAGTTATCATTCTTCGGTTGGTCTCTTCTCACCTTACCAGGGGCTGTGCAGATAGTAGTGGTACAAAGACCATAGCCCTTACCCTAAAGGAGCATGACCTTGACCTAACTGTGTGCAGTAGTCAGCAAAGAGCTGACTCTGGGGCAGAGGAAGCCTTTCTCCTGTCGTTTTCAAGTTTCAAGATCATATGAGTTCCCAGGTACCCAGAAGGCTGTGGTCACAGGTGCAGGCTGCCCATCTCCTTTCTTTCCTGCTGAAGATTTGAGGCAAACTCGTGTCTGGACTGTTGAGTGGGAAAGAACGTGCTGGCTCTTCAGCACTTTCCCTGTGGGCTCACCTCCCTTCTCCTCTGAAAATTAACTTCAACCCAGGACCCACCTTCCCAGATGAGGGGAGGATCCCAGCCAACTCTCCTGTGCCAGTGGCTCCCGACTGGCCACTGAACATCCCCCTCTTTCCTCACTTTCCCAGCTTACTGTGGTCCTGGTTCAAGGGCACTTTCCCTGGGGAGTCCTGGTGGCCTTGTCTAGTCCCACGAGCTTCCTTCTTCACCCCCTCTGCCTCTGCTGAGCCGTGACCCTGGGGCATGGCTCCTGAGCTGGCTATGTGCCCCCTACTCCCAGATTGCCCCTCTCTGGACCTGTTTTTCTCACAGTAAACAGGAGGTCATCTCCGCCTGTGCTCAGTTTCCCCAGGAAGGGGCAGGACATGGCAGATGGGCTGCTAAGCCTCCAGCAGTAGCTTTAAATTTCACAATGAAACTTTCATTCCTCCCTTTTTTCCCATTCATTCAACATATTTATTGAGTGGCCACTGTGTGCCAAGCCTTGCTCTGGGGATGCATCAGTGATGAATGAGACAAAGTCCCTGCCCACACATTTGAGTGGAGGAAGCAGACGTTAAGCAAATAACCTCATTAATGAATATAAAATTATAGCGATAAATCTTGTATCAGAATGGAATAGAATTCTCTTTGACTATAATAAGCTGATTCACCCTAACTAGAGCTCAACTAGGCAGACTGTCGGGGTAGGGAGGAGGAAACGGATCAAGACATGCAAAGGCCCTGGGACAAACAGGTTGGCAGTTGCTCAAAAGTTGAACGCAGAGTTACCAGATGACCCAGCAATTCCACTCCTAGGTACATTCCCAAGATGAATGAAAACACGTCCACATGAAAATTTGTACATGAATGTTTATAGCCTTGTTATTCATAATAGCCAAAAAGTGAAACAACCCAAATGTCCATCGACTAGTGAATGGATAAGTGAAATGGTGTTTCCATACAATGAATACTATTCAGCCATAAAAAGGAATGAAGTATGGAATCACGCTATAATATGGATGAACCTTGAAAAGGTTGTGGTAAGCGGAAGAAGCCAGGGACAAAAAGCCACATATTATATGATTCCATTTATATAAAATGTCCAGAATAGACAAATTCATAGAAAGTAGATTGTGGTTACTGGGTGTGTTAATTTGCTTAGGCTGTCATAACGAAGTACCACAGACTGGGTGGCTTAAGCAATAGAAATTTATTTATTTATTTATTTATTTATTTTAATTTTTTTTTTTGAGGAAGATCAGCCCTGAGCTAACATCCATGCCAATCCTCCTCTTTTTTTGCTGAGGAAGACTGGCCCTGGGCTAACATCCGTGCCTATCTTCCTCCACTTTATATGTGACGCCGCCACAGCATGGCCTGACAAGTGGTGCCTCGGTGCGCGCCCGGGATCTGAACCTGGGCTGCCAGCAGCAAAGCGCACGCACTTAACCACTACACCACAGGGCAGGCCCCTAGAAATTCATTTTTTCACAGTTCTGGAGGCCAGAAGTCAGAGATCAAAGTGTTGGAAGGGGTGGTTTCATTCTGAGGCCTCTTTCCTTGGCTTGTCGATGGCCATCTTCTTCCTGAGTCTTCACATGGCCTTCCCTCTGTGTGTCTGTGTCCTCATCTCCTCTTAAGACACTAGTCATATTGGATTAGGGCCCACTCTAATGATCTTATTTTTCGTCTTTAAAGACAGTCTCTCCAAATGAGTCACATTCTGAGGTTCTGGGGATTAAAACTTCAACATATGAATGGGGTGGGGGAGACACAATTCAGCCCATAACACAGGAGGAATGGGGAGTGACTGCTAATGAGTATGGGGCTTCCTTTTGGGGTGATGAAAATGTTCTGGAATTAGTGGTCATCAATGCACAAATTTGTGAATGTACTAAAAACCACTGTCCACTCTGAAAGGATGACCTTTGCCCTGGGACAAGAAGGAACCTGGTTTGCAGAGAGGGAGGAGAAATATGGGGTGAGACCAGCTGGTGGGGTTGGCAGGGGCCCTGTTACCTAAGGCCTCTCTCTCAACCCCAGGATCCCCACTACTTCAAGTGTCTGCTCCCTACATAAGACTTTGCCCCTGTCCACGATGTCTGGCATTAAAGCTCATTATTAGGGACTCTTTCAAACTGGGATTAAGATTAGAATTGGGACACTTTTTAAACCTTCAAGAGTCAACTTCTGTCCCTGGTGCGCAGTTCACCGAGGAACAGATGGACACAGCTCGGGCTAACCTCTTCCTAATCAACACAGGGTTTCCTGGGTGCCAGGCACTGTCCTAAATCCTTGTCAGCTAGTCATTTAGTTCTCCTAACAATCCAGTAAGGTGGGTACCGTTACTCTCTTGCCCAAAATCACACTGTCCACACAGCTAATAAGTGGTGGAGTCAGGATTTGAACCCTGGCAGCCTGGCTCCAGTGTCCACGCTGTTACCCACTCTGCTGCTTCAAAAGAACCCTGTGAGTTAGGGTTTATTAGCCTATTATCATCCTCATTTTACAGATGGGGAAACTGGGGCCCAGAGGTGAGTGACTTGTCTTGGGTCGTACTATGAGTTAGGACGAGATGTTGGGAATGGTGTGGACATGTGCACGGATAAGTGAGCTTGGTGCCGGGTGAATCACAGGAACAAAACCTGGGGGGAGGGGTGGGTCTGGGGGGAAGGTTGTGATGGGGGAGAGGCAGGGCTCAGGGCTGGGCACCTGCCCCAGGCTCCCTGATGCCTGTGTGCCCAGCCGCTTCTCTGCTTCCTCCCAGCTCTCAGCCTGTCCCAGGAGGTGGCTCCTTGGCCAGGCTGCGGGGATGGCCTGCCCTGTCAGGGGGGTCAAGGTCAGAGGTGCCCAAGAGATGCCCCAGGAGGTGCCCAGGGGCCAGGGTGCCTGCATCCCTGGGAAGCCACCTCCCAGCTTGGGGATTTGTACGGCAGAGGCCCGCGTGACCTTGTGGCTGACATTCCTCAGCGGCCACGTGGCCCCAACTGGCAGGGACAGCTGCAGACAGGGGCCGAACCAGCTTTGTTCCCAGGGTGGCGCCCGCTCTCCATCCAGGCCCTGCTCGGCTCCTGCCCGGCGCTGCTTTCCTTCGGGGGGCTCGGCGGGCAGCTGGCACTGTGGGTTCCCCGCCATGAGTGCCTAGAGGCACGGAGCCACTGGGGGTCTCTCCGCGTGGGGTGCGGGGCTCTGGGAGGATGGGGCAGGACCAGGCAAAGCAGCAGATCGAGAAGGGGCTCCAGCTGTACCAGTCTAACCAGACAGAGAAGGCGCTGCAGGTGTGGATGAAGGTGCTGGAGAAGAGCTCAGACCTCGTGGGGCGCTTTCGCGTGCTGGGCTGCCTGGTCACGGCCCACTCGGAGATGGGCCGCTACAAGGAGATGCTGAAGGTGGGGGCGCCCAGCGGCGGGCATGGGAGGGGGGGCCAGGGCTGGATTTCTCCCATGCTTCCCGGCCCCCCTCCCGCCTCCTGAGGCTTCCCTGTGTCTCACAGGCTGGTGGCCGTGGCCTGAGACTCTGAATCCACATCTGAGGCCATGGGTCCTAGATGCTGGGTCTTGGCTTCTGGTTCAAGGCCTGTGGCCTTGAACTTCAGTGTCTGAGGCTCTGAGACTGAGGTTCTCAGCCTCAGGGTTCAGGAATTTCAAGACCGGCTCTCGGAGTCTAGGTTCCAGCCTTCCTTTTGGGGGTTCTGAGTCTGAGCCTGGGGCGGCCGGCTCCAGGTTTGAGGCTGGGGATGGGTGGTGGAGACTGCAGATCTAGGCTGGGGGTGGACAGGTGAAAGCGATGGATCTGAGCTTGGGAAGTGGAGGCTCCGGAGGTGAAGCTTCTAGTCTAGGGATGGGGAGAAGAGAATGAATCTGGGGCTGGGGGTGGAAGCTCAGGGTCTGAGGCTTGGAGGGGTGGAGGCTCGGATTCGCAGCTCAGAACCCAGGCTGACAGCCACCTGCCCACCACCCTGGTGAGCAGTTTGCTGTGGTACAGATCGACACCGCGCGGGAGCTGGAGGATGCCAACTTCCTCCTAGAGAGCTACCTGAACCTGGCGCGCAGCAACGAGAAGCTGTGCGAGTTTCACAAGACCATCTCCTACTGCAAGACCTGCCTCGGCCTGCCTGGCACCAGGGCAGGCGCCCAGCTCGGAGGCCAGGTCAGCCTGAGCATGGGCAATGCCTTCCTGGGCCTCAGCCTCTTCCAGAAGGCCCTGGAGAGCTTCGAGAAGGCCCTGCGCTATGCCCACAACAACGACGATGCCATGCTCGAGTGCCGCGTCTGCTGTAGCCTGGGCAGCTTCTACGCCCAGGTCAAGGTGGGCCCGGGCCCCAGGGGGAGGGCGATGGAGGGCTCGGCTCCCTGAGAGCCTCTCGTGAGCCACGCTCCCCGTTGCATTGCCTCGTCTGGTCCTCGCATTTAGGCAGGGACGAGGTGGACACGAGTCCGAGAGGGAAAAGACTTACGCAGGAAGGTAAAGACTTAGCCAGGAAGGGTAGAGCCAGAATTCAAACCTTGATCTGTCTGACTTCCTGGGGGAGTGGGAGGCTCCTGCGTGAGGACAGGCCATGAACCTGCACTGCCACAGGTTTGCTGTGTGATCTGTGTGAGGACATGTCACCTGTCCTGTCTGAACCTTGGTAGGTCTATCTGTAAAATGAGGGAGAATAGGACCCACCTTATAGCATGGTTGTCACCATTCACTCATCAAATATTTATTGAGCATCTACTATATCCCAGGCGCTGTTGGCCTGGGGTGCCAGCAGTGAAAATGACAGCAAAGTCCCTGGCCTCAGGAAGCTTGAGTTCTAGTGAGGGAGAACGACAAATAAACACAATCAGTAAGTCAATGACAGAGCATGCTAGAAAGTGCTTAGGAGAAAGGAAAGCAGTTAAAGGGGGTGGGAAGTGCTGAGGATGAGGTGTTGTAATTTCAAACAGGGTGGGTGGGAGGCCTCATAGAGAGGATGTTTGATGACTTGACGGAGATGAGAGGGTGAGCCATACAGAAATCTGGCAAAAGAGCAAAAAAGAAGGAACAGCTAAAACAAAGCTTTGCTCTTGGGGGAGCACACTTGGCATGTTCCAGGAAGGATGAAGGCCAGCATGGCTGCAGCAGGTGCATGAGAAGGAGGTAGGAGGTGGTGGGTCCGAGAGGTATGGGGAGGGGAGAAGTCAGATTCTGAATGAACTGATGGGGCCAGTGACCATAGGCTTCTGGTCAGGAGCATCCCTTCTCCTTCCGCCTAGGCATCCAGGCTGCACTTGGCCCGTAGGGGATGTTGATGCCTGGCACTAGTAGGTGCTTAATAAATCTTGGAGTAGATGAGTGTGTCGATGCTGGTGGATCAGAGGTGGGGTGCAAGGCAATGAGAGTCATTCAGGACGACGCCGAGGATTTTGTTTTCAGCAGCTAGACGTATAGGGAAGCCATTCAGTGAGATGCGGTAGGATTGAAGAGGGATACGGGGTGTTTTAAAACCTTTTTTATTATTATGCAGAAAATTAACCATCAGGAAGGTAGAGAGAATAATATAATAAATCTCAGTATACCCACCACTTAGATTTAACCATTATTAATATTTTGCTATATTTGATTTCTTTATTTTTAACTGGAGTGTTGTGATATAAAATTATAGACATCATGATGTTTTACCCCAAAGTAGTTTACTATGTATCGCTGGAAAAAAAAAAAAAAAGAACATTTTCTTATATAAGGACACTTTCTTACATAATCACAATATGAGCAATTATCTCTTCAATTCCTCTACTTATCCTGAAAATATGCGTTTACCCTCGGCTTGTTTGAATTGGAACACAAACAAGAGTCACACACTGCAGTGGTTATTATGTCTCTTAAGTCTCTCTCAATAGAAAATTCCTACCCTCCTCTTTATTTTTCATAGTTTATTGAAGAAGCCAGGTTATTTGCCTTATAGAATGTTCCATCTTATTGTCTCACTGCTTCCTCAAGGAACCATGTAACTTGTTCCTTTATCTCTTTTACTTCCTATGAACTGGAACTTAAATAATGACTTGGTAAGATTGAGGTCACACATTTTTGGTAAGAATACTGTCTAAGCGATGCTGTGTTCTTCATATTACATCATATTGGATGGTTGAGGGAGTGACAACCTGATCCCTCTGTTTTAGGGTTTGTGTTTTTCCTTTCATGACCAGCAGGTTAACTTGTGGGGTGACACTTTGGCACCTTGTGACTATTCAGTTCTGCAACAAGATTTTCTGTAATGATTTCAGCATCCATTGATGTTTGTTGCCTGAATCAATTCTTTCATTTCAATTCTAATGAAATGGTGATTTCCAAGTTCTAGCATTCCTTCTACAATTATTAGCTGGGGTTTTTCTCTAAGGAAGAACTTTCCCTCATCATTTAGGGCTAGTTGGTTGTTCTGAAATACAGGTCCTAAAAGAAAGGCAGAATAAGTATGTTTCCCCTTTCCTTTAATTACCCCTTTTTAGAATAAGGAGTTGATGTAATAACTGCCTTCAATGGCCACACTTATTTGTTTTGCTGTCTCTCTTTGGAGTATCATTATGAAATCATGGATTTTTTTATATTTAGTATTTTTCAGTTAATTGCAATCGTTGTTCTTTTTGATGCTCGTATTATCTTAACTTTAGCCAATGGAATTCCCTTCAATATTGCTCCTGTGTCCTTTTGAGAAGACTTCATTTAGTCTTTGAAAGGTTTCTTGTTTTCTGGCACAATAAACTCTCCCAGGCTCATTTTGTGTATTCCCTGCCCCCGATCTGGAATCAGCCGTTTCTCTGGGTTCTTTTTAGCGGGGAATGGTATTTAAAGACCAAACGCAGGCTCTCACGCTGCTCATTGCTACTGGGTTGTCATTGCTTCTCCATCTTTCAGTTGCCAGGACAACTCAAGTTTATATTGCTATTTCCAATTCAAATCTAATGTTTCAGGATTTTCCTTAATTTATTTTAAATTTGATTCTCTTTTCTCCTAGACTGAAGATCTTGGTTTCTAACAACATAATTCAATATTTACTTTATCCTACAAAATACATAAAATACTTTCAAAAGACAATACCAATATTTCTCAAAAAGACGTCTGAAGGAAGTTTAAGATTTTTTTTGCCATTCTTTGTCTTTATAATATATTCCACTATGGATAAACTGTCCAAGTATATGCTCTAAGGTCATTTGAAATAATTATTTTTTTCTGTGTGGTTATATGAATATAATATAATGCAATATAATATATTGTAATATTATTTTACAGTATGCAATAATATTATATTGTGTTATAATACTTCACTGCATTATATTATAATGTTATTACATATAACATTAATATATTATAATATAACTGTTTATTATCTATAAAATTATTATTATTAATTATAATATAATATTAATATAATGATATGCAGTTAGGGTCACTTATTTCCATTTTCTATTTTTAAGATTTTTAAATTTTAATTTAATTTTGTAAACCTGTAAAACATTTACATGGCTTCAAATTAAAAAGTAAATAACAAAGTATGTTAGGAACTGGTTTTTATTGGGGTTATTGAGAGTTCTCTTTTGCTCATATTAGCTCAAGGGTGCTTGTTAGATATGAAGTGGAAGATTGAATAGGTTTTCTATGAGAAAGAACAGAGAAATGGGACTATAGCTGAAGGGGACATGAGGTCAAAAGAAGGTTGTTTGATTTTGATTTCTGTTTTCATTTTTTAAATGAGGTGATAAATGCTGATGGGAAAGACTCAATAGAAAGAGATGGGGAATTGGGTGTGGGGGATTGGTTCAGAGCCCCCGTGGAGAGGCTCACATTTGGTAGGAGCAGGGAGCCCTCCTCCACAGTAGCAGGAGGGACACAGAGTGGGGACAGGGAATATACATCTGGTGAGACGGATAAGGGAGCCCCTCTCTGATTTTCTCCTGTTTTCACAATGGCGTATAAGGCGAGGTCATCAGTTCAAAATGGGTAGGTAGAAAAGGCGTTGGGAGGTTTGAGGAGAGAGAGAGGATGAGAGAATGATTTCATTGCCGCAGTGAGTCTGTCCTGATGTTCTGAGCCGACCGCGCTGGCAATGTTACGGAGCCTTCAGTGAGCAGCTGCTGCTGGGGGCCAGGAGGCAAACTCTAGTGGGAGTGGGGGGCTCTGACATCCCCCCTCTGAGTGTCTCTGAAGCTGAGGGGCCCCACTGGGACTGAGTGAGAAGAGAAGCCAACTATCTTTTCTTGCCTTCTCGTTCATTCGTTCAATATTTATTGTGCATCTACTAAGTGCCAAGCACTGTACTAGGCTCTTGGGATACTCAGCAAACCAGATGAAAATCCCTGTGTCCACGGAGCCCACACCTTTGCACTGGCTGTTCTGTCTGCCTGGATCACTCTTTCCCTGGATACTAGAATGAATGAATGAACACGCAGGGGGTCTATGGGCCTGTGGCTGCCAGAGAAGCCAGGCCCTGGAGTGCTCGACTTAGGGGCAGCTTCTGCCACTCAGAGCGCCCCCGCTCATCCCGCCCCCTCCCTGTGTCCCTGCAGGACTATGAGAAAGCCCTGTTCTTCCCCTGCAAGGCTGCAGAGCTCGTCAGTGACTACGGCAAAGGCTGGAGCCTCAAGTACCGGGCCATGAGCCAGTACCACGTGGCTGTGGCCTATCGCCTGCTGGGCCACCTGGGCAGTGCCATGGAGTGCTGTGAGGTGGGGCACAGGGAAGGGGGCTGGTGGAGGGTGGTGGTGTGGCCAGGGTCTGGGACCGAGGGCAGCAGGGCCTCCTCCTTCCAAATCAGCCCACTGAGGGCCCCCAGGCTTGCCCCGGCCCAGCCTCTCTGTAGTTGAGCCTCTGAAGGATGCGTTTGTTCTCCCCTCCCCCCTGCCCCAAACTTCACTCCCTTCCAGTCCATTCTCAGTGGAGGGGGCTTCCCTCTGCATGCCCCCCCACCTCACCCTCTGTGGGGCACTTTACGTAGGAAGAAAGCCACTCTTTGGAGTTCTGCTGACCTGGGTTCAAATCCCAGCTTTGCCACTCACGAGCCAGGTGACCTTGATCGAGTCACTTCTGCTCTCTGAGCCTCAGTTTCCACTTCACTGGGGCTGCGAGGCCTCAGTGATTCAGCGCGTGGGGCCCAAGCACCATGATAAGTGTATTGGGCTCTGAGGCTGTTGGTGATCCCTGGGCTGCCTGTCAGAGGGGCCCAGTGGGTGAGAGCGCCCCAGTAGTGGGGGCAGATGAGCGGGCCTGAGTGACCGGTTTCCCTCGCAGGAGTCTATGAAGATTGCACTGCAGCATGGGGACCGGCCACTCCAGGCGCTCTGCCTGCTCTGCTTTGCTGACATCCACCGGAGCCGTGGGGACCTGGAGGTGAGGTCACTGGGAGGTGGGGTGGGGCTGTGTGCAGGCCCCGCCCAGCCTGACTCCACCCCCCACCTGGCTGTGCAGACAGCCTTCCCCAGGTACGACTCCGCCATGAGCATCATGACCGAGATCGGAAACCGCCTGGGGCAGGTGCAGGTGCTGCTGGGCGTGGCCAAGTGTTGGATGGCCAGGAAGGCGCTGGACAAGGTGAGGTGGGGCCCTTGCCTACAGCCCCAGCTCTCCCCAGTGCTCGCCTTTGGGGTCAGTATGTCAGCAAACAATCTATCTAAACCACTTTTGTCTAACATCAGCCTCAGCCCTCTCCCATGAGGCCAGGACGTTCCAAGTCATTTTCCAGGCTCAGAGAAGGCCCATGACTTGCCCAGTCACACAGCTAGTAATGGACCAGAGCTGGGGTTTGAACTCAGGATGTTCTAACTGCTTCCCATGCTTTCACAACACCCCACCAGACAGGAATAGTCTTCCCATTCTTTATCTGAGTAAACTGAGGCAGGAGGTAACTTGCCCACACAGCTCTTGCAACTGCGCCCCAGAATCTTCCTGCTACTTTCGCTGCCCAGCCCTGTCACCCTCTCTAGTCCTGCCCCGCCCCCCTTCCTTTCCTGTGAGCCAAGGCTTCATCAGATAGCTCTGCCTGCAGCCCTGGCCTGTGCTCGCCTTCCAGGCTCTGGATGCCATCGAGAGAGCCCAGGACCTGGCCGAGGAGGTGGGGAACAAGGTCAGACCGCATTCTGTCTTCTGGATCTGGAGTCAAGAGCCCAGGGTGGGATCTTCGGTTGGGGTGAGGGCCCCCTGGGCCCACTCAGGCCCTGAGCCCTTCCTGATCTCTAGGAGCCACCTCTGCCATCCCTAGACCCCAGCTGTTTCTCTCCCACCCAGAGAGCGCTTGGGAGTGCAGGGCAAGAAATCCATAGCGCAAAAGATATCAGAATTCCTCAGAGGCTTCTCAGTAGTATTAACACTCCCAACAGTGGCCTCCACTTGCTGAGAGCTGGGCACCACAGGGCTCTCCTAGGTATCGCTTCCTCCTTCACTGTCTCCCTGCAAGGTGGGTCCAGGGAGCCCCATTTTACAGATGAGGAAATCGAGGCTCAGAGAGGTGCCCAAGGACCCACAGCTGGTAACTGGTCTGTCTTAACTCCAAAGATGTATGCCTCTCCAAATTTAATAATCATATCCAAACCTTTAAATGCTGACATAGGTTCAGTGTTTCTCAAAGCCTTCTAGAAGATGTGCATTTCTCTGGGATCAGGCGCACAGTCCAACTAAAATGCCAAATAGATATGCCTGTGGCTGGATTATAGCCACTCGGGTTTATCCAAGTATCTCAGGCTGATCAGAAATGCTGAGCTATTGTGTGTATTTAATTAACAAAAACAGGAAAGCAAATTAATTATTATGGAATCAATGCAGCAGATTTGGTCAATTAAATTCTTCAAACGCATGGGGTCCCCAGCCGGTTCTAGGGGTGAGGACCATTTACCTCCCCCCCACCTCATTCTGCATGAGCGGAAACCACGGCCCAGAGAGGGCAGGACGTTTTTCCTAGGTCCATCAGCAAGGCAGGGACACTGCCAGCACTGGACCCCGTGAGTGCTGACTGCCCAGTGGCCCCGCGGGGAAAGGAGGGAAGCGGCATAGCTGCTCAGGACACTGACTTGGTCTGTCCCCGCCGGCCCAGCTGAGCCAGCTCAAGCTGCACTGCCTGAGCGAGAGCATCTACCGCAGCAAGGGGCTGCAGCGGGAGCTGCGCGCCCACGTCGTGCGCTTCCACGAGTGCGTGGAGGAGACCGAGCTCTACTGCGGCCTGTGCGGCGAGTCCATAGGCGAGAGGAACAGCCGGCTGCAGGCCCTGCCCTGCTCCCACATCTTCCACCTCCGGTGAGGGCTCCCAGCGGCGGGCGGGGGGCACACGGGGCCTCTCTGGTACCCTAGGCCCGATCACACTGGTCATGCTAACAGCAGACGCTTACACGGTCCTTTCCGCATCCCAAGCGCATCCTAAGAGCTTCCCATGTGTTAACTCATGGAATCCTCCCAGCGGCCCTACGGAGGAGGCCTTTCTTCTTATTCTCCTCAAAGAGAATTCGGAGAAGCCTCTCAAAGGTCATGGGATTCAGACACCCGGGGTCAGACTGGCCTCCATCCCGACCTCCTGACTCCCGGCCCAGGCTCTGCCCTGGAAGTCCCCCCACCCCTAGGCAGAGTGCGAGGGGCAAGCAGGGGCCCATCCGCTTCCCTTGATGCCTTCCCAGCCCCTGCAGAGGGGAGGAGAGGAGAGAGAGCCCGGTCCCGGGGTGGAAGGACGGGCTGGGTGAGCGGATAGAGCCCTTTGCTTCCCAAGGTGCTTGCAGAACAACGGGACGCGGAGCTGCCCCAACTGCCGCCGCTCGTCCCTGAAGCCTGGCTTCGTGTGACTCCATCAGCAGGCTTGGGCTGCCGCCCCGAAGCTTCCACCTCGCCTCTTCTCCACCGTCACCCTGGAGACCCCTGACCTGCCATGGCTCAGATGCCTGTTTACTCCTGGGGCAGCCGCCAGGGCCTCCCCACTGTGCCCCTCGAGGCCCAGCTGCCCTCCCCCGCCTCTTTGTACTTTGCTCTTTATAGAAAAATAAATCGTTTGTACTCGTCCCAGCAATTCTGACTTTCCGTCCCGTGGTCTGAGGGGGTCAGGGAGAGTGGGAGTGAGGCACCCCATGTGAGCTTCCTCAGACACACGCATCCCTCTGCACATATGTATGAGTGCTTCTAGCTGGCCTTCCAGGTTCTTGGGGTACCACAGTGAGCCAGAGACAAAGATCTCTGCCGGTGAGGGGATGCTGACATGCAGGGGCGGGAGGAGGATGCGATAAACAGTGAACATAATGAACAAGCAACATAGAAAGTCTTTTCGAGAAATGTTATGGCCTGAATTGTGTCCCCTAAAATTCATATATTGAAGCCCTGAGCCTCAATGTGACTGAGTTAGGAGACAGGGTCTTTAGGGAGGTAGTTAAGGTTAAATGAGGTCATAAGTGTGAGGCCCTCATCCGTTAGGACTAGTGTCCCTATAAGAAGAAGAGACACCAGAGAGCTTTCTCTCTCTGTGCTGCACAGAGAAAAGATTGTGTGAGGACACAGTAAGAAGGCAGCCATCTGCAAGCCAGGAAGAGAGGTCTCACCAGAAATGGAATTTTCCAGCACCTTAATCTTGGACTTCCCAACCCCCAGAACTGTGAGGAAATAAATTTCTATTGTTTAAGCGGCTCAGTCTGTGGTATTTTCTATGGCAAAACTAGCAGACAAATACAAAAGAGACAAGTGCTTTGGAACAATAAAGAATAGAGCCGCGTTCCTCTTCCTCATCTTTATTCCCTTCCCTTCTCTTCAGTCCTAAAACCATTAGGTGGGACAGACCAAGATAGACATCCATGTGGAGGGGTGGCCTGGTGTGGGGTGTTGGAACCCAAGCAGGGTGAGGTGGTGTCCACACAGGGGAAGCCCTAGTGGGGGGAGATAGAGGCTGCGTGGAGAGAGAAAGGTGTCCACACATATGGGTGCCTCATCCTGAAGTGTCAGAGAACAAGTAGGATGAGAAAGGAGGTCACTCAAGGGCAAGGCCTGGGGCTGGGTATTGGAGCCAAGCAAGGCGAGGAGGACGTCCATGCAGATGTGTGGTCTGGGAGCTGGGGCCTGAACAGGGCGAGGAGGGTGTCTATGCATAGGGCAGCCTGGTGCGGTGTGTCAGAGTCAGAGCAGGGTGCTGAGGACATCCCGGAGGAGGAAGGCGTAGCACCAGGATCTGGAGCCTGAGCAAAGTAAGGTGGGCATCCACATGGTGGTGGTGGGTGTGGTGCGGCCCAGTGCAGAATGTCAGAGACCAAGCCGGGTAAGGAGGGCAGCCTGGCATGGGTCTTTGGCGCCTAAGCAGAATAAGGAGGCATCCAAGTTGGGTAAGGTGAGGTGTGAGGTGTCAGAGCTTGAGTAGAGTGAACAGGGCATGCACGTGGGGCGTTCGAACAAAGATGGAGTGGAGAAGGATCTGTGCATGGAAGGGAGTGCAATGAGAACTTGGTTACACAGAGGATATTGATCAAATAAGTAAAGAGGTGAAGGGTAATGGGAACTGGGTCACTATTGAAGAAGAGAGTTACAAATAAGAAAAGGGAGAAAACCAGAAGGGACCCTGTGGTATTGAACTGGAATTGTAGGGATCAGTATGAACTCCTGGATTTCAAAATATATAGCTAAATAGAGAAATAAATATAGTTACAAACGTATGTGTGTGTGTGTGTGTGCATGCGTGCACGTGCGCACTGGCCTGGGAGTGACATGCCAGTAGCAATGAGCACGTCCAGCACCTAGATCTTGGCTTCTTTTTTTTTTTTTTTTAAGATTTTTTTTATTTATTTATTTTTCCCCCCAAAGCCCCAGTAGATAGTTGTGTGTCATAGTTGCACATCCTTCTAGCTGCTGTATGTGCGACGCGGCCTCAGCATGGCCGGAGAAGCGGTGCATCGGTGCGCGCCCGGGATCCGAATCCGGGCCGCCAGCAGTGGAGCGCACGCAGTTAACCGCTAAGCCACGGGGCTGGCCCTAGATCTTGGCTTCTAAGTACCACGTTCCACTAAAAGGAACCAAGTCTCTTTGGAGAAATGGCTGGTGCTAGGCCTGGACCAGGGAGAGTATAAGATGAGCCTGGAATATCATGTGTCAGAAACCAAAGGAAGCTGAAAGAATGGTGAGAATAACTCTAAAGGACCAGGAACCAGCTTGAACGGGCTCCCACTGGCCCATTAATAATGATTAATAATAATTGTCCTCAGGGCCAGCCCAGTGGCGTGGTGGTTAAGTTTGCGCGCTCTGCTTCAGCAGTCCAGGGTTCGCAGGTTTGGATCCCGGACACAGACCTACGCACCACTTATCAAGCCATGCTGTGGCAGGCGTCCCATGTATAAAGTAAGAGGAAGTTGGGCACAGGTGTTAGCCCAGGACCAATCTTCCTCAGGAAAAAGAGGAGGATTGACAACAGAGGTTAGCTCAGGGCTAATCTTCCTCACCAAAAAAATAAATAAATAAATAAAAGAATGATTGTCCTCATCAGCTCAGGCTGCCATAACACAATACCATAGACTGGGTGGCTTAAACAACTGAAATTTATTTTCTCACAGTTTTGGAGGCTGGAAGTGCAAGATCAAGATCCCAGCAGTGTTGGCATCCGGTGAGGACTCTCTCCTTGGGTTGCAGACGGCCACCTTCTCACAGTGTTCTCACGTGTCCTTTTCTCTGTGCTTGCGGTTGGGAGGAGAGAGAGAGACACACAGAGAGAGACAGAGAGATATCTCTTCCTCTTCTTATAAGGCCACTAATCCCATTATGAGGGCCCCACCCTTGTGACCTAAACTAACCCTGATTACCTCCTAAAGGTCCCATCTCCAAATACCATCACCTTGGGGGTTAGGCTTCAACATGTGACTTTTTGGGGGACACAAACATTCAGTCCATAGCAATGATTTTATTGGATAATACAACAATCCATACTGATGTAAATAAATAAATGAATAAATTAAAAATTTGATGAAGAATGGGATATTTACATAGTTCCAAAGAACTTCCCCACAAAATACTTGTTAATTTAAAGGGGAAGAGAGAGGACCTTCACAGTGGTGAAGGTTGACAGACACCAGATTAACCAAGTGGGAAAGGCTGACGTCTCCAGTAATGGGACACAATGAAATCAGGTGCTGCCTGAACCAATGCAGTGACAGCCTCACCGTCTCCTCTGTGCTATTCCTGCCAAAGATGAATTATGAGGGAACATCAGATAAACACGAATTCAGAAATATTCTACAAAGTAACTGTAGTCTTGGAAAGTGTCAAGGTCATGAAGCCAAGGAAAGACTGAGAAACGTTTCCAGATTGGAAGAGACTAAAGCCTGCAACTAAATACAACGCTTGAGTCTGATCTTGATTCTGGACTGGATCCCTTTGCTGTAAAGGACGTTATTGGGACAATTGGTGAAACTTGAATGGGGCCTGAGGACTAGATGGTAGAAACACATCAACGTTAACTTCCTCCTGTGAAGGTTGTCTTGTGGTTAAGCAGGAAAATGACCCGGATTGTAGGAAATTCCCACCTGAGCATTCGAGGTGATGTGGTATCCGGTCAGCAATTTGCTCTCAAATGGTGCAAGGAAAAAAGTTACTTGTATTGTATTTGCAACTTTTCTCTGGGTTTGAGATTGTTTTCAAAATAAAAATATATAATTAAGGGCCGGCCCCGTGGCTTAGCGGTTAAGTGAGCGCGCTCCAGTGCTGGCGACCCCAGTTCGGACCCCGGGGGCGCACCGACGCACCGCTTCTCCGGCCATGCTGAGGCCGCGTCCCACATACAGCAACTAGAAGGATGTGCAGCTATGACATACAACTATCTACTGGGGCTTTGGGGGGAAAAAATAAATAAATAAAATCTTTAAAAATATATATATATATATAATTAAAAAAAAAGAGTAGAGGGGGTAAGGAAGCCAGGGCCGGGGTAGGGAGGGGCAGGGAGGGCAGGCTGCAGCATTAAAAGGCGGCATAAGAAGGAGGCATTTGAGCAAAGACTGGAAGGAGGTGAGGGAATGAACCAAGAAAGTATCCTAGAAAGAGCATTCCAGGAGAAGGGAACAGTGTCCGAGACTGGTCTGGCCACAGAGCAGCAAGGAGGCTTGGAACCCTGAGCAAGGAGGAAGGGAGAGGGAGTTGAGGTCCTGGAGGAAACCGTGGGCGATTGAAAACACACAGGGCCCTGTGGGACGTTGCAAGGACTGTATTCTGAGTGAGATGGGCAGCTGCTGTGGGGTTTTGAGCAGAGGAGTGGCGTGCGCTGACTAGGTTTTAAAAGAATTCCTTTGGTTGCTCGTTGAGAACAGACTACACAAGACAACTGGCCTGGATGCTTCAAAAATGTCAGTGTCATGAAAGACCAAAAAAAGATTGGGGGATTGTTCTAGATTAAAGGAGGCTAAGAGACGTGACAACTGAACACGATGTGTGATCCTTGACTTGATACTGGATTTTTTTTTTTAAAGGCTATAAGAGATGTTTTGGGGATAACTGAAGAAATTTTGATATGGACTATATATTAGATATTATCGTATCAATATTAAATTCCTTAGGTGCGAAATATATTGTACTAAAATGTACCGTAGTTGCATAGGAGAATGGCTTTATTCTTAGCAGACACCGGCTGAAATTTTTACAGGTGAAGCATCATGATGTCTACAACTTACTTTTTTTTGTTATTTTGTGAGGAGATCAGCCCTGTGCTAACATCTGCCAATCCTCTTCTTTTTTTGCTGAGGAAGACTGGCCCTGGGCTAACATCCGTGCCCATCTTCCTCCACTTTATATGGGATGCTGCCACAGCATGGCTTGCCAAGCAGTGCATCAGTGCGTGCCTGGGATCCGAACTGGCGAACCCTGGGCCACGCGGTGGAGCGCGCGCACTTAACTGCTTGCGCCGCCAGGCTGGCCCCCCAACTTACTTTGAAATGGTTCGGAAAAACACACGCACGAAGCAGTTGTGGCAAAATGTAATTAGTTGGTGAATCCTAGTGAAAGGTATACAGGTATTCATTGTCTATGTTTCAACTTTTTAATATATTTAACATTTTTCAAAATAACAGACTTTAGGAAGCATATCAGTCAGGGTTCTCCCGAGGAACAAAGTCAATAGGAGATTATATATATACAAATATATATATAATAAATGTAAAGAGATTTATTATAGGGAATTGGCTCATGCAATTATGTAGGTGGGCAAGTTCCGAGATCTGCAGGGTGAGTCGGCAAGCTCAAAACCCAGGAATACTGATGGTTTAATTCTAGTCTGAGTCAGAAGGCCTGAGAACCAGGAGAACTGATGGTGTAAATTCTAGTCTGAAAGCTGGCAGGCTCAAGACCCAAGAAGAGCCTATATTTCAATTCAAGTCCAAAGTCAGGAAAAGACCTATGTCCCAGCTCAAGGCAGTCAGGCAGGAGGAGTTCCCTCTATCTCGGGGAAGGGTCAGCCTTCTTGTTCTATTCAGGCCTTCAACTGATTGCATGAAGCCCACCCATATTAGAGAGGGCAATCTGTTTTACTCAGTCTACTGATTTAAATGTTAATCTCATCTAGAAATACCCTCACAGAAAAACACCCAGAAAAATGTTTGACCAAATGTCTGGGTACCCCACGGCCCAGTCAAACTGACTCATAAAATTAACCACGACAAAAGAGTTAGAGTAGAAGAGGTTCCTGCAGTCAACTAGGTGAGACGGGATGCTGGCTTGAACCAGGGTGATAGACCCTGAGGATGGTGAGAAGTGTCATATTCTGGAGATACATATTTTATATACATGTAAAAATATATATATAATGTACACCTTTTATATATTAAAAAAATATATTATTTTGGAAAATTTCAAATATATACAAAATAGAGATGGGGCCAGCCCCGTGGCGTAGCAGTTAAGTGCGCACGCTCCGCTGCTGGCGGCCCGGGTTCAGATCCCGGGCGCACACCGATGCACTGCTTGTCAGCCCATGCTGTGGCAGCATCCCATATAAAGCGGAGGAAGATGGGCACAGATGTTAGCCCAGGGCTGGTCTTCCTCAGCAAAAAGAGGAGGATTGGCATGGATGTTAGCTCAGGGCTGATCTTCCTCACAAAAAAAAAAAAAATAGACTAGTATGATGAATTTCCATCTCAGCCTTAACAGGATCCATACTCAGCACATAGACAATCTTGTTTCATTTATACCCTCCTCCCCCAGCTCCACACCTCCGCTGGATTATTTTGATTCAGATTTTATCATTCAGAATTCCAGATATTTGTTTAAGGTAGAATCAATGGGATTTTCTGGTGGATTGGATGTGGTGTATGGAGAGAGAAGTCAAGGATGACTCTGTTGACACAAATAATCGATAATCAATCTATAGATAAGAAAGATAAGGTGATATTTATTGACCCCAGCTGAGGACTAGCCTGGAAGTGCAACCTCCACCAGGGAAGAAAGCATGGTTTACAGCATGGTTATACACCGTTTCAGAACAAAGAAAGTACATCAAGCATGACAGGAATACAATTTTTCCCCCGAAAGTCACAAGGAGATGTTTTGCTGCAGTTTAGCACATACATAGCAACTTAACCTTGGTTCTCTGGGACGAAAAGCTTATCTTCAAAGAAGTGCTGGTATTGGCATCAGAGAAAGGAAGACATTCATCCCTATCTTTAAAGAGTGCATTCTGGGGCTGGCCCAGTGGTGTAGTGGTTAAGTTCGCGCGCTCCACTTCAGCGGCCCGGGGTTTGCTGGTTTGGATCCCTGGTCGACATTACACACTGCTCCTCAAGCCATGCTGTGGCGGCATCCGTATACAAAATAGAGGAAGATGGGCACAGATGTTAGCTCAGGGCTAATCTTCCTCAGCAAAAAGAGGAAGATTGGCAATGGATGTTAGCTTAGGGCCAATCTTCCTCAAAAAAAAAAATTAAAGAGTGCATTCTTTTCTTTGGGAAAATCTTTGAAGCAGATGTACAATGCGTGTTTGGCAGGCCATAAGTCAGGCTGCTCTGGGAAAAACAAGTTTTAGGCCAAATCAGATTTAAACCAGCATGGCTTCCTCTATACCTCAATATGTAACAACTTACTATTTTCATCAACTCCAAGGTTTTGACCTGAGCAACTGGAAGGACCCAGAGTAAAGCCTTTGGTGTTTTGTTTCTCTCCCCTCCAGGGGCTGAGACTTGCTGGGCCTGGCTTAAGGGAATGCTCAGGGATGAGAGGGTGGGGCTTCAGCAAGGAAATTGTCCAGCTGTGATTTGGGATTTAATTAATTTTTCATTTGAAAATACTTTTTGTGGGCCAGGCACTTTCCTAGGCCCTTGGGGACTCGTGGTGAACAAATCAAATACATGTGCTCATGGAGTTTATAATCCAGGGAAGGGCGAGACAGACCACCAGATCATCACAGCAGATGTGTCTAGTCAGTGTCCCGAGAGGCAAGCACGGGAGCCATGGGAAAGAGCAAGAGGACTTGACCTGGTCTTTTTGGGGCGGGGAGGGCTTCGGAACTGACACATGAAGGTCCTGGCTCCCAGGACCCCCTGCCCCACCCTGCTATGGGCCTGGCTTACATCTCTTCTCCTCTCTAGAGGCCCGGATGGACCAGAGGTCCCAATCCCTGAGGACACACTCTGCCCCAGGCTCTGAGCTCCCTGCTGGGACTGACCTCCTGGTACTTTGATTTCTTGAGCAGCCTGAACCTTCATTAACTGTTCTCCTATCTCCCCTAAGACATCCCTGCTCCTTATAGGAGTAGACTCCCGAGATAATCAATCTCTGTCATTCTGGCCTGTCATTTGTTTTCTAAGGCTAGAGAAGTCCTTGAAATGCCTCATGGGCCAATCCTCCTTCTCCATCCCTTTCAGGAGTCTCCTCTATAAGCGTTCACCAGGTGGTGGTCCCACATTTGCCTTCCCTTTTCCTATGATAGGGAGCTCACTGCCTCCTGGGGCAGCTTCTTCCATTTCAGAAGGAATTTGGACTTAAGAATTGACCGAAATAAGTCCCCCTGAAATTCCTGCTAGTAGAGTCCTAGTTCTTTCCACTTCTGGACGCGCTGAGGCTGAGTCCGGCTCTTTTCCTTAGCCATCTCTTGGACATAAAGGAAGCCCCCATCTGGTCTGCTCACTGAGTCTGAGCACCAGACTACTCTTGTCAGTATCTGCTATTGAAACTGAGGATGAAGGAGTTAAAATTTCCCTGGATTAGGGTGAAACTGTGCCATGTACCCACAAGGTTAACATGGGAAACAAAATAACCAAAGTTTCTGAGCTTGCCTTGCAGAACAGCAGGAGGATGGCTGATAAGAGAGGAACTTACTGACAGCGCCCCCCCACCCCCCCAGCCTGACTAAGCATCTCGCAGGAGCGTTGAGAAGCTAAAATGACCGAGTGTAAACTTTAGAGTCACAGACTAAAAATCCACCGCATGCAACACGTAGGACAGTTGCGCCTACGCGGAAGACTGTTAGAATTTCAGCCTCCAAGGCCACATGCTCTCCTTCCCCTACCTAAAACCCTAAATAAAAACCCTTGCTTATGGCTTTGCGGGGAGTTCCGGATTACAGCGTTAGCTATCCGTTCTCCTTGCTCAGTGCTTTGCAATACGATTCCTACTTTCTTCCACTACACCCAGTGTAAGAGATTGGCTTGCTGCGTGATGGGTGAGCAAACTCACTTCAGGTTCCATAACACTATTAAAAAGAAATAGAGCCATACACTAGTTCAAGGCAGTAAAAACGGATTTTATTCAGTACTATTGCAATAAAGGAACAAGAATTCAGTATAGAACAGAACTCAATTCCGAATACAGCAAAGACAGCTGGGGATTTATCGCCAACGAGCAGAGTAAGGGGGTCAATAGATGAAAAATTACTAAGAGGAGACATCAGAGGAGGGAGATTCTTGTTAAACTAGCCTAACAGTATTCTTGCTAAAGGCAGGCCAAGGATTTATATATCAAAGGTGGGGGATGAGGAACTTGATCGGATATCAAGGGAGAGGGGGTCTCGATAAACTGACTTAACAGGATTTTTGCTAAAACTAGGCTAGGCAGGCTGAGGACAGGGCCCAATGACCAGGGCTAGTGGAAAAGAGGGCTCAGAGGAGCCTGTCTAAGGTTTGGTCAGGGAGAGATTGCCACCACCCATCACCGGCCCAGGCTGGAGACTTTCTATAACATATTCCTATTTGTTGGGATCTCCAAATGTAGGTCCCAGAACAGGACCCACCTGTCCCGGGTGTGGTGGGACCAGCACAGACAGGACAGCTCCTTCCTCATCTGGGCTTCTTGACTTCTATCAGGCAACTCTGATAAGTGTGAATTTGGGGTCAGTAGCCCAAGTGCTGACACTGACTTACTGGACAACCTTGGGCAAGTCACTTAACCTCTCTGATCCCCCATCCTTATCTAACACTGAGACTGATAATTCAATCTGTCCACAGGGCAGGGCTGTTGAGGGGATGGAGTAAATGCTGCTACCCACGGGGGTGCTTTGTCAGCCTAAGCGAGCAGCTGCAAATGAAATGCCTTCAACCGCATTCCACAAAAAACACCGGACAGATTTTCACCAAGTTTAGCGGGTATCTGTGATGGTTTGACTTAAAATATAAGCTACGTGGCTTACATGAAGTTCATTTTAGGGGGGCCCTGGGCGTCACCTCAGAGTGATAAGCAGAGATGCTCCAGGGCAGAGGACACAGGTACGAGTCTCACATGATCCAAAGTGATCTGCCCTTCTCAATGAGATGAAAAGAAACCATCACAGACGTGAGTCATAATATTTTCAATTGTATCGGCTGATTGTCACTTGAGTTCTTCCCACGTGGGCAGTTCTGGGGTGCCTGCTGTGAAGTTAGTGGCAGCAGAGATTTCTATCTTTAAAACTGGTTAACGATTCTCTCCAGGAACCCTGGGTGGCCAGCTTGTACTTATAATAAATATTAATTATAAAAATGCAGTCTGAGGTGTCATGCCCTTTTTTTGGCCCTTTGCACACGACTGGCGTATGTAGTTTACGGTTTACGGGAGGCTGAGCCATTGTGCGAATCCCATGATTCCTAACGGGGGGCCACATTCGGAGGTTGAATCATTGCTTCCAAAGCGCCCTTTCAGTTACCCGCGAGATTAACACTACATTTCCCACGGGCCCTCGCGGCTCCCGTTGTTTCTCCCACCCCTTCCGGTTTTACATCCAGGCCCCGCCCCGCTGCGCGCGCCGGCCTGTAACGCATCCACCTCTGGCGCCCGGCATACCCAGGACGAGGGCGGGAACGTTTCAGGAGCCGCGGGGGCGGGGCCTGTGGCCCGAGCTTCGTCTTTGAAATCGGAGAAGCAGATTCGCTGTGACAAGGCGGCAGGAGTTAATTCGGTCAGGAGTCAGGGTTTGGAGAAAGAGGTCTGCCATTAGTCAGGAACAGGCATTAAGAAAGACAGTATTAATCTCCTATCACGGCTTCTGCCCAGTTCTATCTTCGGTCTTCTCCTCCAGGAAATGAATCTGCTGTCGAAACTCTAGAGCCCAGTGACTTGGCAGGAGAAGATGGCGACCGTGTGGGATGAGGCTGAGGTCCGAGCTGGGAGAGTAGGGGGTCCTAGGGTCGGGACCAGCGGGGAGACGCCCTTGGCGGGAGGGGAGGAGGGGGCTGGGGGTCAAAGTCTGGCCTGGTCCTGGGGACGGGGCTGCTTGGGATGTGGGTAAGGGTCCCGACTCCTTCATTCTGGCTTTATCGGCGGGGCAGCCGAGGCTGTGAGTGGGCTCGGAGAACGCGAGATGCCTGCCCTGAGTTTTTTTTTTTTTTTTAAACAGCAAGATGGCATCGGGGAGGAGGTGCTCAAGATGTCCACAGAAGAGATTATCCAGCGCACACGGTTGCTGGACAGTGAGATCAAGGTGGGCAGTGGAGCCCCCTCAGGGCAGGCCCTGGCGATCCCCGCGGCCTCTCACGTCGTTCTCGACCTCCCCAGGGGAGGCATGGGGACTGCAGTTTCCTCCTCGAACCAGGAAAAGAGAAAAGAAAACTCAGCCTTAAAAAGGACCAGAAAAGGGACAGGGTGGTGGGAGACCCGGTCTGAGAGGGGGAATCATCAATGCCATGTTTAACTATTCCTTTTGAGAATCCTTCTTTTAGGAAATCCCCATCTTACAGATGGGGAAACTGAGGCTCAGAGAGTTTTTTTTTTTTTTTTTTTTACTGTGGGGGAGTACCCAGCCCTTAAGAGGCAGAACCTAAAAGGTACATTTGCTTCACTCAAAATCCCGCTCTTTTTCCTCTGCTACAACTGCTTCACCAGGAGGTTCCCAGACTGGCCTCCTGTCTTGACCTCTGCTGGACGTGGTCACAGTCAGGCTCAGCCTTCAGAGAGCCATAGAGCTGAGTGAACCCACGCAGGAGGGTCCCCCGGGGCAGCCTGGACCTGACTGGCCCCAGGAGAAGCTGAGCCCAGGCTGAGTAGTTACTTCCACTCGCCCTCCCCCCAGATCATGAAGAGTGAAGTGCTGCGGGTCACCCACGAGCTCCAGGCCATGAAGGACAAGATCAAAGAGAACAGTGAGAAAATCAAAGTGAACAAGACCCTGCCGTACCTTGTCTCCAACGTCATCGAGGTGTGTGTGTACGTGGAGGGGAAGAGTGGGGTCGGCAGGGCTTGGAGGCAGCCTCCGCTGGGGCCATTGGGGAAAGAGTGGGTGGAAGCTTTGAGGCCCAAGTTGCGTGTGAGAGCTACACCTCCTAGGGCTCCCTCTCTAGTGTGCATTTCCAGGGGGATATGCAGGGCCTGAAAAAGGCCGCAGAAGCCTCAGATGCCTCCTTTTCTAGTGGTTGTTCTTCCTCAGGAGTGGATGATTTCTGTGCAGAGAAGCAACACCTAAACAGATTTTATCAGTCTCCTGGCTTGTCAACCGCACCTTTGCTGGGCTGAGGGCTAGTCAGAGGAGTGAGGCAGGAATGGCTAGGGCTCACCTTCTCCTAGGGCCCCTGCGAGTGTTGGGACTGTCTTGGCCCAGGAAGCGCTGGGCTCTGGGGAGTTCAGGGGGCTGAGCAGGGCTTCTCGACCTGAGCTTTTTCCCTTCCCAGCTTCTGGATGTTGATCCCAACGACCAAGAGGAGGATGGTGCCAATATTGACCTGGACTCCCAGAGGAAGGGCAAGTGTGCAGTGATCAAAACCTCTACACGCCAGGTGAGGCGGCTCAGGTGATAGAAGAGCTGAAGAGGGTGAGGGGTAGATAGGGGACAGGACTGGCGAGCCTTCCTGGGGGCAGTAACTGAGGCTGCACCTGGAATCTTTCCCACAGACATACTTCCTGCCTGTGATTGGCTTGGTGGATGCTGAAAAGCTGAAGCCAGGAGACTTGGTGGTGAGTGGTGTCCCTGGGCCCAGGCAGGGCTTTGCCAGTGAGGTTTCTCCCACTGACTAGCTGAGCCCCTGCCCCACACCCAGGTCACTGTTGGCCCTGAATCTCGGCAGAGCAGCCCGGAGAGTCTGATCCTGTCGACCTGCTCTTTGATTCTTGCGTTGCCCAGTCCTATATTTGTCCTTTCACTGTACAGACACCCGTCACCCAGCCAGTTAGGTAGGCCTTGAGCTGGGACAAATCTGAAGGCTTCGTGCTGTGTCCCCAGGGTGTGAACAAAGACTCCTATCTGATCCTGGAGACCCTGCCCACAGAGTACGACTCGCGGGTGAAGGCCATGGAGGTGGACGAGAGGCCCACAGAGCAATACAGTGACATCGGGGGCCTGGACAAACAGATTCAGGAGGTGAGGGAGGCACGGCAGCCACCAGCAGCCTCGGCAGCCTTTTGTGTTTCTCTCCTTCACTGACCAGAGCTCTTCTCCCAGTGTGCCTCTTATCCTCATAGCATCCTAGGGCGGCAAGGAGGGTGCCATGAAACAGTTTAGGAGACTGAGATCCAGAGAGATTGAGTGACTCGCCCAGAGTCACAGAAGGTTAGGGCCAGAGCCAGGACTGGAACTCAGGCTCCTGGTTCTTCGCCCAGTGTCTTTCTAGCATATCTTGCTGTTCCTGGAGAGACCGTATAGCTAGTCTTGGTGGGAGAGAGCGTTCTGTGTCCTCTTTATGTGGGGGAAGGAGAGGGCACTGTCCCTGAATTAGAGTAGGAAGGTTGGAGATAGGGGTTGAAGCCATTAAAAGTTGGCTTATGGCCTAGTGGTTAAGTTCAGTGTGCTCTGCTTCAGCAGCCTGGGTTTGGTTCCCAGGTGCAGACCTACACCACTTGTTGGTGGCCATGCAGTATGCGGTGACCCACGTACAAAATAGAGAAAGATTGCACAGATGTTAGCTCAGGGCAAATCTTTCTCAAGCAAAAAGAGAAGGATTGGTAACAGATGTTAGGTCAGGGCAGATCTTCCTCAGCAAAAAAAAAAAAGCAAGATGGAAAGACCTTAGAAAGTCAAATAAAATTATTTTTAAAAAAGTTGGGCTGTAGGAACCCTCAGGGCTTCACTCTCCTCACCCAGGATTTCTTCCTGGCAGCTGGTGGAGGCCATTGTCCTGCCAATGAACCACAAGGAGAAGTTTGAGAACTTGGGGATCCAGCCTCCAAAGGGGGTGCTGATGTATGGGCCCCCGGGGACAGGGAAGACCCTGCTGGCTCGGGCCTGTGCTGCACAGACCAAGGTGAGTGCTGTGGGAGGGACGAGGAGGAAGTGGGTGGGAGCTGAGCTCTACGGGCTCAAAGGGTCTCTGGAGGCCTCTGGTGGTGCCTTTGGCCTGACTGTTACCGTTCCCCCACCCCAGGCCACCTTCCTGAAGCTGGCTGGCCCCCAGCTGGTGCAGATGTTCATTGGGGATGGTGCCAAGCTGGTCCGGGACGCCTTTGCCCTGGCCAAGGAGAAAGCTCCGTCCATCATCTTCATTGATGAGCTGGATGCCATTGGCACCAAGCGGTAAGGGGGTGCTTGGTACCACCAAGGGCATTGTTCTCAATTCCAACTCTCCCACCCTGTCCCCTCCTCCCCCCGGACAGTGGCAGCTCTACTCTTGTGGTTCTACTTCTTAAATTCTCTTCAAACTAGCCTCCCTGCTTCTCTTCTTTTTCCGTGACCATCCATTCTCCTCACAGGTGCCAGCACGTTCCTTTCAAAACAGAAACCTGGTCACTTCGCTCACATGCACCTACAGTCCCTCACACAAACCGATCCTACTTAAGACCCTTCCTGGGCCTTCCCGTTGCTCCTTGGGATAAATGCTGGGCTTGCCATGGCCTGCAAGGCCCTCTGTGTGGCTGCCTCTGCTCCCCTCCAGCCTCATCCCGTCCCTGCCCCTGCCTCCCCCTCCCTCTGGATTCCCTCCACAGTGTCCCCTCGGTTTGCAGGCCCACTCTGGCTCTGTGGTGGCAGAGATTTTGCACCTGCTGTTCCCTCTCCGGAATGTGCTATTTGTTTTCTCCTGTTCTCCATTGGTTGGTTGCCCAGCTGATGTGTTTTCAGCCTGCAGATCTCAGCCTGAGGGACACCTCCTCAGGGAGGCCTGCCTGGGCTCCCCCTTATGCACTGAGTCTGGGCCGGATCCCTGTGTTCTAAGCTTTAGCTCAGGTTGTAATGGCATGTTCATCGGGGCATAGCCCAGGCAGTGGCTGGTTTTGTTGTTTTATCCTCAGCCCGGCACCTGATCCCACGAGCCTGTCTGGTCTCTGACACCTTTTCTGTGCCTGTCTCTGGGCCGGGGGCCACAAGTTGAGCAAGACTTTTCCCACCCTGGTCGGGTTGGGTTGGGTTGGGCTTCCAGTGGTTGGAGGAGGGGAGGGCTCTGCCCGAGCCATGGCTTTATCAGTGTCCTGGCCTCCTGTCTGCCGCAGCTTTGACAGTGAGAAGGCCGGGGACCGGGAGGTGCAGAGGACGATGCTGGAGCTCCTGAACCAGCTGGATGGGTTCCAGCCCAACACCCAAGTCAAGGTGGGTGTTGTCGTTGCTTTATAGATGCTGGACATGGGGCTTAGAGGTCAGGACCTTCTCGGTCACCTAGTTCCTGCAGCTAGAATTAGAATTGGGGTCTGTCTAGAACATCCGTTGCTGTTTCACCTGGACTGTGGGCTGCCTCCCTGCCTGTCTTGGCCGTGACTGGCCTGTCTGTGCACCCGTCCTCCTCAGTTCAAGGTGCTGCCTCTCCCCTTGCTCAGGTAATTGCAGCCACTAACAGGGTGGACATCCTGGACCCCGCCCTGCTCCGCTCAGGCCGCCTGGACCGCAAGATCGAGTTCCCGATGCCTAACGAGGAGGCCCGGGCCAGAATCATGCAGATCCACTCCCGAAAGATGAACGTCAGGTGAGCGAGGACACAGCAAGGCACTGAGACCCGAAGGGGCAGCAGCAGAGCGGTCTCCGTCTCTTCTCTCTGTGCTGGGCTTCCCCAGGTCTCCGCCCACCTCTCTTCACCTCCCGTTCACACACACTATTCCAAACGCCAGCCTCCATTTCTCCCCAGGTGCCTGAGATAGAATCTTGCTGGGGCCCAGGCTCTAATTCTGGGTGCTCTCCTCCTTGGAATCCACCCCCACTCCTCCCCCATGATTGGAAGGCACACAGCCCAGAGGCCCCCAGTTTCCTGGCCTCCCCCACTTCAGCAGATCAGCACAGTCCAACATGACCCAGGGAAATCCAGCTGGAGGCCAGATGGACCTGGGGTCGGATCTGTGTGACCTTCAGCAGGTGGCGCAACCTCTCTAAGCCTGAATTTTCTTATCTGGGCCGTGGGGCTGATGGCACTGACCTCATGGGGTTGTGGCAACATCAGGCACAGTGCTTGCAAATGAGACAGGACGTGGCAGCAGCAGTGCTGTGCTGATGGACGGCTTGCGCTGCTCAGGAGAGGGGAGAGGGCCATCTTTATGTCCACGACCTCCTGCTCCCCTGCGTCAGGCTGAATCAGTCCCTGGAGTCTCAGGTGCAGCTTTCTAGAAGGCTGGAGCTCAGGAGACACTAGAACTAACCTGGTCTAACCTGCTCTGCCCTATGTCCTTTCCTCTCCCCATCTTGTACCGAGAAGAGAACGAGGCACAGTGGGGAGGGGACTTACCTATGGTCACAGGGTGAGTTGCCCTCGCTGCTTGATGGGGGACTGTGGGAGGACACCTGCTCCTCCCACCCCCTCCCCATAAGTAGCTGAGCCCTGTGATGTCCGTCCTCCCCTAGTCCTGATGTGAACTATGAGGAGCTGGCCCGCTGTACGGATGACTTCAATGGGGCCCAGTGCAAGGCCGTGTGTGTGGAGGCGGTGAGTGGCAGGGTGAGGTGGGTGGGTGCTTCGTGTCTTCTTGCCTCCCTTCCCTGGACAGGACAGGGGTGGTTGTCTGGTATAGACTGCTGGGGGGAAGAGGCTGAGAAGGCTGAGGCCTCAGGAGCCGGGCCAGGGTGCAGAGAGGCACCCTCGAGCCTGCCTGTCCTGGTGCAGGGCATGATCGCACTGCGCAGGGGCGCCACGGAGCTCACCCACGAGGACTACATGGAGGGCATCCTGGAGGTGCAGGCCAAGAAGAAAGCCAACCTGCAGTACTACGCCTAGGGGGTCGCCCGCCACGCCTGCTCCCTGGACTCTGGCTGGTTAAACTTCATAATAAAGATGGTTTCGGGTCCCTGCCACCTGTCTGTCTCACCCCTGGGCTCTGGGTGGAAGAGTGGGGCATATGCAGGAGGCCCCTTCCCCAGGTGCGGCTGCCTGGAAACCCAGGACAGCCGTGGGCCTCGAACCAGTTGTCAGGGTGAGGCCCTCGGGGAGGGGTGGGCGCGTGCTGCAGCTGTCGCCTGGGGTCCTCTGGCCTCCCTCACGTGTCCCTCCAGCCCCTCTCCCCTCCCTGCCCCACCTCTGAGCATTAGAGGTTGTGGCGCTGCGGCTCTAGCGTGAAGGGCCTGGACAGGTCAGCCTTTCTCTCCTTTCTGCATGTCGGTGCTCTGGCCCTCGGCCTTGCCTCCTCGTAAAGCCAGGCCCTGGGTCTTTGCTCCTTAGGACTCCTCCCTTGTTTCCTGGCCCCCTGACCTCCTGTTTCTCCACATGTCCCCGTGAGCTCTTTTGGCCCATTTTCTCTGGCTGAAAAATGAACGTTGAGCAAGATCCACTCTGAGAGCCCTTCCAGGCCTAACCTTTGGCTATGCTGTGTTCTCCCCCACCCCCCATTCTGCCGTCAGCCCCACTCCCTGTCGGGCCCTAGATCCTGTCACAGTTTCTGTGAGGATCTCGCTGGTCCTTCTGTCTCCCAGCCTTCCTGGTTGTGGTTCACTTAGTGTGGTTTACCATTCATCGAGGGCTTACTCTGGGCCGTGTGCACTATGCGCCTTGTGCCTAGTTTTATCTCGTCATCTCAATAACCACCAGTAGGGGAGCCTCACTTTATAGATGCATTTAAATAGCTGGGCCAAGATTGCACAGTCTTAGGTGGCATCGCTGGGATTCAAACCCAGGGCTGAGAAGAAAGCCTGTCTGCTTTCCCCTGTGCTGCTGTACCCCTGAATGGCCTTTCAAGGAAACAGCCCTTCAGAACTCTCTTTCAGCTCTCACTTGCCCTCTGGCAAAAGCCCCTACATCCTTTTTCCTCAGTCCCAAAGCCCCTATACCCTGTTTTTCCCTAGTCCCCTCCCTCAAGGAGGCCTGTTGGGAGGGCTCAGCTCTGTCCCATCTCTGAGTCTCTCCCCTCTAGTCCATCACCTCCGGGCTGGCCTTCCAAGGTGCACCCCCATTGCGCTCTCCTTGGTGTTCCTATTGACTTCCCACCCCCTACCCGAGGAGCCCCAGCACAGCCTCTGAAGTGTGCTGGTTCTGTCCCCTGCCCTGGGCTCAGCTGCCCCCACTCCTGCATTCCCTAGTCCCTCTTCTAACCAGTTGGGGCATTCACCTGGCCGTGGCAAGTGAACCTGTAGGCACTACTTTCACCCCCACCTTGGCTCCTCATCCCTAAATGGGGTCCCACTGCCTCCCTCAGAGGGCTGAGTGCCACGATTGCATGTGTGTCTGCCACCCAGCAGGGGTTTGGCACACCTAGGAGCCCCAGTGCCTGCTGAGGTCAGGGTGGGGGCTGGCGAGACAGCCCTGGGTTCCCTCCTTAGTTCTTTCAGGCCTGGACCCACCAGGTCCTGGGTATGTCACAAACAGGTGAAGCGGATCCCTTTTTGCTGATAAGATACTGAGAGCCAAGCATCTCAGCTGAGGATGCAGCCCATTTGGGCTTCACAGCCTGTGTACCAGACTCTGACGTGGCGCAGACATGCTGCTCTCAGCCAAGAGGCTACTGAAAGTTGTCCTGGTTGGCTTGGAGAGGAGAGACTAGGACTCCACTTCCCTAATAGCACTTAGGACTTTTTCTTAATAGCACTGCGGGGAAGTAGTGCCCCCCGGTGCCTGATGCTGTCTTTACATCCAGCACATTCAGAGGAGGTGAGGCTGTGGGGTGTAGAATAAGGATCCTGTATTTCTTTTCTTTCTTGTTAATGAAAACTAATTTCATTGAGGCCAAACTGGGAGATGACTTTGGGGATGGAGCTCCCTTCCTTGGTTAAACTACTCAGGGGCAGGCTGGGACAAAGCTCGTGGGTCTATAAGATGAGGACCCAGCCCTTGGTGTGACATGGGCTACAGCAGCATAGTGCCAGGCTTGCTTGACGGGGGTAGAAAGCTAAAAACAAAACACGCCAGGGAAACGTGAAATGCGGCACCCTGTTCTGAGACGCACCACAAGGGTAACGGTTCAGAGACGAGCACGAAGCAGAAGGGCTGGGGAGAGGTGGGGTGGGGGTGCCTGTGGAGACTGCAGGGCGGCCAGCGGGAGCTGGGCCTGCACAGCAGCCAGCCTGGCTGGGGCACGGGGCCCAGGAAAGCCCTGCTGGACCCTGGCCTCTGGTGTGCCGAACAGAGCCAGCCGGTTTGTGTATAATATTTATTTGCATCTCATCTATAGAACAGGTATTTACAGATACAAACGGAACCACAGCAAAACTGCTGTAAAACCATTCAGACCCCCTTGATGGCCACTTCCCAGGGCCGAGCAGCAGGGCTGGAGTCTGGCCATGCAGTGGGCCAGCTGAGTACCTGGGCGTCAGCCAAGGGAAATAGCTGGGGATTATGGCTTCAGCATTCTCCCAGAGCACATTCCTGAGCGCTGACAACGTGGAGCCCGCGCCACCCCCACTGCACCCCCACCCGCAGTGGGACAGGAAAAGGGGAGGGGAGGCAGCCATGGCTGACTCTCTTCCCACCCCCAGAGCATCTGCCCGGACCCTGTGCTGGCGTGAGCATCCCTGAGCTGGACTGGGAGGCCTCTCTGGCCCGGGGCTGCGTGCTGCCCTGCAGGCTGCTGTTTGGCAGCTGGAGGTGGCGAGAGCTGCTGGCTCTGCCAGGGAGCATTCACTGGGGGAACGGGAGCTGGCCCAGGGCAGGCAGCCGTGAGGAAAAGGTCTTAGGAAGCATCTCCCAGCTCCACGCTGGGAGGGACAGGACTGTCAGTGCTGAGTGGGGCTGGGGGCTATGAGCACCTGCCTCTCCTTTCTTTGGCCTTAGAGCTGGTGAAGGAAGGGCCAGCACAATGAACGTGGCAGAGAGAAGACGCCCCAGCCTCTGCCCCTGGCTGCCCAGGGCTGGGCGCGTGAGCAGAGGGGTTAACTCCCTCAGGCCAGGGACCCATGAGGCCCCAGCAGGAGACAGCTTCGGGGCTTCCTGCAGCCCTGAGCTCCTTCAGCTGCTCTCACTCCTCTTGGGGTCCCAGTGGGGAGAGCCTCTGCTTGGGACCGGTGCTGCTGTTCCTCACTGCTCACTCCGGGAAGTGCAAGATGACAGAGTGGCAAGGAGAGGACCACAGCATGGCTGCGGGAGGCGCGGGCATTAGGTCCTGGGCCCAGCGCACGAGGGATCACAGTGTCGGTCTCGCACACACCTCTGGTCACACATGCACATACATACACACACACGCACATCATCCTCTGGTCGGAGGCTCGCTCTCACGGGCATTCGCCCTCTCTGCCTCACACACGGTCACAGAGTGAATCCGAGTCTCTTATTGCTGTGCGGGGGGTGGGGCATCAGGAACGGTTACTCAATGAAGACTGAGAACAGCACCATCACCACAATGCCCGTGCAGAGCAGAAGCACCTGCTGCAGGGAGTGCCTGTGGGGAGAGAGGGCCAGGGCTCAGCGGGTGGCACTGGCTGAGGGGAGGAGGCAGAAGCCGGATGCTCCTCCCCCTTGAGCCCCTAAGGGTTCTGTGTGTGGCAGGCCCGGGGGGGGGGGGGGTCACTCACCACGGGTCGTCTTCCTCTAGGAGGTCAGGCAGCACATTCACCAGGGCGATGTAGAGGAAACCGCCAGAGGTGAAGGGCAGGATCCAGGCCACGGTCTCCTCTATAGCGGGGAGAAGTCCTGACTGGCTGGGGGCCCAGGGGAGCCGTGTGGACTGCACCCCACCCCCCGCAGGGCAGACAAGGCAGAACCCGGCCTGGACACCAGGGCAGGGCAGCTGTGCCCTTTGGCTGTGGGCCCCTCTGCGGACCGCCACTGCCTCCACCACCCACCACGCCCGTACCTACTCCCTTGGGGGACTGCGTACAGATGGCGAAGCAGGCACCCAGCAGGCCCCCCAGTGCCGTCGAGAGCTGCAGCTTGGCTGCGCTCCATCGGTCAAAGCCGGCCCGGAGCAGGATGGCAAAGTCGCCCACCTGAGGGGAGGTCCAGTTGATCACTCTGGGCCCCAGTGGGGCTGGACCCCCTGAGCGGCTCAGGTGTGGACACCAATCCCCCTGCACCAGCCTTGCCGCTGGGCCCCCCAGCCCACATCCCCTTCGCTGGGACCCCAGTCCCGAGGAAGCTGGAGCACAGCTGAGAAGGTGGCTACAGCCTGGTGCTGGGCTCAGGCCTCTGAAGTGCAGCTCCCGAACCTGCCACTGGCGGGCAGTCCCATCCCAAAGCCCCCCAACAAGCGCCATGCCCACATTGCTGACCATGGAAACCCTCTGGCACTAACCTCATGGGGGATCTCGTGCAGGAGGATGGCCATGGTGGTCAGGAGCCCGATCTGCAGGGAGGGGAGTCTGGGGTCTGTGCCGAGGGCCAGGGCACCCACTGTCCACTCATTCTACCAATATTTACTCTGAGTGCTCTGGCTGGACACCATTTGGCTACTAGAAATACAGCAGCGGATAAAACAGACAGAGAACCTGCCTTCATGAAGCTAACAGTCTGGAGGGAAGAGGCAAGGATTGAATAAACACACAAAGAACTGTGTGACTACACACTGTGACAGCTGCTGTGGGGGAAAGGATGAACTGGGTGCCATGGGGCATGAGTAACGGGGGCCTAATTTAGATGAGGGATCAGCAAAGGCCTCTTTGAGGAAGTGCATTTAAGCTGAGGCCTGAAGGATGAGGAGCCAGTGGTTCAAAGAGTGGGAGGAAGAACATTCCAGGCAGATGAATAGTGTGAGGTGGAGGCCATGATGGGGGAAAGAGCTCAGCTAGACCACTGGGGCCAGAGTACAGCGGGGGAAGTGGGGAAGAAGCATCCAGAAGCAGCCAGGGGCTAAGCCTGGCATCCTGGCAGAGGCATGTGTACAGATGGCAAACTGTACACATGTTCCAACGAGGAGTGTTTGCAGCAAGGAGAACAGACCAGGGGCTTGGGGCAAAAGAAGGCTGCCTCCAGAAGAGCCACAGGGAGTGCTTGAGGCTGAGGTGAGGGTGTTGGTGATGGAGGGAGCGAGAAGTAGATAGACTGGGGACCTATTTTGGAGGTAGAGCCACTGGTCAACACGGGCACCATCAATCAGAACTGCCTGGGCCCCTCCCGCCCCAACCCCCACTCACCTTCTTGCTCACAAGGAAGCTGGCAGCCACAGCCAGCCCGTGAGTGAAGTTGTCTATGGTGTTGGCCAGCAGATTGAGATAGCCACTGACCTGGGTGAGGGGAGAGAAAGCCGGGCTGAGCCGGGCAGGCAGGCCTGAGCTGGGCTAGCCACTCGGGGTGGGGTGGCTACAGGAGGAGGGGACCCTGAGTGGGCCACTCACTCTGATGCTCCGGACCACGGCGCTCAGGCCAGGCTCTGCAGCCGGCTGGGCCAGACAGCGGCCTCCATTGAGCGTGGCGGCAGCAGCGGGGTCTTTGCTGGGGGCCTAGGGCCAGGAGAAGGAGAGGTGACATTAGATGCTCCTGACTTGGCCAGGGTAGACACAGAAGGGGAGCGGGAGATGGAGAAATGAGATGGGGAACACCCCTTGTATCTAGCTAGACTCTTCTGCTGCTCAGTCAGCCGAGTGCCCCCAAACTCAGCAGACCCTCTGCCTCCCACATGGCTGTCACTATCAGTCTATGAGAACAAGCCACAGCAGGAGGTGATGCTGTCACTCTCCAGAGCCTCCCAAACGAGTTGGCCCAGCCTCCCAGAGCTCCCAGGAAAGGGCCCAGAGACCTTCTTTTCAGGGCTCAACTCAGAACCTGGGCCTCCAGGCCCTGGGGTTTGGGCCCACCTGGCTGGTCCCCTCCTTCTCCTTGCTGTCTAGGAACATCTTCTCCAACGCCAGGAAGGTCAGGAAGCCGGCAATGACCCACAGCCCCAGTTGCTGTTGCTGCTGCAGGCTCTGCCCCTCACCACCTGTAGGGGGCAGCACTGACAGGCCAGGCCAAGCCAGGCCAGGAGAAGGGGGGACCTAGTCCACCGCAGTGTCAAGGGCACAGGGCCCGAACCGGTTGGTGAAACAGCCGGGCCCCAGAGACTCCCATGGGGCCAGGGCACTGGGACCAGGACAAGTCCCCTGTCAGATGCCCAGAACCCCTCTCCCATCATCCTGGCAGAGCCGGCTGGGCCTAGGCCGCCATGGGGCATGGGCACCATCCCCACCCCCCTCCCGCCCCAGCCTGCGGCCTCACTCACCAGGGCTGGCGCTGCACGTGTAGGCCCACGCCTCAGGCAGCAGGTGGAGAAACACATTGCCCAAGAGTCCTCCCAAGGCAAAGCTGAGCAGCTGCTTTAGGCGCCGGGCCCCAGCTACAAGGCAGAGATGCCAGGCCTGGAGGTGGACCCACCAAAGTCCCTGGCCTGACCTCTGCCCCACCAGACTGCAAGCCTCCAGAAGGCTGGATGGGCGGATGCCTCCCCTGGGTCCCCCGCTCCCAGGCCCAGCAGGGGCTGGGTGCTTGGCAGGAACACACCACGACCTGCTGGACAACTGCGGAGCCGCGACTGCTTCACGGTTAAGAGACTGGGCGTGGGAGCTGGACAGGTCCCAGCTTCCCAGCCCACCAGCTGGTGCCCCTGGGCAGATTACCTCTGGGACTAAGTTTCCCCAGCTGTACACCGGGGATAACTGTATCTATCTGATAGGGATCTCGAGGATATTAAATGACAGTACACACAGCAAGCAATCATTAAATGGGGATTTGTCTCTTCTCAGCAACTGTTACTCTCAGAAAAGTGGCAGAGATTCCGGGACTTGCACAGACTTGCAGCGTCGAGTTGGAAGTGCCCTCAGGGGGTTGTGCCCAAACCCTTGGTTTGATAAGAGAAACTGAGGCCCAGAGGGCAGTGGTAGCTTGGTGGCGGGGTGGGATTCCAGGAGAAGCTACTGTTTCCAGGCTGTGTGACTTCTGCTGGTCAAAGAACCTCTCTGTGCCTGTGCTTCTCCATTTTCAAAACGGAGCTAACACAGGCATATCTCGAGGATATTGCAGGTTCGGTTCCAGACCACCACAATAGGACAAATATCTCAATAAAGCGAGTCACACGGATGTTTTGGTTTCCCAGTGTGTATAAAAGTATATTTACACTATGCTGTAGTCTATTAAGTGTGCAATAGCATTAAGTCTAAAAAACAATGTACATACTTTAATTAAAATATACATTGTTGCTAATCATCATCTGAGGCTTCAGTGACTCAATCTTTTTGCTAGCGGAGGGTCTTGTAAAAAATGCAGTATCTGTGAAGGGCAATAAAGCGAGGTATGCCTGTAATCCAAGTCCTCCCTACGGTGACCTTGAAGGGACGCCATGAGAGGGGCTGAGCTGGTGCACAGGCACGACGGTGGGCCCCACGAGGGCTTGTTCACAGCTGCGGTGTCAGCCCTCAGCCCAGGGCCTGGCACGGCTGTGTTCTTAACCATCTGCTGAATGAACAGTTCCTGAGCCTGGCAGGCTGCAGAAATGCCTGCGGCACTCATTGCAAAGATTCCTGGGGCCCCGGGCCAGATCTACTACGTCATACTCTTGGGTGGGGGCGACAGGCACCTGCGTTTTTAGCAGCTCCCCATCTGATCTTGTATTTTTCATGACAACATGTCATCTGTGGATAGACAGTACCTGCGCGTGATACAAAAGGGGAGCCGAGGAAAAGCCTCTGTCCACACCTGCGTCCCCTCCAGATCCTCTCCCCAGACTCAGGCCTGCTCCAGCCTCTCGTGTAACCTGGGTGAGGCTGACTTGGGGCACTTGGTTCGAGAGCCCCTTTGCACTTGGAGCAAAGACTGAAGGGAGATACATTGCTTTGCTCACCACTGCATCCCGGTACCTAGCCCAGGAGCCACGAACAGGCTGCCTTTCCCCTGCACCAGGCTGTCTTCCAATGCTTACCTATATTAGTTCATTTACTCCTCACAATAATACCTGTGAGGTAGATACTATTATTATTCCCATTTTTAAGGCTGGGAGTCTGAGGCAGAGGGAAGTAACTTGCCAAATGCCCCCCAGATGGTAAGTGGCAGAGGCAAGACTTGAACCCAGGTAGCCTGGCATCTGTATTTCCAACCACTCTCTATACTGTTTCTTTCTTTTTTTGGTGACGCAGACTGGCCCTGAGCGAACATCTGTGCCAATCTTTCCTCTATTTTGTATGTGTGTTGCTGCCACAGCATGGATGCCAAGCGGTGTAGATCTGAACCTGCGAACCCCGGGCCGCCGCAGCGGAGCATGAGAACTTAACCACTACGCCACCAGGCTGGCCCCTCCATCCTGTTTCTTGGTGAACATTTGCTGACTTTTATTCTTTCAGGATAAACAAACGCATGAACAAATAAATGTGGCGCATCCTGGTCTCACAGGACCCAAGTGAGAAATTGTATTCCATCCCCACCCTCAGCCTCACACACACTGTGATCCCAGATGTGCGACCGAGCTCGCCCAGGAAGAGGGGGAGCATGTCTCCCGCACTGCTGGCTGCCCCTGGGCGCCAGAGGACGGTCACCCACCTTCTGAGTGCAGCGTGGTCCCCATCTCCAGGGGAATGACGAACAGTGGGAAGACCCCGCTGAGCCCCACCATGAGTGAGCCCAGGAGGGAGCAGATCCAAGTGTCCAGCCTCTCCTCGCTCAGCAGGGCCCCCCAGGACTCACTTTCCTTGTTATCCAGGCGACAGGCAGCTGCAGCCCCCCGATTCCGGAGGGCCTGCTGGGAACCCCCAGCCCCACCCAGAAGCTCCAGGGCAAGAGCAGTGAGGAAGAGGAGCCTTTGGCCCGCCATGCCACAACCAGGGCAGGGACATCCAGGCATACCACGTGCTGAAAAACACAAAAGCCACTTACGTGAGCTGCCATCCTTGGCCGCACACCTGCTTAGGAGACGTGGCATTCTATCCCTCCCCCCCACAACTGGCTATGTCGCCTGCCCCCCTGCTTGCCCTGTCCAGGGCCTCTGAGGATCTGAACAGTGGGTTCACACACCAAGGGCTCCGCTCCTCTACACCCCACTCCCAAGGACCACACATTGTTTCCTTGTGAGCCAGCCCAGACTGTGTGTCAGCACGTCCGCCTGAGGCTAAACTTTCCTTAATGACAGGATAAGCGCTGGCTGGGTTCCCCTAAGCCACCGGCAGGCCCTGCCCAGCTGGGTGTCTCTCTGGCTGCCAGGGGAGGCTTTGCTGCCGGGATGTGCCCGGTGAGGACACCCAGGGACTGAGGCCGGCACTGTCTAGCTTGATGGGGTGACATTAGGAGGTGAAGGTGGGGAAACCGAGCAGCAGAGCTAGGAAAGGACCCTCAGAGCTTCTTCCTAGGAAATGAGCCCAGGGTCCCTGGGGCATGGAGACAGACAGGAGGTGGGACTGAAGAGAAAGGATCCTTCCCTTAGGAGCTGCCTCACAGGCTCAGAGCCCCCGTTGACTTGGTGCCCTGCGCTTACAGCTGTTTGACTGAGGGCAAGTCCTCCAAGCCCCCTCTCTGAGCCTCAGTTTCCTCCTCTGTAGGATAAAGAACGTATTGCCTCCCCCACATGGTTGTGAAGATGAGATGAGCTTGCTAATGCAAGCGAACGTGCCTGGCAGGGAGGAGGCGCAGGGAATCCTCCTTCTGCTGGGGCGGCCTGGAGCACCAGGCAGTAGCGAGGTACTTGGCCAGCAGAGCACAGGACGTGGAAGTGAGTCAACCAAGAGAGTTCAATCTGGAAACTCAGGCGTGAGGCTGAAACGCGGTCTGCCCTGCCTCATGCTGGCTGTGACCTTGAGCCGGCGTCCCTGCCTCAGTGTCCTCATCTGCTGATGGAGGTGGCCGCGGGGGAAGGCAGCTGCCTCTGGCAGGGGAAAGGAAGCCCACGTCTAGGCTCTCAGGCCTTACTGGGAGACCCTGATGAAACCAGCTGGGCTCACTGGGGACGGAAGGCAGGACTGGGCCAGGCCGGGGCTGGAGGCCGCGGGGGTCACGGAGAGGGGAGGGTACCGCAGGTTTGGGAGATGGGAGGGGGGCCGAGAGAGTCAGAGGGGAGAGTCCAGAGTGAGCGAGCCGGAGAGGAGCGGCCGCGGAGGGGCGCCGAGGCAGAGACGGGGAGGGACGAGGGGGCGCCAGGAGAGAGGAGCCCAGGGAAGTGGAGCTCCGGGCTCCGGGCGACAGGCCCGGGTCCCCCGGGCGGGGATCGGGCCCGAGGGCCGGGCGGTCACTCACCGTGCGGCAGCGGCGGCGACGCTCCGGGCGGCCCCGGCCATCCAGCTGCGGCGCCGCGCCCCGCCCCGGCTCTGCCCCGCCCGGCCCGGCCGCCCGGCCCCCGGCCCGGAGCCGCCCCCGGCGCGCGGCCACGTCACAAGGGACCCGTCCGGAACCCGACGCGCCGCGCGCCGCGCGCTCGGGGGGAGCGGCGGTCGGCGCGCGCTTCCGCCTCCCGGCCGTGGGGGACCCGGGCGGTGGGCGCACTTCCGCTCGGGTCGGACTTGGGGCGGCGGGCAGGGCCGGCCGGAAGTGGGAGCCCGTCGGGCGCCGCGCTCAGCCGGGCTGGGCAGGGCGGAGGCGGCGGCCCCGCAGGGACCGCGAGCGGCTGGGTGGCTGGGCTTGCGGGTCTGGCCGCCGCTTCCCCTCTCCGGCTGCAGTCCCGCCCGCGGCCGTACGGGGGCGCGCTCGGCCGCCAGACAGCGCAGCCCTGGGCCGAGCTGGGCCAGGGTCCGGAGTGGGAGGGTGGCTGCGGCGCTCCTGCTCTGAGTCAGCCCGGCCTGGCTCCTCCATGAGCAAGGGAAAGGGGAAGTGCCTGCCGCAGGGAGGGGCCTAACCCCGGGAACCTCAGAAGAGGGAATTTTATTCTTACTCATCGAATTATTTTTATGCTTTGGTTTTTCACTGGGAACCTCAGGCCTTTGTCTCCAGGACTTGTAACCCTTTGGGGTCCAATGCATGGTTGACACTGCTGCTCAGAACTCCAAACCTGCGAGAGCAAGGGCTCTGTGCTTCCCTCGCCTGAGACTAGGGCAGGAAACAATAGCATTATTATTATACCTGCAGTTTACTGAACGCGTATTACGTGCCATTCACTCTACTTGCATTGTCTCACCGAATCCTGAGTCTGTCCCATTGAGGTGGGCACTGTTAGCCCAGGATCACGCAATGGCACAGATGGCAGAGCCAGGATTCAAACCTGGATGCCCCTGAACCCAGAGCATGTGATAGCACCTCTCTCTTATAGGGTCGTCGGAGTCTGGCTTCGCGTTTCCATTTTGCATCCTTCTCTGGGAATCAGCCAGAACCGTATGACATTCAGGAAGGGGCACATGTGCACTCACTTGGGCAGAGATTGTGAAGGAGTGGGGGTCTCCAAGCCTCTGACCCTCATCTGCCTCCATGTGGCTCCCTTCATTGTCCTGTGTTGCCCTCCAGTCCTGGGGCTTCTGAGGGCACACTCGGGTCTCGCATTCCGCACCCGGTGCCCTGTTCCATCTTGCACTCCAATGTCTGCCCTTCCTAGACCCCCAACTCCTTCCAGGTGGGATCACTTTCCTCTGAAAGCCCCATGTCTGCTTCACCCCACCAGGCCCATAGGTTTGCCAGGACGCCTTCCTGTGCCCCTCCATGGGTTCTGAAGTGGAAGCCGGGGTGGGTTTCTTTGCAAGGGGAGGAAGACATTCAGGGATGCTGCTCTGGGATCTCTAAGATTCGCCCCACTTCCGGCCCCCCACTCCCACCCCCACCCCTATATGCAAATCACTCCATCATATGCAAAGGACTTCACAATATACAAATGATTTCACAATAACACAGTCAGCATTCCCGCCTCTGGGGACAGAGGGCTGCTGGCCACCAGCAAGGAGGTGGGCAAGACCCAGCCAGAAATGCCACTTGCTGCCTTCTTACTGCCTTTTCCTCTCAGCTGGCCTAGAATTTTCACCATCAGACTCCCAAGTAGATTAAAGCAACAAGCGCCTTGGGGGTGGTGATGGGACTCTAGAAGATGACCATCAGCGGGAGGGCCAGGTGGAAGGACACGGTGGGTGGGTGGGTACCACACAAGGTACCATACCTGGCTGTTAAAAACAGTGAATTAGGGCCGGCCCCGTGACTTAGCGGTTAAGTGTGCGTGCTCTGCTACTGGCGGCCCAGGTTCGGATCCTGGGCGCGCGCAGATGCACCGCTTCTCCGGCCATGCTGAGGCTGCGTCCCACATACAGCAACTAGAAGGATGTGCAACTATGACATACAACTATCTACTGGGGCTTTGGGGGGAAAAAAAAGGAGGAGGATTGGCAATAGATGTTAGCTCAGAGCCGGTCTTCCTCAGCAAAAAGAGGAGGATTAGCATGGATGTTAGCTCAGGGCTGATCTTCCTCACAAAAAATAAAAAAGTAAAAAAGTAAAAAACAGTGAATTAGACAGGGCCGGCCTGGTGGTGTAGTGGTTGGGTTCATGTGCTCTGCTTTGGCGGCCTGGGGTTCGCAGGTTCAGATCCCTGGTGCAGACCTGCACGTTGCTTGTCAAGCCATGCTGTGGTGGGCGTCCCACATATAAAGTAGAGGAGGATGGGCACGGATGTTAGCCTAGGGCCGATCTTCCTCAGCAAAAAGAAGAGGATTGGCAACAGATGTTAGCTCAGGGCTCATCTTCCTCACCAAAACAAAAACAAAAAACCCCTCCCAGTGAATTAGATATGCCAGGGGTTTCCAGGTATAGAGTGAAAAAAGAGAGATGCAGAAATATTTATTTAATACGATCCACTATTTTAAAATAATGACAAAAAGGGACCTTGTATATGTACCTGTGATTATAGCTACTGGTATATATGTCTATGTATAATTGTGAAGAAATAAAAAATATAAAAGATCACACGTTAGGGTGATAACGTAGGATTCCATGGTGGGGGGAGGAAAAATATAAAAGAAAAATTTAAAAACACATTAAAACATATATATGATCACATTTATGCCATTATGTAAAAATTTATATATATACATATATATATATATATGATGGCTTCTAGCTTGATGGTTAAGACAACCAGATTGGGGCAAATTACTTAACACCCTATGCCTCAGTTTCCTCACCTGCAAAATGGATTACGGTATTGGACTGTTCTGAGGATTAAATGAATGAATATACACAAAGCACTTAGAACTATGCCTGGCACACGGGAAGTTCTACTTAAGGGTTAGGTATTATTATTATTTATTATGTGGACACATGGGTATAAAGAAAATGTTACAGCAATGAAAAGAACAGATAAAGACACGGGGTGGGGGCCACCCTCTCTCCTACCCTTGCTGAGCACAGATGAGTGTTTTCCAACACATTTATCAGTGGGTTTGGAGGCTGGGCAGATAGACTTCAGCAGGGCAGGCTTGGCCTGGCTTGTCTCTCAGCAGCTGGGAGGTGTCTGGGACTGGGGTCTGCAGACCCATTTCTCTGACTTCACTGGGGTTGCCCAGGGTCTGACTTTAACACTCTGTTCCTGGCTCTGGTAACTTTACTGGTGGCCTTTCTCGGCAACCAGGCCTCAGCTCTCTATTTCCAGAAGGTGGGACTGCCCCCTGGGCCTGCTGACCAAGCAGTGGCCGCGAGACCAGCATGGCCTGGCATTGCCGATGCTCTAACTCCCTTCCCCTCCTCCGGCAGGGCAGGGCTAGAGACTGTGGGCTGGGGGTGGATGGGCACTTCTGCTGTTTCCAGAGTGCCTTCTGGGAGAAAGTGGGCCTTCTTCTCAGGGCTTTCTGTGGGATCTGCAGGCAGGCAGCAATCTCTTGTAGAAAGGCATCTAAGGCTCAGGGTGGTGAGCAACTTGCACAAGGTCACAGCTGAAGACAGGCCCAGCCAGGTGCTCGCCGGGGGGCCCCTGCTCTTAGGCCTCAGGGGCCTCTCCAAACCAGACCTGCCCCTAACCCTCTCTTAAGTTGTTCTTCCCAGAGCAGCCTTAGCTCCCTCCAGAGTTTCTGGGTGCTTTCTCTCAGGACTCACTACTTTCTGTCTGGCCTCTCTGCCTTTACAACCCCCTTTGTAACCCTCACCCCACCCCTGGCAGGCCCGGCATGTTCTTCCCTTCCCACCATCTCTGTCAATTGAAATACGGGCCCGTTTACAAGGCCGCCTGGTCCCCGAAGCCTTCTGGATCTGTCCAGCCTGAAGGCCCTCAGTATTGTGTGTCTTTGAGACCCTTAGCTCTGTCCCCTATATACACACACAGGCCTCCCCACCCCCACGTCCCATGTGGGCTCCTGGAAAGAAAGACAAGCTCTTGCCTATACCCTGAATAAAAGTCTGTGCAAACGAATCTAGTGTCTCCCTTTCCCCCTTTCCTACCTTAGAAGCGCAAATTGGGGCGAAATCCTTGTGCGTTAGGCACTGTCATCTGAGCCTTTGCAGGGCCCTCTTTTATTTAATTTATATGTTTATTGATATATTTGCTTACTTGTTACCCCCCCCCATCCCATCTCCCTGCCTCCTTCTCCGGGGAAGCTGAATTTTGTGGTGATCAGTATTTTTCTTTCAATAAAGAGTTTTCTCATATACATATACACCTAGACAATATTCTGTTTGATCTGGCTTTTTTTTAAAATACGGGGGAAAAAAGCTGTTTTGAGGTTTTCTTTTACATTATTCAATGATTTTTACAATTGTTTTCATATAGGCCCTGCATAACAGTTAACAAGTTTATTTCTAGGTATTTTACATTTTTGTGGATATTTTGAATAGGATATTTCCCATTACATTTTGAAGCTATTAGTGCACAGGAAGGCCGATAATTTTTATGTATTCCTTTGATACCTGCTAAACAAACTATGTTTTCTTACCGCTTCTAATAATTTCTCAGTATTATTCTTGAGTCTTGAGTATACTTTTGCGTCTCTTTGGGTGGGTAATCATGTCATCTCCTAATAACAAAAGTATTAGAAGGAAGGAACCAACGTTGTTATTTGTAGAGATATGGTTTGGCTTGGTTTTGAACTTCACAGCAAGGGTATTTGTCTTCTGGGACTGGATTTTTCACTCAACAACATGGCACTAAGATTCACTCATGATATTGTGTGAAACTGGTTCATTTGCTTGCACTGCTGAATGATGGGCCACTGTTGTGAAGGGATCCACTGTAATTTATTTATTTACTCATTCTCTTGTCAGTGGGCATTAGGGTTATTTCCAGATTTTTGCTATTAAGAACAGTGCAGCTTTGAACGTTCTTGTTCACCTCTCTTGGAGCACGTGCCCAAGTTTCTCTTGATTTTAAGCCTAGAGGGGACGAGCTGTGCCTCATCTTTATAAGATAAGGCCAGATTGTGTCGCTCCGTCGCCGCCCCCCCACCCCCGCGGTTCTATCGAGTTGCACTCTGACTAGCAATGCGCTGGAGATTCCGTGGCTCCACCTCTTCTCCAACACTTGGTGCTGTCAGGCTTGTTAATTTTTGCCCTTCAAATGGTGTAAAATAGCATCGCATTGTGGTCTTTATTTGCATTTCCCTCATCACTAATAATCTCCGAGCATCCCTTAGGTGGTCATTGGACGAATGTGTTTCCTCTTCTGTAAAAGCGCCCGTTCATGTCTTTTATCTATTTTTCTGTTGGATTACTTGTTTTGTTTTGTTTTTCCTATGCATCTGCAAGCGTTCTTGATGTATTTTTCATGCTTATTCTCTGCCGGTTGTACCCGGCAGACGTCTCCCCGACTCTGTGGCTTGCTTTTCACTTTCTCTAAGGTGTCTGCACTTCTCTCTTCCCTTCCACACCTGTGCGAGGGACGCCCATCGGCGTTGCTAGTGTGTGTGCGTGTGCGCGTGTGTGGGGGGTCTCGTGTCTCTTAGAACCCTGTGTAGACCGACCCCAGGGCTCCTCCTGCTCCCTGGGACTTCAAGGGACCCGGGTCCTCTTCCCTCCCAGTCTCCCTCCTGAGATTTGGCCGCGGTGGCCCGGTTTGGGGAGCCCCTCTCTAGTTGGGGTGGGCATGCTGGGGCAGGGAGGGCCTCACTGCGACGGTGCCTCCACCGCCCCCCCCAGGAGTTATTTATCACTTCCGGCTCCTCACCTGGGGGGCCGGGCCCCTCTCTGCTCCGCTGGGCAGCAGCCTGCGGCAGCTCGGGCGCTCCCTGGGGGCGGGCGGCGGCGGGGGAGGGGCGCTCGGGCCGGCCCCTCCGGAGGCGGAGGCGGGGGCCAGGCCTGCGGCGGCGGGGGGCTGGGGTGGGCGGCGGAAACTGCCGGAGCAGATAAGGGCCGAGGTCGGTCCTGCGGTGAGACGGTGCGGGACGCTGCCTCCTCCCCCGGCCTCCGCCGAGCCCGCCCCCGCACCCTCTGTCCCGGGGACCCCCTCCCCCCAACCCGGGGCTGGGCGTCCTGGGTAGAGACCCCAGGGAGCAGTGGGGGATGGGGCTCCAGCCTGCTCCTTCAGTTCCAAACCTCGATTAGCTGGAAAATGGGGGTGGGAGCCTCCACTTACGCCACAAGACTGTTGGGAATGGAACAAGTGCAGGCTGGTGGCAGCCCTCTGAATTTGCGCCTCTTGTAAAGGATGGGTTTACAATGACCTCCTCTCATTGCGCCGGCTGTACCCATCTACCTGTCCAGGCTTCATCCCCATTGTATGGATGGGAAAGTGGGGGGTCTTGCCTAAAGTCACAGAGCCAGCAAGCACCAAAGCAAGTGGGGAGATGGATGGAACTCTTTCCACTGCCCCCAAACTAGGGACAGGGGACAGAGCTAGGTTTTGTGGAGCCTGATGTTGTTATAATTTGGGGGCCTTCTTTAAGAAAAAGATTACAAAATCACAAATACAAATCCGCTGAGGCGTCTCCCAGGATCTTGGAAGGGGCCCAAGCAAGTGAGAAGTTCAAGTCCAGCTTCTCAGTTTCCTGGCCCCATCCCACAGGTTCGCTGGAAGGACTTACACCCCTCTTACAGAAGAAGGTCAGACACCTACGTGGTTCCAGGGTAAGGTGGCCCAAGACAATATGGCAGGGGAACTGCCTGGAAGAGGTCCCACTGCAGCTGGTGTTAACCCCTTGCATGCCCAGGCAGCTGTCTGCAAGCCCAACCCAAGAGCGAGGACAATCAGGCATTTGGGGACCACACCACAGTTGGGCAGGGCCAGTCCCTCCAGTCCCATCCAGTCATGGTTCAGCTTGCTGCTCAGGGCCTCTGACCCTGTGGGCTGGCTGGGGTAGGGGACAATTCCTGGGAGAAAATGAAGAGGGACCTCTTTGGGGCAAGTGTTAAGTGCCTCTGACTTAGAGTCACAAGGGCCTGTGTTCAAGCTCCTGCAAGGCTGTGGGACCTTGGGAAGACTCCTTCGCCTCAGTTTCTTCATCTGTAAAACGGGAGTAATCATAGTACCTACTCATCAGAGCTGTTATGAGGCTTAAATGAGATCATGCGTGGAGAAGTCTGAGCCTTTGGCTCTTAGAAACAAATTTCCCTTCTGTGAACTCTCCAGGCCAGGAGAGGCATTTTTCTCTCCTTAAAAGGCTTAAGTCACTTCCCCAGGGGGTGGTCTCTCAGCTGCAGAGCTGAAATTTAAACCTGTGAATGTCTGGCACCAACGCCCTGGTTCTAACCACCAGAGAACGCTGCCCCACTGGCCTGTGTCCCCGGGGAGTTAAGTGCCACAGCTAGGTATGCATGGCCAGGGCAGGGAGCAAAGGGGAGCTTTCGATTCAGGAAACTGCTCACCTTCTGGATTATATGACCTGTCTGCTCTCATGGGCACCTGCGGCTGGAAGTTGCCAACTCTGACATCCTACAACCTGGACCAGGAGAAGCAGGAGACTGTGGTGATGGGGACAGAGCAGGGGAGCCGGGAAGAGGCAGGACCACGGGCCTGGGTAGCAGTGACCCCCCCAAAGGCTCGAAGTCTTTTTCTAAATGAAGAGGTGCTGCTTTGCCTCGTGGTTTGCATAGAATTTCCACTGGGTTGGCAGCCAGGAGAACTAAGTTCACGTCTCAGAGCTGCCCTTTCTAGCCAACTGACCTTGCACCAGTCACTCCTCCCCTCTGGGCCTCAGTTTCCTCCTCTGTGAAATGGGGATACGAATATCGGCGGCTGCAAGGATTACAAGATGTTGTGTCTGTAAAGTGGCTGGTGTGTGAATGCCAGCAGTTGTTCAGTGTGGCTGTCTGAGGGTGGAAGGGGTGTCTTGTGAGGGCAGGAGGCGTGCGAGCACAAGTGAGGAGTCGTGCCAGGGAAGCAGTTAAGCCCTCCAGGGTCTCTGTCTCAGAGAGGGAGTGCCTTGGGGTAGGGCTGGGAACCCCAGCTCCAACTCTCTCCCAGATCAGGACAGGTCAGAGTGAGGCCAGGGGCCCTGGGGGCGCAGAGAAGAGCAGGGAGCAGAGGTTCTCAGGCAGGTGAAAGGGAAAGAAAGGAGGAAGTGGGGGCTTCTGGGAGGAGATGGGAGTGGCGGCCCCCATGTGATGCTGGCCACACAATCAGCCCGAAGCCCTATTCCATGACCTCCTTTGTCCTTCATTGCAAACTTTCAAGGTAGGCATTTTCCAAATGGGGAAACTGAGGCTCAGAGAGGTGAGATCCCTTGCCCAGTCACACATTACACGCTGTCGGATCTGTCTGGCTTTGCAGCCTGGATTCCAACAGTCACTGCCACTTTCTTATCTTATCTGCCTGACGGGGTTGTGAGTGAAGCAGCGTGATCTCAGAGGCTCAGAGGGATCCTGGGCCCCGCCGCTCTCTCCCAGGAGCCCTGAGCTCCAGGCTGGCAGCTGTCCAGGAAACAGCTCCAGGAGACCCGGGGCTGGGGCTGAGAAGAATTTGCTCACAAGGAGAGCAGAGACCCCTGGAGTAAGGGAGTGAGCACACCGTTTCAGGAGGGTTCAAGGAGAGGCATCTGCGTCTCTGCCAATGCACCACAATGGCTAAGGGGCTGGAGGAAGGTCTGCTGGGCATCCGGGGGCATGGCTCAGAGTGGCCCCCAAACTAGCCAAAATATTTCTGAAATTCCTTATTTTATCTTAAAAATTCATACAGATTGTAACCTTCTTTGTCAAATGTGGGCTTTTCTCCCCCTTTTTTAAAAAAATGTTTCCCCTCTCAGTCTCTACCCGAGTGGACACTCCGGGAAGACATGCACGGTGCATCCAGGGGCCGGGTATGTCCAGGGCCCACGCTGTGGACCGCAGGCCCTGGGCCCTTGGTCTGGTTTGAGCGAGTGCGGAGGCAGAGTTAAGGTCAAGGCCCCGCCTGTTCTCACGGTCTTGGGCTCTCCCCACCTCTGCTCTGTGTGCCTGCCTCTTGCCTCGGCCCTCCCGTCTGCTCTCACAGACGTTTTTGCATCTCCAACCGACTGTCCCACTAGGAATTCTCGGGATGTCTCATCCGTCCCTTCATCATCCCTGAGGGTCCTTGTCCACAGAGGACCTACCCATCTTCAGCCCTCTCTGCTGGGCAGCCCGACCGTTCACCTCCCCAGTCCAGCACACCACTTGGGGATTTCCGTGCCCATGGGGAGGAAACTGAGGCCCAGAGACGAGAGGTGCCTAGCCCCAGGGTGCACAGCGAGAAGGGGGTCTCCAGGCAAGTGGAGTGCCTAGGCCTGAGGAGAGGGCGGTAGATCTGGGCCCTGGCCAGGGAGGCAGGAGGAAGGAGGGAAGGCTGCGGGGCACCGGGGGCTGCTGCCTGGCAGGTCCCTGTGCCCAGGGTAGGGAAGTTTCTTATTTCTCCTGCTTCGACTTCCCCCTTTGATTTATTATAGCCATGAAATGCTCTGCTCTCTTCTCTTTTCCTTGCTGTCCCCGGGGCTGGAGGAGCACTGGCCTCCCCAGGCACCGGGCCTCGGCCTCGCTGGACTGCCATCTCCTTCCAAGAGTTGAGCCCGGGGGGCTAGTAATGGGAGGTGAGTCGGGGCAGGCCGGGCGGGATGAGGAGGGACCCGGGCTCCCTAAGGATAGCCTGGGCAGGACCCCAGGGGCCGGCAGAGTCTCGCTTAGGAAGGGCTGAGGCTGGGCAGAGGGTGTGGCAGGTGTGGACTCGACAGCAGACGGCTCCCTGGGGTAGTGGGGGTGGCGTGCTCTGGGCCAACGGCCTCAGTGAGGCTCGGGGATCGGGCCCTGTCAGGGTCTGAAGGTTGGGCACAGAGTCCTCAAATGCCAATGACCAGCTCAGAGAAATGGCTTCTCTGTGACCCCTGACCCCATATGGTGATTTAAGGATGGCCAAAGCAGGCCTGGCTCAGGCCCATCTGGGGATCAGGCTGAGAACCCAGGAGAAGGCATGAGGCCCAAAGACTGGGAGACCCCGGGCTCCTCAAGGTCGCAGGTGGACATCACCCTGTGGCCCGGCCCTGGCGGGCGAGGGCTGGTGTCTGTCTGTCCGGCTCGGTGGCAGGCCCGGCGGCCGGAGCGTTTCTGCCCGCCGCTGTGCGGTGCCTGTGGTAATGGGGCTGTTGGCGTTTTGCAATGGGCTGGGGGTGGGGAGGCTGCACACACATGCTTCCTGTGGTGACTGGGCGCTTCCTGTTTTCTCAGGCGCCGGACTTGCTGCTGCCGATGTGGAAACAGGGGCAGCTGCAGCCCGGGCGGCTCCGGGCTGGGCGCCCCGACCCTGCCCAGAGGGGCCTAAGTGGGTCCCGACTGGGGCAGTGGATGGCCTGAGTTACCCCCACACCAGGCCCCTGTCCTTCCCATCCCCAACAGCTTCTGCCAAGAGGAAGGGGCCATGCAGGGCCTGACGCTCAAGGCTGAGCAGGTGGTCCAGGAGGTCAGAGGGTGGGGGTGAGAGCTCTAGGCCAGGGGTCAGAGCCTGTGGCCTCAGCTCCATCCTTGGCTCACTGAGTGCCTTTGGCCATCCTTGACCCACCCCAGGCCTTGGTTTCCTCTTTCGTGTAGCGATCCTGGCACCCATGATCTAAAATCCCTCACTCGTTTCTGCCCCAGTTCTGACATCCCTTGATTTTTACATCCCAAGAGCCTCAGCTTTGGGGAGAGGGTGAGCACTGAGGTTGGGACCCTCAGAGTGGGGCTTGATAGAAAGGGGACCTGGAGAGACTGGTGGGAAGGAAAGGGCATGCCAGGCGGGGGGCCAGACCGGAACAAGTCTCAGAGGTGGGAAGGCCAGGACCAAGTTTGGGAGACAGAGTGTCGATGGCACAGTCCGAGAGTGGTAGGTGGCACGGTTGATCCAGAAGTATTCAAAAGTGGGAGAGAGATTTTAGGAATCTCTTTATTTCTGCAAACCTTAAGAAAGGCTCTGACACCCCTCATCTGGAGGGTGGGAGCCAGGGCGAGCCCTTCTCGTCCACCAAGGAGATGGGTGACCACGTGGTGTGAGGCAGGAGCCTCAGGGGGACCTGTACCTTCCCCCATCGGTCAGGTGTCTGGATTCCGCCATTACGGCCAGGCCTTAGGAATCTGCTTACCCTCTTCCCGAACGTGTTTGTTTTGTTTTTAAGCTGCTATTGCAAGAAGGGGAGGGGAGATGACTTTGCTTATTGTTGAGTTTGCTGACAGCCTCTGACCTCTGGAGGAAGAGTTTCTTTGCAGGAAGGCCAAGCCCCCTGGGAACTGACCGGAACACTGAGTTCAGCCACCCCCTTGGGCCAGGAGGTTCTGAGATGCCCGCCCCACATGTAGCTCCCCCTAAATCTTAAGGCCTGCCCATCACAGCACAAGGACTGGCTCCACCAAAGAGGTGTAGGGATGCTAAGACCTGGGGCCCAGACTGAGGGGCCACCTGGCCAGCGTGGCCCCCGCCGTCCTGTCCTCTGCCTTGGTGCCCTGGGCCGGCCTCAGTGCTGAGTTGGCGGCTCAGCAGCTGCTTCTGCCCACGGAGGCCCAGTTATAAATAAGCCCAATGTGGCCAAGTCATCAAGTTCTGTCTCAGTTGCATTACCTCAGTGACCACAGGTTGGGGCTGCCCAGAGCTGGGCCCACCAGAACCCGCCCACCCAGACCAGAGGCCAGGCCGGCGTTCCTGGTGCCAGCCTTGATGCCTCCTGGGGTCCCCAAATCCGGGGTTCTAGCCTTTGCAGATGCTCAGACCTGGGCCTCCCTGGACACAGGCCACAGAAGGGGCAGGGCCATCCCGCCTGCACGGAGCCGGCAGCTATTTACAAACCGAAACCGGGAGAAGTGAAGTAGCTGAGGCCGAAGTGGCTCCAGGCCCCCAGCCCCCACTCCCACTCCATCCCCGGCAGCCCCATCCCCCTCTCCCCATGGCTTCCTCTTTCCTTCCCCACACTGCTCCCCAGCCTCCCACTGCCCGGCCAGCTCTCTCTGGATAACCAGCCGGCACCCCACGGTGACCCCCAAACTCCATGGCTGCCAGCTTGCGGGTCCCCTGCTCCTCTTCACCCCCAGGACCCCATCGGTCTGGGCTCCCTGGAGCAGCCCCCCTCCCGCTGGGCCCAGCCCACCCTGGCCTGCCCAAGGCACATTCCCACAGTTCTCAGTTCCCCTTCGTGCTTGGAAAAGCTCCAACACCGATGGCCGCCGTGGTGCTGCCCGTCCCTGCCTGAGGACGGCTTCTCTGGGCTCCCTCAACCTTCACAGGGGCCAAGGAAGCTGAGGGGCTGTGGTGGGACTTGGGGCACCTGGGGCCTTCGGGGGCAAGTTTCTGGGCAAGAGGCCCCAACCATCACTCTCCTCGAGTGGATTTCGGCCCGCTCATCAGGCTGGTGTGGCTCATAGGCCCTTGTGCGGTGCAGAATTGAGCTGGGACAGACAGACGCTGAGCCCCAACAGCGGCACACGCTGCTCGAAAGCTGGCAGGGTGGATGGTGCCGCAGCAGGAGGCTGCTCCCAGGAGAGACAACAGGCGACTTAATTAATACTCATTACTAATAACAGACAAACTCCATCACGTTGGTGCAGCGGTTTACAGTTACATGGGTCAGTTCTTTCTGTCCCCAGAACAAGCCTATCCTACTATCTCCGTCATAAAGTGGAAACTGAGGCTCAGAGGGAAGCCACATGTCTGAGGTCACACAGCCAGAAAGTGTCTGGACTGAGATTGGAGATTTCCTGACGCTCAATTCCCTTCTCTCTCCATCTGATGGCTCCATCTTATACCTGCCTCCTGGGACGATGGAAGTTTCCCAGTGCAGTGACGAGAGCAGAAGCAGGGCTGGCCTGAAGCTTGAGGGGGAAGCGGGCCTTCGACAGCAGAGTCGTCAGATGGCCATCCCTGGCCGGGCCGTCAGTGCCCAGTGTCCCCTGCCCTGTCCCCAGGGAAGGATCTGCCTGCCCTGTTTCTTCCTTCCTACCAAGTCTGAGGCAAAAGCTCTGGCCTGAGCCCCACTGAGCCACAGCCAGCTGGCTGATTGAGTTTCACCTAACCTCTCTGAACCTCAGGATCCTCTTCTGTGAAATTGTCATTTCACAAACACTGAATACCTACTCCATGCTAGCCCTATGCTGGGTGCAAGCTGTCTCTAAAGCTAGGACACAGCCCCTGTCCACAGTCCTGTGGAGAAGGCAGATGAGTTACCTGAGGCAGATGAGTTACTTGAGAGCTCTGAGAGGGAAACTGAGGCCGTGGGACACTCAGAAGGAGTAATGAGTGCTTCCTGGGATGGGGAGGGGTGGCACTTGGGATGGATCCTGAAGGACAGGAAAGAGTTCCCCAGCAAAAGCAGGGGGACTGGCTCTCCATGCTGAGTCACACCCCTGTGCCTTGGCTCTAGTAGTTCCCATGGCCCAAGTGCCCTTCCTTCCTCTGGGCCTAGTGAACTCCTACCCATCCGGCAGGGCCCATGGACACACCATAGCATGCAGGCTTGGCCTGGCCTGGTGGCTCCTCACCTCCCTTTGCCCACCCAGGGCCTGAGCAGACCCAGAGGCAAGGCCTCCTTGGTCACAATGCCCTCACCAGCCCCACCCGGGGCCAGGCGTCTGCTCCCGGGCTCCAGCCCCCGCGGTCCCCTGCTCCGAAAAGCACCGTTTCCCTTTTCTGGGTGACCACACGCCATGCACAGGGAATTTCCATCGCAGCCTGCGGAGCCTCTGATTCACCCAGGCCCCTCATGCAGTTAACTCCTTCTGGGCCCGCGCCTCCTGCTCCTGCACCCTGGGTTGCCCCCCATCCCTGCCTGGGACCCCTGGGCAGCCTCAGACTGGCCTTGGGCCTCCCAGCCTGGAAGTCAAGGTCAGCCGGTCACTCACTGGCCCCCTCAGGGCCGTCTCGCTCCCATCGTATGCAGAGACCCCTGTCCAAGCGCGCATGGCACACACCCTGAGGCAGCTCTGGGCTGAGATCACGGGCTTTGGAGTAAGATAAGCCTGGGTCCAACCCTGATTCTGGCTCCTTCTGCTCTGTGACCCTGAGCAGTGCAAGTGTCTGCTCTGACTCCCATTTCTCATCCTAAAATGGAGATCATTCCTGTCCCACACCTTGTTGTAACAATCCAATGTGCTGGGCCCATGGTGGGAGCTCAATATGATTACTTTTCCTTCTTCTTCTCAAAGCGCCCCTCTCATCCTATCACAGGGTCCCCCCTCCAGACCTGGGCCCCTTTTCTCCCTCTGGCTTTCCTCTCTCAAGGGCTGGGCACTCAGACAGGGAGGGTGAGAGAAGTGCGAGAAAGGCAGAGGAGGGGGGAATGCTGCTGTCTCAGGCCTCCTCCGCCAGCTTCCCAGCTCCCTGCGTTTCTCAGTTTTTCCAAGGAGGCTGTGGAGAGGCCAGGGGCTGGGAGCTCTGAGGGCTGAGGGCTGCACAGATCCTGAGCCCTCGGGGCCAGGGCCGAGCCTTCCTCCTTCCTGAGGGATGTTGGGCGTGCACATCACACATGCTACCTCGTCTAATTCTCACAACCTGCGAGGTGCATCCTGGTATTGCCCCATTTTATAGATAAGGACACTGAGGCCCTGAGGAGTGACTTGTCCTCAGCTACACAGCGAATGAAGGGCAGGGACAGCATTCAAATCAAGGTCTCCAGAGCCACACTCCTAACCTCCACAAGGCTCAGTAAGCATGTGTGGAGGGCAACGAGGGACACATGCACTAATTGAACCCCTACTGTATACCAGGTAAAGGCTGACAAATCTCCGTCAGACCTTTGAACAATGCTGGGAGGTGGGTCTCAACCCTGCTATAGAATGGAAGCCTCTGAGCTTTGACGAGGGGAAGGAACTAGTCCAGAGGCAATCATGGGGAAGGATCCAGGGGTGCCTCAAAAGAAGAGGATGGTGTCAGGGGCTCCACAGATGAGGGGGCCCGGGGGGAAGCGGTCCTGTCCTCAGTGAGCGAGCAGAGGTGGTGGGGTGTGCCCGTGGTGAGCAGAAGGAAGTCACTGTGGGTGGCGGTGGGTTTGAGGTGCCGGAGGCTGAGTGATGTGGCCAGGAGGTGAGCTCTCCGCTGCAGGCCTGGTCAGCGGGGGCCGAGTGTGCGGTGGGGTGGCCGGGATCTGGGGCATGGAGGAGGTCGGGCTGCTCTGGAGCTCTGTGCTGGGGAGCAGGGGCAGGAGCTGGCGCAGAGGGAGAGGAGAGACTCAGGGGGGCTGGGGGAGATGAAGATAAACCGGGAGGGGGTGTCTGGGAGGGCAGCCTGGAGGAGGCGAGCCCTTGAAAGACAGAGGCCTGAGGGTGTGGAAGGGGGTGGGTCTGTGAGCAAAGGCCGTGGGGATTGAGAAACGGGTTCTAGGAATATTGAGTTGTGTCTTCTGGCTGGAGGTGGGGGTGGGGCTGGTCCATTTGGGGTGGGGGAGGGTGGAGATGCTGACCCGACTGTGGGTGTAGGGGGCTCCAGCACAGGCCTCAGAGGTTTGGGTTTCAGCCTGTGGACAAGCGAGAGCTCAGGAAGATTTTAGGTAGGGAAATACCCATGGGAGAAACTCCAGAGAGGGCCAGTGGAAGCTCAGGCCCCAGCGCCACTCAGAGCTGCTGTCACCTCTCACCCCACTCACAGCTGTGTGTCCTTGGGCACAGCCCCTCACCACCCTGAGCCTCATTTCCCGCCTTGTGAAATGCACTGGTAAGAAAATGCCTGCCTCACAGAATTATGGGAGGGGAGTGAGTTAACGGAGGTAGACAGGGGCTCAACCAGTGCCCGCTCCTTTCCCCCTGCCGTTGTCATGGCCCACAGGCACTTTAGGAACACCTGCTGTGCATACAAGCTGGGGTCCCCAAGTAGGCCTGGGTTTGAGCCTCAGCTGTACCACAGACGCTGTGCAAGTCAGGGGCCACTTCTGAGCCTCAGTGTCCCCATCTGTACCCCGGGGATGATAATGGCACCAACTCCAGATTTGAATAAGAGAGAATGTGCCCTGCCATGGGCCCCTGTCTCAGAATCAGAACCAAATTCCACACAACTGCCCCCACGGCCCTGCTGGACCTGGCCCTCGCCGCTCTCAGCTCACCTCCTGCCCCTGGCTCTGCTGGCACCGGCCCCCTCGCTGTTGCTGCTTCCTGGGTTTGCACTGGCTGGTCCCCAGCCTGGAGCTCCTCTGCCAGATATATGCTCGGCTCTCTCCCTTACTTGCTTCCAGAGTCTGTTCAAACGTCCCCTTCTCAGGGAGACCTGTCCTGCCCACCCTCTTTAATACTGCAGACTGCCCCCTGCTGCCCCACTCTGCCCCCACCCGGGACCCCCCTCACCCAGCTCTACGCTCTCTCTCCTACAGCGCATGCTCTCATCTACTAAGCTATCCCCTGTCTTCCCCGCTCGCTCGAGAACAAGACCCACGAGGAGGACAGGGATCTTTGCCTGTTTGGGTCGCCTGGCCCATGGAGGCCCTGAGTAAATATTTGCTGGATGTCCCAATGCACTAAAGAGTCAGCCCAGTGCTCTGACCAGACTCGGGGAGCTGTGAGGGGCCCAGGCGACCCAGGCTGGGGCTCAAGGAGCCTCTCCCAGTGTCTCAACTGTGAGAGGAAGTTGCAAGACAGCCATTTCTGTACACGGGTTCAGCTCTTTTTCGTCAGCTTTCCCAGCTCTTGGTCTGAGGCCTGAGTTTTCCCACATGCCCCGTGGAGACTGGTGGCTGGGAAAGTGAGAGAGGGGCGTTCTCTTATTTTAGAGCTCTTTGGGGCTGAGGTTGAGGGGTCTGCGAGTTCAGGGGTAGTGTCCCCCTCTGTGGACTCAGCTTCAAGGATACAGCACCCACATTTCCTGTTGTCTGCCTACCCTGCAATTGCAATAGCACCCAGCCTACCCCCTTCAGCTGCCCAGCCCAGTGGGGGCAAAGGGCTGCCCAGCCCTCCACCACCCTAGGCCTGCCTGGCCTCCCTGTCACTCTGCAGGGCCCAGCCCTACAAGGCCACCCACTTATCCAGCAGGGTGGGGAGACAGCACTGTCATGTGCTTCTGGTAGGAGGGTTAAGTTGGTACAACTTTTATCAAGGGCAATGTGACTATCATCTATCTATCTATCATCTATCTCAAAATTTTAAATGCAATACACCTGAAACTAATACAATATTACGTGTCAATTATATCTCAATAAAAAAATACATCTCTGACATTAAAAATAGTTGAGTCAAAAATTCCTGTGCACTTATGTCATAAAATCTAAGTAAATTATCTGATCTCTTCTCCAATGAGTTAGGATAGAGATATGTCATTTTCACTATTACTTATAATTTAAGGACTTTTAATTTCTATTTTAGGTAATTTCTGATACTATTTGTTCATGTCTGTAGGGAGGTGCACAAGGGTTTTTGACTCAGCTTGTATTTGGTTGTGTTGATTTCCTTTTCGGTATGAAGCTCTTAATTGTCAAGATTAGCCTTGAAAAATTAAATCTAGAAAAAGGAGAGTTTATAGTATTTTAGTTTCCCCTCAGACATTTACAGTTGTCCCTCGGTATCCACTGGGGATTTGTTCCAGAACCCCCGCACGTAACCAAAATCCATGGATGCTCAAGTCCTCTGCCCCTCCGGATCCGCGGGTGCTGCATTTGCAGGTGCAACCGCCCGCGGATCGTAAACGTTGTACGTGTAAACATGGTAGGTACGTGATCCACGGTTAGTTGAATCCACGAGTGTGGAAACTGTGGATACAGAAGGTGCTGTACTTCCACAGAAGTAGGCCTTCCTCCTGTATTGTTTTAATTTAAGGCAAAAAAAAAAAAAGTTTTGTTCTTCCCTGTTGAAGGAGGCTTTTTTAGAGACAAGCAAATGTAAAAGCATGAGAACCACCACCCTGAGCTGGCACTGCAGTCCATCTAGCCCAGGAAGTGACGTTTAACTCAAATCTCCCCCAACTATTCCATCGGATGCTCCCCTCTAGCTCCCTGAAAAAAAAAAAAAAAAAAAAAAGCGCTGCCCTTTGACCTAGCATTTCAACTTTGGGGAAGTTATCCTAGACATACACTTGCTTATATATAAATTAGCAAATTTTATCAATTGTAGTATTATTTGTAGTAGCAAAAGACTAGAAAGAATCTGAATGTCCATCAATAAGAGACTGGTTACATAGAATTTCTGACAATGGAATACTATACAGCAATGAAAATGGATCACAGCTACGTGTGACAACATGGTGGGATAAAGAAGCAAGCCCCAAAAGAATATTTACGCTAAGATTCTCTTCATGTAAAGATTAAAATCTATTAAGATGAAAACTAAACCATATTGTTAGAGATGATTACATGAGTTGTGAAACTATAGAGAAACTATAAAGAAAGAAATAATGACTGAAAAAGTTAGCATGGTGTTACTTTGAAAGAGGGAAGGGGCTGTCAGGGGACATTTGGGAGATGCTTCTGGAGTGCTGGCAATGTTTTAGTTCTTGACCTGGATGGTGCTTACATAAATGTTAGCTTTATAATTATTCTTTGAACTGTACATAAATGTTCTGTACACTCTTTTGTGTGAATGAGATCTCTTATGATTTAAAAATATCACAGTCCATCCAAACAGTGGAATACTATACAGTCTGTAAAAAGGCTAAGACAACTCTATACGCACAGGCATGGAATGGATTTAGGGAAAAACTTCCCCAGAGGGAAGTACAATGTGTTTAGTATGCTGCCTTCTGTGTAAAATTAAAAAAAGAATTAATCTGCCTCTATGCTTGTGTCTGCTTAAACTTTTTTCTAGAAAAATACACAAGAATCTGGTAACAGGGGTACTCTGTGGAAGGGGAACTGGGCAGTTTCCCTTTTTGTACCTTCTGGATTTTGTACCTTATGTATATATTACCTATTCAAAAAATAAAATAATTAAAAAAAATTTTTTTTGGCCTCTCATTTCCTGGAGCCCCCAAGATTTTTGGTTTCAAACCAATTTCTTGGCGACAAGCAGGAGAGCCACAGCCCAGGCATGAGGCACGTGGCGACCCCCAGCAGGTCGGGAACCCTCTCTGAGCCCCGTTTCCTCTGCTGAGGAAGAAGGAGGCTGGGCACGTGCTCCTCTAAGGTCCCATCGCCTCCCAGCCACCGGCTGTTCCGTCTCCTCTCTCCCTTGCTTTGTCCTCCTCTCCCGCCGTCCTCGTCCTGGCCTCTCTTTCTTGCCCACTTCTCTCTACTCCCTTCTTTGACTCTTTCTCCTAGTGTTTTTCTCTTTCCCTTCCTCACCAGTCCTTGCTGTTTTCCCCCCCGTCTCTGCCCTTCCTGCTTCTCCACGCTTGGCTTCTCAATCTTTCTTATTTGTTTGTTTGTTTATTTATTTATTTTGTGAGGAAGATCAGCCCTGAGCTAACATCCGTGCCAATCCTCCTCTTCTTGCTGAGGAAGACTGGCCCTGGGCTAACATCCGTGCCGGTCTTCCTCCACTTTATATGGGACGCCGCCACAGCATGGCCTGACAAGCGGTACATGGGTGTGCGCCGAGGATCCGAACCCGGGCCGCCAGCAGCGGAGCACGCGCACTTAACCGCTATGCCATGGGGCCAGCCCCTCAATCTTTCTTCTTGCTTCCTTCCTCCCCACTAGGATCCAGCCCCTCCTACAGCCCCAGAAGGCTCTTCATGCCCCAGCTCTCCACTCACAGCTATGTGACCCTGGGCGAGTCCCTGCCCTCTTGGGGCTCAGTGTAACAACTGGTTGTCTTGGTTATGTGTGATCACAAGGGCAGAAGCACCCAGCACAATGCTGGGCACTCAGAAAATAATTCTCCCTCTTTTAAAGGAGCTGTTAGCCCTGGGGCTGTGGGTTATCGGACTCTTCCTGCTCTGCTCAACATTGCTTAGAACCCGGATCCTACTATCCCGAAGGTCTCGGGAAGAGGCCTCTGGTGCACTTTGGGAGGAGGGATGGTGGGAGGAAGGATGGGGAGGACTCGGTGTGTGAATGGACACGGACGCTGGTACTACACAAAAGCGAGAGTCATTCTGCCCATTTCCAGAGATTTGCAGCCCTGGGTCTTTTTTGAGCTTCCTTACCCAGGCCCCTTGGGCCTGGCCAGACTTGGGACAATGGAATCTCTCTCCTCTCCTGGGGCCTCTTGAGACTTAGGCCTCAGGAACACCTAGTCGACCTGGTCTGCTGCCTGCATCCATGGAGAAGAGCACTACACTCCCTGCTACAACCAGCAAAGGCTCCCTGGTCGCCTCTGGATGCAACCCAGGCTCCTTGGCTTGACACTCAAGGCTCTTTACCTTCCCGGCCTGTCTTGCTTCCAGCCTCAAGGATGGCGGCTCACTGTCCCCTTGTTCTTTTCCACCTCCTTGCCCTTGCCCAAGCTGCTTCCTCAGTCAGACATGCCTTTTCCCTTGCCTGCTTTCCTTCCCGTGGCCCTGACCAAACTAATTGTTCCCCAATGCACCCGGCACCTCCCTCTCTTGTGCCCCTACCTCCCCAGAAAACCATACTGTCTGATTCCATGTCTGTTCTCTCTGCAGGCCTGTGAGCTCCTGGAGGCACGAGGCGTGCCTCATCCATCTTTGTGCCCCCTTACCAGGCCCAGCACATGGAAGACCCTCAATAAAAAGTCAATGATTAAATGACTGAATGAGCAGCTAAATAAGCACATAAACAAACTAAACCAAGACAATAATGCATGCATGCATGAATGAATGAATGCATGAGTACATCAAGCAGGACCTGGTTCTCATGGAGTAGACTCACCCCCACACACATCCAGTCAGCTGGGACTTGGCCTTCTTGATGAGGAAGTGGGGAGCAAGGATGGAGCTGATGTCAAGTCAGCCTGCCTCTCCTCTCCTCTTGGGGAGGAGCCTTGGTCAGGTTCCTAGGCAGTCCTGAGAACTGATGACCTGGACCCCTTGGAGAGTTCCAAGTGCAGATACAAAAAGTCAGTGAAGATAGAAGTGAAGTAGATCTAGTGGTGAGCCCAGATCTGTGAATCCCTGGTCTTTGCTGCCAGTGAAGAAACACTTAAGGACCTGGGATTCCACTGACAGGAAGGAGGCAGGTCTTAGAGGGAAAGGGGTACAAAGCAAAGGGTTAGACTACATAGAGGAGGAAGTTGAATGCTCAAGAAGTTTTTCCCTCACAGAGTGAACTCACCAGAGATCATTGGATCAAAAAATGTCTCCATTCATCCATTTGCCCTCCAGACTAGATTAGGAGCTCTCTGAAGACAGGGATCTTGTCTAATACTTTTCTATTTTCCCAGCATTCAGCATAGAGCTTGGAACTCAATTAATATTGGAAGGATGCATTGATGGATGGATGGGTGGATAGGTGGATGGGCGGGTGGGTGGGTGGGTGGATGGGTGGATGAGTGGATGGGTGGGTAGATGGATGGGTGGATGAATGCATGGACCAATGGATGGTCCAATCTATTCATGGGTGAATAGATTGATAGCTGGATATAGAGTGGATGAACAGATGGAAGTATAGACTGGTGGATTAATAACAGATGGATGGCTAGATGGACAAGTAGATAGACAGATGGGTGGATAGATGAATGGACTAACATATAAATGGATGAATGAATGGATAGTTAGATAAATAGACAGATAAATGAATGTATGGCTGGCTTGATGGGTGGATAGATGGACGGACAAATAGATAAAAAAAAATAGATGGGAAAATAGATGAATGGATGGACAGACAAGAACTCAGGTTTGTAAACAAGGAGATTATATTGATATTCAGGCATTGGCAAGGTGTGGGGAAACTGAGAGATCTGGGCTGGGAATAGAACCCCTAGGGATTTGGAAGAAGCAGTGGTCACTTAGGAAGCTGGGAGAGGAGGGTATAAGAACCTAGGACTCTCCTCTGGTGGAAGGGAAGCCAGGTTGAAGGGGCTCAGAGGAAAGGGGCAAGTGGCACTGTGCTGAGGACCCTGCCCCTGAGCCCAGCCCCAGCTTGAGTGGACTCTAGGCATTGGGTGCCCAAGGCCCAGAAAGAGTCAGGCTTGGCAGTCAGCGGGATCAGAGCCCTCAGCCAGTCAGGCTGACCCCAGAAAGTAGAGGCCCCACGAGGCCACCCATACCAACTCTTACCCCAAGGAAGTGACTGTTGGCCACGTGGGGGTCTCAAGAGAAGTAGGCATGTGTGGGGTTAGGGGTTTGAGAGCCTCATCAGGGCCCTGGGGCAGCAAAGGCCTCCAGGTGGTAGAGCTAGCCTTCCTCCCCTCCACTCTTCCTCTCTAGCCTAGCCCCCGAGGCCGCCCCTCACAGTCCCAGCTTCCTCTGGGCAGGGGGCCTGGCCCCCATGGCCTCCCAGGCCAGCCCCTGGAGCACCACCTGCCCCAGCCGGCCAGAGACTTCCTGTAGCGCAAGAGATTTATGCAAACGGGCTGGGGCGGTGATGTCACCCCAAGGGGACTATCTCCCAGTGGCAGGCCCTTCGATAAAATCAGGAACTTGCGCTCGCCCTGCAATGTCACGGGAGGGGGCTCACCCAGGGCTCCTGTAGCTCAGGGGCAGGCCTGAGCCCTGCGCCCGCCCCGAGTCCCTCCAGCCCCGGACGGGGCGCCCCATGCCGAGGGGCTCCTCACTGGCCCCCACCGAGGCAGGGGACCTGACCGGCTCGGAGCTCGGCTGGATGTTACAGGCGTGCAAAATGGAAGGGTTTCCCCTCGTCCCCCCTGTGAGTACCGGGACTCCTCCACTAGCCCAGCCCGGGGCCCTCGGACGCCCGCCAGCCTGCCCACCAGCCCGCCAGCCCACCGGCTGCCCTCCTGGCTCGCTATCAGTGGGAAGTTGGTGTTTCCTGCCTGGAGCCCCTGGCCTGAGACCCAGCGAGGGGGCCATTGGCTTCCTCGGAGCATGCCCCGGCGGGCGGAGGGCTGGGCCCATGGTGGGGCTGTGATCGGTGGGGCCTGAACGGTTATTTATAGATGGGGCTTGGGTGGCAGGCCGAGCTCCAGGGCAGGGTGCTGGGCGAGGATGGTGAGGGCGGCGGCAGAGAGGTGGCGGGGAGGAGATGGGGAGACTGGTGTTGGGGGAAGCCGGTCCCCAGGACAGTCAAGGCTTGAGGGCGGGAGGCAACAGGCCAGAGTCATGGCCCATGGCCTGGGTGCTCCTGGAGACTGAGGTTGCTTCAAGTCTGGCTCCCCAGCGCCCAGTCTGGGGCCTGGCACAGAGGACATGGTTGTTGACCGAAGGGTCTGGGCCTTGAGCCCGCAGGTCCCCGAGAGGCTGGGGCAGGGGCAGGGCTGGAGCAGAGAGTGGCGCTGAGACTAGGGTGGCAGTTAGGGTTGGGGCGAGGAGGGCAGGGACCAGGCTGGGGACATCCTGGGGCTGAGATTGGGGCTGGGGTAGGACCTGGCCAAGTGTGGGACTGGAGTTAGGGCAGGGGCTGAGGCTGGGACAGGACTGAGGCTGGAGGCGAAGAAGCAGGGCTCTCAGGGGACCCCAGGAAGGGAAGGCCACCAAGCTCCTGCTCTCGGTGACAGTTGCAGCCTTAGGCAGGTGTCAGACCTGGCCCGCTCTGAAAGGACCTCTCTCCTTCTCCCCACCCCATCCCCAGTCAGCAGAGGTGGGGAGCCCTGAGGGGAGCCGGGAAGGGCTTGGCAGGGCCTGGCCACCTGACTCAGCTTTCCCGGCCTAGAGGCAGCTCCCTTCCTCCAGCGGCCTTGGAGCCCCGGGGTAGCACCCCAGGCCTGACGTCCCACTACTGGGCTTGCTGCCCGGAAACCCAGTGCTGGGCTCCTGGCCTCCTCACTCGGCCAGACACAGACAGGACCAGCCAGCCAACCCCTACCTGGCCCTGGCCCACCCTTCCCAGACCTGAGACCAAGAAGGTGGGGGGCAGGCAAGGGGTGATGGAGGTGGTCCCAGGAAGAGCCGGGGGGGCTTGGCCACACTGTCTCTGATCCTTGACCTCTCACACCCTGAACTCCAGGGAGAGTGAGGCAGGAGGCACATCTTCTTGGGCTCCCACACCAAACCCCTCAGCCCCGCTCCACAGGCCCGGGGCTGCTCTGAGTGACTCCTGGGAGGGTGGGCTCCCAAGGCAGCCCTGGCCCCCAACCCAAGCCCTGAGGGCCAGAGTAACTGTTGTGCAATCCTTGAGTACACGCTGCGGGGGTGGGGAGAGGCCTGATGACTGTTGGGAAGGCTCCGGGTGTGCATGTCCCTGTGTCTGTGTCAGTGAGTGAGGAGGAGGAGGGGGAGGAGGAGGAGGGAAGAAGGAGGATGAGGAGGAGGGAATGAGGAGGACCGGGAGGAGTGAGGGGAGGAGTGAGGAAGGGAAGGGAGGAGGAAGGGGTGTGGGGAGGAGGATGAGGGGTGAGGGCTGAGGGTGAAGGGGAGGAGGGCAGGGAGGAAGAGAAGGGGGCACCTCAGTGAGGGTATCCGGAGGAGGATGGAGGAGGGAGGGTAAGAGGATCAGGGCTCCGGCTGTCCCACGGCCCCCAAAGCCTTCCTGGGTGAACGCTGTCAAACCCATCAGTGTGGATTTGGCCACTGGTCATCCTGGTGGCCCTGAACCTGCCTAGGGCCTGGGCACAGGCTGTGAGGAGAGCGGGGGGCTGGGGTGGGGGCTTTGCAGACTTTGGCAGGGAGGACAACCGTGTGCGCTGTGCGGATGAGTGTGCCAGTGGAATATGAGTGACTGTGGAAGGGTACAGGTCTGAAAGTGAGTGTTAATGGGCTTGAAGGCGAGTGTGGACACATGTGTTAGTCCGAGTGACTGCGTGTGCCTACAGGGTGAGTGTATAATGGTGTGTGTGGCCACAAACGTGTGTGAATGTGAGTGACCCTCAGAGTGAGTGTGAGTGGACGTGTGGGTGTGAGTTCACAAGTGGGTGTGTGGGCACAAGTGTGTCATAGGGAGTACGTGTACGTTTGGGGGCTGTAGGCGTATCAGGGTGGGCGTGAGAGGGTGAGTACGTGACTTGGGGACCGGGGCATGCAGTGTGAGTGTGAGTGTGAGGTAGCTGTGGGGAAGGGAAGGGAGGGAGGCCGTACTCTCCCCCTCAGCCCTGGTCCTCTCTTGACCTCTGACCTCCAGGGTCACTGAGGACCCCTTTCTGCGGGAGCCAAGGCTCCTGCTCTCCTGGGTCCCCTGCTCTCCTGGGTCCCCTGCTCCCGCCCTGTGTGGCTTCTCCCAGTTCCAACCAGAGAGACGGCTGCAGGCGGGATGCAGCTGCTCAGTGGCTCAGTCTGGGACGGTGGTGTGGACCCAAGATACTGGGGGCTACGACCCTGGCTGGGGTCTCCCCGCCACAATCTGTGTCCTGACACCCCCCTCTCTCAGCAGCCATCAGAAGACCTGGTTCCCTATGACACGGATCTGTACCAACGCCAAACGCATGAGTATTACCCGTATCTCAGCAGTGATGGAGAAAGCCACAGCGGTGAGTCCACGGCCCCGCCCTGCCCCCACCCCCAGCCTGGCCCGGGCACCCAGCCACTCCTGGGTCTGCAGAGAGAAAAAGAAGATGTGTTCCCAGGCCCTCTTAGGAATTCTGAGAATCGGATGAGTTAGTTCTCAAGGGATGGGAATTAACTATTCCAAACCCCGACACTCCCGCTCTCCCACACCCCACACCCCCGTCCTGCCTTTCTGGAGACTCTTTGGTGTGCCGAAGCGCCGGATTAGCTTCTTCCACATTTAACTTCTTGTCCAGTCCTTGTGGCCCTTTTACAAATGGGGAAACTGAGGCTTAGGGAGCTATGTGACTCGCACAAGGTCGCACAGCTGGTCAGTGGTACCCAGGTCTGTCTCCTCTGGGTCTAGTGCTTTTTCCTCACCCTTCCCCCCAGTTCTCTCCTTCTTCCTCTCTGTTCTTGTCACCTCCTTTACCTTGAACTCCTCATTGGTGCCGCCCCGCTTCCCGCTGTGTGTGGCTAGCAGAGTTTCTATTGACATTTAGGGCCAGATAATTCTATATTGTAGGAGCCTCTCCTGTACAATATGGGATAATTGGCAGCATCCCTGGCTTCTACCCATTAGGCGCCAGTAGTGCTACCAATCATGACAACCAAAAACATTTCCACTCATTGCCAGATGTCCCCTGGGGGGTAGAATCACCTCTATTTGAGAACTGCTAGGCTAAGGGAAAGGCTCTGGGGACCCCTCATTCAGCAGGAGCCGAAGCCCCCAGTTTGCTGGGGGTGGGGGTGAGGATGGGACCCGGGCCAGGGGATCTTTCTGTCTGGGTCTAACTGCCCACCCCAGGGCCCAGCCTTGGTCCTGGAGCAAGTGTTGGGGAGCAGAGAGAGGATTAGTTGCCTGGGACCTGGGCAGGAGGCTGAGAGGGGTCCCCTGAAGTGGATCTTGGCATATTGATGTGGACACCTCTGAACCAAAGGCCAGTTGGCCTGGTGAATGGGCCCTCACTGGGGAATCTTCCAGGGGGTCTGAGACCCGGGCAGGCCAGACACTGGGGTGTCTGCAGCCCCAGAGGGAGAAGCACGCCGGGGACCACAGCTGAGGAAGGTTTCACACCTGAAGTCCACAGCTGGGGCCCAGTCACACCTATAGCTCCATTCTGCAGGCACATCTACGGCCATCCCCACCTGATGGCCATGTCCGATGATGCCACATGCCATGAGTCTTTATTTAGGGCTCTCACATTTGGGTGCCCAATCTGCAAACAGCGTCACCTGGAACTCACACCTGGCAACTATTATAAAGACTATACCTGGAAGCTGTGTTTTGGGAGCAGGTGGTGGATATGCCTCAAGGCCACGTCTGGGAACACAGGCTTCTTTCAGAACCCCAGGACTAGAAAGGTTTTTAAATATCCTCTTTTTCATCATTTTAAGCTTATTTGTAATTCTACAAGAAATGCATCCTTTCTGTGGAAAATCCAGACAATTTAGAGAGAATCTCCCTCATTGCACTCTATCCTAGCTCCCCCAGCCAGGATCAAGGGCTGGTCTCCACGGTCCAGAGACCACCTGCACACCCTTTCACCTAGCAGTTCAGGACCTGAGAAGGTCACTCTGGGCCTGAGACTGGCGCCCCCTAGTGGCTCCAGGCAGCAGGACGGCTCAGCTCCCAGCAAGCTGCCTGTGACCCTTTCCTTGGCCTGACGCCTCTCAGTTTCACTGGGTTTGGGGACATTGCCTTTGGATCTATTACAGCCTCAGTTTCCCCTACGGTAATATGAGGGTGCTGTACACATATCTAGAAACGAGCTAGGCCAGGGGCTGGCTGATGGACTGAGCCACTACTTCAGAGAAAGTCTGTTTTCCTTGCTCAGTGCCCAGGCAAGTCCATTATGTCTGGGGTGGGGCTCTAGGAATGACTCCTGCTTGGATGCCTGAGCACCCCGTTTTGGTCATGAAGCCCCAATTCCTTCAGAGGCTCCTCCAGTGTCCCCACGTGTCACAGTCCCTCCCCCCCATCATTGCTGATCTGGGCATCCCCGTGCTGTCCCTTCCTAATACCTGTTGGAAGGTATTGCCTGAAGACCGGGGAGTGGAGATACCCCTACATCCTTCAACCAGTTCCTGCATGTCCTCTGGGTCTACATCTTTAGGTGGTGAAGCTTCGTGAAAAGGTGCTGGGGTCGGACCTGGGCCTTGTCCTGGCTCCATCACTCACCAGTGTGTAACTTGGAGCAAATGATTTAACCTCTCTGAGCCCTTGTTTCCTCATCTGTAAAACTGAGGGCATGATCATACTTACCTCGAAGAGTTGTGACAATTAAATGAGGTAATGCATGTAATGGATGAGGTACATACTGACGACAAGGCTCAGTAAACATTCAAGACATTAACTTTACTGCATCCCCCCAGGCAGGGGAGATGAAGCAGCTGGGTGAGTGGGAGAAGCACAGAGGGCTCTGTGATGGATCAACTGGGTCATTTTCCACTGACTCAGCTGACAGCCACCCATCCACCTCCACCCACCCATCCATCCACTCACACTCCCATCCATTCACCCTCCTATCCACCCACCCTCCCATCCATCCACTCACCCACCCATCCACTCAACCTCCCATCCACTCACCCTCGCATCCATCCACTCACCCTCCCATCCATCCACTCACTCTCCCATCCATCCACTCACCCTTCCATCCATACCTTCACCCTCCCATCCACCCACTCTCCCATCCACTCACCCTCCCATCCATCCACTCACCCTCCCATCCACTCACCCTCCCATCCATACACTCATCCTCCCATCCATCCACTCACCCTCCCATCCACTCACCCTCCCATCCATCCACTCACCCTCCCATCCATCCACTCACCCTCCCATACACTCACCCTCCCATCCACCCACCCTCCCATCCATCCATTCACCCTCCCATCCATCCACTCACCCTCCCATCCACTCACCCTCCCATCTACCTACCCTCCCATCATCCACTCACCCTCCCATCCACTCACCCTTCCATCCATCCACTCACCCTCCCATCCATCCACTCACCCTTCCATCCACTCACTCTCCCATCTACCCACCCTCCCATCATCCACTCACCCTCCCATCCACTCACCCTTCCATCCATCCACTCACCCTCCCATCCATCCACTCACCCTTCCATCCACTCACCCTCCCATCCATCCACTCACCCTCCCATCCACTCACCCTCCCATCCATCCACTCACCCTCCCATCCATCCACTCACCCTCCCATCCACTCACCCTCCCATCCACTCACCCTCCCATCTATACACTCACCCTCACATTCACCCAGCCATCCAGCTATCCTTTCAACACTTATTGTCCAATCCATTTATCCACTCATCCTCTCATTTGTCTATCCACCAAATAGCCTCTGATTATATGCCACGTACCAGACACTGTTCTAGGCCTTGGAGGTTCCATGATGAGCAAGCCAGACGAGGCCAGTGCTTTCATAGAGCTTACATTCCAGAGAGGGAGAGAGACAGTAAACAACCAAATAAGCAGACATGTACCGACGAGTCCTGTGAAAAGCAGAGCAGTGTACTGCGGAGTGTCTGTGTGGGGGCTGCTTTCACATGGGTGATCAGGTAGGCCTCTGAGCAGGTGGCAGCCGAGCTGAACTCAGAGGGAAGGGATGAGCGTGCAAAGGCAGGTGGGGGCAGGGGTTCTAGGCAGAGGAAGCAGCAAATGCAAACGCAGGCGTGACCTCAGCCGAGGACCAGAGTGGCCAGTGAGCACGGCAGGAGCAGAAAGAAAGTGAACCCAGAGGGGTCTGCAGGAGGTGGATCACAGGGGGCCTGAAGACCACGGCAGAGGTCTGGATTTTATCCAACGAACAGCGGGAAGCCATTGGAGGGTCTGAGCAGGGAAATGACACAATCTGAATAACTGTGTGTGTGTGTGTGTGTGTGTGTGTGTGTGTGTGTGTGTGTTTGGTGAAAATCTAAAGAAATTTTAACTCTTTAATTTTTAATTATTAAAATAACAAATACTCCTTGCAAAAAATTTAAAAATACAAGAGCACATCAAGTAAAGTATTTCCCACTTCCCAATCTCACTCCCCTCTGAGAGCACCTTAGTCTATCCTTGCAGGCATTTTATTCTACACATATAGTCCTGAATGTTTGCTAATATATACATACACACGTGCATAGTCTACTCATCCAAAAGTGGAATTGTAGTTTCACGCTGTTCTACAATGTGCTACTTTTTACTTAAACTTATCACAGACATTTCTTCATGACATACGTAGCATATCAGAGATAGATAAAAGCTAATTTTCCAGTCTTTCTATCACAGTGCCATGTAAATATACACAGGAAGATTTGAAATAGAGACTTAGAACATTATTCATTCATTCATTCATTCATTCACAAACATTTATCGAGCACTTTCTATATGCTAGGCAGACATGAATCTAGCTTGATTTTTCAATTTGGGATATTATCTATTCACTTGTACTGTGAAAGAGGAGACTGACTCTCTATAATCATTCACAACACACACACACACACACACATTTCTCTACATATACCAAAATAATTATATAGTAACTTTTTTCCAATTTTATTGAATAATTGACATACAACACTGTGTTAAGTTTAAGGCGTACAGCAGAATGACCTGACACACATAGATATTGTGAAATGACTACAATAAGTCTAGTTAACATGCATCACCTCGTATGGTTACCAAAAATTTTTTTTCCTAGTGATGAAGACTTTTAGGATCTGCTCTTTTAGCAACTTTCAAATATACCATCCAGCATTATTAACTATAGTCATCATGTTGTACATTACATCCCCAGTACTTATTTTTCTTATAACTGGAAGAGTGTACCTTTTGATCACCTTCACCCAATTCTCCCTCCCCCCACCCCTTGCAGCTGGTAACCACAAAACTGATCTCTTTGTCTGAGTTTGGCTTTTTTTAAGATTCCATATATAAATGAGATCATATGGTGTTTGTCCTTCTCTGTATAGTAACTTTTGTTAAATCGGTGTCTGAACTTTCCATTGTTATGACCATGTGAATGTTACTCACAGCTGAGCCACTCAGGGTCCCTGGATTACCTGTACCTTCTTGTCCCTGTGTTTCTGGGGGGCAGTGTAGCGAGAAGATGGAGTGTGTGGGAGGGACAGTTTTATTGTTTGTTCGTTTACCTCATGTCTTTTTTTTTAAAACGTTTTTTTCCTCCCCTAAACCCCCTAGTGCATGGTTGTATATCCTAGTTGTAGGTCCTTCTAGTTCTTCTATGTGAGCCACCACCACAGCGTGGCAACTGACATACAGGTGGTGTGGTTCCTCCACGGGGAACCAAACCTGGGCTGCCGTAGCGGAGCGCGCTGGACTTTAACTGTTAGGCCTTCAGGGCTGGCTCATTTACCTCGTGTCTTGATGCTCTGCTCTCACTTGATTAATAGTTGTTTGGCTGTGTATAGAAATCCAGGTTGAAAATCATTTTTTCCCTTAGAAATTTGAAAGCATTTTGCTGTTGTCTCCTGGTTACTAGAATTTTCTTGTGAAATCTGCTGCCATTCTATGTCCTCTTTTTTGAATATAATCTATTTTTGGTTTTGTTTATTTTTTCTGTTTAATTGTGTTTGGTCTCTCTAGAAGTTTTTAGTATCTTCCTCCAATACCTAGTTGTTTCACTGAATAAGCTTTTTAAAAGATTGCTCTGGCTGCCGTGAGAATAGAAGGAGAGGAGGAGAGACTAGGAACAGGGAGGAAGCACAGGTAGGAAACTACTGAATAATCCAGGCATGAGATGACAGTGGCTTGGACAAGAGTGGTGGCCATAGAGACAGAAAGGAGGGGACAGATTTGGGATAGATTCTGAAGGTAGGGCTCATAGAATTTGCTATTTATTATTATTACTTTCACTTGTGGTATAATACACGTGATATAAAATGTACCATCTTAACCATTTTTAAGCGTACAGTTCAGTGGTGTTAAGTAAGTTCATATTATTGTGCAACCATCACCACCATCCATCTCCAGAGCTCTTTTCGTCTTGCAAGACTAAAACTCTGTACCCACTAAACACTAACGCCCCATTGTCCCCTCAACCCCTGGCAACCACCATTCTCCTTTCTGTTTCTATGAATTTGACTACACTAGGTACGTCATATGAGTGGAATCATACAGTATTTTTCTTTTTGTGACTGGCTAATTTCACTTAGCATGATATCCTCAAAGTTCATCCATGTTGCAGCCTACGTCAGAATTTTCTCCAATTTTAAGGCTGAGTAATATCCCATCGTATGTCTATACCACATTTTGTTTATCCATTCATCTGTTGAGGGGCACATGGGATGCTTCTACCTTTTGGCCATTGTGAATAACGCTGCTGTGAACATGGGTGTGCAAATGTCTCTTTGAGTCCCTGCTTTCGGTTCTTTCGAGTATATACCCAGAAGTGGATTGCCGGGTCATATGCTAGTTCTATTTTTAACTTTTTGAGGAACCTCTCTACTGTTTTCCATAGCAGCTGCACCATTTTACCTTCCCACCAACAGTGCACAAGTGTTCCAATTTTTCCACATCCTCACCAACACTTATTATTTTCTGTATTTTGATAATAGTCACCCTAATGGGTGTGATAATATTGCCATTGTGATGGGATTGGTGAAGGAAATAGAGTTCCAGGGTGTGACTCCGTCTCTCCATCCATCCATCTGTCCATGTGCTCTCATCCTTTCATACCACTGACCACCCACCAATCTATTCACACGTGCATCTAGTCATCCACTCATTCACCTTTCCAGCTGTCCTTCCCTCCACCTTCCAAACCCTCCATTCATCTCCCACTGACCTATTCATCTAATAAATACATACTAAGCATCTTTTATATGCCAGGCACATTGCTAGCTGAATAAAACACAGGTCCTGCCAGATTTATCTTTGTAACAAGGGAAATAACTAAAACCTTAATAATTAGGATACAAGGTAGAGTAACAAGTACCCATGAGGCCTGGAGCTCTCTACTCTCTGGGCCTCAGTTTCCACATATGAACAATTTGCAGGAGGGCTGGGCTGCAGGAACTCTTGTCCAAGGTCTGTGATTTCCTGAGGTTTTTTCTCAGCGCTTGCTTTCTTAATTCCTCATCTGCCTTCTCTGTCTTGATCTTACTTCTGCTCCCCTGGGGAGAGCCCTGTCTTCAGGCTGGGGTTTCTGCTCCGAGGAGATAAGGTCAACTGAATGACACCTAAGGCTTGAATTTTTTGTGTGTGGGGTTGTTTTGAATATCATTTTATTTTTATCCTGGTGACATACAGGTATTAGTGACATCAAAAAACTGAGTAAGAATAGGGATGTGTGGGTAGGACTTTGGTCTCGGATTGGGAGCTGGTTTAGAGGGAGGAAATGAGAGATCAAGATGAATGAGTCATTCCTGGCTGGCTGGATGATGGATGGATGGATGGATAGGTGAAAAATAGTTCAATGATGGCTGGATGGATGGATGGAATGATTGATGATGAATGGGTGGATGATGGTTGGATGATGGATGAGTGGATGATGGGTGAGTGATGGTAGTATGGATGTATGGATGGGTGGATGGATGAATGTGGATGGATGAAGGATGGATGATGAATGATTGATAAGGGGTGGATGATGGTAGACAGACAAATGGATATGAGCAGCCAGTAAAAAAGTCTCTCAGGGTCTTACTTAAAGCTTTCATTAACAGTCTTGTTCCTCAGAGGTGGTATGGCATTGTGGTAAGAGTTCAGTCCCTGGAGTCAGACACAGGTGGGTTTGGATCCTGACTCTACTGATGACTGCCTGTGGACAGGGGACTTAATCTCTTTGAGTCATAGTTTCCTCAGGGGCAAAAGGAAGATCATACTATAGAAGCTACCTTGTCAGAGCTAAGGTGAGGATTAAATGAGATAATATGGATTAAGTATTTAGCACTGTGCCTGGTACATAAAAAACACATTAAAAGTTAATTTTTATTGGTCATTTAATCAAATATTGCTTGAGGCCTACTATGTGTTGGGTGCCTAACAGGCTATAGAAGGGAGGGTTCAGAGCTACCTCCAGATATGCAAATGACATTATAGTCTTTGGAGGAGCAGAGAGTCATGCTAAGGGGGTGTAAATTGCAGGATGGCCTGGGTGACCCATTGAAGGGACGAAAAGAGATAAAGCAATACATTCATGAACAGTCACCCAGAAATGAGGTCCAAATAGCCCAGAAGCGCTGACCTTTGCTCTGTGAAAGCCTCCTTGTATCGGGTTCCTTCAGAGGGCCCCATGCTTGGAACATTTCTGCTACCAAACAGACAGCGTTTATTACATAATTGCCCGAGCACGCAAATCAAGGGTGAAGGCGAGGTTTCCGTTGGGCCTTTTGAAACCTTAATTGTAGCACGAGAGCCTCTGTGACAGCTTTCAGGGGACTCCGGGGCAGGGTTCCAGAGCTTCAGTGAGCAAAGGAAGCTCCTTAGGGTCCTGTTAGAGTCCAGATTCTCAGTGCTTCTGATTCAGTGGGTCTCTGGTGGGCCTCCAACCTGCAGGCTTTCCCAGCCCCCCAAGTGACTCTGATGAAGCTGTACTGAGACCCGTTTTGGGAAATGTTGGCTCGGGCTGAGATCACCAGAGTGAGCTCATGGGTCTCATGTGGAGCTAGAACAGAGGTGGAGAGCAGGAGAGAAAGAGAGTGATCAGGGGCCCCTCACTCCACACTGGAGAGCTCCACGAACTCAGGGTTCCCCGAACCCCAGAACTGGAGTAGGAGTGAGGATGGGGGTGGCGGGCAGGGTCGATGAGGCATTCTGCATTTCAGCCTGGGCAGGGGAAGGCAAAATGGGAAGGACCAGGAGTGGGGCCGAGTGCGGATCCGCAGCTGAAGAGGAACCCAGATCCACCCACCAAATCCTAGAGCCACAAACAGCCCATCTCTAAACAACAGAGCCAACTCTCCCACAGCAAAGGGAGAATTTCTGGGGCTTGTGAACTCACTGCAAGATGAAAGCACAAATGAAGTGTTGTTTGGTTTTGTTTTCCCTTCGGGTTTAAATAATTTTGTGGAGGAGCCTGAGAGAGTTAAGAGGCTAGGATTCATTCATTCATTTATTCATTCATTCGGGAAATGTTTGTTGAGTGACTATGCATCTAGGTACTGGGAATACGAGGTGAACAAAACCAGTCACTGCCCTCATGGTGCGGCCCCAACTCCAGCCTCCGGGAGACAGTGACGGCCAGGGCCCCTACAACTATTTCTCTGGGCCACTAATGTGGCAGGGGAAAGGGGAAGGAGAGGAAATAAACATATATTAAAGCATGTGCTATTTGTTCAAGTGCTAATCCAGGCTCTTTAGAATAAAATAATAATAATGATGATCATAATTAATGTTTATTGAGTCTTACTTTGTGCCAGGTTCTCTTCTTCTTCTTTTTTTTTTTTTTTGGTGAGGAAGATCAGCCCTGAGCTAACATCCGTGCTAATCCTCCTCTTTTTGCTGAGGAAGACCAGCTCTGAGCTAACATCTATTGCCAATCCTCTTCCTTTTTTTTTTTTTTTTGCCCCAAAGCCCCAGTAGATAGTTGCATGTCATAGGTGCACATCCTTCTAGTTGCTGTATGTGGGACGCGGCCTCAGCATGGCCAGAGAAGCGGTGCCTCGGTGCCCACCTGGGATCCGAACCCGGGCCGCCAGTAGCAGAGCGCGCGCACTTAACCGCTAAGACACGGGGCCGGCCCCAGGTTCTCTTCTGAGCACTTTGCAGGCATTAGCTCGTTTAATCCTCTCAACAAGCCTATGACATGGGTGTAATTATTAGTCCCATCCTACAGATGAGGAAACTGAGGCTTTGAGAAGTGAAAGGACCTGGTCAGTGTCACACAGCCGTAAATGGCAGAGTTGGGATTTGAACCCAGCTGCACCTGACTCCCAAATCGTGTACTTTCTCTTCTCTATGCCATGTGGCATCCTAGAGGTGGGAGACTGGATTGTGGGTTCCAATGAGTTTACATCATTGGACCTCAGTAACTACCTAGTTGAGTCTCTGACCTTTTTTGTGTGTGTGTGTGTGTGAGGAAGATCAGCCCTGAGCTAACATCTGCCAATCCTCCCCTTTTTGCTGAGGAAGACTGGCCCTGGGCTAACATCCGTGCCCATCTTCCTCCACTTTATATGGGATGCTGCCACAGCGTGGCTTGACAAGCAGTACGTCGGTGTGCGCCCAGGATCCGAACCGGCGAACCCTGGGCCACCGCAGCGGAGTGTGTGCACTTAACTGCTTGCGCCGCCGGGCCAGCCCCTGATTTTTTTTTTTAATTATTTTATCGGGGTGATATGGGCTTACAACATTGTGTAAATTTCAGGTGTACATCACTATATTTCAGTTTCTGTGCAGACTGCATCGTGTTCACCACCAACAGTCAAGTTTTTATCCGTCACCATACATATGTGCCCTTTTACCCCTTTCACCCTCCCCGCATCCCTTTCTCCTCTGGTAACCACTAATCTGTTCCTCTTACCTATGTGTGTGTTTGTTTATCTTCCACATATGAGTGAAATCATACGTGATTTGTCTTTCTCCGTCTGACTTATTTCGTTCAGCATAATACCCTCGGTCTCTGACTTTTAAGTGGGGTATCAGAGGCTCAGGGAGATAAAATGTCTTGTCTGGCAAAGCCACCGCAGAGCAGGATTAGAAAGCGAGTCTTCTGATAACTAGTCTCGAGCCAAAAACAACACATGTCATTTCTTAGGTATCTGTGAGTGAGTGGGTGTGTGCTTGTGCGAAAGAGAAAAAGAAAGAGGGAGACGGAGAACACACACACACACACACACACACACACACACACACACACACACACAGAGGCAGGGCTGGTGGTGGACCCCTTGCAGGACTGTGCCCTTGTCCCAGAGACGCTGCCCTGGCCTGGTATCTCATCTACTCCTTCTTTGGGTCACATGAGAAAATCCCTCTTGTCACTTTATCACTACCTCTTCTTTTGGATCCCAAATTGTACCCAGGAAGTCCTCAGACATGGGGAAGTTTTTGTTCCTAGAAAAGGTGCCCAGAAAAACCATGTGGAACACCTGCCCCAGTCCCAAGACAGGGCTCCCAAGGACATGTGGCTGTTCCCTAAACTCGAATCCACCCACCGCAGACTCTGAAAGCCCCCACGAGGGGGTTTCCCGGAAAGCCCTGGGCCCGGCCACCTCACTGGGGCGCAGGGGCAGCTGCCCAAGGGCACGGCTTTGAGGGGAGCACAAGGGCTCGTGTGTGAGGAATGTCAGCCTGTGACTTTGCAGTCACACCTTGGCCATGTGACAAGGCCGTATCTGTGTGACTGTCAGCTCAGGAACCACAGGGAGGTTTCAAGGGGAGGGGACACGAGCCAACATTCCCCAAGGGCCTACTCTGGGGCTAGGAGCTTTCACAAATGTGAACTCATTTGTGTCGTCCCCCAGCTATGATCCCCATTTTCCAGGTGAGTCAGCTGAGGCCGGAGAGGTCCATACCTGTGCTTGAGGTCACACGGAAAGTAAATGGCAGAGCCAGGCTTCAGACTCTGCTCAAAAGCCCCTGTCCTTGTGACCACATGGGAGGCAGGATAGAATGGCTGTTGATAACACAGGCTTTGCTTCAGACCTGGGTCGAAGCTCTGCCACCGATGAGGCCTTTGACCATGGGCGTGTTCTGTAGCCTCTCCAAGCCTCAGTGTTGTCATCTATAAAATGGGGTCATAAAATAACAAGGCAAGAAGTGAGATGACTAATGTGAATTTGTAGCCCAGCCTGGCCCCTACGGTGGGAATAGCCTGCTACGGCCTGGCAGTATGATTTTTTTTTTGGTGAGGAAGATCAGCCCTGAGCTAACATCTGTTGCCAATCCTCTTCTTTTTGCTGAGGAAGATTGGCCCTGGGCTAACATCTGTGTGCATCTTCCTCCACTTTATGTGGAGGCATCTTCCTCCACGCCGCCACAGCATGGCTTGATAAGCGGTGTGTAGGTCCGCACCCGGGATCCGAACCTGCGAACCCCGGGCCGCCCAAGCGGAGTGTGCGCATTTAACCACTACGCCATCGGGCTGACCCCATGATTTTTAAAATCATGATAACCTTTTCCTGCCCTGCCCACCCGGGCTCACCACCCCACCCGCCTGTCCCCCACAGACCACTACTGGGACTTCCACCCGCACCACGTGCACGGTGAGTTCGAGAGCTTTGCCGAGAACCACTTCACGGAGCTGCAGAGCGTGCAGCCCCCCCAGCTGCAGCAGCTCTACCGCCACATGGAGCTGGAGCAGATGCACGTGCTCGACACCCCCATGGCGCCCACCCACGCCGGCCTCGGCCACCAGGTGCGTGCGGCCAGCGGCCTGTCCTGCGGCAGCCGCGGCCTGTGGCAGGGCCCGCGCTTCACAGGAAGCTGACACAGGCTCTTACTCAACCCGGCTTCCTGCCCCTCAGCGCCAACGGCGGCCGGAGCCCCAACGGCTGCCTCCTGACCCTCCGACTGACCTCGTGACCCCACACCCCTTATCTCCTCTCGCCTCACAGTGGACAGGGCCCAGATAATTCCCACCACCCCCTCAATGATCTGCCTGACCCCAAAGGGCCTTGGCGTGGGCCCTCCTGACCTTCACTGGCTGCAACCCCCATTCACTGGCCCCTCATGGATCCTGCTTCCAAGACACGGAGCACTGACCTCTACTGGCAACCCCCATTGACCCCCTTCACTGCCCCTCCTCAGCCCACGAACCCTAATCTCATCCAGTGACTTCCGCTGACCTCTCCCACCCCCCACTGACCTCCACTGCCCTTCACTCACTGTCACCCACTTGTTAAACCCCCTTCACCCCCGACTCCTCAGCCCCTCCTCACTCCCACTTCTCACCCCAGGGCCCTGGCACGTCCCCACGGCGCCTTTGTGCGTATGAGAAAAAGGCGTCCCTTCCCCGGGCCACTCGGCCCTGAACCAGGGGCCCAGCCTGGCAGGATTTCAGCAGCCCCTGGTCCCCACAGCCTGTACCCTGTGTGTGGTGACCCTGCCTGACCCCTGTAACCTGACTAACCTCCAATTTCCCCAACCTTTCCCAGATCTTTCCGCCCCCGCCTGACCTCCCCACCCTCAGTACGCCCTCTTCTCTCACTCGACTGACCCCTGCCCGGCAGCCCCGAGCCTTGACCTCAACCCTCTTTCCCCCGCCTTCCCAGGTCTCCTACCTACCCCGGGTGTGCCTCCCGTACCCCTCCCTGTCCCCGGCCCAGCCCAGCTCGGACGAGGAGGAGGGCGAGCGGCAGAGCCCCCCACTGGAGGTGTCTGACGGGGAGGCCGATGGCCTGGAGCCGGGGCCTGGCCTCCTGCACGGGGAAACAGGTAGGCCGGCCCAGCCCCAGCACCCGACCCAGCATGGGCCCAGCCATATTTGTGCCCCAGGCCCACCCCAGCCAAGGCTGACTGACGTGGTGGTCAGGCCACAGAGCTGAGCGTGCGTGTGCGTCTGTGGGTGTGTGAACGCTTGCCGAAGCGTGTGCTGCATCCATGACCGTGTATACCTACGCCTGTGTCTACGAGCACGTGTGTCGTGAGTGCACGCAGGCAGCTCTGTGACTGACCGTGCGAGGCTGTGTGTCGCTCTGTCCCTCTCTGTGCTGGGTGTGAGTGGGTGTGAGTGTGCGCAGCAGGCACGGGGCGGGGGGGGGGGCCGGTTCCCCTGCAGACCCCTCCCCCACCCCCAATCCTTCCCCCCAGGGGCTCCCACATCCAGGGGAGGCGGGGGCGGGTCCCCGGGTTGGGGATCTGACCACCTCCCGCCCACAGGCAGCAAGAAGAAGATCCGCCTGTACCAGTTCCTGCTGGACCTGCTCCGCAGCGGCGACATGAAGGACAGCATCTGGTGGGTGGACAAGGACAAGGGCACCTTCCAGTTCTCGTCCAAGCACAAGGAGGCGCTGGCGCACCGCTGGGGCATCCAGAAGGGCAACCGCAAGAAGATGACCTACCAGAAGATGGCCCGCGCGCTGCGCAACTACGGCAAGACGGGCGAGGTCAAGAAGGTCAAGAAGAAGCTCACCTACCAGTTCAGCGGGGAGGTGCTGGGCCGCGGGGGCCTGGCCGAGCGGCGCCACCCGCCCCACTGAGCCCAGGCTGGCAGAACGCGCCGGCCCGCCAGGCTCCCCGCTGGCCATAGCATTAACCCTCGCCCGGCCCGGACACAGGGAGGGACGCTCCCAGGGGCCAAGGGCAGGACTGTGGCGGGCCAGGCCTCGCCTCACCCGCCCACCCCCTCCTCCTCTACCCCCTCCCCACAGCCCTGCTGCGCCTTCCACCAGGACTCCAGCCCCGGCTCCCGAAGGCGGCCTGGGCGTCTGCCCCCAGCGAGGGGTCAGCCTTGCTTAGTACAACCAGGGGTGCTTCCTTGGGAGATCGAAGCCATCACGTTCATGTAAATGGAACCCTCCTTTCCGAGCATCTCTCCCTTCCCACACCTCTCCTCCGTTAGCTTCCTCAAGAACCACTTATTAAAGTTATTTTCAGTGAGTCCTCTCACAGCTCAGAGTCTTTTGAAACAATTTTTGTGCACCCTGTCGGGGTTCCTCGTGCGATCTCTCTTTTTCTCGTTTGTCTATCGGGCGTTTACTGAGGACCCTACCCTGAGCTGGACGCTGGGGACGTGAAGACAGATGACACACAGCTCCTGACCAGGAGTTAGAGCTGGTGGAAAGGACGAGTCCTCAGTTATTAGGGGAATAAGTCATTAAAAAGCCCTCCACACCCAATAAATGGGTTTTTTTAAAGCCTCAAGGAGGCTGAAACTCATAATCTTTAGGTTATGACCCCAGTGATAATAATAATGGCAACAACACTTTTCTGGCCATTTATTTCATGTCAACCTTGAGAAATGGAGTCTAATATTATCCCACTTTGTAGACTGGGAAACTGAGGCTTGTGGAGGTCAAATAATCTGTCCAAGGTCACACAGCTGGTAAAGAGCAGGTGGGATCCTGCTCCACGTGGGCTGCCACGTCAGTGAGGTAGGAAGTTTCTTGTGTCTGGAAGGGGGTATTGCTCAGCATGGCAAGGAGCAGGATTAAGCCACAGAGCTGCCATCGGCCACAAGGCGTCCTCACCGAATCCATGCTGGCAGGACCAAGGCACAGGAGCCTCTCGTGGGTAGGCCGGTGTCTTGTGTTCTCTGGCTTCTAGCCCACAGCAGGGGAGAAACAGACAGAAGAGCCGGGCAGCCTGTAAGCATCTTGCTTCCAATAACATGAAGCGGCTCAGAGAGGCTGGGAGTGTGGAAACTTCCCGAAGCAGCCTGCAGACCTCAGAGAACCCAGGTTCTGGGGCCATTAGCATCGGGGCAGACACCCCGCAACCTCCTTGCTCTGGGGTCTCCGGCTGGGGGAAGCCCGACCACCACATTCCCTACATGGTCCTCAGAGCCCCGAGAGGGTAAATGGTGCTCAGTCCTCTTTTAAAGAAGGTTCAGGAGCATGGGCTGCAGTTTAAAAATGGTTCAAGAATGGATTTCGGTGTTTAAATGGCTGGTTAGTTTCGACCACGGGGACATTGCTTGTGTATAGCATTGCTTCCTCCTGACCGTGGGGGACAAATGACCTTTCCTGATATCGGGTCCTACTTGGAGGGGTCACATGTAATTTGCTTCTTTCTATGTAGCAGTGATGCCCCTGATGTGATGAGGGTGGGAGGTGGGGGGCACTCAGAGTGGGCAGAAGTCACAGAGGAGCAGTGAGTGGGGCATGAGGGGACTCAGAATGCTCTGGCAGTAATTTTTGTGTGAATCCTGTGACTTTGGCAAGAGCCAGCTCTGCTTCTGGCTTCCACTTTGGGGGTTATTTAGAGACTTACGCCCACGCACTCACCTACGGGCCCACCCAGCCCTTCCCCTCAGGTGACGTCAACCCCCAATGCTACCCCCTCCCCCCTGGCCCTGGAATAAGCCCACCCAGGATTCCACAGTACAAGGCCAACCCAGCATCCTGTGAGCTGCGATACTAGGGGTCGGAAAATAAGAGCAAACATTCGTTCAGCATCCTCTGTGTGCCTGGCGTCATTGTAGCATTTTCATTTATATACCCACTTTGTACATGGGACAATCTTATGCAGTGGGCGCTGTTATCCGTCAAGCGGGTGCAGCCCCATTTTACAGATGAGGAAACTAAGGCCCTGAGAGGTTAAGGGGGTGGCGGTGCCAGGACTCGTGGCCGCCTGGTCCATGGCCTGTGAGCGTAACCACCATCCACACCCCCTGGCAAGGATGCGTTTGGTCCATCTGCCTCAGGGTTATGGGCCCAGCGTACTCCCATTGCACAATTTGCCTGTCAGAAGGACATACAGACAGGGCCTGAGGTTCCCCAAGGGTTGGGGGGACAGAAGCCATCATACCGGGCTGGCGGAGGAAGGGACAGGGGCCAGCCAGGAACCGCACAGCCCCACCTCCTCCTGGAGAGCCTGGCTCTCTGGAATTTGTCTATATTTAGCAGGTGGCTGGGTAGGAGGCAGATAAGGAGAGCCTGGAGAGGGGAGGGCCCCTTATATAGTGCTGGGGGTCGGGTCCCCGCTCAGATCCTCCCTGGGTGGCCTGTGCCTGCTCGGTTCCTGGCGTGACCTCTCTCAAGATGCCTGAACCAGGGAAGAAGCCAGGTAGCTCAGGCATGGGGTTGAGGCTGAGTATGGGGCAGGGAGGGCTAGGGAGCTCTACAATTGGGTGGCAGGCCTCGGAGCGAGTTCCTGAGGGGGTTGGTGAGGACGAGGCCTCTGAGCCCCAGAGCAGGGAGACTGTCCTTCTGGGGTCTTTTTTTTGACTCTTGGTTTCTCCTTCCCTTCCTTCCGGTGAGGGTAAACCAGGGTCAGGGGCACAGGGAGGGGAGACAGCCAGGCAGGAAGCCCCCAGGGCCGTCACCCCACTCTCAGGACACAGGGGGCCGCCTCCCCTGCCCCGTCCCCATCTCCTTCTGCAGCAAGGCTAGGCCTGGGCTTGCCTTTTGGGAAAAGGCAGCTGCAGGCAGGAGCCCAGCTTGAGTCTAGACCTGAGCCAGGCTCAGGAACGCTCTTGGACAAGTCCCTCCCTCCCTGGCTCTCAGTTTCCCCATCTGTACGAGGAGGGTTTGGGTTGGTTCCTTCCAGCTGTGAGATTCTCTGTACCCCTGTGGCCCCGACACCAGGCGTGGCCCCCCCGTTGAGGTCATTCAGCCTCTTTGCTCTGGGAGAGGACAGTCAAGGGGCCCCTGGGACCCGGCCAAGGGCAGAGAAAGTCACAGCTCAGAAGCCTGGTCCTGGCCTGTGCCCTCACTGAGGTTGTCCAGGGCAGGCATCCAGCCCCCAGCCCCCTCCCAGGCCAGCTTTATCTCAGTTGCTGATTCTCAGCCTAAGGCCCCTGGAGGACAAATTTAGCCACATCCAAATAGGCAGAGTACCCGTCCCTTGCCAAGGGCCCCAGATGGTGGGGGAAAGGGGCTGGGCTCCCCCGGGCAGGGAGGGTGGGTATCCAGGGACTCACCTGCAAAACTCTCATGTGGAGGTTAGGACCACAACCCTGGCTGTCCTGCCTACTGGCTGTGTGATCTTGTGAGGTCACTTAATCTCTCTGAGCCTCGGTGTCCTCATCTGAGAAATGGGCATAATAACCACCATAATAACCACTCCTACCTCATAGGGCTGTTGGAGCATTAAATGAGGTGATGCATTCAAGTGCTTATCACTATATTTAATAAGAGGGGCTGCAGGGGCGGGATGCGTGGACAAGCCAGAGGCCCCTGCAGCCTCCATTGTCCCCTCAGTCTCAGCCTTCAGCAAGAAGCCACGGTCAGCGGAGGTGGCCGCCGGCAGCTCTGCTGTGTTCGAGGCCGAGACAGAGCGGGCAGGACTGAAAGTGCGCTGGCAGCGGAGGGGCAGTGACATCAGTGCCAGCGACAAGTACGGCCTGGCAGCCGAGGGCACGCGGCACACACTGACAGTGCGGGATGTGGGCCCTGCCGACCAGGGGTTCTATGCAGTCATCGCTGGCTCCTCCAAGGTCAAGTTTGAGCTCAAGGTCACAGAGCCAGGTAACACCCTAGTCAGCCCTCCCTGAGGTCTGAGCTTCTGGGGAGAGGGGCAGCCCCACCACCGCTCCCTTGCCCAAGGTGTAAGAGGTGCTTTCCTGTTTTCTCGCCCTTGCTCTGGCCATGACCTCTGCCAGGAGTGCTTTTTCCCCATTTCTGCAGCAGGGCCTCTCTGAGTGCCCCCATGTGGCTCCCTGGCCTGTTCCAGCCCTTGCGGAGGTGGGGAAATTCAGAGGTGCACAAGGCATAACACTGCCCTCCTGGTGGACGCACGCACACTGGGAACCTGGTGGGCTACGTGCGCTGGCAGGGAAGCCCCGGGAGCTGTGGGCGCAGAGGAAGCTCCAGCCCAGCCTGGGGGCTGGATCACGACCGAAGCCTGGGGAAGGAGAGGAGGGATGGACCTCAGAGCTGTTCAGGGCAGACCCACCGGGACGTGGGCACAGATGGTCTGCGAGGGTGAGGAGATAGGCGAGATGCAGGCCAGATGGTGCTCTGCACACACAGAGTATTTAATGAGCCTGCAAAGACTGAGGAGGGAGGGCCGGCCTGGTGGCGCAAGCGGTTGAGTGCGCGCGCTCCGTTGCGGCAGCCCGGGGTTTGCGGGTTCGGATCCTGGGCGCGCACCGATGCACCGCTTGTCAGGCCATACTGTGGCGGCGTCCCGTATAAAGTAGAGGAAGATGGGTACGGATGTAGCCCAGGGCCAATCTTCCTCAGCAAAAAGAGGAGGATTGGCAGATGTTAGCTCAGGGCTGATCTTCCTCACACACAAAAAAAGACTGAGGAGGGATCGGGAACAAGAGGAGGGGTCTCTGGTTAGAAGCTGCTCCACGACCCCCGCCACTGATTCCCCTCCAGAGAAGGCAGAACCTGTGCCGGGCCCTCCTCCTGCCCCTGCCGAGGCTCCTGGAGTCCCCGGAGAAGCCGTGGCCTCAGCCACTGAGGGGGCAGGAGGCTCCCCGAGTCCCAAAGGTGAGATGGTGGGCAGGGTGGGCCACAGCCAGCAGTGGGGGTGTCCCAGGGCAGGTCTCAAAGGCCTCTCTTCCCAGGGTCAAGCTTAGCGGCCCCTGATGGCCCTGACGACCCCATCGGCCTCTTTGTGATGCGGCCACAGGATGGTGAGGTGACCGTGGGTGAGTGTGGGGCTCCTGCACCCAGGAGTGGGGTGGGGAGGGAGGCGGCAGGGCATCCCCCAAGCCCAGCCTGTCACCCTTCTCCTGCAGGCGGCAACATCACCTTCTCAGCCCGCGTGGCCGGGGCCAGCCTCCTAAAACCGCCCGTGGTCAAGTGGTTCAAGGGCAAGTGGGTGGACCTGAGCAGTAAGGTGGGCCAGCACCTCCAGCTGCACGACAGCTACGACCGGGCCAGCAAGGTGGGGCCTGGGGGCACCGGGAGGCTCAGGGGCCCCGTGCAAAGGGGACATGGAGAGCCTGCGGGGGGCACAGGGGCACCATGAGACCAGAGGCACACAGGAGGAGCAAAGAAGGGGCATGGGGCGCCTGGGAAGCAGGTTGGGGCACCAGGGGCACACGGGGAGCATGGGGAGGCTCAGGGGACCTGCGGGGCTTGGGGGCCCAGGGAGTCGGGAAGGCTGGGGGACATCGTGAAGCATGGGGGGCACCAGCCAGTGAGAGCAGAAAGCCCCTGGATGGATGGGTATCAGAGCTCAAGGGACCCTCAGTGACCAACCAGAACAATTCTTCATTATACAGATGAACCAAAGCTTTCAAGGTTGTTGTTGCTGGTCTGATGTCACTCAGAGCCAGGCCTAGAACCTGTGCTTTGACTCCCAGCCTCTGCTCCTTTCACTCTTGCACAGTCCTGGTTCAGGCAAGGGGGCCTCTGGCAGGGCAGGGCCGACCTGTTCAATTGTGTGGGCTGTGCACTGCACAAAAGTGGCTCATCTTAAGTGAACGCCGTTTGCCTTGGAGTCGTCACAGATTTATATTTTATCACCACCCTGTGCCAGCAGATGGCAGTCATGTGTCTTGAGAAGGCCTTCCATTTTCTATTTGCATATAACTGTACGGGTTAACTAAACCCTGAGGGGTAAAAAGGTTGGTGGCCATTAGCCAGCATTAGGGGTGAAGGGCCTTGTCTTCTGGCCCCCGATCTCCCTGACACCTCACCCCCACAGGTCTACCTGTTTGAGCTGCACATCACAGATGCCCAGGCCACCTTTGCTGGCGGCTACCGCTGTGAGGTGTCCACCAAGGACAAATTTGACAGCTGCAACTTCAACCTCACCGTCCACGGTGAGGGGGACCCTGGTGTCTGTCGTGGGCTCGGGGTCCCCACGGGTCCCCGCGCCTGCCTCCATTTCCCAACACTGTGGAGGGTGCCAGTCCCGGCCAGACAACTGCTGACCACACGCCCAATGCCACTCATGCAGGGGCGTGAAGGAAATCCGAGGAGGTGTCCAGGGGTGGGGTGGGGTCTGACGGCCAAGTCCGGATGTTGTCTAGGGTCTAATCATCCTGGTGTCCGGGGTCCTGGCACACGTGACCAGGTGAAGGGCAAGTCGAGAGAGGAGTGGGAGATCAACCACCTCTAAGGGATTGGGGACCATAACCTGCTCCACCTCCCTGGTACCTCGTCCCTGGAAAGGCTCAGAGTGTGGGGGCCTGGGGCAGAAGCCCACTCTCAGGAGGTTGTGGGTGGGCAGGTCTGCGATACTCAGAGATCCCAGGGCAGGGCTTCTGGGATGGCCCCTGGGAAGCCCCCTTCCCTGCCTCATTTTCCTCTTTGAACCCAGAGGCCATCGGCCCCGGAGACCTGGACCTCCGCTCAGCTTTCCGCCGCACGTGAGTGGCCATCTCTCCTCGGGGCCTGGGGGAGGCCGGTGCGGGGGTCTGAGGCCCCTTGGGCTCAGGGCTGGGGTAATGTGGGGGGGTCAGGGCTGGGGGTGATGGGGGTGATGTGGGGGGTCAGGGCTGGAGGTGATGGGGGGTTGGGGGGTCAGAGCTGGAGGTGATGGGGGGTGATGTGGGGGGTCAGGGCTGGAGGTGATGGGGGTGATGTGGGGGGTCAGGGCTGGGGGTGATGTGGGGGGCAGAGCAGAAGTTTATGGGAATGGGGGAGAGCAAGCTCCCCTGGGCAGGTGAGGAACCGGGTCTAACCCCCACAGGAGCCTGGCTGGAGGTGGTCGGCGGATCAGGTACTCCTCCCCTGGCCCCTACCTCCCCCATACACAGGCCCTGGGGGTCTGAGATGGGCGGGGAGCCCCCATCTGGCCAGAGTCTCTTCCTCTTCCTCTACCCACCCCCACCCACCCCCTCCCAGCTCCCAAGTCCCTTCTAGTTGGCTCCACTAGGGGGTCCCTCACTGGGGGTCCCTCTCCATTAGTGACAGCCACGAGGACGCTGGGACACTGGACTTCAGCTCGCTGCTGAAGAAGAGGTGAGCCCCTGGGTAGCAGCTCCTGGGGCAGGTGGTGAGAGCTGGCTTCAAATCCCAGCACTGTGCTTTTTCAGCTGTGAGGCCCTGAGCAGGTCACTGTACCTCTCTGAGCTGGTTTCCTTGTCTGTCAAATGGGACGATCCTGGTGTTGGCAAGAGTCAGAGGGCTCTGTAGACATTATGTCCTGTGAACTGACATCCTCCCAGTGTCCCCCACGACCACCCCACGCTTGAGTCTGTGATAGCTTACCGCAGTAGGCTCTGGGGACCCAGCAGAAGCTGGGAGAGGGCCCCAGAGCCGCAGGATTTGCCCACCCAGCCCAGCCCAGCTGACTCATGTCCTTTCCGCCCTCTCCCTCCCTCTCCTGGACCCTGCATTACTGCCGATGCTGCTGCTGCCCAGAGAGTAAGCATCAGGGTGGGGGGCTTTGGGGTAGCAGGGCGCTGGCGGGGCCCCGTGCCCATCCCTGCCGCGGTAAGTTAGTGAGAGATGGGGCTGGGGTCAGACAGGCCTGGGTGACGATCCCCACTGACGGAGGCAAGTTGCCGAGCCACAGGTTCTCCCGACACCCACCTGCCAGGCTCAGGAGGAATAGGCACGGCGACTGTGCAGGGGCCCCATAGGTGGCCCGTGAATGGAGGGGCGTGGGTGCGGGGAGGAGGCATGAGGTGAGGCCCCAGGGGCTGCCGTCTCAGGTCTTTGGGGGGAGGTGGCCCACGCCTCTAATGTGTCCACTGCCTTTCTGCCCCACCCGGAGCAGGAGTTTACGGCCCCCGCGGTGAGTGCCCGATGAAGCTCAGCACCCATCACCCCCTACATCTGCCAGGACCCCTCCCTAACCCTGACCCTCCTACTGACCTTAAACCCCCTTGATCCCCGGTACTGGCCCCGACAAATGCGGGCTGAAGCGGCCCCACCAGAAGGGAAAGGGCAGAGGGGCAGGGGCAGCAACAGCTCCTTGGTTCTGGGCCCCAGGAAGCCCCACCCCAGGGTGGGGAGGGGGCTGAAGTCCTGCCCTGGCCCCCGGGATCCCCTGAAGCCTCTGGGCATGGACTGCGGGACACAGGGACCTGAGGCTGGAGGCCCCGGCCGAGGAGGACGTGTGGGAGATCCTGCGGCAGGCGCCCCCGTCCGAATACGAGCGCATCGCCTTCCAGCACGGCATCACCGACCTGCGCGGCATGCTCAAGAGACTCAAGGGCATGAAGCGCGATGAGAAGAGCACAGGTTAGCCCTCCCCCTCTGTGCAAAAGGAGAGGGTGCAGGTTAGCCCCCCACCCCTTCACACACACAGAAAGAGAGAAGAGTCCAGTTTAGCCCAGAGACACCCAGGAAAGGAGAAGAGCCCAGGTTAACCCCCTTCTTGTGTCGGAAAATACAGGAGTGCCCAGGTTAGCCCCTTTCCATGCAGAAAAAGAGCAGGGCAAAGGTTAGCCCTGGGATACCACAAGGAAAAGGAGAGAGCACAGGTTAGCCCTCCTCACGGAGTAAAAACCAGGCAACTCCTGCTTCCCTCATCCGCCCTTGGAAAGAAAAGAAGCCTGCTTAACCCTGGCCACATCCAAGAAAAAGGGAAGAAGCCAGTTTAGTCTAGAGACCCTCACCTGGGAAGAGAGACAAGCCCGGTTAATCTTCCTCACAGGCAAACAGAACAAAACAAATGAAACAGCTGCACAGGGCTAGCTCCCACCCCAAGGCCAGTCAGAGGAGAGGGCTCAGGCTAGCCCTTTCCCATCAAGGGGTTCACAGTGTGGACATGAGCCCCCGGAAAGTGAGCCAGGAAAGCAGGGTCCTCGCCTGCCCACTAGGTGGGGGACACCCAGCAGGAGCAGAAAAACGGGGCTTGCTCTTAAAACAGAGTCCAGAGGTAGAGAAGGTCCATTCATCCTGTCACTTGTTCTCCTGCCAAGCTTCTGTCTTTCTGGAATCCCCTAGGTCTATCCCTGAGCTGAGCAGGTGGGGCAGGGACAGGGACAAAGAGAGAGACAAGGAGGCGAATGGCACCTAGAACAGACAGAGATAAAGAAACAGTCACAGCGGAGACAGAGAGAGAAAGGAGAAGCAAGGAGGGGCTGGAGGGAGGACCCGGGCCCTCTGCCCCAGCCGGGTCGGGTGGGGGGTGAGCCTTCTGCGCCTGGGCCGGCCCGGGAACAGAGGTGGTGGGGTGGCGGGGGCTGAGGGGTGGCGCTCAGCCTTTCAGAAGAAGCTGGAGCCGGCCTACCAGGTGAGCAAGGGCCACAAGATCCGGCTGACCGTGGAGCTGGCCAACCCCGACGCGGAGGTCAAGTGGCTTAAGAACGGACAGGAGATCCAGATGAGTGGCAGGTGCGGCCGGGGCGGGGAGCAGGTCCTGGGGTGGGGGAGCCCTCAGGGGAGACTGCTGTTCCCCAGCTCTGCTCTCCCTGCCTCTCTCTCCATCTCTGTTTCTCCATCTTTCCCCACTCCTCTCTCCCTCTGGGTCTAATTTCCCATCTTCCTGTCTCTGTTTCTTCTTCTTTTCCTCTCGGTCTCACTTCCTCCCATCGGGGATGCTCCAATGGCCCCTTCTGTTCACAGCAAGTAAGGCGCAGCTCCTGGAAGGCTTGGGGTGGGGGCACAGGGGTCCTGATGGCGGGTTTGATGGAGGCACCCGGGGCCCAAGAGGTGAGTCCATGGCTCTCCCGCCACTCCCCCGCGGCCCCCGTCCAGGTACATCTTCGAGTCCATCGGCGCCAAGCGTACCCTGACCATCAGCCAGTGCTCGCTGGCAGACGATGCGGCCTACCAGTGCGTGGTGGGCAGCGAGAAGTGCAGCACGGAGCTCTTCGTCAGAGGTGGGCCCGGAACCCTAGGACCCTGGGGCCCTGGGAGGGGAGGGCTACAGAGGGGCCCGGGCATCATGCTCTCTCTGCCTTGACAGAGCCCCCTGTGCTGATCACGCGGCCCCTGGAGGACCAGCTGGTGATGGTGGGACAGCGGGTGGAGTTTGAGTGTGAGGTGTCCGAGGAGGGGGCCCAGGTCAAGTGGTGAGTGCCAGAGGCGTGGGGCCGGGCTGGGGGGCCGGGGGGCATCCCCAGAGGAGACCACGGCACTAGCTGCCCCCACACTGGCCAGGCTGAAGGATGGGGTGGAGCTGACCCGGGAGGAGACTTTCAAATACCGGTTCAAGAAGGACGGGCAGAGACACCACCTGATCATCAATGAGGCGACGCTGGAGGACGCCGGGCACTACGAGCTGCGCACCAGCGGGGGCCAGGCGCTGGCCGAGCTCATTGTGCAAGGTGAGGCCCACGGGGGCAGGGGGGAGCACACGAGGCTTCAGGAACTTGGGGCCCCCCAGCCACGTACGGGAATCAGGCAAACCCAGGATCGAGGCCTGTGTGACCTTGGCCAAGTCACTTTGACACCCTGAGCCTCACCTTTCTCGTCTGTAAAATGGGGATGCTGAAGTGGCCATCGCAGAGGGTATGGGAGGGTCAGATGGGCCTGGTTAGCGCCACACACACACACACGCACACACACACACACGAGTTTCCTTGTCACGCTCATGCATGCACATGCATGTATTTTCATGTGCCCGTGTGATCTCTACCGGGATTCACGCCCACACCCACACACACCCTCCCCAGCTCACTGGCTCTGCCCTGCCCCCCAGAGAAAAAGCTGGAGGTCTACCAGAGCATTGCGGACTTGACGGTGGGCGCCAAGGACCAGGCCGTGTTCAAGTGTGAGGTGTCGGACGAGAACGTGCGGGGAGTGTGGCTGAAGAACGGAAAGGAGCTGGTGCCTGACAGCCGCATAAAGGTGTCCCACATCGGGCGGTGAGTGTGCGGGGCTCAGCCCAGTGAAGATGGGGGCAGGATGATGGGACAGGCAGAGACAGGCGGAGAGACAGACATCACACAGAGACAGAGAGACACACACACATACAGACTGAGACCCACACACATACAGACTGAGACAGAGAGAGAGACAGAGACAGACAGACACAGAGAGACAGAGGGAGAAACAGACAGAGACAGACAGACAGACATAGGACAGAGACTGAAAGAGAGAGATAGAGACAGAGTGAGAGAGACAGAGACTGAGATACAGACACACAGAGTCAGAGGGAGAAACACAGAGTCAGAGATGGAGATGAACAAAAAGAGACAGATACACAGACAGAGACAGGACAGAGACTGAAATAGAGAAAAAGAAAAAGAGATTATATAGAGAGAGACAGAGACAGACAGAGACAGAGAGATAAGGAGAGACAGAAGCATACAGAGGAGAGTCCATCAGAGACAGAAAAGGATGGAGACAGACACGAAGAACAAGCAGTGAGAGAGAGAGACAGGCTGGGAGCCCCCCGGCCACCTCCCCCAGACTCGTGACCAGGGCAGGGCGGGAGGCCATGAAGGAGGTCGGCTCTGGCCAGGGGCCCTCACTCTCCCCCACACTCTTACTCATGCCGCGGGCATCTGGGCCGGCCCGTGCTGGGCCCAAGGTCACGGAGATTAATGAGACCAGCCCCTGCCCAGTCTCCATAGGCCCAGCCAAGGGGACACCTCTACACTGCCTACCTAGCTCCCTACCACCTCTAGCTCCCTACCAACACGAGAGAGAGCTAGAAAATTCAAAAATAGAGAAAGAAAGCATTTAAAACACCAGAACACCAGTGAGCTAGGATGTGGTGAGGGCCCCCTGGAGCCCTGGCTAGGGTGAGGCTAAGGATGTGTGGTCCAGTGGGGTCCCCCTGAGCCACCGCTGCCCCGCAGGGTCCACAAACTGACCATTGACGACGTCACGCCTGCAGACGAGGCTGACTACAGTTTTGTGCCCGAGGGCTTCGCCAGCAACCTGTCGGCCAAGCTCCACTTCATGGGTGAGCTGGCGTCCACATCGGGGTGGGCCCCTGTTGCCCGGCCCCACCTTTGCCCTGGTGCCACTTGCTCTCCCTTCTCTTGCAGAGGTCAAGATTGACTTTGTGCCCAGGCAGGGTGAGTCTTGGGGCCCCTGTGTGCTGCCTCCCTGCACCCCACCCCGCTTGTGTCTCCCCTCTACTCACAGAGGGAACAGCAAGACCCAGGAGTGGGGACCCTGAGACCAGCCCCAGCTCTGGCACTTGTGACCACGGGCCAATTATAAACTCTCTGAGCCTCAGTTTCCTCATCTCTAAAATGGGAATCCTGCTGTGCCTCCTCCATGGGGCTGTAGGAAAGATGAGATGAGATGGTGTGAGCTGTCAAATGGCGTCACAAATGTGAGATCTTATTATTAAATCTTTTCTGCCTTTAGAAGTACCTCTCCTGCTTTTACATTAAACTTGAATCAGGCATTTTAGGATCCTAACTTCAGGAGAGTAGTCCAGGCTGAGGCGTCCTCTAGGTCAGTGCTTTGCAAACTGGGTTCACTTCATAGGATGCTCCATTAGAAAGGGTTCCGTAGTGAAATAAGTTTGGGAAACACCGAACACTTGGTCTACCTCTTGCTGATTCAGAAGGTGCATTGGGATGTCGAAGGCTCTGAAAAATCCTATGGTAAAGAAACCTGCTTAACTTTGTTTAATCCAGGGTTTCCTAATTTATTTAGCCCTGGAACCGTTTTTTCTTCCTTCTGGAAGGACATCGGTGTTCCCCCAAACACAGTTTGAGAAATGCTACACTAGGCAACCTGATGTTACAAACCTTCCTGAGAACTTCGGGGGTCATGAGAATGTTCTAGATCTTGATTGGGTGGTGGTTACACAGGTGTATACATTGTCAAAACTCATCAAGCTGTATGCTCACACTCGGCATTTTATTGTGTGTAAATTATACCTCAATAAAACTGGTTAAAAATACAGCAAACAACCAGGGGCACGAGCTCCTTCCAGGCTCTCCCTGTTTCTTGGGCGTTGGGTCCCTTCTCCTTTCTCTGACCTATGCCATCTCCCCCCAGAACCTCCCAAGATCCACCTGGACTGCCCAGGCCGCGTGCCAGACACCATCGTGGTTGTGGCTGGCAACAAGCTACGCCTGGATGTCCCTATCTCTGGGGACCCTGCTCCCACTGTGATCTGGCAGAAGACCATCCCACAGGTACTGTGGATCCCTTCTCCACTTCCCCATCTGTAAAATGGGTGCGTGGGACCCAATGAGCCCTGGGACCTGCTCCCACGCCACCCCCAGCCCACATGTGCCCACCCTACAGCGGGCCACCAACTGGGAGCACAGAGGCTCAGCTGGTTGGGAGGTGGGCCCGGTGGGCAGCAGAGGGGCCTCTGGGCAGAGATTCCCTCCACGCTGAGTCAGCTCCTCGTCCCCTACTTGCCTCCTGCTATGCTCCCAGGTGAATAAGGTCCGGGCTGGGCCAGCCCCCGATGCCCCAGGCGATGCAGATGCCAGTGACGAGTGGGTGTTTGACAGGAAGGTGAGTGAGGCTGAAAGTGGGGCATGGCTTGTTTGCCTCCATCATTTTCTGCCCACGTGGTATCCAGCCTTGGGCGAGGTGGATATCCATCTCAAGAAGGTGCCACATCTGGCCAGGTGTGCTCCTGCCCCAGGCAGAGTCTCCACGGGGCCCTCACGTCTCAGTCAGGCATGTGTTCACACCCTCAACATTGCCAGGAAGCCCTCATGACTGGGCCACTCCCTGGCTCCCATCTTCCTGAGCCGACCTCCACTTCATGCTTCCTCCCATCCAGAGCGTGGGTTTCCCTGGCACTTTTCGGTAAGAGTTGCTGCCCAGGGCGCCGCTCAGGTCAGCTCCTCCTCCTCCGTGCACCGCTGGTTCCTCTACCCAGCCAAAGTCTTGCAGAGAGAAATGGACAGAGATGGACAGAAAGAGACAGACACACAGACAGAGATAGGACAGAGACAGAGTGAGAGAGACTGAGACTAAGATACACACAGACAGAGATAGGACAGAGACAGAGTGAGAGAGACTGAGACTAAGATACAGACACACAAAACTCACCATAGCTCTGTGAGGTCATGTTATTCCCATTCGGCAGATAAGGAAACTGAGGCAGAGAGAGGATAGGTGATTGCCTGAAGTTCTATCACAAAGCTAGAGCTAGAGCTTGAGGTCCTTGCCCTGGTGCCTCGCCCAAGGCGGGTGCTAAATGAAGGGTTTGGGACTAGGCGCTCACGTGGGCGCAGTTTCCACTCAGACCGCATCTTCCCCATGGACCCTGCACTGAGCTCCGTTCCCATCTCTGGGCTTTCAGCCGTTGCAGAGGCTGTAGAAGCCTCTGGGGTCCAACTTGGGCCCTTCCTCCCAGCTTCCCCTCGCCCCCTAGCTACTGTGTGAGACGGAGGGCCGCGTCCGAGTGGAGACCACCAAGGACCGCAGCATCTTCACTGTCGAGGGGGCAGAGAAGGAAGATGAGGGTGTCTACATCGTCACAGTGAAGAACCCCGTGGGCGAGGACCAGGTCAACCTCACAGTCAAGGTCATCGGTGAGGCCAGCCTGCCCGGGTCCAGACGGGGAAGACAGGGGCAACCAGGGTGGGCTCATCCATTAATTCGTTTAGTCGCTCAACAAACATTCCGAGGCCTGCTCTTGGATCCATGGAGAGGATTGGGGCTGGGACATGGGTGAATGTGGGCAGTGGGGAGCCATAAAGAGTTGATCGCAAGCTGGTGACATGATCAGAACTGCATTCTAGAAATGGCTCTGGGGGTGGTGGGGGCAGCCTGCAGCTGTTGGCTGGGGTGATGAGGGAATGAGCCACATTGGCCCCGGGCCCGGGCAGGGCTGATGTGTGTCCACCCCCCACAGATGTGCCGGATGCCCCTGCAGCCCCCAAGATCAGCAATGTGGGCGAGGACTCCTGCACGGTGCAGTGGGAGCCGCCCACCTATGATGGCGGGCAGCCTGTCCTGGGTGAGTCGAGGGCACTGGGGGCAGAGCCGAGGGCCGGGGGTACGGCAGTGCCTGGGCCCCAGACCAGAGCTCCCCGCTCCCCGTCGTCAGGCTACATCCTGGAGCGCAAGAAGAAGAAGAGCTACCGGTGGATGCGGCTCAACTTCGACCTGCTGCGGGAGCTGAGCCTCGAGGCGAAGCGCATGATCGAGGGCGTGGTGTACGAGATGCGTGTCTATGCGGTCAACGCCATCGGCATGTCCAGGCCCAGCCCTGCCTCCCAGCCCTTCATGCCTATCGGTGAGCCTGCCTGGCCCGGCACTGCCCCCACGCCGTCCCCGGTCAAGGGGCCCCAATAACAGCAGCTGCTCCATGGGCGGCCACCACACTAGGCATTTACGTCCTTGGTCTCACTTAATCCACATTCGGGGATTAATCCTCTTCATCTCACAGATGAAGAGAGTGAGGCTCTGAGAAGTTTACATAACTTGCTCAATGTACCTGGCTAGTAGGGGGTGGAGCTGAGACCACTCTGCCCCTTGGATCACCTCTCCAGCATCACTTTCCACATCTGTACAATGGGGATAATGACAATATCTACTTCACAGAACTGTTGTTAGGATGAAATGAGATAATGTAGGCAGAGCATCTGGCATAGAGCAGGTGCTCAATAAATGTTAACTGTCCCCTGTTCCCCACTCCCTTCAACCAGGGTTTGTCACATATGGCACAGGGTGAGGGCAGTGGGTGCCTGAGGGTCCAAGGGGCGTCTGTCTGTGGAAAGGGCCCTTGACCAGGAATCAAGATTGGGTTTGCTGAGCCAGCACCTTTGTCCCCAAAAGGGCCATCTGGAGTCATCCTCCCTCCCTGAAACCTCAGTTTTCTCATCTGGATAATGGGGTTGAGAGGGTAGAACAGACACCGAGGGTGTGGCACGCTCCCAAGGACGGCTCTCCTACCAGGACATGAGAGTCTGCGGCAGGGGCAGACACAGGGCGGGGGCCCAGCCTGGGGAGACGGCAGGAAGTGGGTGCCTGTGGGGAGCAGGGTCCAAGTTGCTCTCTTCAGGGACTGACTTCCAGTTTCCTCAGCTCTTAGTCAACTCACCTAATCATATAGTGCCAGGAAATTCCCGTGTTGTAGGCTAGTTTCCCCTTAAATTACCTTTATAGCATTTCCCATGCTATCTGACAGAAGTGGCTCCTTCTAAGTGTGCTTGTGTTCTTTTGGGTACCTTTCCCTATTTAGATCTCTCTTTTGTAACTGCTGTTTGTTTTTAAGCCTTTCTAGAGACATGTCTTTTAATGGAGCTGAAATCTCTCTTAAAGTGCCTGAAAGCCAGTCAAAGGGCAGCTCCTCCCTTTGTGACTGGCGGGTGGTTGAGGGTCTGGGCCATGGTCCTGCAGACCTCTCTCTGACCTCCCCTCCGCCCAGGCCCCCCGAGCGAGCCCACCCACCTGGCGGTGGAGGATGTCTCCGACACCACGGTCTCCCTCAAGTGGCGGCCCCCGGAGCGCGTGGGAGCTGGGGGCCTGGACGGCTACAGCGTGGAGTACTGCCACGAGGGCTGTGAGTGGCCCCCAGCCCCGGCCCTCCTCCTGGCACCTTCTCTGAACCGCCCCCCAGGCCAGGCCCCTGTCACCTGCTGGGGCCCTATCTGCAGTGGAGGCCCCAGCCACCAGAGAGGGGGGCAGCAGGAGGGCGTGTCGATGCTGACGCTGCCCATGCCTGTGCCTCCCCCGCCCGCCCAGGCTCAGAGTGGGTGGCTGCCGTGCAGGGGCTGACGGAGCACACGTCGATGCTGGTGAAGGACCTGCCCACGGGGGCCCGGCTTCTCTTCCGCGTGCGGGCACACAATGTGGCAGGGCCTGGGGCCCCCGTCACCACCAAGGAGGCCGTGACGGTGCAGGAGATCCTGCGTGAGTGCCCCTCGTGCCGTCACAAGACCTGCCACTGACATGCTGCCCTTTGGCTCCAGTGGAAGTGGGGACAGTCAGGAAGACCCTACTAGAGGGAGGGGTAAACAGAGCATGCCCCAGGCCCAGGGCAAACGTGCTGAGAGGGCCCTCTTGGATTTTCCATGTCAACCCCCAGTTCTGGAACAGGGAAAACGTAGGTCATTATACCATCGTCTCTCAGCTCTGTTCTGAGTCTCTCAGCTCCAACAGGTAGGTATTGTCCACGTGCCCAGGACTGAGCAGTGAGGCCACTTTGGGGTCGGCTTGGCCCATTTGGATCGAATTCCTCTATTCCCAACAAAGATCAATCATGTAATTGGTTCTCAAACTGGGAAGAGGCAGCAAACTGGGGTGCAAACAGCATAGGGTCTAAAAGCCTAGATTTGCATCCTGGCCTGTGACTTACTAGCTGTGTGACCTCAAACAAGTTGCTCACCCTCTCTGATCCCTGCCTCTTGAAGCAGTGTGGTGAGGCTCAGGTGGAAGCAAGAGCTTTGCAAACCATTTGGGGCTGGGGTTAGGGGGAGCTAAAGGAGGGGAGGGCCCAGGAGGCAGCATTTTTCTTAGCCGCAGCTCTCTGGGCCTGCCACAAGAGCGAATGGAGCTGTGGTGCTCCTCAGGCCTGGGGCTGTGGTGAGGCGTCGCTGAGCCGCCCACTCTACCTGCAGAGCGGCCACGGCTCCAGCTGCCCAGGCACCTGCGCCAGACCATCTACAGGCAGGTCGGGGAGCACGTGAACCTCCTCATTCCATTCCAGGTAGGCCTGTTCCCCTTCCCTGTCCCTGTATGTTGTCCACGACTAGTGGCTGGATGTGCTCTGGGCTCACCAGGCCCTAAGGCCTCACCCAGGTATGAGGCTGAGGTAGTGGCTGGACCTCAGGGAGAGCCAGGCTCGCAAGTGAGCTGTCCCTCCCCACAGGGCAAGCCCCGGCCTCAGGTGACCTGGACCAAGGAGGGGCAGCCGCTGGCAGGAGAGGAGGTGAGCATCCGTAACAGCCCCACAGACACCATCCTGTTCATCCGGTCCGCTCGCCGCGCCCACTCTGGCACCTACCAGGTGACGCTGCGCATTGAGAACATGGAGGATGAGGCCACGCTGGTCCTGCAGATCGTTGGTGCGTGGCCCTGGGGCCTCCCACTGGGCCCGCTCACTTCCAGGCCCTGAGCTGGGCTGCCAGGGTCTGGGACCAAGCCTGGGGACCAGCCCAGAGCTCCACACCTTCAGTCCCGGGCCCTCCTCTGGGTTGCCCAGGGCCTCCTGAAGAAGGCAGGCCAGGTCCAGGCTGGCGGGGTGAGGGGCCCCGGAGTCTGGCGTCCCCTGCTCTTACTCAGGCAACATCGAGAGACATGGTATTCCAACTGGTCTACCTCCTGCAGACAAGCCAAGTCCTCCCCAGGACATTCAGGTCGCTGAGGCATGGGGTTTCAATGTGGCCCTGGAGTGGAAGCCACCCCAAGATGATGGCAACACAGAGATCTGGGGCTACACGGTCCAGAAAGCTGACAAGAAGACCATGGTGAGCCCGAGGTCCTGGGCCCCCCACTCACACCCTCCCCAGGGCCAGGCAGACCTGGGCCCAGCTGCCCCTCCCTGTCCTTAAAATGGGCCCGCCTCTCATCCTCCCTCCCTGATCTGGGTCCCTCCACAGTTGGGGTGCAGCTACCAGGGGTACCCAAGAGGAGCCCCTGGCGGGAGTAGGGCCTGGGCCCCCAGAGACCCCTCCCTCTCCTCCACCCCCCAGGAGTGGTTCACGGTCTTGGAGCATTACCGCCACACCCACTGCGTGGTGTCAGAGCTCATCATTGGCAATGGCTACTACTTCCGGGTCTTCAGCCATAACATGGTGGGGCCCAGTGACAAAGCTGCCACCACCAAGGAGCCTGTTTTTATCCCCAGACCAGGTGCTGTACCCTCACTCCCACCCCTGGGAGGCAGCTGGGGCAGGGAGGCAGTGGGAGCAGGGAGGGGAGCCTAGCTTGGTGTGGCACTCTAGGTACAAAGCCCTGTCACCAACAGGCATCAAATATGAGCGTCCCACCTACAAGGCCCTGGACTTCTCCGAGGCCCCAAGCTTCAGCCGCCCCCTGGTGAACCGCTCAGTCATCGCTGGCTACAACGCTACCCTCTGCTGCGCCGTCCGGGGTAGCCCGGAGGTAGAGAACTTCGGGCCCTCATCCAGGCCGACCCTGGAGGCAGGGCTCGGAGGCTCCAACACTGAGTTGTCCTCTCCCTAACCTGTCCCCCTGCTTTCCCTCCACCTCTTGGGGTCAGGGCCAGGCTCCTCTCCCAACACAGGGCCTCAGCACTCTCCATTGGCTGCCTGTTCACTCTCAGCCTCGGGCACAGTTTGGGACTCCAGTGGGAGCCCTCAGAGTAGAAACACAAACGCCAAACGTCTTTCTAGGAACCTGCTAGGTCTCCTCTCAACCTGATGGTTTCCCTCCCTCCCATTACCTGACTTATAGCCCAAGATTTCCTGGTTCAAGAATGGCGTGGACCTGCGACAAGATGCCCGCTTCCGCATGTTCAGCAAGCAGGGAGTGTTGACCCTGGAAATTAGAAAACCTTGCCCCTTTGACGGGGGCGTCTACGTCTGCAGGGCCACCAACTTACAAGGCGAGGCACAGTGTCAGTGCCGCCTGGAGGTGCGAGGTGAGGAACGCGTGGGGCCTGGGCCTGGGGCCGTGGAGGAGGCAGGGCACCTGCTGGGACTCTGCTGTCTGGGCCCAAGCAGCTGCAATGACCCTCATGTCCAGACGGGTACTGGCTTCTGGGCTCTGCTGCCAGGGCTGCTCCCCCAAGCCTTCCGGAAGGCTGGGAGGTGCAACACACCTGTGGCACGGCCTCTTTGTCTCCTGCAGTGCCTCAGTGACCGGGCTGGCTCCCTGGGTAAGGCCAGGTATGTACTCTGCACTACCCTGACACCCAGGGCCCAAATCAGAGGCTGAGCCCTGTGCCCAGGTTCGGGGGCACCGTCAGGAAATGAGGGTGCAAGTAGCTCTTAGCAAGGTTTCAGTCCAACTCACTTACAAGGGAACCTGTGTCACAGGTGAAACCGGATTCCAGCCCATGTGCCAGGAGCCTGGAAGGAAGCTGGACAAGCCACCTTCCTGCTGTCGGATGTGTGGGTGCAAGTGTGTATCCTGGGGCTGGGGAGCATCAGCAGGGCAGTGTGTTATGATGAGCAGGGCTTGTGGGGGGGGGGCTCTGCTCAGACTGAATTGTCAGAGCTCCCAGAAGCTCTCAGATCTGTGGGGCAAAAAGTGGGTGGGCTCAGGAACTGATGGTTGGGCACAGACCTTTCCGGCCTGCCGTGTCTTCTCAGCTGTACGGGCAATAAAGACCAGTGCAGTCAGGGAAATGACTCATTGTCCAACGTGCTTGTTTTCATAAAAAGCAGAGGGAAACAGACTTGACCTTCAGAGCAAACTGAATGCAGGTATTTTGTCTCCCAGATGAGTTAAATGAGGCCCAGAGTGGAATCCTAAACTCACAGAACATTAACGCAGAAAGAACCTCAGTCTTCCCCCACTGCAGACACTCTTCAAACGAGGAAACTGAGGAGGAAAGTGTATTAGCAACAGAGCCAGAAACCCAAGGCTCTCCCGCCTCGTCCCTGTGCTCAGTAGTATCTTTGTCCTGGTGACCATGGTCACAGCACCCTGGACGTCTGTGGGGCAATGCTGAATCTGTGTGGTTCCACGCCCCTAAGGCCTGGAGTGGAGCTGCACCCGGCTGCTTTGGGGTCCCAGTGGGTAACAAGCCCACAGCCCATCTACACCCGTATCCCATTGGGAGAGAGTGATCCTGTCTAGCACAAGACACTGGGAACCAGGAAGATGTAGGGGCCAGGGCCCTACTCTGCTTTTCCCCCTCTGGGGAGCCTAAATCTGATCACCAGTTTCCTTTTGGGAAGAGGAAGACAGCAGGTCTCAGAGGTGCCCTGACCGAGTGTAGATGGTCCTTCCTGCCCAGGAAACACCAGGTTTTTCCACGGCATAGAAAAAAATTCCATGAAGGCTGGTCCCAGAGTTGCTTCTTGGAGTTCTACCCAACCCAAGGCACTCCAGGAGAGAGCCCAGAGCCTGGGCCTCCAGACCCTATGGGAGCCCCTGGCCAAGTCACCACACCTCTCTGGACCACACCTGTAAGGGGCCCGGGGAGCCTCGGTTTCTCCTCCACTGCTGAATTAATCTCTGCCCAGGAGTCAAAGCCCAGTTTGGTGCTCCTTCTAGCAGCCAGTTCATAGCACAGCAGCCCTCTGTGGGACCTCAGGGCCACAGGGAAGGAAGTCTCCCTCCTATAGCCTCTCTCGGAGCCCAGGAAGCATGGTGAGGACCCCGCTGGGCCAGAGCTCGGATGGGCATGATCTCACCTCCCAGCTTCCTTCAGGCCAGAGGTGCCTTTGTAGGGTCCAGGGTCAGCCTTCCTCAGGCCCAGGCTGAGAGGAGGATTCATTTAATGCAAGGCAGCCAGGAGCCCAAGGGGAGTTAAGGACATTTATTTCACATTGACACATCTGTACATTTTCTATAAATAACGTGGAGCTGAAATATTTACAATCATCTCTTGCCCACTCCCAGGCCATCTCTCCCTTCTGGCACCCAGTGCTAGGAGACGCTGCCTGCAGGCACAGATGTGTACACTGAACCTGGCCTTTTCCCACCCCACCAGCTTCCTAGGCATGGCAGCCAGTGGTCCCTGGAACTCTCCTAGCTCCAGTCAATCTGTTTTCTCATGCCGAAAGCAAGGCAGACCATAGGGAAATGCTGCTCAGCAAAAGCAGCCCCTCAGTGCTGCTCCACTGCAGCAGTGGAGGCCTGGAAGGCAGCAGCAAGGCCTGTGGCCCATGGGCAGTAGCTGCCAGCTTGGGAAATTCGTAAGGAAGCAGAGAGGTTGCCCCCACTCTGCTGCCCCTTGACTCTCCCTTCCTTTCTCTGCCCACCCCCCATCCGGGAGGACAGGCCTCAAGTTTCCCTCACTCCCCACAGCGTGGGATGCTCCAGGCGCCCAGTCATGCCTGATCACAGAAGACAGAGAGCCGGGGTCCTGCACTGGAGGGTCATAACACCAAGGACAAGGAACCACAACACAAGTGTCTCAAGGACACGCAATAGTGGGCTCACACTGGCCTGTACTGAGTTCTTAGAAGCCACTGGCCCAGCAGACAGACACACACACACTCTCGAGCCCTGAGGGGACAGCAGGCTGGTCTTCTGGCAGTGGAGAGAGAGAAGGTGGAAGAGACTAGCTCAGCCCCTGTGACAGACACACTAAGACACACCGAGACAGGCACGTAACTGGGAACCAACTGAGCCACGGTGAGGGGCTTGCAAAGAACATTCACGCATCATCCACTTCTCAGTCATAGCAGCATCGTGCACTTGGGAACAGCAAGAGGCAAGGGGCCTCTCCTGGGCTGGGGCAGCCTTAACCCCTCTCCATCAGCTAGAGACGGGCCGGGGTGGGGTTCTGAGATCTTCCTCACTGCTACGAACTGCTGCCACATACGAGAAGAGACACAACACAGAGTAGCAGATCTCGTGGGCCTACAGGGGAGAGAAAACCAGACAGATCAACATCACTGAGTGTCCTACATCCTCACATGGGGAGATCTGCCAAGCAGAAAACTCCTGCCCTAACACTGGGCACTGGGCACAGCCCTTGGGCTAAAGAGCTGCAGGCAAGGCCTTTGAGCTGGCCAGTGGGAGGGGGGGAGTAGTATGTGTCTCTCCCCCAGGGCTGAAGACCTGTTTCAGCTTCAGTTGAATCTTTGGCATCTAGACCAAATTTGCCTCTCAAACCATTCCTCATCACCCTGCGCTCTCAGAGGGCCCACCCCACTCCTGTTCGAAGGTCCCCAGGGAGCCCTGCACAGACTGGCCTGTCAGGGTTGGGAGACATACTCACCATTGGTGTCTTGTACTTGTGGCTCACCACTTCTTTAATTTCAGGAACTAAAACCGGACGGGCAAGAAACAAAACAGAAAGTTCAAAACCAAGAGCGACAGTGCCATGCTCCCCCAGGCGGCAGCGCCCGGCACCAGGGTCCCCTTCCCCTCTGTGGCCTCTCCCAGTGGCTGCAGCAGCTTAGGCCACAATAGCTTCTGTTCAGCCCCTGCTGGAGGAGAGGACACTGCCCCAGACTCCTCAGTCAGACCTCTCAGGTCTGCAGTGGCTCCTGCCCGATGGCTGTGTCTCTACCCACTCCTTTGAGAGCCCCAGCAGAGAGCAGGCCAGCCTTCCACCAGCCTGGTCACTGCTCCTGTCCAGGGCCGCTGAGGAGGGCAGTGGGGTAGCCCCGGATTCGGGTTGGGAGAGAGAGTTGTCTCTAGCCTGTGCCTCACCTTGCTGAGATGCCCAAGAACTCATCCCTGGCACCAGCCCGAAACTCTGGTCGTGTTAAATAAACATGGTTCCCTGTACCCCCAGCCCGCACAAGCGGTCCTGAGGCTGGATGAAGAAGTGGCATGACACTAACCCACCAGCCTCGTAAGTTTCCTTCCCTGAGTGGCAGGAGAGGCCCGGGCCTGCCTGTGTGAGGGAGAGCGTCAGAGGGCTCTGGAGCAGACACACTGAGCAGAAGAGACAGGCGAGTACGGCACCCGGGGCGGGAGGTGACAGGGAGCATCAGGCAAAATACACACGTGTCCACAGCCCGGAATGCAAGACTAAGAGTGACCCCTGCCCCAGCCATGCAGGTGATCTGCTTGGCCAGAGCAAGGAGTAAGGCCCCCCAGCTCAGCCATCATCATGGCCCCGGGGGATGGGGAGCAGAGGGGCGTAGCATCCCCCGGAGGCCAGAAAAGGTGGGATGAGAGTTGGCCACACCTTCTTCTGACCCTGGGAGGTAGACTCCGGGGACCCAGGGTTAACAGGGAATAGACTCATCGAAGTAGAGCAACAAGCCCAGATTCTTCTGAGTTGGAAGATTCCCCCAAATATCTCTCTGGCAGAAGAGAGAAGGGGGCACACAAGGGGAGAAAACTCAGAACCATGAGTCAGCACGAGGGTGGAGGGAGGTTGGGAAGGAAGAGGGTGGGGAGAGAAAGGAAGAGACAAATTGGCAATGTGAGCAGCTGGTTTGGTTGAAGGGAGCTGGCCCCAGCCATTGCAGGGCCCAAGGCGGGGCCTGGGGAGTGGCGGCACCAGCCGAGCCGAGGTCACTTTACCTGCTGGAGGACGAAGGTTTTCACAGCAGCGATGGGGGCACAAAAGAATGAAGCACAAACACAGCAGGAACTCAAAGCCCCGGGGTGAGAACCCACTACACCACTCATCAGCACGCTGCTTGGGGAGGCCGGATCTGGCTCCCAGCTCCCCCTGCCCATCTGCCCCTGAGGCCCACTAGGTTTCTCTGCCTGGAGAGCAAGTCTGCCTGTTCCGCCACACGCCCTTCTCTAGCAGAGAGGCTCCGGAGACAGTGGCACAGGGTGGCTGGATGGAGTGCTGGCTGCTAGAAGGATCGCAGCAGCAACAAGAACACAGCAGAGCTTGGGGATGGCCCGTCTGCTCTGCCCCAGAACTTTCTGACCACCAGCTGGCCAAGCAAGGGGAGGCAGTGCTAGTTCACTGAGCCTCTCTAGTGCCATCTCTAAACTCTAACCCTGCCTAAGGCCACTTGCTCTTCTGCGACCCACTCCCTAGCAGCCACTGTCTCTCCTTCCTTTCTCTCATCTCAGGGTTCCCTTTTCTTCCCTGTCACTCCTGCTCCTCCTGACCTCTCTGCAGAGGTTCTTCTCTCTGCTGCTAGTCCCTCCTCTGGAGCTCAGAGATTTTGAATTACTGCCATGTGAGTCCAGACCTAAGAGCAAAATAGTGTAATTACCAAATTCCTCCAGGACAAAGACGCCTCGAACTGTATTGCACTTTTTAATGTGATTCAGCTCTATGAAAACCTGCAAGAGAGGGAGGGAGGGTGGGGTAAGGCCCAGAGGCTCCCCCACTGCCCCACAAAGCCCACTCTCCCAGCTACAGCCCCACCCACACACAGAAAACCTACTTCCCAAAGGGAGGACAGAAGAATCCACACACACACAACTCAAAAGCGCTAAGAAGCGAAGATAGCAGAAAGGGCATGTACCTTCCGCTCCTGGCCGGAGGAGAAAGCATGGGAGAGAAATGAAGGCGTTAGTTTTAATGGTCACACCCAACCCAAAGGCCCCTCTGCTGGCCTGGGCTGCCTGCCCATCCCTGTGCCCAGGGCAGCGTTGGTAGGACACCGTGCCCCAGGGGTCCCCTCACTCGGCCCATCAGCTCGCTCCCCTTCCATGCATCCTCCTCCGGCGCAGAGGGCTGGCACGGGCACAAAGCTTCCCTCAGACTGTCCTTGGGTTGGGAGGTGTGGGTATCTTCCTTGAAACAGGATCCAGGCTCTCCCAAGAAGTACGTGCTGATAACAGTAACAGCTACAGATTGTGAGCACCTACTAGGCATTCTCCAAACACTACCTGTAATCCTTCCATCTGTGTGGCACAGCGTATAGTATGACCCTCATCTTATAGGTGAGGACACGGAGGATCGTAAAGTTCACTTGCCCATGAATAACGAAGCTGGGCTTCGAATCCACTATGTCCTGACTCCAACACCCAGGCTTTTCCCACCTGTTACCCCACACTGCGTAACTCCGCCAAGGCTTCCCCAACTCCAGCTGACTGTTACGTGGTAGAAGAAGGACCCTGAGGCTGTTATCTCATTATCAGACTGTAAGCCAGGGTTTGACCCCCCTCTCTGCAGGATCTCTCTTCTGGGGCAAAGCCTGAAACTACCGACCAGCAGATACATGCTTTGTAACTGTTAGACGATTCGGTCAGTCCAAAGGGGCTACACCGAGGGTGGGATCCAGAAGAGGCAGGGCATCTGGGTGTTGTTTAATGAGACCTCTTCTTCAGAAGGGGTGGCCACAGCACTAAAATGTGCTCAGAAGCCTGCTCGCCAAGAAGGGCTGGCACCTTCATGGTCCAGAAAAGTACTTAAGTAAAGCCCTCTTTGGGCTGACCCTAAGGTCTTAAATACACTATGCAGTGTATTAATATTACTAACAGTAAATTTTCTATTGAAAATATTCTGCAGGGATACCTGGGCAGCAGTTTCCCGTCACAACAAATTGCCTAGCTAGATTCCTGAAAGGAGAACTAAAATGGCAAGCGGAGGGAGAAAGCCAGAGCGCAGACGTTCACCCCCAGTATCTGCTGCCTGGCCAGGAGCTGTGGTGCTCCGCACATGTGGACCTGGCTCCCAGCCTCGAGGGGAGGAACCAGTACATCAGGGAAGGGGTAGGGAAGGCACTTGTGTGAAGAGTCAAAACTGGGAACGGACCTGGGATGATGCGCTGGCCTCAGAAAGGAATTAGCTTAAGGAATGTCCATTGAGAGAAAAAGTAACACTGTGTTAAAAGACCAAGAGAAAAAAAAAGTCAGCTCTACGGTAGAATCACGAGGAGGGAAAGATGTATCCTGAAGTGCTCCCCAGTCAAAGAAGGGGAGTGGGGCCTGTGGAGCAGGGGACAGTGGGGACATTCAGAGGAAGGAAAAGAATAGGAAGAAGAATCAGCAGGAGAAAAAGGCAAATAAACACACACACTCCAGATAGGACAGACACAAGCTGCTCACACACACACAAGCTTCACGCACACGAGAAACACACGAGGAGATGGGCCAGTCTAGACTCTCAAAGCAAAACCACCAAGCAAAAGCACACCCTGGGGATAAGGGAAGGCAGACACTGTGCAAAGAAGGGCCAAGTGAGACGCTCCCACTCACACTGTGCTCAGTCTAACGGACGAGGCAGCCCAGCCACCATGGCTCCCTCACTTGCCAGCCTCCTGCAGAGGCTCCCTGCTGCACCTTCACAGTGGTCACCAATGTCCCTGTGCCTCTCCTCTGATTTCTCTCTCTGGTCCAGCTGCTCCAATTCTCCCACTAGCCCCAGAGACCCTCTCTCACGCTCACTGGGAAAGCACTGGGGACCTGGACACCGATCCTTACGCCAGATGGAATAACAGGGCTAGGAAGCCTGTGCTGCCACTTGCACCCACCTGGTTGTGCATGAACTTGAGATTGATCCCTTCTAGGGTGACCTGCAGCAAGCCACCCTCACCAGTCTTCATGTCCTGCACAGGGAACTCGCCACCTAGTTCAGGTCCTGCGGTGAGGGAGGAGGTCGTCAGCTAACTGGGGAGGTGGGAATCCCACGCCTGACATCCTCGCCAGGCCCCTACACTCAGAAGGACTGATGGAAATAAACGGAAGGCACTGGCTCAGGGAACTGTCCTCTGCTCACCAGGTTTGATACTCTGCTGTCGGGCGGCAGCACGCTCCATGCTATCCTTCACGCAGTAGTACAGCTCCCGACACTGCAGCACATGGGGGAGAGCTGTCCTGAGTTCCTGGCCTCTGCTGTGCGGTGGCTGCTGAAGGCCTGGGCCCATGCCAGGACCTCAGCGACAGCTTTACCCATCCCACACAACAGCCAGAGGCAAAGTGGGGCTCCAGGCATGGATTTTGAAATTTTAACTTCTCTTCAAGAAACTCAACACTTTGCTCTCAACGCCCACCCTCAACCCAAACAGAGCTCATAGGTACCTTCTTAGTATAGAATTTGTTGAGCTGGGTCTCAGAGCCGTTTCTACGCCACAAGCACAACACCTTGGTCTTGGGACAGTAGGTCATGTTGATGAGCTTCTCGTACCACCAGCGCTCATACACCGTCCCGATGTTACTACGCAACACCACACAGTCATCACACACCTGGAGAAGTGCACAGAGCAGCTCAGTGGTTCTGCTCTCTCGGAATCTTGCCCATCCCAGGCCACATGACACTGTTCCCCACAGAGGAAGGATGGTCCTGGGGGCATCCCCACTGAAGGTTTTCTGCCTTATGCTCATAGTCTTCCTTAGGTGGAGACACAACACTGAACTGCTGGACATATTGTCCACTAGAAGGTTTGTTGAAAGAAAAGGAGTCACTGAAAAGACCCTGTGAACAGGAAGGAGGCTCACTTTTCAGTTCAATAAACGTTTATTACCTCTTATATGTTCTGGACTTTAAGTATTTAGAGGACAGCTCATGCCTCCATCTTATAACCTTAAGAATCATCTCTGCTGACAAGTACTAAGGTGGGGGACTATGGCAGACTTAACCTATGAGAAAAATGGAACCAATGCATTTTCAAATCCTGGCTTGGCTCTATTTCTGCATAAATCTTTTTTTTTTTTTTTTTTGTGAGGAAGATCAGCCCTGAGCTAACATCCATGCTAATCCTCCTCTTTTGTTGCTGAGGAAGACCAGCTCTGAGCTAACATCTATTGCCAATCCTCCTCCTTTTTTTTTTCCCCCAAAGCCCCAGTAGATAGTTGTACGTCATAGTTGCACATCCTTCTAGTTGCTGTTATGTGGGACACGGCCTCAGCATGGCCGGAGAAGCGGTGTGTCGGTGCGCGCCCGGGATCCGAACCCGGGCCGCCGGTAGCGGAGCGCGCACACTTAACCGCTAAGCCACGGGGCCGGCCCTCTACATAAATCTTTTTAAAAATTAATTATACAAGGGATAATTGGGCAATGCTTATTGTGAAAAAATTATACAATACAGGATGATATAAATTAAAAGGCAAAGTCCCCTTCCACATCTTCTTCTTGTTCAATATTCTCCCTCAGATGAAAGCTTCCATTCTTACGGCTTCAATTATTACGGGAGACATTACAGCACAACGGTTCAGAGCAAAGGTCTGAGATCAGACCACCTGGGTTCAGATCCCGGCTGTCTCGTTACTTAGCTATGTCACCTTGAACAAGTTAATCTGCGTCTACATTTCCTTGTGTGTGAGATGAGGATGGTAACAGTAATAACTTCTTGGAGTTTATGATAAGTAAGTTAATGTCCGTAAAATTCTTAGAACAAAGTGAGGCACACAGAAAGTATTCTAGAGTTAGCTGCTATAACAACAAATAATTATGAGAAATATAATAATTATTGTGAGGATGTTGACAGTTCTCAAATCTTTCTCCACATGAGACCTATCTTCCTGAGTTCCTGAACCTCACACAGGCGGCACTTCAAACTCATCATGTCCAAATCTAAACTCAACATCTCCTCCTGGGCAGATCCTCCTTCTTAGTCCCCTGTTTGAGTAAATGGCATCACCATCCATCCAGCTGCCCAAGCCAGAAATGAAGGAGGGACACAAGACTCTAACTATATCACTGAGTCCCATACATTCTACCTCAAATATCCCTGGAATATTCTTCCCCTTCCCCACTCCAGCCACGAACACCTACTCTTCCTTCAAGTTTAAGCTCGAAGCCCACTTCTGAGGGATCATCCACGACTCCTAGACTCTTTGCTATGTATTCCCATAACACTTGCCCCCTGAGCATCTTCTCTCACAGTGATCGTCATACGTCATGACACTGTTTGTTTAATTATCTGACTTCTTCAATGGCTTGTCAACCCTGAAAGGGCAACAGAAACCATGTCTCCCTTCTTCACTGCTGTAGCCCCATACCCAGCAGAGTGCCTACCATACAATACGTGCTCCATACATATTAGGTGAATGAGTAAGGAATACACAAGACTGTCAGGTTTAGTCTACTACCTAAGAGTTTACTGGGGTTCTAAAAGCCTTAGGAACAAATGGGCAAACGTAGCAGAGTAAGAATTTGGAAGCTTGAATTCTTGCCCCAATCTGACTCTGTGGTTTTCTCCGTGTGAAAAATGGGGAATACTACTCCACTTTTCATAATCCCTTAAGAACTTCACGCTTTCTAGGCTAGAGAGACGATAATAATGTGTCATACTCGCCTATGCTGCACCAGGAGGTGTAAACAGGTATATTCTTTGGGATGGCAATTTGGCAGAATCAATCAAAATTTTCAATGAATATAAGCTTCATCCAGAAATTTCACACTAGGAATCTATCCTACAGAAATTCTCATGTGAGTGTGCAAAAATATATATTCAAGGATATTCAATGAAGCATTGTTTTTTTTTTAAAAAAAACACAATGGGAGGGACTAGTTAAATAAATTATGGTACATCCATATCACACCTAATGGCCAAGCATCCATTTACAACACAGAGACAGATTTATATAATACATAGTCATGGAAAGATGTCTGTGATACATTAACTGAAGAAAAATCCAAATTATATAACAATATTTGTAGTTTGATGCAACTTTTGTAAACACTAAAACAAAATTCTATATAATTAAGTTGTATTTATACAAACATGCATTTTTTAAAATCTGAAAGGATTCACACCAAACTCTGACAGTGGTTACCTCTGAGACATGGCATTGGAAGGAAGTGAAGGAAACTTTTACTTTGTACTTTATTTACTGTCATATGGCTTCAAACTTTTACAGCATATACTGCTTTACTTTTGTAATTTAAAAAAAAGGCAATAAACATGATTTTAAAAATTCAATTTTAAAATTGCTATCCAGCTGATCATGCAGCCAGCAGGCTGTGCTCTGAGAAAGGCTAAATCAGATAACCTCACAGTAGCCACTTTCTAAGAGAGTGAGAGAGGTACACTCTTATTTGGCACAGCAGTACTTCGAGGGAGAGGCATCTATAAGGTGATGGATCCATCCCACACTCCAGGGACTTGGTATGAGGCTCCCCTGCATAGTGGTGAGAGTGAGTCCTATGCTTCAAGAAATTTTCAGGAGGGATTTATTTTTTAAAAGGAAAAGGAAAGGGCAAGAATCACCTGCCACCTACACCGAAGTGTAGATGTCCTAAGTTAGCCCTCAGCTCTGAGAGACACGGAGCCAAATTCAAACACTTCAGGGGTGACATGAAAATGACTCCCTTCTCAGCTACATTGACATGTATGTTTCTGCTTCAGAGCAGACCTCTCGCCCCGTGTTTGATAAACCACCTCTTCAAAATGCCGTGAATGCAAAAATCAAATTCAGCTAAACCAAAAGGAAACAGAATACTTGAGAAAATTATTTAATTTGACTACTTCATACAGAAGTTGTATTTGGCCCCTACAATTACTTAGAAGAGATCCATTTCAGAATTAATAACACAGAAATGAAGAAAACATGGCCAATTTCCCTTACAATCCTGGAGTAAGGGAGGGTTTTTCTAACTATGACTCAAAATCCAGAAGCCATAAAAGAAACAACTGATTAATTCAACTACATAAAAGTAAAAAAATTCTGCATGGCAAAAAATACCATAAGCAAAATCAGAAGACTGATGAGGGACTTCACAGTGAATAGAATAGGCTGCCTCTACATCTGAACCCACTGACCACTAGAAGAGAAACGACCACATGAGGCAACAGCACCATCTATGAAGTATTCTTAACAAAATACTGGATCCGAAACTGATCAAACCTCTAGAGAACTACTAGTTTATAAGAAATACAAGTGATAGAGAAACATGCTAAATAACACCAAGGAGATGCCATCAGCAAAACATCTAGAATGTGAGATACTCCACAGGGCAAATTTCTTCAACAAAATAAACGGCAAAGTGGGATGGGGACTGTTCTATGTTAAGAGATACTGCAGAGTCATATCAACCAAAATTATACTTGCATTTTCCCTTTGACCCAGCAATCCCAGTTCTGGGAATTCTTAGATAAACCTGCACACGTATGAAATGAAGCAGGCACAGACAGCATCATTCATTGTAGCACTATCAGCAACAGCAAACATTTGGAAGAAAACCAAGGGTACATGTACACTATGGGTTAAATAAACTATGGTACAGTCACCCAGTGGACTACTATGCAGCTGTAAAAATAATGAGAAAGCTCTTTTTGTACTGAGACAGAAGATCTCCAGAATAGGCTTAGTGACAAAAGCAAGGTACAGATCAGTAGATACAATGTGCTACCTGTCTGCAAGAAAGGAGAAAAATAAGAATTTATCTTCATGTTTTATGGTGTTTGCATAAAAAAACAATGGAAGATACAAAGGACACCAGTGAAAGTGGTTACCTACAGGAGGAAGGAGTGAAGTGGATGGGAAATGGAGTGGAGGGGGTAAGAATGAGAGCAAGACTTCCCAGTGTACACCATTTTATGTTGCTCTGACTTATGGAGTGAGTGACTATAGCATCTAGTCAATACACATGTATAAAAGAAATGATGGGGAATCATCTATTATATTCATTTATTTACATAGAGCCTGACAATTTAACGATAAATGGGTCATGAAGATGAATGAGATAAATGGCAAAACATTCTGGCATCAGTTCTAGGAGTTTCTAGTGACTCTCAAATGTTCCTCTGGGCCCCTAGCATGAACCAGCACCTACCTCCATGAAGAAGAGATCTCCGTTTGTGTCTGTCCCCGCATGTACCACGAATGTCTGCTTCTTCATGTGCCGGCTGCCACTGGACCGGATAGAGAGATCACGTCCATTCTGAGGAAAGAGGGATCTTTTAGGGACATCCATACATCCCTCTCACGGAGCGCGCTGGGCCAAGAATTCCCCATTCAGCAATTAAATTCACATCAGCTTCCTTAGCACAGTGCCATCTGCTGGCCACTGGCCACCAGAGAAGTGTTCTCAAACTTTTCAGTCTCAAGACTCCTATACGTCTTAAAAATTATTGATGACGACCCGCAAGAGCTTATTTTTATGTGAGTTATATTTATAGATATTTACCATACTAGAAATTAAAACTGAAAACATTTTAAATGTTTATTAATTCATTTAAAAGAAATTAATAATTCATTAATAAATCCATTACATAGTAATATTAATATTTTTTGTAAAATAACTATTTCCTAAAACAACAAAAATGAGGAGAATGGCACTGTTTTAAATTTTTGCAAATCTCTTTAATGTTTGGCTTAATAAAAAATAGCTGAATTCTCATATCTGCTTCTGCATTCAATCTATCAGGATATGTTGCTTTGGCTGGGGAATAAAAAGAAAATAGAGCTTCACAGACATGTACTTGGAAAAGGGAGGAGTATTTTAATAGCCTTTCCAGATAAACATGCATATTCTTCTTTGATACTATATCAAAACTCAAAAGGAGCAGTGTCTTCAAGTCAGTTGCAATGTGGAATCTGAAAACAGATCAATGCACATTTTGTACTGTTACATTAAAATCCATTTGTCTGCCTACATTTTGAATAGATCTTTTACCCACATCTGAATTTGTAACATGACACATTGGTCATTTGGAAAATACTGGTTCACAGAGTTATGCAGCTCTTCCAAATGTTGACACATTTCATTACACAATATCAAAAAATCACCTTCATTAATCTCATCATCAATCTCATTAGAAAAGTCTTTAAATATCAAGCTCAAAATTTTTCCAAAATTTTCATTTTCACTTAAAAGCTTGCATCTCATCATTGGCAGCAAATACTGTCAGTTGCCGTCCTTGAAACAACAGGCTCACTTTATCAATTTTAGAGAAACGTCTGCCAAATACCTAACTCTGAATAACCAATTTGTTAGTCATTCTTTCAAGTAAAAACAATGTCCCAGGGCTTGCCCCCGTGGCTTAGCGGCTAAGTGTGCGCGCTCCTCTACTGGCAGCCCTGGCAGCCCGGGGTCGGATCCCGGGCGTGCACCAACACACTGCTTCTCCCGCCATGCTGAGGCGGCATCCCACATACAGCAACTAGAAGTATGTGCAACTACGACATACAACTATCTACTGGGGGGCTTTGGGGAAAAAAAAGGAACAAAAAAAAAGAAAGAGGATTGGCAACAGATGTTAGCTCAGGGTTGGTCTTCCTCAGCAAAAAGGGGAGGACTGGCATGGATGTTAGCTCAGGGCTGATCTTCATAAAAAACACAAAAAAACACCAATGTCCCAAGAACAAAGCTGCCAGTTCATCTTGTAATTCAAACGGTCACAAATTGCTTTTTCTGGAAACAATCATTATACTTTGGTTTGCAGAAATGTTTTATCTATATTTCTTATTTTGTCACATGGAATATTAAAAAGGTATTTAATCAACGATCAGATTTAATAAAATTAATTATTTTAACTGCTTCATCAAGGACACTCACGAGTGTTTTAACGGAGAGTGCATGCAGGTGAGGACCACAGTGGCCACAGCACAGTCTGGTGCACTGTCTTCACTGCATTAGGGCGCCAGTGGTTTGACCCACCACTGCTTTTGCAACATCAGCGCAAATGCCAATCCAGTGAAAAAGGCAAATAACATTTTAGTATTATTACGAAAACAGTTTTCACCTTGCGGATCCTCAGGGGTCCACAGACCACACATTGAAATGGCTGCACTAGGATGGTTTTTGAGCAGAGAATCCTACCACAGAACAGAAAGGCTAACGCCTCACCTAGGGTAAACCTCACCTCACCTACTGCCCTACTTTCATCTGGGAGTGAACTGGACTGCCCAGTGAAACACGCTAAGAAATGACTCGTGGGGAAGCCTCTGCATTAGGCCACGAGGCCCAAGCGTGGGAGGCGACAAGTGCAGTGGAAGGGGAGCCTAAGGATGGCCCAAATATGCTTACCAGGTTCACCAGCTGATCAAGCACTTCATTGATTTGCTGACTGTACACAAGCCCAATATGGGACTTTCCCATTAGGCGCCTCACCTTCTTCCGGATGTCATTCTTATTTACCTGGAAAGCCAAACAGCATCTTAATGAGGGATCTGTTCTCCTCTCAACTGAGGTGGATAGAATGTACAAGTAAGTTTCCTACTATCTGAGAGAAGTGGAATTCTAAAAGACCATATCACTGAGTATGAGAGAAAACGTTCAACTGCATATTCAGCCAACAGACTGGGAAGAAAAGCTCTGGCTCTGACTGTAGGTGGCTTCTGCAGAAAAGTGGCTCTTAGAGCAGTTCTGCTTCAAGTGAACTGGGGTTCAAGGGGCTACTTCCTCCATACCCTTAACCAATACCATAACATTCACCCCTAAAGGGGCCCTAAAAACCCTTGGGGCTCCTCAGAATATAATTCAGAAACAATGACTTAGAGTAGCAACATTCTGGACTCAGTGTAGCTGAGACACCTTCCTGGGATTAAGGATCATCACCCTTTTCCAACCAGAGTTAACTGGTATGCCTGGAGTTCAACAGAGTGAACCCTACCACAGAAAATGAAACAAACCAAGTGGGCCTGCAGGGCATTCACTGCATTTGATCAACTAATCCCTTCACATTTAGAGAGTCTGGGAGAACAGGAGGAGGAGGAACCCAGGGGCTTCTTCTCAAAACAATGTTCTCTATCCACCAAATCCAAAATTTTTCCCTTGCAGAGAAGGACTCTTCTATTTGGTAACATACTTCTTCCACAGCTATAAAGACCAAGTACAACCAAGTCAAACTAGAACTTAACATTACTTTTTTAATAAGTAGCTCCTTTTACATCTATGGAAAATTCTATACGATAAGGGCTAGTGCTGAAAAGTGAATTCTGAGAATCCTTTCTAAGGTTTTAGAACCTACTACTTAAAAAAAAATTTTTTTTTTTTTTTGAAATTCATCATATTCTGTGGGGAGCTCTATTGGTATCCTAAAACTACTCAGCAAATGAAGCCCATTTAAAATTCAAAATAAACAAATAGTATGGAATCATCAATCACCTTTACAACGTTCCTTAGCACAACAGCCTGGGAGCTTCAGATAAAAGGATCATGTGTGAGCTGTAGAGAGGCCTCGGACTTTCAATCAGAAAAAGCCCTAGTAAGATGCTCTCACAGCTTCCCAACTGCGCCAGAATTTAGGCAGTAGGAATAAGCCTTGCCTTCCAGCATCAGCAGTAACTGGGTGTAAGCAAAACCAACACTACCTTCATCAGCAGCATGTAGGAGATGAGGTTGTGCAAAAGCGTGGCCAGTAAACGATCTTCATCATCCTCTAGGCGCTTCCGGTCATGTTCCCCCAGGGACAGGTACCTAAGTGGCAGAACAGAGACAAGTCAGCCCCCAGATCTGAGACCACAGAACTAACTGGGATGAGGATGAATCTGCATTTTCCCAAGGGTTTCCTAAGCCTCATACCTGTCTATCATTTCCTGGGGACCCTGGTCCATACCCATCCCTTCTCTCTCCAACATCACAGCATCTAAGAACGCATCTTCCCAGAACTGCATTTGGTCCCATAAAGTAGAACGCTCCTTGCCTGTGTAGAATAGAGTCTTTTTAAGGGGCTCATATACATATAAAGAATATAGCTGCCAACCAAAACAGAGTAAACTCCAAAGAAAAGGGAGTCATTACAAACTCCAGGGCAAAGGAAACATGAGCCTCTCCACCCCAGACCTAACACTCCTACCACCAGCCCCTGCTGCCTCCAAGTGAGGCCCAGTCCCTCCCGAGGAGGAGGGATGAACATGGCACACAAAGACAGGTGGTTACTTATAGAAAAGGTCTCCATAGCAGCATCCTCTAACTGGTCCCACATCGATCCTTTGTCCCTTCCTGCCATTTGTGGGCAGGAAGGACCGTGGAAGCAAGAAAAGACAGACAGACAGACAGAAAGATAGAGGCTGTTGATTAATACCAAAATCCAGTCTCTTCTGGTTTTCACCCACTGCTTTTTCCAGACCCAGTAAGTTGCCTGCTTCAGATATAAAAATGCCCTCTAACATCAGCATTGAGATCAGCAAAAAGCCGAGCAGCATCTTGTTCAGTGCCACCCTCCTCCCTGGCTGAGTCCGGCTTTCTTCCAGCGCAAGGGGCCTTCCGAGACTGCTTCTCACCTAGGAGTCCCTCGTAGAGGTAGACTCGCTGGCTTGCATCTTCGGAAGAGCGAACTGGGCTGCCCACCAGCGTCTCTTTTATGCTTGGCTTCAAGCTGTGGGCCTCACCCTGCAGAGAAGAGGGGACAGGTCAGCAGCCCGAGGTCCCGAGGAGGCAAGGCAAAGTAAATCAACTAGCTCATTAAGAGGCTCACACACTGTCACCACCGTGAGCAACATATACTCCAGTAACCCTGCTTCTGCTACGCTGCTTGCCTCGAGGATTTGACCGGAAGTCAATCTGACAATCCTGCTTTCTGTTACTGCCTCCTAAAACACGCAATCGAGTTTTCATTTTGACTTATCTTTACCCTTTAACCTCTTTAAGACTCTTTGCTGTTAAAAAAAAAAAAAAAAGGCAAATTCTCTGTAGCAGCATGATGCAGTAGAAACAACATCGGGTTTGAAGTCAGACTGACCCAGGTTCAGATCCCTGCCTCTTACTAGCTGTGTGACCTTAAGCACAAAACTTAGCTTCTCCGAGTTTCATTTTCCTTACCTGTAAAAGGAAGGTTATAATACCTACCTCATACGACTATTACAAGAATTAAATTAGAAAATACACACAAAGCACTTAACAGTGCCTGGCATACGGCTGGTATTTGATAAATGTTAATTTCCTCTTTCCTACCTCTTTCCCCTTAAAAATATCTGCCCCTTAGAAATATCACTAACTTTATCTGTCACTTTGGCAATATTACACTTTCTATTCATTCAAAAAAGACTTTCAACTGAGTAAGAGGTAGGTTTTGTGCCCATTTCACAACACACGCAACAGCATAAGCAGAGAAGCAACTGATCAAAGGTTATTAGGTAATACCTAATTAGTGTGTCTAAATGCCAGGCTCCTGGTTCACAGCCCAATACCTGTTCAGTGAACCATACTGACTTAATATAATTTATTTCGTGCTAAAACAGCCTTTTTTAAACCAAGAAATTTGGGTAACTGTTCTCAGCAACTCAACTGTACAAAGAGCCCTTGCTTGCCAGCACAGGTCAAGTAAGAATTTGTCCCAGGAAGATGCCAGGAAAGGTAGCACACAGCTGAATGGTTTCTGCCAAGACTGCTACTCCATAACATGTATCTTAATCTCCAGAATGGAAGCACACTGAAGGATTAAAAAAACCCTTATTAAAATGGTCTGTTTAAGATTTAGGGAGAGTTAAGGCCCATTAACCTGAATGGCTCTGCTGACTCTCAATCCTATTCCCTACCTTCACTCAGGGATGTCACTTGCTCTATTAGAAACACACAGACAGAAAGCCCTGGGGGTGGGAATGTTTACCACTGTTAAATAATTGATTTCATTTAAATTTCATCTTCCACTTTCCCCACAGACCAAAGATAAAGACCTATGAGCTCTTGTAATATTCATTCTCAACTCTGTCTAACAAAGTAGCAAGTGTATCCAAGTGCTTAATGCTGCCTAAAGAGGTATGTATACACTGAAAAACAGTGTGCTAAAGGCAAGGACTAAAAAGAATTAATTCCAACTGATCATTGATTTATTGTGTGACCTAGGGCAAGTTCTTTTTTCCCTAAGGCTTTGTTCTCACCTGTCAGAAGAGATTAATCACAGCAATATAATGAATTGCAAACTTCTTGAGAGTGGGCTTCATGCCTTATTCATTCCTGTTTTCTTTAGTACAGAATCTGGCATTTAGTAAATCACTTAAGAGATGTTTATTAATGGATGAAAACTTCAAATAACTGTTAGGAATATACTAAAATGAAATGCTATTTTAAGGTGCTATATAAATAGAGCAGTGACCAGAATAAAACTCACCTAGTCCACAGAAATGGGTAGACTGGTACAAATGAGAGCTGTAACTGCCCTGACACTGCCACAGAGGTATTGCTTTGTCTGTTTTAAACATGGGGGTTATTGCTACGTAGGATTCAAAGCCCTTATCTGACTGCACAGGGCAGTAACTCAGCAATGATTCGGGAGAAAATTCTAAAAGCCTAGATCATGAAGTCAAATGAATCTGAAAAAAGCCTTAAGAAACATTTTCTTTAAAACCAAATATACGAGGATTGGGCCGGCCCTGTGGCGTAGCGGTCAAGTGCGTGGGCTCCGCTGCTGGCGGCCCGGGGTTCGGATCCTGGGCGCGCACCGACGCACCGCTTCTCCGGCCATGCTGAGGCCACGTCCCACATACAGCAACTAGAAGGATGTGCAGCTATGACATACAACTATCTACTGGGGCTTTGGGGGAAAAATAAATAAAAAATTAAAAAAAAAAATAATTTAAAACCAAATATACGAGGATTATCCATTCCTTACTTCCTCTTTTCCTTCTAACTTTTCATTCTTTTCTAACCCACTCCCCGTCCATTAAAGAAATGGTCTCCTTTTGTTAGTAAACAAAGCTTACAAAGATGGCACTGGTGGCAGAGTTGGTCTCAATTTCACTATCAGACAAAGTGCCCCGAGAGCCTGCCAAGTGGGCACTGCCCTCGCCGCCTGGTCCATCACCAGCATTGCTGCTCAGGTCACTGTCTGCTCCAAGGGTCTCTCCAGAACTGTTACTCACCTGGAAAGGAAAAGTAGTAGTAGGGGATATTTCCCAGGGAAGGTTCACAGAAATGCCAAACTGTTAGAGCTCTCTGAGACCATCAAAAGTATCGAGTTTCACAGGTGAGTCAGACAGCCTCTGGAATTACCTTCTTTACAAGATGAGGAGAAGCCCTGGGTGAGATCTTGGGGTCTGATCCCGTGTATAAAGACCTAGGACAGGCAGATGTCTCCACCATGAGAACCAAACTGACCTGAGACTAAGAACAGCCTCCAAAGGAGAAAGTAGACCCTCTTCCAAAGGGACCCACACCCCACCCACCAAGATGCCAGTGTGGTGTTCCCCTACCACGGTGCTAACTTCAGAATCCTGACTGGAGCTTCGCACCATAACAGCTGGACTCACACCGATGACAGAGTCTGTATCAGTCCTCTGAAACAAGACACAGGGGCTCAGACACATTAGGGGAGGTGTCTAATCTACTCGCAGTTTCCCTAAGAAATACCGTATCTTCTTCCTTCTCCCCATCTCCACTCTTCTATTATCATCCCTAGACAAGTCATGAGAAAATCATTTTTCTCCTCAATATAAAATACATATGATTTACATAATAAGTAAAATAATAAACATTAAAGAAATACACGCTCACTGTAGAAAATGCATGAAAGAATAAGGAAATAAAAATAAACCATAAACCTAGCACCTACATTAATCACTATTAAGCCTTTACATATTTCCTTTCAGCCTTTTCTGTATAAATTTTAAAAATAAAATTGCAGTCATACTGTATATAGCTTTGTAAACATTTTCCCACGTCACCGAATTTCGGAAAATACAGCTGTTAATGGATACCAACACCGTCTTACATGGATATATTATACTGATTTCATCATTCCCCTACTTTCGGGTATTTATGTTGTTTCAAGGTTGTCATTTTGTTTTGCTTTGTTTTGAACTTAAAGAAGGATTCTGAGATAGCAAACTTAATGCTTGCAATTCTCAACAAGGCTGTCACAAACCTGGGAACCAGATGTCAGGCTCACACCACTGTCTGCGCTGATTTGGGACTTCTTCTCCTCTGTCTCACCAAGGTCAAAGACGGGTTTGATTACCTCAGGCCCTGGGTAGGGGAAGATTCTGTTACTCAGTACACAGAGGCTGGGGGCAGGCTGGCGAAGGGAGTGGGAGAGCAGCACAGCCTGGATCCAGACCTGTTCAGCACATCCCAGTCACCTTTCCAGGGACTGCCCCACCCCAGGCCCCACTGGAAGAAGAAGCCCCCAGACGCCTTAAGAACCAAGTAGGAAAAATGAGACCTGGTCTCAAGGGGTTCTGTAGCCATCTTCCCAACCTGAGAAAATTCTGAGCAAATCACCCTAAAACAGAAAGGCTCCACAAACAAATGTCTAAACCACATTCCACTGCACTCAGAGTCAGAGCTTCACTGGTGCCTGAAACCATTTAAGGGTCCCTAGGTCACTCAGGGCTCCCCAAACAAATGCATCTAAAGGGGCTAGAAAAGGATGTGCCCAATGAGATAAAGAAACACCAAGCTGTTTCAGTGGACACGGCCTACCCCCACCTTACAACTTCTACATTTGAGATAAAACCACCCCCATTTTCCCCACCCACCCACAATGGTATGGCAGAAGGACAGAATGACAGAAAGCAAGAAAGCGTGCCTAGGCAAGCCACCAGAGAGAGTTGGGCAGCTACAGACTCAACACGGAGGGACAGCAACCATCTCTGCCAACTGTGCCCACAGGCCTTCTGATGGGTGAGGGAGGTATCAGCCAATGAAGTTCTCCCCACCAACTCGGCAGCAATAGAGAACCAAGTTCTAAGGGACTGTACTCCGTAGACACCCTGTTACACCTGATTGCTGTGAGGGGAGGGGAAGAGAAGCAGCCTACAAGCCACATACCTATGAGTCACATACCACCTACCTGCGTTCATTCCAAATACCCCCCAGAGGAAATTTGGGGTGGGGCCGACAAAGGGAGCCTGCCCCAACTGGGCCTGGGGAGTTGGCAGGTATGGGGGACTTGGGAACAGGAAGGGGCATTAGTTCCTTACTCTGTTTTTCCAAAGCTTTTTGCTTTTTCACTTCCTGGTGCTTGTTCCACAATTCTACCCCAGATGCAATGTAAGCAGGAGAGAAAGACAGAGAGAGTCAGAGGCTGGTCAGACAGACGAAATGGAAACCCCCCAACCCAAGGCGATTCAGTCTCAGGCACAGGATTACAAATCAAGAGATAAAAAGAGATCTTCTTTTTGGGGGGTTAAAAATCAAGAGAGCTAACGCCTTCCCCCCAATTCACGAACTAAACTCCAAATTCCTAACCCTAACCTCAGTGTGGCAGTAAAAACCCTGCAGGATGTTCAAGCTGGAAGAGCCTTCAATCAAGCTCCTTCACTCTTGATCCTCAAGAGGCTGGTGCACTTGCTCAGGATTCCGGACCTTAGTATCAGTTTAAACTTCCACCACACTGTGCTCTCTACCAAATGACCTGGGCAACTGCAATTTTTAAAGATTCCAGACAAGATAGATGATCACCTCAAGCAGCCAAAGGGTTTCAGAAGCATGAGCACAAATCTGTTTGATTCACTGGACTGGACAGAGGCCACCCGTGCAGGCAGCAGGCGGGCCTTCCTTGTTGCTACCAAAAACCCCAACTCACCCTCAGAATCAGTGCCTGCCCTACGAAGAGACCTTTTCTTAGCCAGTCATCTGGGAAAATGTTTCCAGCAGAGGTAACAGACAACACTAAATGGTCAACAATAGTATCTTAGGAGAGGTAAAGAAGAGAGAATACTGATCATAGCAACTCTTTTTTTGCAAGAACTTTAGTCTACTCAGTCCAATCTCCTCATCTCCCAGACAAGGACAGAGAGAGCCTGAGGGGGGAAGCGATTTGCCCCAAGTCGTATTCCTAGTTGGGGTCAGATACAGGACTAACACTCCAGACCTCCAGACTTGCAGGTCAGTACTTTTCCTAGAACATCACATCAGGCAGGAGAAAGGCAGGGTTGATTGCCTCTAGGACAATATTCTGCTGGCCAGAGAAGTGTAGCTCCCCTAAAAAGGAAACTGGTCCTTCATTACCATTTATGGTAGCATAAGGCAACTGCTAATGGATGTGGCCGAGAGGCATCAGCTAGAAGCATATTGCCCAGGGACCTAGAACCAGAAAAAGAAAGATACAACCTAGATGACTCAAGGTCAGGTAGGGAGTTAGTCAAACAGAGGTGACACCCAGAGAGCTCACTAAGGCACTGCCTTAGTGGAAATGGAGAAACACCAAATGTAAGCAAGCTCTTAATCAAGTCCAGTAGGGAAAGGTTTAAAGAAAAGCTGACTCAGAAATCTACACCTCGAGGTCCAGAATCCAGGAAAATGGGGTTGCCGGACATGCCCCAGAGGAGCAAATTCGAGGGCAGTGCAATGGTTGGATGGGGGAAATTGGCTTGAGAGACCCAGATGATTATAGTTTTATAGCCCAAAGATGCATCTATCAACTTCCTTATAGCTTCCAGGAGCCCACGTGGCCTCTCCACTATGTGCAGAAATCCAGATGTAAATAAAAATGGGACTAGGAGTACAGGTCAGACTCCCCGCACTAAGCCTCACTGGGTCCTCTAAGCAAAACTTCCATCCTTCCTTTAACATGTAGGTGGGGGTGGCTGGAAATGAAGCATAAGGGATAGAGAAGTATAAAGAAATACCATTAGAAATGGACACAGACCTATCTCCCTCTCCAGAAAGCAAAGCATGGGGAAGAGAAAGGTGGGATTCTGGATGAATTGAAAGGAGGAAGGGATATTTAAGAAGGCAGAACCCCTCCACCACACCAAACAAGTGATACATACCAACAGATGCTACAAAATTCTCCTCCTTTAAACTTCTGGTGTCTAGCTCCTTAGGACTCCTTCCTGCAGCACTTGGTGCTCGAGGTCCCAGCTGGGGAACTCTCAGCTGTGCCATAGCCTTTGGGTCCCCCCGCCCAGCCAGGCCAGGATCCTTGCCAACTGGTGTATTTACACTCTCTGTTGGACTCCTCCTCCGCTTGTCTGGTTCTGAGGAAAAGATCAAATATAGGAAAAGGTCAAAACAAATAGTAAGCACAGGCCGGCCCAGTGGCGTAGTGGTTAAGCGCATGTGCTCCACTGAGGCAACCCGGGGTTCGGATCCTGGGCGCGCACTGAGGCACCGCTTGTCAAGCCATGCTGTGGCAGCATCCCATATAAAGTGGAGGAAGATAGCCATAGATGTTAGCCCAGGGACAGTCTTCCTCAGCAAAAAGAGGAGGATTGGCATGGATGTTAGCTCAGGGCTGATCTCCTCACAAAAAAAAAAAAAAAAAAAGAAATAGTGAGCAGGAATCAAGGTATGGAAATGAGGTGGGAGAAGCAAGGATACAGGAGGATGTGGAATGGAAGAAGAGCAAGGAAAGAAAAGCTGACATCTTATTTTTCATGACAGAAAAATACCCAGCACATATCAACATGCATTAGAAAATAAAATCCCGAAGCCCCCGATGAGAAGCATGTCGGCATTGAGAAACTTGTCAAGGGGACAAGCTCACTTTCTTCGGGGACAAGCTCACTTTCTTCGGAGACAAGTGGGAGAGTTGTGGACGGCATGCTTCCCAGCTGGGACGATCCCTACCTTTACTATAGTAGTGGGTCTGGGCGATCTCCAGAAGCCCAAAGATGCTGGCCATGCCACCCAGACCTGCGTGGGCATAGGACTGCTCCAGGCTGAGTACCGTGCACTTGAGCAGGTCTAACATTCCCTTGTACACCTTTCGACTGATCTCCTGCAACAATGACCCAGGGGCTAGAGTTGATAAAATTGCCTTTGGTGTCCAGGTCCCTCTTCCCAGTTGATTCCAACTCCTACCCCCAACACTGACCACATCTGGGATGATGTCCTGCCGGGCATCGTCCTCTGACTGCACGGTGCGGTTCAGCTTGCTCAGGACAAAGACTCGCAGCTGCTCGCTCTCCAGCAGCCGTCGCACCTTTTTCATGTTGAGCCAGCCAACTCCCTGGCCATCCAGCACGCTGTGCACCACCTCCTTCAGGAACTGCTGGTTTTCACTACGGGGTCCACACACCATTTCTGTGGTCATCAGCTTCTTTGCAGAGCATCCCCCCTTTCACCAGACTAACTGTTTGCCTCCAGGGGCAAGACACAAAGCCAAGTCTCCAAATATCCAAGTCCAATGCACGCCCCGCTCTCCAGATAGCCTGGTTTGCCCAAGCACCCACCACTGCTGTTGCACTCTCCCCCACGCCGTGAGCTATTACTGTTGCACGCGGATGGAGTCAGAATAGGAAGTGATGGCAAGAACTGATTTCATCTACCCAAGTGATAGCTTCTTTCCCACTCCTGAGCATCCCTAAAGTTTGGTGCAGGAATTGCTACCTCTATCAGAGAACCTTTAAAACAGCTCTGCCATTTATTACCTAGAATTGCTGGATCGACCCTGGGGTGATGGAGGCTCTCTTTTCACTGTTGGGCTGTGTTTAATGACAGACGACTTCTGGTCCACTAGGGCCCTCCTGTTTCCTACAGCCGGGAAGGTAGGAATGAGAGACATCACTATTGCAGTCCCATAGCTAGTGTCAGCACAGCCCTGGGTAGCCATGCCCCATACCCATTCCCCAGAAGGGCTGGGTGAGGGTGGCACCAGGCCATCACATATAGGTAGAAACCAGCCATGGCAACGTGGAGGAAGTGGGGATGGAGACTCAGGCCACTCCACATGCACCAGCAGCACGCCCCACGGGCAAGCATGGGTGTCACAGGGGACGGACAAGGCAGGTCACTCGTGTGATGCTGCTTGCTCCATGAGGAGGATGGCCCTCAGGCAGGCACAGAAGATGCTAGGAGAAAAAGATCATGCACAGCTCACAGGCAAGACCCACCTTCACCACTCCCGGGGCCGGCTTCAGTAACAATCTCCATTAGAGTATTTAGCCCAAATACTGGGACACAAAATACACAATTAGTAGGTGCACCACGATATCACAACCCTTATATCCCTCAATGGAGCTGTAAGTCAGACAATGTGAGCATTCTCCCAAAGCTTAGTGCACAGAACCTTGGTTCTTAGGCACTTCGGAGCTGGAAGCCAAGTGACTAGGAGACAACTAAGGCTCTATCTAGGAAAGACCATCCCTAAGACTATGGCCTCTCCAAGCCCGGGGCAGGGAAAATGACACAAGGAGCCTTCAGGTACTAAACAGGCACATGCATGAAAGAGGGACCACTGGTTTTCATGAAACATCTAGCATAGGGGTCCAGAGGGCCTGTGGCTGTGCAGAGGGAAAAGACCCATCTTGCAGATGCTGTCGTGGGAAGTGGGGTGGTGGTGTGAGGATGGGAGGTGGATGGGAGTGACAAGTGCAGCAGATGAAGTGAAGCATCAGCATGCAATGAAGGCGTTGCAACTGCTCTCCTCTTCACCGTTATCACATAAAAGCCAGGGATGCTAACACCTTTCCATCCCTAACCTACGGAGCCACGTGTGGATTCGTTCTACAGTACTAGCTAGTTCCCTACCCCACCAGGTACGATGTCCTTTTGTCCATCTAGCTTATGTTCCCATCCCTACCAAACATTCCTTAGATTTCCGACATTTTTAATCAGTGGGAAGAGAGGTCAGTTAAAAAATACATGGAGCTGCTTCTCACTGTGCTTTCTACTGAGATTAAATATCTCAGCACAACATCCAGAGAGAACAAAGAAAAGTCAGCATAAATTCAGAACAGGCCTTCAAACTGTCAGAGACCACAAATGAAAATCAAATAGGGTCTTAACTGCCCCTAGAAGCCAACCAATACTATCTGGCCCACTCACAGGCCCTACAGTTGACATGAAGCCAAAGTAAGAGGCTTCTTGACTCTGTAAACACTGCTAGGCTTTTCACAACCATCCCTGGTGGGCCAGATCCTCGGGACGGAGCTCGTCCTAAGTTCACACAGTAGGAACCTGGAAGATCACTGGTGGCAGCTGGGGACCCCGTGTTAATTATGTTTCTCTGACAAAGCTCTCCCAGAAGCAGCAGTAATCCCACAGTTGCTATTATCCTGAATGATATCTCAGGGCCTTCTCTTTAGCTACAAAGACAGTTTCCATCTGAAAACCAGCAAGAGCCCACGATGTGCAGTGAAAGCCATGAGAAGCAATATGAGAGGCAACAGCCAGACCAAATAATTCATCATACACGGGGCTCCTGACAAGGACTTAGAGGCCTGAAATACTTCCCAGAGAATCCTGGTTTGGCAAAAGGAGGGTTGTCGTTACCTTTCAGACTGGGGAAGGGCGTGGTCTTCTCTCGGGCACCTTTGGTGGGCAGTGTGAGGTTTGAAAGACTGAAGCTTGTGCTGTGGTTCCGATACAGGCTGCCTATCAAGGGGAGGGTGCGAGAATAGTGAGTTAGGGGATAAGGAATCAAAGCATTATACTCCAATGACTGTCACATCACCTTCACCTTCCTCCTTTTCAAACAGCATCCCAGTGCCTCTGATCTATCTCTCACAAGACAAAGTCTAACTTAGGGCAAACAAAGGGGCCACTGCCAGGATTGCTCAAAACCCAATAACAACCTTCTCTGACTATCTCCTATGACAATAGTCAAGCCTCTCATCCACTGCTAACTCAGCATGAAAGCTGGCAGTTAATGAGTGCCTGCTCTAAAGTTGGTGCTGTTCCTCCCTGGCTTCTAAAAAACTCACAACCACAATTATCCCGGCTGTTGGCTTTCTCTGGTGCCCAGTCTGGCTTCAATCTTTAACCAACACCACCCCTTATTTCTGGAAATATTCTCTAAAAGTCAACCTCATATAGATTTCAAAGCAGGTTCGCAAAAACGTCCTTCACCAGGCAAAGATATATACCCAAATCAAATCTGACCAGAATATTTCCACAAAATATACGTACAAGTGTATGATTTTTAATATAATGATTATTTTTCAGTTGACCAGCTATCTTACCTGAAACAGACTGAAACCACCAGGTATAAAGATAACGACTAATCCTGTCTCTGTTCTTTATTGACCTCTCCTGAAAATACCTTGTCCAGTATCACCCAAATGACCTGAATTGGGGCTTGATAATGCCAACCCAACCCAACGTCGGAAGTTCCAAGCAGCATCTGCAGTGGCCAGGCCCTACTGGAGAGAAAATGGGACAGAGGCATGAGAGAGCTGAAGGCACTTACTGGCAAAAGACATGATGCCCCCGAAGCCCTCGGTGCTGTTGTTGGAGACGGTGGAGGTGGGAGAGCTCGCTCGAGAGTCCGACTCTGCATCTGAGTCGCTTGCCAGTTTCAAGCTGTTGGGCCGCAGCAGCTTTTGAGCCCTTGAATGCACAGTGGCACCTATGAGCCCCAGGCAGGGGTACCTAACCTTGGGCGTGTGGACCTGACGCTACACTGCAGTCACCGCTCCCTTCCCACAATTCCTAAATGCCTGGATCAAAGCACCATCCTCTGGGGATGGCAGGACCACGAGAGCATTCAGACTTCTCAGACTTTCTGATTAACCCTTGCCCAGGGTCCACTGTAGGAGATCCTTCAGTCACCCATCTAGAAGGAACCCCCAGGCTCTCACCGATTGCCAGTGACATGTTGGCTGAATCGGGGAGTGTAACTTTCCCCCTGCTCATCATCATCTTCCTCAGGGGGAAAACCATATTGGGGCTCGAAGTATGGATTGTCATAGGTTCGCCGGCACACTGACCCCTCTCCAATTTCTGTCTGACGCCTGTCCATGTTCGATTTGCCAATGCTGGGAGGCACAGTAGGGAGGGGCTTGGAGACGCTCACTGCTGCCTTATCATCCATCTTTGTTGAGTCAGCAGGTTCCTAAAGGTCATATCAAATAAAAAGTCATCACCTGGTGCCCAGTGATGCCTTCCTGTATTCTCAGTTTGGCAGGGCTGGGCCAGGCCTGTCAGATTCCTATCCTAGGGAATGTATGAGAAAAGATCTCTGTGACACCCCCATTCTCTGTCCTCACAAACCACACAAGGGGGATCTTAGCTGAACCCTGAACAAAGCCCGGTGACCTCCTTCTGGGGTCAAAACTATATCTCATAGGCTCTAAGCTCTAGGACCAATGGAAGGGAAGATGGGAGATTGTGAAGAAAGAAGCAAATTAAATGAATAGCTCCATCCCAGCTTTCCTAATAGAGGTCCCACATAATAGTTCCCACTTATCCACCCCTCCAAGTCCTCACGTACAGAACTGGCTCCATGGATGACAGTGCTGGGGCTGCTGCTGGCGGTGGTGCTGGAGCTGGAGCGCAGTGGCGGGTTTTCCTGAGAGTGCTCGCTGTCTGGGCCAGGTTCCTCTTCTTCCTTCTGGGTTTGCAGCTCATCAATCTCTACCTCACTGGCATCCCCCAGTGCCGCGTGAGTCAGGGGATCCACATCTGCCAAAACCCAAGGGCGGCAGGTACTGACAACACCATCCCAGAACCCCAAACCCTGCCCAGAGCTGGCCATTCTCCCCAAGTGCACTTACTAGGAGTGTCACCATTGATGTCACATTTCATCATTTCACTAACAAAGTCACCAAGGGAGGAGTAGGAAGAGCTTGAGTCATCATAATCCATACTATCACTGCCGCTGCAGAGTGAAGAGCACAAAAATAAAAATAAAACAGAAAGAAGGGGCAGGGAAAAGAATCAGCATTAGGAGAAATAGAAAGAGGAGCATTCTTAACTCAAGGCCAGGGAACGAGATAAAATAAGGAAACTAACACAAAACCGTCAACCAAAACATAACTCAAGGCTTCAAAGACTGATGTCTAAATCCTATGAGATTTTGTCATTGTGCTAAATAAGGGCTAATGAGAGCCTCTTTACCTTAAAAAACTGGTTTGCTGCCAGAGGGACTGCTCACCTGTCATCGGTAGGTTCAGAGTCAGAGTCACGCTCCGGTGGCACACTCAGCGCCTCGGCCAGCTGGGAATTGCTATCATAGACTCGATAATGGATGGGCTGCAGCTGATGAGCATACCACTTTGGCTTGTCACCAATCAGGGCTGGATCAAACATGTCTACCCAAGGAGAAAAACGAGGAGTTAGCAACAAGGGAAAAAAAGCAAGCAAAACATAAAAGAAAGGCAGGAAAAAATCTAAAGCAAAATAAGAATGAAAGGGACAGGCCAACGATTAGAAAGAGAAACCGTAAAGGGAGAAGCCATCCGGAGGACAAAGACAGAAGGTGAGGCAGAGCAGAGGGCAGGTGGACTCACTGTTGTGAATTCGCTGAAAGGCATAGTTGGTGGGGTTAAGGATCCATTCTCCAAAGTACTCCACAGCCTGAGTCCTGGCCAATTTCTCAGCAAAAGGAGTCTGCCGGGGACGGGAGGCTAGAAAGGAGCCAGCTTGAAAAGCTACCACAGGCCGCGGGAAGAGACGTAGGGTACGTGTGTGCATCTGAAAGCCCTGCAGCACGTTGGGGGAGTTGAAGAAACGGACCATGGCCACTCTGGGGAAGAAGGGGATGGTGAGATAATCCGCGTCCCACACCCTGCAGAGTAAGGATTCCTACGCGCCAAGGTCTCGCACCACCTCCCTAAGTCATCATTTAACAGCTTCCAACACCAAGGGGAGAGAGATCTTAAAGAATCATCAATCTCCTTCTTCACTCAAGGCCTAAAATTGATGAACTATTTCTTCTCTTTGCTTTCACTAAGGCGGCAAATATAACCAAATATTATACATGTTTTATATACAAAGAAACTCTGGCTCAGGAAAGTAGTCTGCCCCAAGGTCACTGAGTGAGCAGAGACCAATTTAAGGGCTCGTGATCATCTAGTCTGCTTGGTCATACCTGGTTGCGACATCCACAGAATCCACATCATTGCCATAGATGAGTGGGTTGAATTCAGTGGAAGGTGTGGACTGCAGGTCATTCGAAGGCCTTCCCAAGAGAAGGGGGATCTCCTGGCCCTCATGGAATTTCTCCAGATTGAGGATGGGCTGGGTGTTGAGACTCATGCTGGCGAGGGCCTACGGAACAAGAAATCCCTCATAGAAGGCAGATTCCCGGGCGGCTAGCCAATCTCATCTCCTAGGAAAGAGGCTTCATCTTTGAAATAAGAATCCAAATATTTTAACCTTTAGAAAATAATCAGAATTACGTAGATCTTCAGCTTAAGCCAACCTGGCTCAAGGCAACTTGATTAAATCTGAAGTCCAAGGTAATAGTTTTCAAATTTATTTTAGTCACAAAATCTTGTTTTTCAATTGAAATCTATGTGGAAATACAAACAATTGAAACATGTAAAAGTAGAGCTGCTCTGAAGGACATAAGGAACCCAGAGCCTCACATGATCAGCCCCTAAGAGGCTCTATGGGGTAGTTTGAAAACCCCTGGTCTAGGCCAGCAGTGCTTGTTAAATGTTCATGGGCTTAGGAATCACCTGCGGATGTGGTTAAAGTGCAGATTCCGATTTAGCATGTCTAGGGTGATTCTGCACTTTTAAGAAGCCCAGGTGATGCTAATGCTGCTGGTCCATGGACCACACTTTGAGGAGCAGGGGTAAGAACACAGGATCAATGAGCCCAAGGATTTTAGCTCCTACAAACATTAAAGTACAATTCCACATATCAACCTATTTCATTAGTCATACTAAAGCAGTCATGAAGAATGAAAACACCACAAAGGAAGACAGCTAGAGAACTTTCTGAACTTGCAATCCTCACCAGACTCTGCAGCAGCAAGATATCATATTACATCAGCATTGAGGAAGCAAGTGAGAGGGATGATACAAAATGACCCATTTAAACCCAAATAGACATCATCCAGAGGTACTGCTAAGTAACTCAGACAACACAGACAGAGATTCCTGAAGACCCTTCACATGAGAGCAGGGATTCCTGAAAAGAAATACAGAGCTATCTACGGGGGTCCTACATCACACACACAGCAGGGCAAACGAAGGGGGGCCTCGTCGTGTGTTACCTTTAGGTACTGTGTTCAGCATGCAGAAGAAGAAGAAAATCAATCAATGAAAAATTCATTTCAAGGATTACTCAAAGGAATTTTTGAAGAAAGGGTTCTATAGGGACTTAGGAATCAATTCAAGAGGAAAAAATAAAACAAGCCAGACTGTCTAAGCCACTAACTCCCTCCCTCTCTATAAGACTCAGAGAACAATCCAAGGCCATGAAGAATGGCAGACGTGACAAGAAACAGAAAGAGAAGGGCTAATTTATACAACATTATAAGCATTAGAGGGTGGGAGGGCAAACAATGAATAAGAAGGAATCTAAAAAGCCCTTTCTGGGATCCACCCTGCCACCCAGAAATGGAATACACCTCTTCTTAAGCCCACCCCAGGCTAAGAAAATCTACTCCACTGGGGTCTGAAAGGAAACTGGCCCTGACAACAGCTGCCTGCCTCCTGCAGCAGCCACTGCTCCTCCTCCTTTTCTTCTTTCTTCACTTACCTGCTTTAAATGTTTTTTCAGCTCTAATGATTCTGGTTCCGGCAGGATAGGCAGCACTTCTGCATTGGTGGGGGCAACCACCTGCACCAGAAAAAAGATAACAGGCATGACCTTAGAATTAACTGCTCAGGAGTTTCTTTTACATAAGGGTCAGTAAGAAGAATAGGAAGTTGTATACACAATGTTATTATTTACAGGTGAATACATACATTATATACACACATATAGAAGATATACATATACACATGTATATCATATACGTACACACCTGAAAGGAAATATACCTAAACGTTATTGGTGACTATCTCTAGATAATAGGTTTTTATTTATTTCTTTATACTTACTTGTATTTTCTAAAGTTTTACAATGAACACATATAAGGGCTTCCTACGGAAGTCTGAATGTACTCACACTGCAGAAAGTTAATATACATTTTTTTTAAGTCTGCACTGAAAGACAGTTTCTTACTAAAAACTATATTCCAAGAAAACCATCAGATGATCTACACCATATGTAATGGTCCCACAACCACAACTACCCTACTGCTCTTGCAAGATGTGACGGAGCACTTAACTCTGGCAAAACTAAATTCTGTAACTCTTTTTTATTTTATTTTATTTTTTTAAAGATTTTATTTATTTATTTTACCCCCAAAGCCCCAGTAGATAGTTGTATGTCATAGTTGCACATCCTTCTAGTTGCTGTATGTGGGACGCGGCCTCAGCATGGCTGGAGAAGCGGTGTCTTGGTGCGCGCCTGGGATCCGAACCCGGGCCGCCAGCAGCGGAGCGCGCGCACTTAACCACTAAGCCACGGGGCCGGCCCAAATTCTGTAACTCTTTGTGTCCTAACCAAGGGCCTATTTAGCCACTAAAGTAAAAACAGCATTTAAAAGAAAGTTGTTTCAATGAGTCTCACAATAGAAATCACCCACAAACTTAGGACCTTCCTAGGAGTAATCTAGAAAAACAGAACTCAATCCTATTCTAGACCCTACAACGCCTCAGCCAAGAACCTCACCCTATTGCTGTCCAGATCCACTAGCCACACATCATCAGGCATTTTGAAGTCCAGTTTGTAGAGGAAGAAACTGGCAGGGACCCCGATAATGTACGGGGTTGGAGCCAACAGCAGCTGTAGAAAGAATAAAGAAGGTAAGAAACAAAAACAAAACCTATTGTGACCACTTACCGAGTCAGCGTTTTTCTAGATAAGGAAATGCAGGTCCACAATCCCTTTTCCAAAACCCTCGAGGGTAGACATGTTTCAAAATTTGGGATTTCTCAGATTTTAGAAAGGTAACAGTCATATTCTGTACGTTATGTAACACCTGCAGTGTTGTAGCCAGTATCACTAACATTAACTGTGATAAATAAAAACCATAAATAGCGTAAGTTTTGCCATCAGATCAGTTCGAGTCAGGTCAGATTTTACAGACAAATAAGTTATGATAAGGGATTGAGGACCACTACTGATTTACAACTTCTTTGGGCACTGAGCCTTCTCCTTTGGAGCTGGACTGAGTTGTAAGACAGAGGGTGACAAAGCCAGAAGACACCCTGAGACTCACCTGCTCTGCCGATGCCATGCAGGTGGGCAGCAGTGGGATAACAGGAAACATATACTCCAAGGGGTAGATCATTGCCACAAACGCCATCACAGACATAGAGAGCGCGTTGTAGTCTCGGGACTGTAGCACCACCTGCCACGAGCAACACCATAAGGATCACTCAACAGCATAAATAAAGGTTATGACAAAACAGCTCCAACACCACAATTTAATTTCTGTTTCACCGTCTATGGCTCCGGGAGTTTAATTTCCACAATTCCCACTGCCCCACGTGCCACTCTGCCTGCCACCTCCCAATTCAAGCACTGTAGTAAGCCTCCCTGGAATCACTCCCTTACCTTCCTAGTTCTTGCACCCCCAACCCCAGGACCGCTCACCAGAACAGAACTACTGGTACTTCCAGAGAATTAGGTCAGCATAGTCAAGGATAATTCAACTGAGTGGCAAGCCCTCTGAATATATCCCACATGATACCAGTCCCTTAATTCAATCCCCACCTACTGAGTAGCTGCTCTATACCTGGTACTGTGTTACCTCCCGGAGACAAAATGATGAAAAAGATGTAGTCCCTGTCCTCAAAGAGCTCATGGTCCAGCCTCTGCCAGATCTCAAAGCCCCTTCCCTAGAAGGGTCTAAAAAGCTGGCCCTCTCACCTTGTGCTCTAACAGGATGCAGGTTAGCACCTGAAGACAGGCATCCACACCCAGAAGTTCCAAGGGAAGGTGCAGCGGGAAATCCACTAGGGTGAATCGAGAGGGGTCTGGAAGAGCAAAGGTCAGAGCTTGCTGGAACTCCTGGGGCAGGACCTCAATGTCTACTCGCTTCTGCCCGGAGACGGGTACTGGGGAGCGCAGCAACCGATAGATCCAGGCCTCAATCTCTCGAAGGTCATGCAGAAGGGCACTTGACTTCTCCTCCACTAGCAGTGATCCAGTAAAGATGCGCCACATGGTGTCTCTGAGGAGCAGACCACAGGAAACAGACACATAAGTACCAGGAGCTGATACCCCACTGTGACCCAATGTAATATAATGATGACAATTGGAAAAGCTCACTCTTTGGGCTCAGCTAGAACCAGAGGTATATACAAGAGGAAGAATAAGTGCAAAAATGTATACATAGCAGGACTTATCATCCCGCCCGCCACGAAACATCCAATTCCCCAGCATCCCTCCGAACACAATTATAGTAAGAGGTCTAACCCTGCAGCAGTCTTTGCTGAGTGAGGACTGACATAATATGCCTAAATAGGTCTGAAGGACCTTAGGTTTTAGAGGCAACTTCCTGCACCCCTCACAGACCAATGTTACCCCATCTCTAAACGCTTCCCCTCTCTCCTGAGCGTCAGCGGCAAACCACACCTTTGTATGCCTCGCGGGATGCCCAGTTTCTTGCCCAGCAGTCGCTCACTACAGCAGTCCACCAGACGTTTGAGGGTATAGAGACACTCTCGGAAGGTGGAGAAGAAGGGGTAGTGGCTAAGCACGCACAGGGACGTCAGAGTACTGTTGCGGGACCGGCTCCCCGCCTTGGCCCGGCGTTTGCCCCGAGGAGACTGGTTCACATCCGGGGTGGAGTCGGCACTGGGAGGCTGCAGGGACGAGCCACTCTCCGAGCTCTCAGTGCCAACCTCTTCTGAGGCACAGGCAGCACGGGGTCCTTCCTTGGCACGGGACCCTGCCCCACCCTCCCCCTTTTCCTTAGGCATTCGCTTTTGGAAGGAGCGGTAGAAGTTAACACAGATGCCATAACGCGTGACTCCAGTGTCCTTGTCAGTGAGGGTGAAGACAAAAGAAGTGTCGTCCCGCAGGCTCATGCGCCGCTGCCGCACACTCAGACAGCCCTCTGGCTGGCAGAAGAACACCACATCCGGGGGCAGGGGAAACTCAGCGTGATCCTCCAACGGGTATCGCCGCAGCAGTTCAGGAGTCTGGGCCACGCTATCGCTGCTCGGGTGCCTGAGAATACAAAGACAAATTCAGCAGCCTGAAGGAACAAGAGGCTCTTTCAAATGTAAACCACAGGCAAGAAATAAATCTCAAAATACAGTGTAGGATAGAGTAACCTAACTGCAGGACCTTGGAAAACATGAGTGCTGCTGGCCACATTTAGCTGGTAGGCTAAATGAAGTCTGCACTGTCATGAAGACACCTATCCGGAAATGAAGGGAAAATGGCAACAATAAAACGATCACTAACACCTTAAGATGATTAGCACCTTTCAAGGTGTATTAGCTAATGAATGACCAAAAGAGCATAGGTAGGTAGAGAAGGAACACAATGTACTTTTCCTTTTTACAATATAAGAAAACTGGGGGATATAGAGTATATTTGCTCAAATCACAAAGATGCTACTTAAGAGCAGAATTTTGCTCTCTCTGTTCCTTCACCCCAATACTCTCAATCCACCTGACGGTGTTGTTTTCACTACTGGCATCAAGGTTCCTATCAGGGTAAAATAATAGGGGAAGAATGAGACATGCAAAGCAATGTGGAAGCAGGGAAGGGGAATAATTACACATTTTGTGGCTACCTTAGATGACAAGACAAAAATTAGTCTCTTCTTGGTTACCTGGCTCCCACAATCACTAGATAGTCAAGTAATCGAGGACAGAACTTCTTCTTTTGCACCATGGTTCCAATTCATCAGTTCATCTCAGAAAAACTTCAAGGCACCAAGCAAGGAGTCAATGTTCCCAGGAGGAATTCTGATATTATCTGAAAATCTAAGTCTAAAAGGAAAAAAGCACTGATAAGATCCACTGCTGTGCACAAGGGACACATCCCTCTCAGCTTCATCCCAGCCAAGGGCATAAGTCAGAAGGTCTTCCATTTTAGTACTAAAGATAGGAGAACCTGACACTTTTCCTAGCCTGGAGCTCAGTCCAGGCTTATGAGCTCACAGAGTCAAATGTCAAGAAGTAGGACAAATAATGGCTCACCTCCCCCTCCCTACAAACCAGCTCATTTCCAGCCTCACCCCTGGGGCTCTGTTTCTGAAAAACAGGCCCAATTAGCCTAATCTGGACTCGGTCCTTAGGATAACAAAAATTAAGTCATTTTTAGGATTGCTGCAGGGTGGATCAGGCTCAAACCAGACTCTCTAATCAGCACTAATCTGCACTCCTAGCTCTAGATGGAAACCTAATTATTCTCTGTTTCAACATTCTGCATTCAGCTTGATGTGAAACTACCACATAGATTGTATAGTTAATTGCACTCAGACAATAACGACAGCTGGCTACTCTACCCCGTGCAATCTCAAATGAAGAATATCTATGCCCCAATTGCTTCATCTAAACCATTTTTCTCCCCTTTTCAAGCAAGAAAGGGGCCCAGTGGCTACTGCTACTAGCTCTGCCCTTGGTGCTGAATCCATCTTTCTCCTCTATTCTGTTCCCAGGATGGGAATCAGTAACACAATACACACAGATGAGGCCTTGTCCTATATCTTACAAGATTTCTGCAAGGACAGGGAGAGGTGCTCAGAAAAACTTCTAAACCATAATCCAAAAATTAAGAAAAGCTTACACGGTCTGAATTATAATTTATTTCCTATCAGGTCTCCATACACTTCTCTAAATGAAATGTTTCACTCAACTATAAGGCTATTTTCAGTGCTTCTAAGATTTCACCTCTGAGCTCCACACACAGCCATACTAAGACCTTGTTCACTATACACACAGAGAGACTCTCATTACACTCATACACACACACCACTCCCTTCTTTGCTGCTGCGTGCACTCCCATACACACAGACATACACGCTCCCTGTATGCTTAAGGCCCTACTTGATTTAGATAACGAGTAGAAGTTCTATTTAGATAACGAGTAGAAGTTCTATCTTTTTTCTCTTCTACTTAATAATAAAAAAGACCTATTTACACACCTCTCAAATCCTCAAAATACTGCCCCCTCCTTTCTCTTGCTCCCAGTAGAGGACCTGCAGGTAATAGGATTCAGTTTTGTCTCCATAGCGACTCTGGCTCCCAGCACTATTTATAGCAGAGCCACAGCTCCTCCCCTGCTTGGTGACCGCAAAGTGCTAGCAGCTGCTACTCCAGAGTAGGCCGGGGCCCATAACAATTCATTCTCCTTGGATATGGAGACACCTCTTCCACCGACAGCACCTGCTAATTATTAGGTTATCTCCTCCCCCTTCTGTCTTTAGTTTGCACTTTGTCCTAATTCCAGATTTTGACAGAGATATCTCCTTTCCACACAACCAAAACCAAGTTTCCAAGCATGCCATATGCTCATTTCCAGGCATCATTACCACCCAAAAAGTCCTTTGGTTCTCTCCACTTCTGTGGAGTCATGAGCATCCTGCAGAAGGCAGGGCACTGTTACAGAGCTGAGCTCAGCTCCTCCCAGGCAGAATGAGAAGGGGAGGGAAACACAGAAATGAAATGGGAGATTGGTAAAAGCAAAACTCATTCTATAAACAATTATGTGGAAAATGCCTAGGGTGAGAGCCAAAGTATCTTAAAATAAAACAGAATTTACAGGACCAGAGCTCAAGGCTAAGCCTTGAAATCTCTTTACGTTGAAAATCAGGAGCCCTTTCTTGCCTAAATCTCAAAGATCACACCCAAAGCATCTTCTAATACATTAGGCATCAGACTCTACTCTTGGTGGGATCTCAGCCTCTCTCCACTGAGAATTATTTGATAAAACTCAAGTCATTATCCTCCTCTATAGTGCTCATCTCCCTCCAGAGCCACAACGACCCTGAGATCTCGTGACTATTCTAGTCACTAGTGATAGGATAGATTTTTAGCCACAATTCATATCTCATTAATAGCCAGTGCCTTCAGTTATTCAGATTGCAGAGATAACCAAGGCTTTTCTTCCCCTTCTCTCTCCCTTTCCTCCTCATGAAGACCCTAAGTCCTCTAACACCACCTACAACTCACACTCCATCTTCGTATCCACCCAGGCTCAGACTCTGCTTCCTGCCTCAACCATATTTCCTAACGTGGAGCCCCCGGCTCCTAGCTCCTATATTGCAAAAGCATCAAGCTCAAAACGCATACCTATCTGCTCAAGTCCTACATCACCATCCACACCATCCAGATGCCGATTTAGAATCCACAGACCTTGAAGTTATCTCTGTCTTTTCAACCTACAAATGGCCACGTTAACCTATCTTTTGGATTCATCCCTCGTTTTGGGCAGGATGTCATAGTAAAACCACAGGAACCGGAGAGCGATATGACATCTTTGCTGACGTGAGCATAACAGGAGACTCTCGCCCTCCTCCCCCTCCCCAGGCAGTGACCTTGCAAGCGCATCAGCACAAACTGGTCCAGCGCGGGGGAGAATGAGAGGAAGGAGGCAGGCCATAGGCAGGGTTGGGGAAGAGGGAAGGGCAGGCAAAGGAGGAAGAATTTAGAGATGCACGAGGATGGGGAGGGAAGCAGTTGCAGGAAAGATTAAACGGTGTCTCCACTCTCCAACAAGCCAATTATGAAACACCAAATTAAAAAAGAAAACAATTTTTTTAAAGAACAAAACGTGGTTCTCCAAACCCTAATCAAAAATTAGGCGCGCGCGCGCGCGCGCACACACACACACGCACACACACACGCAGACGCGCGCGCACGCGCGAGGTGCTTATCCTGGCTCCGGCCCGGGGCTGGACAGCTCTGCCCGCCCCCTCACCTGCTGGACAGTTCTCCCCAATCCCGGAACCAGCGCCGCCCGCCAACCCCGCAGGGAAGGAGCCCGCAGCCCGCACACCCTCGGCGGCCCGGTGCGCCCCGACTTCTAGCCCCGCCTCCTTCCCTACGGACCCCCCCCCAACCCGCTCGCGAGACCCCACGCCCCCTCACACTGCCTTAGGGCCTCCTCAGAGGCCCCTTCTCCTGTAGAGCTCCTGTTTCCTCTCAGGGCCGCAGGAGTGCTCCTAGAAGCCCAGTCCCAAATACCCCTCCAGGGCCCCCAGGGCCAGACCTTCCTACCTCCCGAGCCTCGGGGTACCGGGCAGGCCCGACCGGACGTCCCCCGGCAGCTGAGCGTCGGTCGCTCCCCGGCGCCGCTGCGAGCGCCCGCCAGTTCCGCGTCTGCACCGGGGGGCGCGTACCACTCTTACCCGGGGAGAGGGGGCAGGCGGAGGGGGGACCGGAGGCCGTACCATTCACCCCCGGGGGGACAGGGCTGCACCAAACCGGTGGAGCCGACCTCGGGAGAAGGGCGGCTACGCACACACCTATCCGTGTGGGAGTGGGAACGCTTTGGGGAGCGCTGGGCCAGCCCAGCGCCGCTGCGTGCCAAGGGGAGGACCCAAAAGAATACATTTTGTTTAGGTTGCGCAAACAGACTTTAATTCGACATGGTAATAGAGTCCATTTGGACGAAACGTGGGTTAATCTGGATGCGACTTCTCAAGATCAGCTGCCCCTGAGACTTTCCGACTGTCCCCCCACATCGCACCTCCCTCCCCCCGCACGCGATTTGGAAGTGCCCAGCCGCCTGGGCTGGAAAGCCTGCCGCCCCGGCGGTGGAGCCTACCAATTCAGGGGCAGCGGGGGGACTCGAGGCCGGAAGGTGGGGCCGCGGTATCACCTACACAGGGAGCGTTCCGAGGAAAGGGGGCGGGACTGGCACCGCGGTGCCCGCTGGGAAATGGAGTCCAGCCCTTTGGAGAGGCCAAACCCGAGTCAGGGCACCCTCCACCTGGCCTCATGGGACTTTTGTTCCTGTCCCACAGGGAGTGGCGGCCGGGAAAAGGGCCTCCTTTTCAGATGCCAATGGAAAAACTAAGGCATTATACGCAGGCACGCACACAATTGCATGGCTGAGGCATTAGTTCTGAAAACCCGACACCGACTCCCCCACAGAAAGATAACCCGAGCGCACTCGGATCATTCAGGGGGGAGGGGGCATCTAGCCTCAGCATCCCATTTACCCTCACGGAGGTGCCCTCTCACTGCCAAGGCTGTCATTTGACTTGCCTCCCTCCTCTGAGTCTGGAGGCGGATTTGAAAGGACGCAGGCTTCCCTCCTCAATGCCCGGCCCTCACCCCCAGTCCAGAAATTGTTTCTTATCCTGTATTCGTTTTGGTCTTCCTGCACAAACAGCGCCAGACCTATCAGCGAGGCGGCCCTGAGGCATGTATGGCCAAGCCGCAGAGTGACAGCAGAGAATTTCTCTTGCGGCGCTGTGGGGAAAATAGGAAGTGGTGGAGGCAGGATGGGCAGGGCCCTGGAGAACCTTGTGCAAAGTAGCCCCCAGGTTCGTCCGTTTTGTGGGGTCAGTACAGTCTCCGCATGGATCACAGCTTTAGCAGGACCCCCACCGCCCAGCAGCCACAAAACTCCCAACCCTTTGACTCTCCTTTAATGCCATATGAGGATCTCTTTTGCCCAGGTCCCAGGAATGTTTGCCCTTCTCAGTCTGCTCCTCCTCTAGGAGGCAGCCATGGGGCCTCAGCCATGCAGCCCAGAAAACAGAAGATATGGGGGAAGAACAGTCATTCATTCACATCCCAGATCTCAGAGAGCAGTGGTGGAAGCTTTTTGTCCTGCAGGCGCAGTGCAAACACTTGCTCTGAGTGGACGCTGCTCAGTGTCCGGAGGCTCACCAGTTTCATAAGCATCCGTGGGAACATCAGTCGGTCCTGGGGAAAGGAGAGGGATAAGTACAACCTTTGTCTCTCCTGAGAAAAGAGAAGCAAGGGGAGGGGAGTTGTGCAATAGGTAGAGAATTATCTGTGCAAGATGTACTCGGGAGGGATTCTGGAAGGGAAAGTAAGTGTGTCAGGGAATGAGCCTGTGGAGAGGAGGAAAAAGGGCACCATGGGGAGACTCACATGGGGGTGGTGGATGGAGACGTAAGCATGCAGGGCCTCCACATATGTGTGTTGCAGCCTCTCTACCTGGAGCTGGTCCTGCACGTTGGGCCGGTCTATAGGTCACCAACAGAGTTGAGGAGCAGGTCTGGCCAGGGTCTCAGTTGCATACCCCAAATCAGAACCAAAAAAGAGGGACCTGCCCCACCCAACTTCTCCCATCCCAAAGTAACAGAGCAAGGGCCTCCACTCCCACAACGCCTGCCCTGTGGGGCCCGCAGCCCTCCTCGGTGCAAGTCTCTTGCTCGTTTTCCCTCTTGCCCCTCCTCCACACCTGCAGAGAAGATGCTGATGGCAATGAGCAAAGCAAACTCAGCATCATTGAGTTGCAGCTCATTCATGGCTCTGGAGAACTCGAAGATGGGGTTGATGAACTCCACCTGCAGCCCTGGGGAGGAAGAAGAGAGGCTGGGACATGTGCCATGAGCAGCAGGAACTTCCTTCTCTCCTCCAACTTGTCAAGGAACTCAATAAGAAGTCTCCAGGGCTCTGTTGTGTAACTTTGGGCAGGTTTCTTAACCTCTCTAAGCCTCATCTGTGAGATGGGAAGCATATCTGAACTTATAAGACTGTTGTGATGGTTAAATGATAAAGCACGACTTAGCATTGGCGTGGCACATAGATGGTGCTGACATAAATGATAATAAGAATTCTGATTTCTTATTAGAATTCTTGAGGGCCCCACATTACTAGAAATAAAGGCACCTCTTATTTTTGTTTATAAAGAAGACTCACTGGCAATTGACCTTACTTATTTGAATACTAGAGATACATTTCATGTTTCACATTCCAAGGGGAACACAGCAATTTGGTTAAGGGTGTGGACTCTGGCGCCAGATTGCCTGGGTTTGAGCCCTGGCTCCACCATTTATTAGGCTGTGTGACCTTGGGTAAGTTATTTAAGCTCTCTGGGCCTTGGTCTTCCCATCTGTAAAATGGAGATAATAATAGTATCTACCTCATAATGGGTCCTTAGAATAATATGTGGAACATATGGTAACTAACATATAAGTATTTGTTAAATAAATAATAAATTTAAAAAAATAGAGCCAATCTTCTTGCTGAGGAGACTGAAGTGCAACAAACCGTGACCTAAAGTCAAGACATCTAGAGAACACTTCTCCCATACACTCTGTCAAAATCTCCCCACCCCACGCCGCCTAGGCTTTCTCAGATTTCTTTTAGGAACCATCTGCTAACTTTTCCATTCGAGGCCTCTTGATTAGTCACTTCCTGTACTTTCACCCTGATGTTTATCAAGCGTGTGTTGATCCATTTCATGGACAAGCCCCATTTGATAAAGCATTTCTTGGTGAGGTGTTGAGCCTCGAATTGTGCCGACCAGCCCCTTTGGAGAGAGAGGACAAAGGTCCCAGAGCTGGGTTATGCACCCTGACAGGGTCTGCTACTGCTCGCTGAATAACGCCTCCCTTGCGATCAGGCCACATCATTAGTCACCCACCATATGCAGCATGTGGTAGTGGATGCAGAGGGGGAGGGAGACCTGAGAAAAGAGCACCCCTGCTCCTTCTCCCCAAGACCTCACCAACAGAATGAGAAATGAAAGGCAAACAGGAGGCATCAGAACTGCTTATATAAATGGATCTATAAATAGGCACAGATTCAGATAGCACAAGTCCACAAGGGCTGAAGCAACATGCAGACATGAGAACTGGGAAGGCTCCAGAAAGGAGGATGCTACGAAGGAGGAAAAGGCCATGGTTAAGAAGGACTGGGATAATAACCATTTCAGGAAAAGGGGTTTGGTAGAGAAAGGGTGCAGGGCTGGGCTTTTAAAGCAGGAAAAAGTCATTAAGTCGCCCCTATTAGGTGCCCAGACATTCGGGCAGCACACCAGGCACTAGAGAAGGCAAGAGGTGCCAACACAGCCTCACCACGCCCTATAGTTAAGGGAGGCCTTCCTAGAAAGTTCACTGAGTGGCCTGTTTTGGGACAACAAGAGGCACCTGAGCTGGCCTGAGTCACTTGAAACCAGAGAAGACTTTATGAGCTCTGCTCTGGAAACCAGGACCTACTAGCCCCAAGAACGGAGCCAGCATCAGCCATGGTCTACAGTTGTTAGACTCCTTGCTCACCTGTTGAACCTTAGTTCTAATCCCTCAAAAACACCCTCAGCCTTCCATCCTTTCCCAAACCTGCTCCCATAACACAAACATTACCAGCAATTGAATAGGAGGAAACCAACACTGCTTAGCCTGCAAGCAAGTATCAGAGAGCAGCAATGTGAACTAATTCTTGGAGAAAATACTCCAGGTACAGGATGGGGACAGAAGCAGTCACTCTTATCCTAAAGCTGCCCCATCTGGGCACGTCTGCCATGTTTCAGCTCTGGTTGCATGGCTGATCAGAAAGAGCAATTGAAAAAGAGAAGGGGGAAATCAGTCCACGTGAGCCTTGAAGAGCACGTCTGAGAAAGATTTGTTATTGACTACAAGGCTCAAGGAGGTGGCTTTCAAGCTTTTTTTCCTAGCTGTAAAATCTTTCCTTTAAGCAAAATGTTACACAGAAGCACACTCTATAATGCAGATTTAAATGGAGCTTCTTGTTTGGCTAAAGTAAGAATAAAGGACATTTCTGTGCCTCTCTGTTTCTCCTCTAAGGTGACACTTCTGTGGAACTCCCCCCTCAGGTTCCTTGGAACACAGTTTGAGAACCACTGACCTAATGCACCAGAGGACAGGTGTCTATTAGGAGCAGTTGAGAGGGGCCTATCAACATTCCAACTTTCTGTCTTGGAAAAACAAGTGGGACCTTCCCTTTACAGACACCCAAACCTTGGACCTGTGGCTCTGTCGTCACTATGGGCCCCACGACAAAAAGCTTCTGTCCATCCCACCCAATTCTTTTGTGATCTTAGTTCTTACCTGCTTTGGCGAAGTCTTCCCGGTTATAACTGAAATCCTTGAGGAAGGTGATACTCTCACTCCCAGGGTTGTACCTCCGGGATGTCTCCAGAAGCATGACCTGCACACAGGTAGCAGACCTCAAATAGGGACTCCGAGGGAAGGCCAAGCCCCTCATCCCTACTTCCTGGTGGCTTTGGCTCCCCAGCTGGCTGTCTGCAGGCCCCTCCCACAGACAATCCCGCTCTGGTTCTCCTTCACCCCTTGGCCTGGCCTGCCACCTCGATCGCAGAGGTCTTCAGCAGGGCGATCTGGTCTTCCCGGCTGAGCTGCAGGAAGCCAGGCAGCTGTTTGGCGAAATCGACGATCTCCTGCACGGAGACGATGGCCAGCTCCGTGAAGTGGGCAAAACGTTGCTGCCGGGCCTCCCGGCTCTGGGGATCTGGTGCCATGGGCCAAGGCTACCCAGAAGGGCAAGGAGGGAAAGAACAAACCACTCGGAGTCGGATATCAAGAAGCCAGCTGGTGCTCTGGGCACAGCCACCTCTCCCCAGGTCCCTCAGTTACCGTGACTCGAAGCTGGTCAGAAAAAGAGCGTCTGTTACACTGTTGCTGGGCAGCCACCAGCTTCTCAATCATGCCCAGTTGCTCTGGGCTGAGCTGGGGCAGGACTTGGGGCTCTGAGGGCACCCTCGGGGGCACCGATGTGGCCTGAGCCTGTTCCTCCTCTTGCCGCTTCAGTTTCTTCAGGCGGATCTGTTCTTCTGACAGGACACCTAAGGACAGAGCCAGATGTGAGGAGGAGAGAAGAGGGAGAGACTGGAAGCAAGGAGGGGGCAGAGGGGTAGTTTGAGTTTCCAGGAAAGCAGAGAGCATTGGGTAAAAGGAAGGAAGATATTTTAATCCACTCTTAGGTCCCATGTTGGAAAGCCCTGTAGGCTCATTTGCCTGTTTACCCTCACACCCTGGCACCCACATGTGCCCTCTTTCCCCGACTCCTGTCCCCAGACACTCACACTCCTCCCGCATGCCGGCCTGGCGGCATTTGCGAAGGCGACACTCCTGGCACTTGCGACGCATGTAGGTGTCCATGGGGCAGTGGCCCCCGCTGTGGCAGATGTAGCGGGCCCCTTTGATGACACTGCGGCGGAAGAATCCTTTGCAGCCCTCACAGCTCAGCACGTTGTAGTGGAAGCCGGAGGCCTTGTCCCCACACACACTGCACAGCTCGTTCCCCAGCATTTTGGGGGCTGGCCCCTTTTTCCGCTTTTGTGGACGGAGCTCTGGATGCAGGGAAGAGCCTTAATGTTCTTCTCCAAGGAAAAAGCTTGGTGCCCAGTCAGCCACGGCCCTGGGCACTCAGTGACCTTCGTTCCCTTCATTATATGAAGTCTAATCTTTCTATTACAAGAGAGTAGCGCTCATATGCCAAGTGCCATTATGCACTAGGTACTGTCTGAGCCCTTTGTATGCATTGATCCTTACAACAACCATAAGAGATAGGTACTATTATTATTTCCATTTTGCAAATAAGGAAACAGCCTCAGAAAGGCCTAAGGTAGAGAGAAAATTTACACTCATCACTCAGGCCTAGTTGACGCCAAAGCCTTTTCACTTAACCATGATCTTATAAAGAGCCCCCAGGTACCCCCCCACACACACAGATCCAGGGAGCCCTGACCTTCTCCAAATCCAGCAGCTCCTCACCTGTGGACTCTGGAGGGGCCTCCACCCCGGGGAGCAGGGCTGTGGGCTCTGCTGCCTCCAGCCCCACCCCCGAAGTGCCCCCAGTAGATTGAGGCATGCTGGCTTCCTCCCTGAGGTTGCAGCTGCTGCCTCCCAGCTCCTGGCCACTTGCATCTTGTGCATCTGGCTCCCACAGCTCCACTGCAGAGTCTGAGCCCCAAAAGAGAGGCACAAGGGAGTCTCAGGTCCCTCCTCATCCACTTTCCCAGGGTCCTCCTGGGAAACTGCAAACTTATCTCCACCCCCAGAGGGCAGCAAAACGTTGGTTCAGGCTTTGGGACCCGGGGGTCTGTGTGGGCTCCAGGGCTAGTCACTTGTAGACCCCTGCACCTCAATATTTTAAATGAGGGTGTCAATCTTTGTCCCCTTGAGGGGCTGACGTGCAACTATTTCAGAGATCAGACAGAACTCTTCAAAGCCAGAGCTGGGCAAGTACCGGACATGCCAACCCTCCCCAGCAGCAAGCCCAGATGATTGAGAAGGACTGGCTGGTGTCCATAAGGGCCAGGCACCAGAACCTGGGCAGAGGTGGTGTGGGCAGAAGGAGGCAAGCAATACCAAGAATGGCTCTGGACTGCTCTCCGGGGGAGGGCAGAAGGGAGGTAGTGAAGGAGGCTGATTCCTGTAAGAGAAGAGGAGCTGGGGCCTGGGCTCAGGGGAGAGGACTGGAGTGAAGAAGCTTACCAGGAGAAACATCAGGCACAGGGGCCTCCAGCCACAATGACATCTCTTCCCGGAGCCCTGGACATTACCAAGGGACTGTCCTGCAGGAATGACCCAGGTTACACTCGTCCAGAACTGGGGTCCCTTCTGGCCTCAGCGACCCTCTCCTCCTGATCTTGCCTTTTATCAGTACTAACATGTCAGCTAACATTTACTTGCCATATATATATATATCAGCCTGTGCTAAGGCTTTACATGCCTTCCTTACAATATCCCTATGAGGTCAGGTCTATTCTTAAGCCCATTTTACACATGAGGAAACTGAGGTTCAACAAGATTAAGTAAACTGCCTATGGCCACACAGTTAGGGAGTGGTAGAGCCAAGACTCCAACTCTGGTCTCTCTGACTCCAAAGACCAGGATCTCAACCACCATGGCACCTTTTCTCCCCAGGGATCCCTCCAGGCCATGAGGGAATGTTTGGGCACATCTGCCCCACTTCTGTCAGAGCCCCTTCCCCTTCACTCCAGCACTGGGGACAGCCCGAGTTGGCCAGGACCAGGACACGGAATCGAGGCTCATTCCACTCAGTAAGACACACTACTTGTTAGACAGCCTCACTCCTGCCACTTTCCAGGGTCCCAGCACAAACCTCTTGCCTCCAAGAGTCACCCCAATTCACACACAGGACCTCCTCTGCCAGCCCCCCTCAGAAGCTATTCTGGAACCTAAATAGAATCCTGTCACTGCCTGAGCTTCCATCACTATCATCATCCTTCACTTCTCCCCAGAGACCCTTTTCTAAGAGCCATAGGACACCCCCCCAACCCCAAACACACACACAGCCCCGGACCAGTGCTCGGAGCAGACCCACCGAATGCCTAGGCCGCCAGACTTCCTGGCTGGGGCAGTCTCTGGAGCCCCCTTGCTGGGAAGGGAGGATGGTGCAGTCCCTTGTCCAGAGGCCCCGGCAGCTGAGGAGCCGGAGCTGATCAAGAGAAGGGCCGGAGCCCAGGGAAGTAATGTGTGTTGGGGGGGGGGGTGCTGAGGGGAGGGACTCCCAAAGGGTCGGGCCACCTCTCCTTCCTGCCCAGCGGACCGGAGAGCCGGAGCCGACCAGCCGACCGACTGGAGCCCTGGCCTCCTTGCCCCCGCCCACGGGGCAGCTTCCCCACCACGCTGACTCCTCCCCAGCCGGCCACCCCCTCAGCCCAGCACCACCCCTGCCCCCCTACCCCCAGCCACGACAGTCTGCATTTCCCTGCCCAGTTCCACATCTCTCCCCTTCCTCTCCTCACCCCGGCGGCTCTTAGCTGCTTTTACAAAAGGACTGCCTCCCAGACACCCCCATCCCAATCCCGGCAGCCTCCAGAGTTGTTCCCTCCCCTCCATAGGCACTTCGCGGAGCAAAGGTCCCAGCACGGCCTGGAATTGCAACACTGAGCCCCAGCCTGCTTTCCCAGCCTCCCTACTCCTCCCCTGCCCCTGGGAATGGGCCAGGCAGCTCTCCCCACTAGCTCCAGGCCTCAGCCAAACTGGCAGAAGTCCAGGGGAGTAGAAAGGCAGGTGCTGGGCCTTCTAAGGAGTCTCTGAATGTGGTCCCTGCGGGGGCCACACAGACTGGAGGAGGCCAAGAGAGAGAGGGACTGGTAAGCAGTTGGCTATGAGCAATGGCTGGCCCTAGATGGGGTCGGGGTGAAGACTGTAGACCCAGGTACCAGCCCAGGATGGACCTGCGAAGGTATGCAGGTTCCCTCACCTGGGAAATGGTTCCATTTGCAGTGATGGAGGGCTCTATCCAGCAGCTACTGAGACTAGAGCTGTAGCCTTCCTGCCCCGTTGCCTGGAACATAAGATCCATCCCTGAATGTAGACACCACATTTTATTGATTTCATCTCCCCCTCAGCCCCTGGAACAGGGCATGGCATAGAGTAGGCAACAGAGTAGGTACTGGGGTCCTGTTTGTTGAATGAATAAGTAAACAAGAAAAATAATATGATCCTCTTCTATCCTATACTCGTTAGCTCCAGTCAATTTCATCTCAGCAATGTTGGTTTAGCGTTTGGGCTCTGGGCTTAGATTTTGGGTTCAAACGCTGGCCTTGCCTCTGCCTCTTATTAGCTGTGTGATTTTGATTAAGCAAGTTACTTAATGTCTCTGAACCTCTGTTTCCCCATCTCTAAAACAGGAATAATAATAATGTTTTTTGCCACATAAGGTTGTCATGAGAATTAAAAAACATATCACGGTACAATGTGTGGCACATAGTAAGTGTTCCAGAAACGGTGGCAGTTACTACCTTTCCAATCCTTTCAGCTACGGATCTTCCTGTCACCTTGAATCTGTGCGTTGTTAATCTTCCGAGTGCTTGTTTCCATACACAGACCCCTCACTATCTCTGTTATCCTTAGAGCCGCCCCGGGAGGGAGGCAGGGTAAATATCATAAGCTCTCTTTTACAGAGAACACTAAGCTCCCGGGAGAGCCTTTTCCAGGACCGCACACAGTGAGTAGCCGAGCTGGGATCAGCATCCAGATGTCCTCACTCCAGTGCCTGTGCTCTTTGCTTCTCCTGTGTCCGAGTCCAGGGTACTCGTGTCTTGCTGCCTCTCAGGTCTGCTGGACCAGTGAAGTGCTGAGATGGAAGAAGCTGGGGCTGGGGGGCTGCAGTGGGAGCCCTGGGGATGCTTCAGCCCAGATGTGGGGGGCGAGGAGCTAAGGTTACTGCTGGTTGTTCACCCCCTGCCCCACTCCCAGTTTCCTGCTCACAGGCTCTTCCTGTTTTGCTATGAACTCCGGTTCCCATGGGCCCCACATTAAAGCATAGAAGGACAGGGGGCCAGGGCAGGCAGCCAGAGAGATCGAAACAGAGATGAACAGGGCACCAGGGAAGAGGAGAAGAGAGGGAACAGGAAAGAGTAGACAGAGGGTGTGCGAGAACAGGATAGGAGAAGGGAAGGGAAAGCAGAAATAGAAAAGGAGCTTCGTGAAAGATGGGAGGAAGCACAGGGAGGGGCAGGGGGAACAGGCGGGCCCCGGGGAGCAGAGACTAGAGAAGACAGCAGGCTGGGTGGTGTTGCAAAATCTGCCCATGTATTCATTTTCACATTTCAGAAAAGCCCCTCTTGACATCCCCCATCTCCAAGTTCTGCCTCCAGCTTTGCTCTTGTTCCCTCTCATCACAAGGTCATCCCTTCACGAGGCCCCCACCCTGGTCTGGGCACCTCTGAGTCATGAGCACAAAGCTCTCCATTCCTCTTACATGTGTTCCTCCCCCAATTTTCACAAGGCCCCAGATGTCTTGGGAAAGTAGAAACCAGGGACTCCAGCCCCTGGGAAACTGGAATTGTTCTGTCCCAGCGCTCACATCATCGACCCAGCTCCCTCCTTCGCCTGTCCCCATCCCCAGCAGCTCCAACACAGAAGCATAGTCACAGATGTCACCGAAACACCTGGTTACAAGGAACTTAGGATGTAACCTTGGTCTGATGACCTATCTTCTGGTGTTGGGAAAAGCCTCTCTCATCCCCTCCTGACACTCTAGTCTCCCCACAGCCCAGGGCCCAGGACCACACAGAAGCTTGGAGCCCTCTGACCCAAGCCAGAGCCAGCTGCTGAACAAGTAAGTGGGTCAGGGCGCCATCTTCCCCAAGCCAGGGAGTCATTCTCAGCCTTAAGTAGAGGAGAAGGGAGCATTACCAGTGCTTTACTGTCAGAGCCACCCCTTCAGGTTACAGGGGTTCAGGAGCCTCCCCACATGAAGACCAAAACCTGTTGGTGATATCTCCATAGAGTTTCTGGAGACCAACCATGGGACTTCTCTCTCGAGCCCGGTCGAATAGAATAGGCAGGTGATCTGCAGCTGGAATCACATGGCCCACTCTGCCAGATCCACCCCCACCAGCCCACAAGAGGTGTTAGGTGAAAGCCTCTCAGTCCCATGGGGCCTTTCCTATGTGTCCCTGGCTCCTAGAGGAGGCAACATGCCTGGGAATACCTTTGGGGATCTTCCAAGTCACATTTCTGACCCCCAGAAACTCTGGCGACTTCTCCTTGTAGGAAGAGGAACCTTGAAGCAAAAAGACGAGCATTCACCAGCCCAAGGTTGTATGCGCTACTGGATAACACCCCTCCCCTCCCGGAAAGCACTCGAATTCCCATAAAGCAGGCCACAAGGTACGGTTTGCAGGGATGGACAGGGACAGCTACTTCTTGCTCCCTCCTTCACCGTTCTGGAAAGGTGCAAGGTGTGGTGGTCATCTTGCAGGCCACTCCAGTGACTTCTGCCCAACCTCCCAACCACAAGATAGAGAAGAACCCAGGAATTCCTGAGTTCGGAGATGATACAGAAGGCAGGAAGAAGAAAAGTAACATTGACATAGGCCCTACTACATACACTTATCTTTCCGTGTATTATTTTACTTAACCTCATATGTAACCCTAGGAGATGGTTACTAGCAAGGGGACAAATATCAAAGAGCTGACTCAAAAGCTCAAACTCAGACTAACAAACAAAGCACCTCACTCCATTACACAAAACTGCCTCCCCAGATGGGAAAAATGGTTAACTCACCTGAATTTAGGTTCACATCCGCCAACACACAGTATTGCAGTGGTTTCCAAACCTGGCCTCATTTTCAGAGATTCTGATTTATTTGGTCTAGGGTAGGCCCACATATCTATCTATCCATCCATCTACATGTCTATTTTTCTTTTGGATCTGTAGTTAGGAACCAATGTGTGGGGACCACAAAAATCTTCTGGTATAAAATATGTGGAAGTTGGGGGTCAAGAAACCAGGGCTCAGCTCTTGGCTGTACCATGTACTTGTGGTGTAATTCTCACCCTTCCTGGACTTGCTTCTCACTATAAAAACTGAAATAACATCTGCTCCATCAATTCCTCCTACATGGGATACTTGCAGGCACAAAGAATACAGACATACTTGAGCAAGTGGGAAGAAAAGCAAAAGATGAATTTGAGGGATTTTTCTTCTACTTGCCAAAATTTAATGAGCCCAAGATTTACATTCTGAAATCACAACGATCTGGCTAGTTTGCAAGGAGAGTAGGAGAAACATTAAAACAAAACACTCAAAAACTCCCACTAATACACAGTATTTTACCAATTAGCCAAGCCCCATTCAACCCCACCAATGTGAAAAGGTTTCCTTTGTTAGAAATCTCTTTATTGAAGGTATTTTGGGGCCACCGAATATAGGTTAGCAACGCAGTTTGAGCAGCCTGCAAGAAACAGCCCATTATAAAGACTATTTTGGGGGCCAGCCAAGACTATTTTGGGGGTGGCGCAAGCGGTTACATGCGTGCGCTCCGCTGTGGCGCCCCGGGGTCCGCTGGTTCCACCCCGGGTGCGCACCAAAGCACCACCTGTCAGGCCATGCTGTGGCAGGTGTCCCATATAAAGTGGAAGAAGATGGGCATGGATCTTAGCCCAGGGCCAGTCTTCCTCAGCAAAAAGAGGATTGGCAGATGTTAGCTCAGGGCCGATCTTCCTCACACACACAAAAAAAGTCTATTTGGGAATCAGAAAACTAGAGTTTTAATTCATTCTCCTAAACTGTGTGACCTTGGACAAGTAACTTCCTCTCTCTGGGTTTGTTGCCTTATCCAAAAAGTAAGGGGACTAGGCTAGATCAGGGATTCAGAGATGTTGATTTATGAAGCCTATGGGTAGTCTTTGTGAACTTCTTGGCATTATATGCAAAATTCCATTTATGTGTTTTTATGCGTGTGAATATTTTTCTGGAGGAGAGGGGACTAAATTTCCATCTCATTCATAAAGGGGCTTGTGATTAAACAAGAAGGTTAAGAACTATTTGGATACCCAGGCTTCAGCTCTCATTCTATTCATTCCTCCATAACAACTCGGGAAGCAAGTTTAGATCCTGAGGTATACATAAATAATTGAATCTGAAGTCCTAGGGCAAGATAATGACTCTGCTTCCTCCCATATAGTTCTTTCGTATTTATTGATTGATTGATTTTTCCCCCAAAGCCCCAGTAGATAGCCGCATGTCACAGCTGCGCATCCTTCTAGTTGCTGCGTGTGGGACGCGGCCTCAGCATGGCGGGAGAAGCAGCCCGGCCGTGTGCGCCGGGGATCCGAACCCAGGCCGCCAGTAGCGGAGCACGCGCACGCAACCGCTAAGCCACGGGGCGGCCCCCTCCCATATAGTTCTGATCAGGTTGTATTTCCCCAACGATTTGAGGTAATTTGCTCCTAGTGGACAGATCTGAATCAAAGCATCCCAAGGACCTACTGATTTGACCTCCTGGAGCTGAAGTCACTCCAAGCTCAGAGTCACAAAGCCCTGAGGCCAAATTGGCTGCACCGGATCCTAATGGTCAATGCCAAGAGGGCCTCTGATTCTGCGGAATCCCCACCTACTCCCACTTGATATACCCTTCCCCTTCCCCCTATATATCTCCCCGCTGGTCTGAAATTCCTCCCCTAGCGATTCATTGCTTTGGTTTTGCAAAGTCTGAACATCCTGTGCAACCCAACTCTTTCGGGAAAAGGCACGACATCTTCATTTTAATTAACTAAAACTTGGAAATGTACAAGTGGGAGGGCAAGGAAAGGCCTGCAAGCGGAAGTGAGAGGGCTCCTGAAGCTGTGCTCGGGACATGAGCAGCAAGCTACACTGGGACCAACCTCAAGGACGCAGGGAGTCCAAAGGGCTGTTTACACGCTGTGCCCCGCACCCCAAACAAGACCTCTTCCGGGGACCAGAGCCAGGGCCGAGGCTCAAATTCCACCCGAAGGCAGCGGCGTGGAGACGGGAGCTCTAAACTACCCTTCGCTCCAATTCTGCTCCCGCTCTGGCTCCGGGGGTCAGGCCCGGCAGCACCCGGGTTCCAGGGGGCGCTCGCTCTCCCAGCCACCATACTGCCCAGTGCAGGCGCCACCTCGGTACGGGCCCTCCGCGGGCAGAGGCAAACCCGAGCTCAGTGCTCTCTTTACCGAGACGAGGTCTTCCAGCCCTTTCTACCGGGCTAGGTCGCGCTACATTCCCACGCTCCTCCGCCACAGCCGGATCGCGAACCTCCTACACGCATTCCCTCCCAGATTCCTCCTTCTCCCACCATCCCGGCCCGTCCTTTAGCAAGATGGCGGCGGGCCACTTCCGGCGTGTGTCCTTAAGGGGGCGTCCGGGCGGCTGCTGCGGATCCCAGGCAACGGGTTCCAGCCTCTTTGCTGCATAGACTACAGCGGTGATGGCGGGCAGACAGTTGGGCTGGAGACGGGCGGATCTTCTCCAGCTCCTTCTTGGCGTGAACTTGCTGGTGATGCCACTCACCCAGGCCCGCAGTCTGCGCTTCGTTACCTTGGTAATGAGAGACGGGGTCGCCAAAGGGCTCGCTAGAAGGGCACAGGCCTGCGGGTGGAGGGAGGGGTGGGGCTTGTGCTGGGCCCTGGGGTCTGGAGGAGGAGGAGCTGGTTTAGGAGGAGACGTTGGTCTGCGGGGTTGGGGGCCCGGGTTCGCAATTTTGTGGAGCCCTGGGGTATTTGGGGGGGCAGAGTGTAAGGAGTTCTGTATCATGGGATAGGTCTTCTGAGTTGGGGTCTTTTGCAGTGGGTAGAGTGAAGCTTCCCTCCTCAACATAGGGCAGAGGTGGGCCCTGTGTCCCTATCAGAGAGACCCTTCTGACCTGTAGGCAAATTATTTTCCTTCCTCAGGTGTACCGACATGGAGACCGTTCGCCAGTGAATACATATCCCAAGGACCCTTATCAGGAAGACAAATGGCCCCAGGGATTTGGTCAGCTAACCAAGGTGGGTCAGAAGCCAGCCCTCCCTCAGGATGAGCTGTAGAATGAGTGACCTCTAGAGCAGGCTACAGAACTTGGGGCCCCACCAAACTGCCATTTCCCATGTGAGTGCTGACTTTGATCAGATTTCTTAGCCTTACTTTCATCTGTGCCCGGATGAAAATGGACACACACAACGCCATGCACAATCGGCCACTTAATAAATGACTTCTAGGATCAGATTAACCCACCCCTCCTTCCAGCCAGGGGTAAACTTAGAAAGCAACAGTGCCTAAACCCTGTGGGACTTAAGAGCCATCTCTTCCCTCTGGACCTTCTTAACCTTTGGGTTTGCCTACAGGAGGGGATGCTACAGCACTGGGAGCTGGGCCACGCTCTGCGGCAGCGCTACCATGGGTTCCTCAATGCCTCTTACCACCGGCAAGAGGTAAGGCTGGGAGCTCAAGAGGCAAGGGGAATGGGGTCTACTGTCCTCACCCTGGGAGCCTAAGGGTGAGTCTGGGTGCTCGGGCTTCCCTCCAGGCGTTTTGGTTATAGCTACAGGACAAGACATCCACGAGCTGTTGAAAACAAAGCCTTAGACGCTGAGTTGCTCCCGCTTGGCTGGGAACAGGCAAAATTGATCAAGTGTCCTGGCTCAGACTTTACAAAGGCCTGGCAAAGTAGTTTCTGACACTTGTGAAATAACTCGGATTTTCCATGCAAGACATTTATTGAGATGATAAACCACACAGGGCCAGGTGATAAAGGTAGCAGGGAAGACATACGTAGAGAGGGCATGTCAGGGAAGACTGGCAAGTGTGCTGGCTCCTTGAGGCTCTCTCGCCACCCCAGGGATGGGGACAGCTGTTCCGCTGATTATGACTCTCAGCCACGGCTGTCTCAAGAGTTTGTAGATGTTGTTATTGTTCCCTTGAGGGCCACCTCTCTCCTGATCGTGCCTTTCCCCACACTGTCTTCCTCCCTTTTCCCAAGCAATTCTCTCTGTTCTCTCTCTTATTTCCTATCCCTGGTCTCTAAGCCGCTTTATCAAGGGGGGTGTGATTGGAGACAGTTTCTGCCCTCAAAGACCCTGGTCTAGATAGGGAGACAGGCGTTGTTATAAAACCAGACAGATGGACCCAGCCTTACTGACTAGGCACTTCAGACTGGGAAGGGCATTTGAACTAGAGCCATTCATTCCCAGAGTTCTTCACAGAGTGGTGACAGCTAGCCCCCAGCGGAATGTTTGGGCCTTTGCTGGGAGGAAGGATGGAGAAGGGCCAGATGCATGGCAGGTTTACAATTTGCTGGGTAACCATCAATAACAGGTTCTCCCCCTGGGGCCCCACTGAGGGGCCAAAGCTCCCTCGCCCCACCCCCACAGCAAGACTCATGTTGCGGTCTCTGCAGGTTTATGTGCGAAGCACAGACTTTGACCGCACTCTCATGAGTGCTGAGGCCAATCTGGCTGGACTCTTCCCTCCCAGTGGGATGCAGCGTTTCAACCCAAACATTTCTTGGCAGCCTATCCCTGTCCACACTGTGCCTGTCGCTGAGGAGAAGGTAAGACTGGCCAGCCCTTCCCTGGAGGCGGTGAGAGGGACAAGTCTGGCCATGGGCCTGCTGTTCCCCAACTGCCTTCTCCACCTCTGCTTCCCCTCTTTGGTCTGCAGCTGCTGAAGTTCCCGTTGGGCCCATGTCCCCGTTATGAGCAGCTGCAGAACGAGACCCGGCAGACACCCGAGTATCAGAATGAGAGTGTTCAGAATACAGTGAGTTGGGCTGAGGTGGAGGTCATCACACTGTCCTTTCCCCCAGGGCAGGACTGATTCCCTGATCCATTTTCCATAGCAATTTCTGGATATGGTGGCCAACGAGACAGGGCTCACAGACCTGACGCTGGAAACCGTCTGGAATGTCTATGACACACTCTTCTGTGAGGTGAGCCCGCTTAGGGTCCCCGGTGTGACTTCTCTCACACCTCAGCAGGCCCAGGTGACCAGGACAAGCAGAACACAATGCGTGGATACCATTCCCACTGAGGAGGTCCAGGCAAGCTGCTGCTTGTGAAACAAGGGAACTTCCTTCACGGGTGAAAAAGAACCTCAGAGTGGGAAATAGTTTATTAATGTCAGCAGTTCCTGCTCCTCTCCACCCAGAGCCTCGTGGTGTCCAGCTCCACTCTGCTGAGTCATGCTTTTTGTGCTGAGCCTCCCTTCCTCTGCCCTGCAGCCTCAACACTGTCCGCCATATCTGCTGGTTCCTCTCCATCTGCCCCCCGCTCCTGTGCTCTCCCTCCCTCCACACACACAGGCACCCTTCCACTGGGGCAGACAGCTGCCCCCGGAGAGGCTCTGGCCTAGGCCTGGGGAGCTAACCTGCCCACTGTGATACACAGCAAACACACGGGCTAATCCTGCCAGCCTGGGCCTCACCCCAAACCATGCAGCGTCTGAGGCGGCTAAAGGACTTCAGCTTCCGCTTCCTCTTCGGGATCTACGAGCAGGCAGAGAAGGCTCGGCTTCAGGGGGGTGAGTGACAAGAGCAGCATGTCACTCCCCTCCTCAGGACCCTGTAGCATTAAAAATCTGCTATTGGGAGCTTCTCACACACTCACTTCTCTACCTGAAATGTCTTCTGCTCTTTCAAAACCAAATCCCCCAGTCATCTCATTAGTCCCCAGAGTCTCCCCAACTCTCCAAATGCTTAGCACGTTTGTCTTTGTACGAATGACCACAATTAGGTTTGCACGCTTCTTTTCTGCCCTTTATATTCTTAAGTTTCACCCGTGTCAGAAGACTCGCCCCTTAAATGAAGACCTCCCTGCAGAGAACCCCTGGGAGCCGCTTTGACAAAAGGCTCAGAGTAATACACCTGTCAGTTTTCTGATCTGAGCCCCCAAGGGAGTGCCAGCTGTCAAACCTTTCTGACATCGCAATAGTTTTCAGAGTCTGCAAATGGCAGAATTCCTCTGGCCTGGAGCCACCATCTTGTGTGCCCTGAGCAATCTTAAGTCTATATTTGTTCCAAACGAGTAACTCTTCCTGGGTAGGGCCTCGTAGCTCATTTATAAATGGCCAGATGTCTACGTCTGTGTTGAAATACAGATAGATATCTTGTTTTGCCTTGCTTCCCTGTGTATATCTGAAAGTTCTTAGAGAGCAGGGGGTGCTGCAGAGTTCCTACATGGTTCCCATGAACCTAAGGAGTCCTCTGTGCTGGTGAGCAGACCCAGGCCTAGCAGAGGGTGAGGACCACAGACAGGTCTGAGGAGAAGAGAGTGATGGCTGTAGTCACTGACCCTGAGGACTGTTCTCCTTCAGGAGTCCTGCTGGCTCAGATACGGAAGAACCTGACCCTGATGGCAACCGCCTCCCAACTCCCTAAGCTGCTGGCTTACTCCGCGGTAAGCTCCCTAGTCCCCAGCGTGCTAACGTCAAGCAAGGGGCTGGGTTTCTTCTCTGTTCAGTGCCTGGGGGTGCAGGGGAGCAGTGCTGATGGGGAGCCCCTCTCCCTTACAGCATGACACCACCCTGGTTGCTCTGCAAATGGCACTGGATGTCTACAATGGTGAACAAGCTCCCTACGCCTCCTGCCACATATTTGAACTGTACCAGGATGATAATGGGTGAGTGGACCTACCCGTCTGCCCTCTGGAGGGGCACTCGCATGGTGGCTGTGGGCAGCCCAAGGACTCCATTACAAGCCTGGTGAGCTTGTAAATTTGTCTTGTCTCCTGTCAACCCACAGGAATTTCTCAGTGGAGATGTACTTTCGGAATGAGAGTAACAAGGTCCCCTGGCCACTGATCCTGCCTGGCTGCCCTCACCGCTGTCCACTGCAAGACTTCCTTCGCCTCACAGAGCCTGTCGTGCCCAAGGATTGGGAGCAGGAGTGCCGGCTGGCAAGCAGCCCTGCAGACACAGGTGAGTGGCTGCCTGCCTCTGTGCTCCTCATGGCCCAGAACCACTTTAAAGTCCTATCCACAAGTCTCGAGAGCTGGCACACTTGCAGCCACCTTACTGCACGCCCCTAGACAGTTCAGTTTCCCACCCCGAGTCCACTGTACCCCTTCTCCCTACTCTTCAGGTGATGCCCTCACTTCTTGTATCACTGAGAAAATAAGAGCAACCAGGAGAGAACTGTCTCATTCTCCCACCACCAGATCTTCCAGCTTACTTGCTGGTATAAGCTGCTCCTGAAGGCCACCATCTCCACTTACACTCTGGGTCCATCTCTTCTCACCTCCACGAGGACCTCTGATGCCTCACTGTTTCCTGTCTACTGGATCAGTCCCATCTCAAAAGCCTGACAAAAACCTCTTAGGCCAACATCTTTCTCCAGCTACCACTCTGTCTCTCTGTTCCCATGGAATCTTTCCAAGAGTCGTTTAGACTCTGACTTTGCTTCCTCACTGCCCATTCTTTGAGACTTACTAGACAGTCTTGTGTCATCCTTCACTCCATTGAAACCACTCTTGTGACCAATTCTTAGTCAGCTTCTCTCACCTCTCAGTGTTATGACCTAATTGGTCACTCCTTCCTTAAACACTTGCTTGGCTTCTCTGGTTTTCCTAACTTACAGGCAGCCTCCTTACTGACTTCTCCTCCCCACTAAACAATGGATAGCCCAGGGCTCATTCTGGCCCTTTCCCCATCTGTGCCCATTCCCAAGGGGATCTCATCCAACCTCTTGGCTTTATATACCATCTCCATGCTAGCTTCCATCTTTGTATGACTCACAGATTCATGACCTCTTCTCTGAGCTACAGACTCACATATCCAGCTACTGACTTGAGGTTTCTACATGGATGTCAACTGAGGCATCTCACAGTTGATATGTCTAAAACCAAATGCTCTTCCCCACAAATCTGCTGTTCCTCATCTGCTTCCCCATCTTAGTAAATGCCATGTTAGTCACCTAGTTGCATAGTATTACCCTAGGAGTTATCTTGAATACCCTCTTTCTCAGACCCCACATCCAATCCACTAGCAGATCCTATCAGCTCAATCTTTAAAACACATGCTCTTGCTCCCTAGTCCAATCTACCCCTGTCTCTTGCCTGAACTACTGAAAAGCTTCCTAATGTTCTGATTCTTTTCTTGTCCCTACCACACAGAGTTAAATTTTTAAAAACATAAAACAGTTCACATCACTACCCTTCTCAGAATCTTCCAGTGGCTTCCCATCACATTTGGAAAAGAATCCAAGTTCTTTCCCATGGCCTTCCAGGCCCTGCTTGGTCTGGTCCTCCACCCTCATCTCCCACTTGCCCCTCACTCTGCTCTAGTGATACTTTCTTCTGATTGAAGAACATGCCAAGCTTATTCCCACATCAGGGCCTTTTGCATTTCCTTCCTGTCTATACCCCCTACCCCAGCACACTCTTCTCTCAGATCTTTGTTATGTCTCAGTGACTCTAGGTCTCTGTTCAAACTGTCACTTCCTTAGTGATGCCTTCCCTGACTGACCTACCTCTCCATCCTTTTCCCCTTTGTTTTTCTTTATGGCATTTGTCACTAACCTGTCACTCCTATCACTTGCTTGTTTACTGGATCTCCACTCCCAGAATGTAAAATCCATGAAGGCAGAGACTTTGTCTTGGCCACCTGTGTATATCCCCATTGTAAGAACAGCGCCTGCCATATTGTAGGCACTCAAATATTTGTTGAACAAACGCTGACATGACCCTTCTCTCCCCCTCCCCGTGCCCAGAGGTGATCGTGGCCTTGGCTGTATGTGGCTCCATCCTCTTCCTTCTCATAGTGCTGCTCCTCACCGTCCTCTTCCGGATGCAGGCCCAGCCTCCCGGCTACCGCCACATCGCAGACGGGGAGGATCATGCCTGACAACCACTCAGCCCCCTTCCCTCTGCCTCCTAGGGGAGGTGGGCTGGGCTTTTACTCCTGACTGCTGCTGTTCCCCAGCCCATGGACAGGAAACCCTGGGTTGGGCCTCCCTCTGATGACCCCAACCTAATGAACAAGTGGGACTCGGCTTGGCCCATGACACCTGTCACTTAGCATTCATGTGCCCGATGTTTACCAAGTACTCAGTTGGACATTGGCTTTCTCCAAACAGGATTTGCCTCCTCCCTGCTCCCTAAGGACCTGAAACGTAGACAAGTATTCAAGTTTCACTCAGGACCTGGGATAAAAAAACTGAAGGAGTGGGTACTTGATCTGCTTTGCCCTTTCACCAAGCCTTGCGCTCTTTCTTCCAGCCTGGAATCTTTGGCAAATGGCTCGGAGGACACAGTCTTGCCTCTCAGTGCTTATTTTAGTGGGAAAAATTGCACAACATTGGGGATACAAACATTGGCCACCAAGGACCCATATCACCCAACAGCCAACCAACCAAGTTTTCCTTTGTCTGGCTGAAGTCACCATTAGAGTCATACATAATGCTTCAGGCAGCTTTGTCACCCCTGCAGCTTGAGCAGGTCGGAAGGGTATTTGTACTTGGGAGGGAGTGGGGGGAGGGGAATGGGGAGTGAATTGTGGTGGAGTCATGAAATTATCCCTCTCAGCTGGGCTGGGGTCTCCAAGGACCTGAGGTAAATGCAGGTTGCGAGCTGGACAGCTCTTGACTGTGGCCCAGAATAGGGCTGAGGCAGCTTCCAGAGAATGAAAGTTTTGGACACTTAGTGTGGTTTCTGTGCCTTTTTTTTTCTTTTTGGTGAGGAAGATTCACCCTGAGCGCTCATCTGTTGCCAATCTTCCTCTTTTTGCTTGAGAACGATTGTTCCTGAGCTAACATCTATGCCAATCTTCCTCCATTTCATGTATGGGACACTGCCACAGCATGGCTTGACGAGCAGTGTGTAGGTCTGCACCTGGGATCTGAACCCACAAACCCCGGGCCACCAAAGCAGAGCATGCGAACTTAACTACTGTGCCACCGGGCTGGCGCACTGTGCCTTTTCTTCATTTTGGGGACCCAAGGAGCCCTTTGACCAGGTTGGTGCTGGAAAATCCACTCAGAAGCTCAGGTAGGTATGGTTTTATTGCCATGTCAACAGTGAACAGACATCGGAAACCACTTCCTGATCACTCTGCCACTGCACGTCAGAGGAAAAAAGTAGCTTGGCTCTAGGCTATATACAGCAGAGACCCTTAGAGCAGCTGGGTCGCCAACTTTAGAGAAGTTTCTGGAGCTGAGTCCAGAACAGTAACATGCCAGTGTCCCAGTCCCACAGTGTCCCATGCCACAGTGCCCCTGCTTCAACCCTAAGACTTGGATACCTTTGGCCCTTGAACACATAGCCGCCTCTTCTCGCAGGACTTGTTCTCCTGTGGCTCTAAGCCCTGCTTGGCCCACACCTTCATTAATGTCTCTCATTTCCGCATCCCAGCTTCCTGCTGGCTCCAAATGAGAATGTGATAACCTAGGAGGAGTGAGACCAGTCTGATTCAAACCTTCCATTATCAGTCTCTGAGAGCTTGGGGCTTGGCCAAGGGAACCTAGGACTTGGTAAGGAAATACCAGGAAATTGGACAGCAGCCAGGCATTGCCATGACCAAGACAAAGCAAGAGGAATGGAGGGCCTAGACCAAAGAGACCACTGTCTCCTGGTTATCTTCTTTATTGACTACTACCCTGGGGTGAATGTGGCAGGGTAGCAGGGCTAAGCTGAGGTTAGCCTGCATTGAACTTTGAGGAGTGGGTTGGGCTTGGCCAGTCTGAGATACAACCTACTTCACTCACCCATCACAGATGCCAGCGTGTCCCCAATGGGATTGAACTCATTGAGCTGCAGAGACAAGGGGATAAGATGAGGAGGGGGTGAAGGTATTGGCAGAGATAAAGACGAGCACCCAAGGACTAATTTCTGCTTATATTTGGTCAATAAGGTAGGTTAAATCCCTACTTCCTCCCATCATTATTTGAGGTCCCAAGCCTCACCGAAATGATACCAGAAGATTCTGGGTCATAGAGTTGATGCATCATCTTCCCTGAGCTTCCATCAAACACATCGATCGTCCTTAATTCATAGGGGGTACAACTTTTGAAATTAGGATCTGGGTATCGGCCCACGACAATGAGGTTGTACCGAGGATGCCAGGCTGCCTAGGAGATGCAGAGGCCGGTCATGAGAGTAAATGCAGAACACTATCAAGAGGGACATCAAAAGTATTCTTTGCCACTAACAACAATTGTTAATACAACTGCCAACAATTTAATAATGGAGACAAGACCTATATGAAACTACAAGAATGGTTCAATTGTGTGTACATCTACCATTGCAAATTTTAAACCCCCAGCTGGCCTCCCTGGCCCTTAGGACACCTTCAAGGCCTTCTCTCTCTTCTGCATTTCCTGAGATCATATGAACTGATAAATGTTTTAACATCAGCCTGACCCAGATATTAACCAGAGGTAAGCATAAAGCCTCTGGTAACCAAAACCAAACAGGACATGAGTTCTGAAGTAAGCCCATTACTGTCCCTCCTCTATCCACGAAGAGTTGAGTATGAAATGACTAGTGGCTGAAAGGGGTAGGAAACCTATGTTCCCCAGATTACCCCACCCATAACCTATCTGGCAGTTATAATGGAATGTCAGAATCAGATGGGATTATCCTAGGAAAGCTTCTCAAGGAATTTTTGAAGGAGGATAGACATGGTTAGCAGGAAGGAAGAAGTAGTGCATGCAATGGTTTGGAAATAAGCCACTAACAAGTCCTCGGAAGCTGTAAGTTGGCCTGGCCGGATATGAAGTGGGGGATGAGGACAGATGAGTCAATGGGAACACCAGCTGGTGAAGGACCAGGTTATTACGGTGAAGGACTTGATGTTATTAAGAGCTTGGATGTGATCTGAGGTATGTGGAGGCCACTCTTAACACTACATCACCATTTACTGAGTACTCAGCAGGTGCTAGGCATGGTGCTTTAAGTATACTCATTCATCCTCACAACAGCCCGTCAGTTAGATACTATTATTCCCTTTTCATAGATGAGGAAACGGAAACCCCAAATTTAAGTCATTTGCCTAAAGATTCTAACCCAGGGGTGTCTGCCTGCCTGAGGTCAGTGCCCCCACCACTATGCTATACTGACCAAAGAAGTACAAGCATGAAACCTGGAGATCTGAAGAGGGGCTGTGGGGCTGTGGTTCTGGAAAAGAATATCAACTAGGAGAGCAGAAGAACTGGCAGAGTCAGACTGCGTGGGGGCATGGGCAGGAAGGAATCGCAAGACTTGAAGACTGTAAGCCTAGGGGAATGAGGCGAGAGAAGGCTAAGGTTAGCTTTGGATCAGCTACACACACAGTTAACTGCAGCTGAGGGCAGGACAGAGGATTGAGATCTTAGAGAATGCCCAGTGAGGAGATCGGGGCTGGGCTGAAATAACAGGAAAATAGCTTATCAGAAAGACAGAAAACCCAGCAAACTTCTGCAAATGGGATTGCAGAAGTGGGACCAAAGGAGCAGAGGAGCGAGGGGATGAGACTGCTTTGTGTCAGGGCAGGAAGAGATCTGGGATTAAAGGCTTCCATATCTGCCCTCTCCCTACCTTGCACAGACCCAATCTGTCCCGTGATCACAGCTCCCCTCCCTCCATCACTTACCTTGATGGGCGTCAGGTGCTGGAAGTGGCGGTGAGGGTGTGGGATCAGGGTCAGGGGGCAGTCCCACTGGGAGGCCGAGTAAACCCGGATCTCGCTCTTCTGGTCAGTGGTCAGGAGCTGGGCTCCGTCAGGACTGAAACAAGCTGGCAAAGTGAAAAGCCCCTGAGCTAAAGAAACCACAGCCCCCTGTTGTCCTGGCCCCTCACAGGCCTTCTCTTGCAGGGGCTCCCTCCCTCCTGCTCCTCTCTCCACAGGGGTGGAAAGGAGGAGGTGAACCTGGGCTGTGAACAAAAACATTCTAGAAACTCAGCAGCTGATGGGGGCAGCTAGAGTCAGAAAGGTCCCAAGACATCAGCTTGGCTGATGCTCTCAGGGGTCGAGGTTTGACCTAGCAGCTTCTACACTGGATGGAAAACCCCAGAAGCGGTCATGTGGGCAGCCTGCAGGAAGGACGAAGTCTGGTATATCACACCTGCGTTGACAGGATGCCTGTGCGGCAGCGAGTAGAGGAAGCTGGATTTCCCTCTAACCTGGCGCAGGTCCCAGATTTTCACTGTTTGATCTACGGAGGCTGTGGCCAGGAACCAGTCACAGCACGGGTTCAGGGCCACATGGGTCACTTTCTTTTTGTGCATTCTCAGATTCCAAAGCTGCAGAGAAGAGCTCGGTTCAGGAGGGGCACAGAACCGAGGCTGGGGGTATGGGAGGGACAGAGAGGGTCTGGGCTCCAGAGAACGCACCTCCTTGCCATCCATGTTCAGCAGGACCACGTGCCCCACGTTGTCTCCTGTGACCACCATTCGGCTTTGGGCAGACACATCAAGGCTGCAAAACCAGAAGCTGGAGGGAAAGACTGTGCTGTAAGATTCTTGGGGACAGAGGCAAGGTCCATTTATTCACTGTTGCAGCTCTGGTGTCTAACGCATAGTCAATATTCACTCAATATTTGTTGAATGAATGAATGAACCTGTCCTGCTATGGACTCCCGATGAGGAACACTCAGACTTATCCACACCAGACAGAGGGTATGGGGGTGATGGGGCTTAGAAATTTGTGCAGTTACTGCTGGGCCCAGGATCCTCAGCTAGTAAAAGTCCCTGAAGCAGCGAAACCTCAGAGCCATAAGGCAAGTCCTAGCCTGCCCCCTACAGCCCTGGGTTCTGAGAAAGACTCCTTTATTGCTCTCTCCTTTCACTCTGCACCTGTGAGCCAAAGATGACAAACCAAACAGGGACTGCCCAGTTTTATTCCACAGAGCGTGCTAGAAAGGAACTTCTGCCCCCTTCTGAGCATTGAAGGAAAAAAGCACACACAACCCAGAAGCTCTGTCTTGCTCTTTTGTCCCTCAGACTACTTGAGGACGAAGGGATTGGATAGGGGGTGCTCAGGGATCCTGATGCCCAGCGAGGAGAGCTCAGATTCACATTTTTCTGTCAAACCCTCAAATCCTTGCTACACTGCCTTTTGTATCCCCTATGAACATCTTTAAGAGGGAGGGTTTCTTGGGGAAGAGTAACTTGGAGCTGAGTCTGTCCAGTCACCTGTCCTGACTGCGCGGATGTTTCTTACCCCGTGGGCAGCCCAGGATGACATGCAGTGCTAGTCAGACTCCCACACCCTCAATTCCTTAGGGAGCAGTTAGTCGTGTCTCTGGCTAGAAATCAAAGTGATAAGCATTTTGTAGTTTCTCCAGCCACTTGCTCTTGGGGAGTCCAAAGTGCTTTATGGACATGATTCTATCCATTTAAGCTTCTATCAAGGACCTGGTTGGGTCATTACACCCCAGCAAATGTAGGGAATAAAATCTGAAGTTCTTAGTTCCTGCTCCAACCTTTAAGTGGCTTTTGAGGCCAACACCATGTTGACTTATCTAGTGAGAATCAAGGTCCAATCTAATATAGGAATGACGTACAGAAGAGCTTCAGCCCTTCCCTTGCTGAGAAGAGCTGAGGCTCTGGAACCCCTCCCCAAAGCAGTAACCCACCTGGACCAGAGTAAGAGCAGCTAAAGAAAGAGTTTGAGAAAGAGAGGGAAGGGTGAAAAGTGGCTAACACCTTTCCTTTCTTCCCTGTGCCAGGTCTGAGTAAAAGAAATAGGATCTGGGTGCTCTCGCCAGAACTACACCAAGAACCTCGAAGCCCTTTTCCCTCCTAGTTAACTACTCACTTGAGAGTGTCATAGCTGGTAAAAACTCGGAGAGTGTTGCCTTTAAAGTCTTGCAGCCTAGTTGTTCCCTCCATTGAGGAGGTGAAAAACTGGTTGGTATTGAGAGGGTTAAACTTCAGCCCAGTGATGCTCCCTCCAGCTCCAATCTAGCACGAGGAAGAAAAAAGCCAGTGAGTGATGAAGGGCCCGGAAGAGGACGAGGCCTGGGTACACGTGCTCTGCCCCAAAAGAAGAGCCAGGCAGCCAGCAGTTGGGGCCAGGCCAGCTTAGATGCCTAGACACTAGGATGCTCTCCACAGTGCCCTTTATTTCTTAAGGTTTTAGTTTTAATTTTATTTTTTAAATTAACATACAGCAAATTTGGTTGTTTTTGGTATACAGTTCTATGAATTTTAACACATGTATAGATTTGAATAACCGCCACCAAAATCAAGATTCAAAACAGTTCTGTCACTCCCTAAAACTCCTCATGCTCTCCCACTGTAGTCACACCCTGCCCCCAACCTTCTCCCCTGATCTGGTCTCCATCACTATGGTTTTGCCTTATATAGACTGTCATATAAATGAATCATATGGTGTGCAGCCTTTTGAGACTGGCTTCTTCATTTCACTAAGCATAAAGTCCCTGAGATTCATCCAAGTTGCTGTGTGTATCTATAGCTCGTCCCATTTTATTGCTGATAAGTATTCCTTGTGTGGATGTACCATAGTTTACCACAAAGTGCTCTTTTTAGAAGAGCTTCAGCTCAGACTAGTGGCTGGGTTAGGAGGGCAGGAGTCAGATCTGAGCTCCTTCCTACTTTTTCGAGACATCCCAGACAATGATGATGAAAATAGTCATGATAACATCAATAACGTAACTTTATTAAGTGATGATTATGAATCAGGCACTGTTTGAAGAACCTGACATCCCCAAGAGCTCCTATTCCACTTCTTCCTTGTGCTGCTGCTAGCGCAGCCTCACAGACCTCCACGGGGCCTCTTCCACGACATTCACTTAACTCGCTCAACATAATAACTGGCACCTTCCATTTCCTCTCTAAAACATTCTAACCAATTGCCATGGTCTGCCAAACCCTTGCTGCTAGTAAGATAATCTGCTCCCACCAGCTGAGTTCTATGCTTACCAAGGGTTAGTTGTGTTCGTTCTTAAACCTGTATATGCCAGATGTACTTTCCACTGTAATTATGTAATCTAATTAAACATATAACTTAATTACGTTATTTAGTAAACATTTAAACTTTAAACATTTAATTAAATGTAATTTAATGAAACTGATGAAATAAATGCAAAAAGAAAGACCACTGTTATTTCTATGAAAGCCATGTTGAATGCTTTGGAAAAACTAGATAAAAGGAGTTGCTATAAATAATAGTTGTCAAATCAATCATGAGTAAGATACTTATAAATGATTAGGGTACGAAATGCTAAAAAGTTTAAAAGAATCTGCAATCAGATGGCTTCACAGCTATCTTTAAATTACGTCTCCACTTTAGGGAAATAGAAACTAGACCCTATAAAGAATACATTATGGGTGTGGTTTATGTCAGACCAGGTGAACCCTAATCAGCAGACCCTTAGTCCAAGAAAGGGACTGGCCCTATGTCAAAGCATTAGTAATAAACACATACATGAACATTTCAAGTTAAAATGCACAAGTGTTCTTCTAGCAAGGGTAGACTAAGTGGTTATGACCAACTCTTGCACTGAGAAGGACTAACAAAACCTGGGAAAAATACAAAAAATAAATATATTTGAAATTTCCAATTCCAGTGATGGTGGGGTAGCTCGTGTCAGGCCAACCTTCTGTTGAGAACAACTAGAAAAGGAAGATAAAATATATGTCTTTAAAGAAAAGGTTTTGAAGTCAACGGAGAGCTATTGAGGCGTCAAGGACTTGAAGACCAAGATCCTAGCGAGGAGAGAAGCAGAAAGGTGAGCCTGACATTTGCAAGCTGCTTTTCCTGTGGAGGCATATGCAGATTAGAGAGCTGCGGCTGAGAGGCAGAGAGGAAAACTGCCTATAAGCGGGATAGAAAGCGGTGGCTTCAAGTCTGAGAAGCCGAGCAGAGGTTTTGTCAGGCTCACAGGGCGAGAGCGGCCAAAACCGGAGTTCAGACCTGCTGAGGAGGAGAGATCGTGGGAAAAACCCAGCTTTTAGTTAGGACCCCTGACACCCTAGAAATAAGAGCAAACTAGAAATAGACCATCCCTCACAAAGACTGAAGTCCAGATTCCAATAATTTCAATCTCCAATCACATTATGGTGGTCTGCTTCCACCATACCCACCTGCCAGAGGAAAAAAATTCATTCTCTCTGAAGGAAAATACCACCACTCAGAACTTCAAATTATCACTACAAGTTTTCATACACAATGCTTGATATTAAATCTAAAATTATCCAGCATATTGGGAGACAAGACCAAATAACCAATAACTAAGAGAAAAAAACAACAGCTGAAAGACACTCACAGGAGATCCAGATATTGGAACTACCAAACACACTTTAAAATAACTGAAATTGATATACAGTAAAAACAGAGCTAATTTAAAAATGGACAAAGGGTTTGAATAGACATTTCTCCAAAGAAGACATACAAATGGCCAACAGGTATATGAAAAGGTGCTCAATATCACTAATCATCAGGGAAATGCAAATCAAAACTACAATGAGATATCATCTCATACCTGTTAGAATTATCAAATGACAATTATCAAAATGACAAAAGATAACATGTTGGCAAGGAGGTGGAGAAAAAGGAACCCTTGTGTTAGTGGGAATGTAAATTGGTACAGCCATTATGGAAAACAGTACAGAGGTTCCTCAAAAAATTCAAAATAGAACTATCTTATGATCCAGTAATCCCACTTCTAGGTACATATCCAAAAGAAATGAAATCAGTATCTCAAAGAGATACCTGCACTCCTGTGTTCACTGAAGCCTAATTTACAACAGCCAAGATATGGTAACAACCTAAGTGTCAGTCAACTGATGAATGGATAAAGAAAATGTGATATGTATACATATATGAATATTATTCAGCCTTCAAAAAGAAAGAAATCCTGCCATTTGCAACACAGATGAACCTGGAGGAATGGTTATGTAAGTAAAATAAGCCAGATACAGAAAGACAAATACTGCATGATCTCACTTATATGTGGAATCTAAAAAAAGTTGAGGGGTGGCCCCGTGGCTTAGCGGTTACGTGCGTGCGCTCCGCTACTGGCGGCCCGGGTTTGGATCCCGGGCGCGCACCGATGTACCGCTTCTCCGGCCATGCTGAGGCCACGTCCCACATACAGCAACTAGAAGGATGTGCAACTATGACATACGACTGTCTACTGGGGCTTTGGGGGGAAAAAAAAAGGAGGATTGGCAATAGATGTTAGCTCAGAGCTGGTCTTCCTCAGCAAAAAGAGGAGGATTAGCATGGATGTTAGCTCAGGGCTGATCCTCCTCACAAAAACAAAAAAATAAAAATAAATAAAAATTAAAAATAAAAAAAGTTGAACTCATAAAAGCAGAGAGTAGAATGGTGGTTGCCAAGGCTGGGGGAATGGAGGATGTGGGGAGACGTTGGTCAGAGGGTACAAAGTTTCAATCATGCAGGATGAATAAGTTCTGGAGATCTAATGTACAACTGGTGACTATAGTTAATAATTCTGTGTTGTATACTTGAAATTTGCTAAGAGAGTAGATCTTGAGTGTTCTCAGCACATACACACAAAAGGTAACTATGTGAGGTGATAGATGTTAATTAGCTTGATTGTAGTAATCATTTTGCAATGTATACATGTATCAAAACATCACATTGTACACCTTAAATATATACAATTTTTATTTGTCAATTATGCCTCAATAAAGCTGGAAAAAAAACAAACAAGTGTTGGTAAAGATGCAGAGAAAGTGAAGCCCTCCAACGTTGCTGGTGGGAATGTAAAATGGTGCAGTTGCTTTGGAAAACATTTTGGCAGTTCCTCAAAAAATTAAACATAAAGTTCCTATATGACCCAGCAATTCCACTCCTAGATATACTTCCAAGAGAAATGAATATGTATGTTCATGCAAAAACTTGTCCACAAATATTCATAGCACCTTTATTCATAATAAAATAAGAAAGGCTAAAATCAATGACTTAAACATCCATCTCAAGAAGATGTAAAACTAACAGGAAACTAAAGCCAAAGAAAGTAGAGGAAAAAATAAAAAACAGAAATTAATGAAACAGAAAACAAATATACTGTGGAGAGAATGGACAAAGCCAAAAGTTGGTTCCATGAAAAGATCAATAAAATTGATAAATCCCTGGTGAGACTGATCAAACATGTAGGCACAAATAACCAATTTAACCTATGGGGAAATGAACATCAACATAAATCTTAGACATTTTAAAAGATAATAAGAGGATATCATAAACAATCTCATGTCAATAAATTTGAAAATTTAGATGAAATGGGCAAATTCCTAGAAAAATACAAACTTGCTGGGGCCAGCCCGGTGGTGCAAGCGGTTAAGTGCGCGCGCTCTGCTGTGGTGGCCTGGGCTTCAGCGGTTCAGATCCCCGGCGCGCACCGACGCACCGCGTGTCAAGCCATGCTGTGGCGGCGTCCCATGTAAAGTGGAGGAAGATGGGCATGGATGTTAGCCCAGGGCCAGTCTTCCTCAGTGAAATGAGGAGGATTGGCAGATGTTAGCTCAGGGCTGATCTTCCTTACACACACACACACACACACACAAAAATACAAACTTGCCAAACTGACAGAAGATGAAAGAGAAAATCTTAACAGTCTGATTTCTATAAGAAATTGAATTCACAACTAAAAACTTTCCTGCAAAATAAATTCCAGATCCTGGTGGCTTCACTGGTGAATATACTAAAAATTTAAGGAAGAAATAATATCAATGTTATTTTTTAACTTTATTTTTAAACTATCTCAAACTCAGAAAAATTGCAAGAATAGCACAAAGAATTGTTTTTCTGGAACCATTTGATAATAAATTGCCAACATGATGTCTCATCACCCTCAAATACTTTACTGTGTATTTCCTACAAAGAACATCTCCCTGCATAACCACAATAAGACCATCAAAACTTAGGGGTAAAGTAGCTCAAACTTATAGAAACAGAAAGTAGAATTGTGGTTCTCAAGGGCTGGGGGGAGGAGGAAATGGGGAATTGTTATTCAATGGATATACAGTTTCAGTTTTACAGGATGAAAAAGTTCTAGAGATCTGTTGCACAATGTGAAAAGTTAATACTACTGAACCGTACTCTTAAAAATGGTTCCGATGGGGGCCGACCCGGTGGCTTAGTGGTTGAGTGCGCGCGCTCCGCTGCTGGCGGCCTGGGTTCGGATCCCGGGCGCGCACCGACGCACCGCTTCTCCGGCCATGCTGAGGCCGTGTCCCACATACAGCAACTAGAAGGGTGTGCAACTATGACATACAACTATCTACTGGGGCTTTGGGGGAAAAATAAAATTATTAAAAAAAAAAAAATGGTTCCAATGGTAAATTTTATCTTGTGTGCTTTCACTACAATTTTTAAAAGAAGTAGTATCACTTGCTACAGATATAATTGTAAAGGTAAAAAAGAAGGGAAAAAGAGCAATTTTATTTATTTATTTATTTTAGTGAGGAAGATCAGCCCTGAGCTAACATCCGATGCCAATCCTCCTCTTTTTGCTGAGGAAGATTGGCCCTGAGCTAACATCTGTGCCCATCTTCCTCTATTTTTTATATGTGGGATGCCCACCACAGCATGGCTTGATAACCGGTATGTAGGTCCGCACCCGGGGTTCCGAACCTTCGAACCCCAGGCCACCAAAGTGGAGCACACAAACTTAACCACTACGCCACTGGGCCAACCCAAAAGAGAAAATTTGAATGAGAAAATGGAATATAACTAATAAACCAAAACAAAAAATGATCAGTGTAGTTTACCACATTAACAGAATAAAGGATAAAAATCATATGCTGATAACAAAAAAGTATTTGATGAAATTCAATTATCACTCATGATAAGAATTCAGGCAAACTAGGAATAAAAGGGGAACTCAATCTGATAAGAGGTATTTAAACACAAACATGTTTTAAAAATAAATAAGCTCTGAGGTATAGTTTCAGTTCTCCCAAAAGAACAGAAAACAGGTGTTCAAACAAAAACTTGTACATGAACATTCATAGCAGGTGTATTCATGACAGAAAAGGTAGAAACAACCCAAATGTCCATCAATAGATGAATGGATAAATAAAATGTGCTATATCCATACAGTGGATTATTCAGCCATAAAAAGGAATGAAGTTCTGATACATGCTACAACATGGATGAACCTTGAAAACATTATGCTAAGTGAAAGAAGCCAGACCCAAAAGGACAAATATTGTATGATTCCATTTACATGAAGTACGTAGAACAGTCAAATTCACAGAGACAGAAAGCAGATTAGTGGCGCTGGGGAGTAATAGGGAGTCATTGTTTAATGGGTACAGAGTTTTATTTTGGGATAATGAAAAAGTTCTAGAGACGGATGATGGTAATGGTTGTAAAACAATGTGAATGTACTTAACACCACTGAATTGTACGCGTTAAAATGGTAAATTATATCTTACAATAAAAAGAAGCAGAAATCATACTTAATGATATAATATAAAAGCTTTCTATGATCAAGAACAAGACAAGGATGTCTTTTATAGCCAATATTCAACAATGTACTAGTGGTGTAGCGGTTAAGTTTACATGTTCTGCTTTGGTGGCCTGGCATTCACCAGTTCGGATCCTGGGCGAGGACCTACTCACCACTCATCAAGCCATGCTGAGGCAGCGTCCCACACAGAAGAACCAGAGGTACCTACAATTAGGACATACAACTATGTACTGTGGCTTTGGGGAGAAAAAAGAAAAAAAAAGAGGAAGATTGGCAACAGATGTTAGCACAGGGCCAAACTTCTCAAAAAAAAAAAGTAGGCTGCTGGTTTCTTTAAAAAAAACCAATGTACTAGAGGTCTTTGCCAATGGAATAAGGCAAAAAAGAAGTATGGGTAAAGGAAGAAATCAAACTCTCATTATTTTTATTTTTATTTATTTATAAATAATTTCATTTATTTATTTTTCCCCCAAAGCCCCATTAGATACCTGTATGTCATAGTTGCACATCCTTCTAGTTGCTGTATGTGGGACGCGGCCTCAGCATGGCCGGAGAAGCAGTGCGTCGGCGCACGCCCGGGATCCGAACCCGGGCCGCCAGCAGCGGAGCGCGCGCACTTAACCGCTAAGCCACGGGGCTGGCCCTCTCATTATTTTTAGATGACAGGATTGTGTAAGAAAAAAATTTAAATCTTCAGATAAACTATTAAAATTACTAAGTGTGGATTTCTGCTTCCAACTATGATGGAGTATCAGAAACCAGATATATCCTCATGCCTTAAACAACTAGAAAAATGGACAAAACACATGAATTAAGTTTTCAGACATTGGACAATAGGCAGCAGAAGACAGGAAGGAAAGAAATGAGGTAGCCCCACAATTGGGCAGCTTCCTGCCTAGATACAGGATCCAGGCTGCACCATAGGGAGTGAGGACCCAGACAGCCTAGCAGTCTCACTGAGCTGAGTGGACAGAGTCTGGGAAAGCCAACATGGCAAGAATTTGTAGGGCAAAATGCAGGGGAGGAGGGAGACACACAGAGAGAGCACTCTGTAGATTTTCAGAGGGGCCCTCTCAAGTCTTCGAGTAAGTATTACTGTGCAAATGTGCATGAGGAAAATATCCACAGCTATGGGGGGAAAACACCAGAAATGAGAAGGAGGAGAAATCCTCAGAACAGTTTGTAATCTCAAAATTCACAATGAAAAGATTCTTAATCTACAGAACATTGACTCCTCAGAAAGGTGCTGCCTCAGGGTGAGGCCAACTTACACCTAGACTACAGGCTGCCTTGGACTCATGCTAACTGAGGTAGATTGAATAATGGTCCCCTACGATGTCCACGCCTTAATCCTTGGAACCTGTGATTATTACCCTAGGTGACAAAAGGGACTTTGCATATGTGGTTAAGATCTTGAGATAGGGAGATTATCTTGGATTATCTGGGTGGATTTGATATAATCAAAATGGTCCTTATAAAAGGAACCCAGAAGGAGTCAGACTCAGAAGACAAGGCAATGTGATGATGGAAGCAGAAATTGGAGTGATGCACTTTGAAGATGGACGAAGGAGCCACAGCCAAGGAGTTCAGATGGCCACAAGAAGCTGAAAAAAGGAAGGAAACAAATTCTCCCCTCAGAACCTCCAGAAGGAACCAGCCCTACCAACACCTTGACCATAGTCCAGTGAAAAGATTTCAGACTTCTGACCTCCAGAACCGTAAGAGAATGAAATTGTGTTGTTTTAAGACACTAAGTCTGTGGTAATTTGTTATAAAGGCAATAGGAAACTAATACACTAACTCTATTAACAAAGCTTAAAAGCAAACCTTGAAGGTATCAAACTGATTACAAGTAACTTAACTGCACCCCAGAAGAAGGCCCAACAATATTTAAAAGAATACAACAAAATCCAACACCCAATAATGTAAAATTCACAATGTCTGGCACCCAATGAGAAATTACCAGGCAGGCAAAGAAGCAGGAAAATATGACTCATAACCAGAAAAAAATTCAATCAATAGAACAGACTCAGAAATGACACAGATGATAGAATTAGCAAAGACATTAAAATGACTATTATGAAAATACTCCATATGGTCAAGAAAGTAGAGGAAATAATGAACATGAAGAGAGAAATGGAAGATATAAAAAAGACCCAAATTTAATCTCTAGAGATGATATACAGTATCTGAAATGAAAAATACATTGAATGGGATTAATAGCAGATTAGATATTACAGGAGCAAAGATCAGTGAACTTGAGACATAGCAATAGAAGCTATACCAAATGAAAGAGAGAGTGGGGAAAAGATAAAAAAATGAACAACCCATCAGTGACTTGTAGGACAATGCTCAGTAGCCTAAAATATATGTAATAGGAGTCCCAGAAAAAAGTGTGGGGGGGCACTACTTGAAACAATAATGGCCTAAAATTTTCCAAATTTGATAACTATGAACCCACAGATCCAAGCTCAACGAACCCCAAGCAGAAGAAACATATAGAAAAACACACCAAGCAAATCATAATCATTTTTAAAGCAGCCAGAAGAAAAAAGAAAAAATCATGTAAAGAAGAACATAAGAATGATAGCAGACTTCACATCAAAAATCATCTTTAAAGTACTGTAAGGAAAAAAAAACTTGTGAACGTAGAATTCTATACCCAGCTAAATAAAATATCTTCCCCCTGCAAAAAGGCAAAATAAAGACTTTTTCAGACATACAAAAGGAAATGCATCACCAGCCAACCTACATTATAAGAAAGGTTAAAGGAATTTCTTCAGGCAGAAGGAAAATGTTACCAAAGGAAATCTGGATTACCCAAAGGAATGAAAAGCACTAGAAATGGCAAATATCTGGGAAAATATTAAAGTTTTTCTTTTTTCTCATTTAAAAAATATCTTTGGGGGGGCAGGCCTGGTGGCGCAAGCGGTTAAGTGCGCACGCTCCCCTGTGGTGGCCCGGGGTTCGCCGGTTCAGATCCCGGGCGCGCATTGACACACCACTTGTCAAGCCATGCTGTGGCGGCATCCCACATAAAAGTGGAGGAAGATGGGCATGGATGTTAGCCCAGGGCCAGTCTTCCTCAGCAAAAAAAGAGGAGGATTGGCAGATGTTAGCTCAGGGCCAATCTTCCTCTCTCTCTCTCACACACACACACACAAATAAAATAAAATAAAAAAATAAAAAATATCTTTAGGGGCCGGCCTGGTGGCACAAGCGGTTAAGTGCGCGCGCTCTGCTGTGGCAACCCGGGGTTCGCCGGTTCGGATCCCGGGCGCACACCGACGCACTGCTTGGCAAGCCATGCTGTGGCAGCGTCCCATATAAAGTGGAGGAAGATGGGCATGAATGTTAGCCCAGGGCCAGTCTTCCTCAGCAAAAAGAGGAAGATTGGCAGATGTCAGCTCAGGGCCGATCTTCCTCACAAAACAAAAAATAAATAAATAAAAATAAAAAATATCTTTAAAAGACATCTAACTCTACAACCCAGCCACCTACAACTAGGTATTTACTCAAGAAAAATGAAAACATATATCCACACACAGACTTGTACATGAATGTTCATAGCAGCTTTATTTCCAATAGTCAGAAACTGGAAAAAATCCAAATGTTCTTCAGCAGGTGAACAGATAAATAAATTGTGGTATATTGATACATTGGAACACTACTTAAAGAAAAAAAAATTGATACACACAAAAATGTAGATGAATCTCAAATAATTATACCGAGTAAAAGCCAAGAAAAAAAGGAGTATATATTGTATGTACCCATATATACAAAAGTGTAGAGAATGCAAATTAATCAATAGGGACAGAAAGTAGACCAATGGTTTTCAGGGAACAGGAGAGAGGGTAGAAAGGGATGGATTACAAAGAAGCATGAGGAAACTTTGGGGGAGACGGATATATTCATTATTATAATTGCAGTGATGGTTTCACGGTTGTATATGTATGTCAAAACTTATCAAACTCTACACTTTAAACATGTGCAATTTATCACATATCAATTATACCTCAATAAAGATTTAACAAAAAACAAAAAGATAACTGACTATATAAAGCAAAAATATTAATGTATTGTGGGGTTTATAATATATGTAGAAGTAACGTAGGACAAGGAGAAAAGGAAGAAAATGGAAGTAAATATACAGTTGTAAGATTCTCACAATACCACTTACAATGAAGTGGTATAATATCATCTGAAGGTTCACTCTGATGAGTTAAAGACGTATATCATAAACCCAAGAGAAACCACTAAAAGAGAGAAAAGGAAGAGAAGTATACCTAATATTATCCAACAGTGGAGATAAAATGGAGTCATAATAAGTACTCAACCAAAAAGAAGGCAAGGAAAAAAGGAAAATGGAACAAAGAGATGGGACAAACAGAAACAGCAAGTTGACAGATTTAAACCTGATCGTATTTATAATATTAAATGTAAATAGCCAAACACTCCAGTTAAAAGGCATATATTATCAGCTTGGATTTTTTAAAAATGCTGTCTACAGGAAACCAATTTTACATACAAATACACAAATAGGTTAAAATAAAAGGATGGAAAAAGATATACTATGCAAACACAAATCATAAGAAAGCTGGAGTGGCTATATTAACATCAAACAAAGATCTCGGAACAAGAAATATTACCAGGGATAAAAGGAGACACCTCACAATAACAAAGGGGGCAGTTCATCAAAAGGACATAATTCTAAATGTGTAAGAACCTAATAACAGAGTTTCCCACTGCTTGTATTCCAAAAGTAAAGGAAAATAGACAGATCAACAATTTTATAGTTGGAGATTCCAATATTCCTCTCTCGATAATTGATGAAAGACAGAAAATCAATAAGGACATAGAATATTTAAATAACATTATCAACCAAATTAACCTAATTGACATTTGGAGAATAATCCACCCCAAAACAGCACAATACATGTTCTTTTCAAATGCACATGGCACATTTACTAAGATAGTCTGTATGCTGGGCAATAAAACAAATTTAAAATGTAAAAGGCCTGGATGTTTTCTGTTCATAACAGAATTGAACTAGAAATCAATAATAGAGAGATATCTCAACTATCCGTAAATATTTGGAAATTAAACAACATATTTCAGAATAACCCAGAGGTCAAGAAGAAATCATAGGGGCTGGCCCCGTGGCGTAGCAGTTAAGTGCACGTACTCCGCTGCTGGCGGCCTGGGTTCGGATCCCAGGCGCATACCTACGCACCACTCATCAAGTCATGCTGTGGCGGCGTCCCACATAAAGTGGAGGAAGATGGGCACGGATGTTAGCCCAGGGCCAGTCTTCCTCAGCAAAAAGAGGAGGATTGGCATGGATGTTAGCTCAGGGCTGGTCTTCCTCACCAAAAAAAAAAAAAAAAAAGAAAGAAAGAAAGAAATCATAAAAAATTTGGAAAATAATCTGAAGTGAATGAAAACAAAAACACAACAAAATCTGTGAGATGCAGCTAAAGAAATACTTAGAGAGAAATTTATAGCATTAAATGGTTATACCAGAAAAGAAAAAAGGTCTCAAATAATCTAAGCTCATCTTAAGAAACTAGAAAAAGAGCAAATTAAACCCAAAGTAAAGCACAGGAAAGAAAACAATGGGGCAAAAATCAATGAAAAAGAAAACAAAAAACAACAGAGAAAATAAAATCAATGGAACTAAAAGCCGGTGCTTTGAAAATATCAATAAATTTGATGAACCTCTAGCAAAACTGATCAGGAAAAAAAGAAGACACAAATTACTATTATCAAGAATATGAGGGCCGGCCCCGTGGCTTAGCGGTTAAGTGCGCACACTCCGATGCTGGCGGCCCGGGGTTTGGATCCCGGGTGCGCACCGACGCACCGCTTCTCCGGCCATGCTGAGGCCGCGTCCCACATACAGCAACTAGAAGGATGTGCAACTATGACATACAACTATCTACTGGGGCTTTGGGGAAAAAATAAATAAATAAAATTAAAAAAAAAAAAAAGAATATGAGGGGGACATCACTATAGATCCTGTAGACATTCAAAGGATACTAAGGGAATACTATGAACAACTTTATGCCACTAAATCCAACAATTTAGATAAAATGGACAAATTACCTGAAAGACAAACTACCAAGCTCATTAAAGAAGAAACAGATAACTTAAATTGCCCTATATCTATTAAAGAAATTGAATATATAGTTAATAACCTTCTAACAAAGAAAACTCCAGGCCCAGATGGCTTCACTAGTGAATCCTATGAAAAATTTAAGAAATAGTACTAATTCTACACAAATTATTCCAGAAAATACAAGAGAAGGGAACACTTCCAAACACTTTTTATGAGGTCTACATTATCCTGATACCAAAACCAAAGGCATTACAAAAAAAAAAAGGAAATTACAGCATATTTTTAAGTGATCATCATCTGGTATGATATGATTAAACTAGAATATGATATAATAAGTAAAATACAACAGATTCTAGGATGATATATTTATGTAATAATCTAAGTAGAAGTATGGGTGTGTATAACAGTGTACACAAAGAAAGATGCCCAAAATGGGATTTCAGGTAATATTTACTTTATACTTTTCTCTGTATTGTTTGAATTTCTTATGATGAGCACAGGTCATTTTTATAATGAGAATAAAATAAAGTTATCTTCATTTTGAAAATGTAATACACGTTCCCTTGCCAAGGGGCTGAAAGATGTAAAGATCAGAGCCAAGGTCAGATAACTAAAGAATGAAGCACTGCTGCTCCCCCAGGCACTAGTCTCAAATCAACCACTGTCAGGATCTGGGAGTAAAACACAGACGGTTCCCCAGACCACCGTACCCTTCTTCTGCTCCAACCTAGCTTCCTGCCAGTCTCGAAGTTCAAAGGCCCAGAACAATCTCCACAATCATGTAAGGAAACTTCACTCAAATGCACGTTATAATAAAGGGTGATGGAAACCAAAAGCAGCCTCAGCCTGGCACTTGTTTAAAGCAGTTCTCATTCCCCTTTTGGTCAGGAGGCTCTTCCCCTAGGACACTCTTAGGCTACTTCTTAAATCTCTCTATTCCTATCTCCCGGATTTCTAGAAAAAAACAAATCTCTTTCTGCGTGGGCTCTGGATTCCAACTTCGATTTAAAGCTGCCCCTCCTGGGCCGACCCCGTGGCTTAGCGGTTGGGTGCGCGTGCTCCGCTGCTGGTGGCCAGGGCCCAGATCCCGGGCACGCACCGAAGCACGGCTTCTCCGGCCATGCTGAGGCCGCATCCCACATACAGCAACTAGAAGGATGTGCAGCTATGACATACAACTATCTACTGGGGCTTTGGGGGGAAAAATAAATAAATAAATAAAATTATTAAAAAAAAAAAAAAAAAGCTGCCCCTGGTGGTCGCCTGTCTCACCAGCCGGGCAGGAAGCCCACGGAGCTCTGTCCCCCGCGCTCCCCTGTGCCTTTCTTCTAGCTTCAGGCACTTTTTTCTTCAACACTCATCTCATACCTTGAATCCTAATCTCCAAGCCTGTCTAAACTGGCCTTTTCTGATGGGCTGCTTTCCAAATTTTCCGCTTAAGACAACTCATCCTGGGTGCACCCTTGGCCTCTTCTACCTCTAAACCAGAGATGGAAAAACTGAGCTGAAGGGGAATCCAGAGCACAGGTGTGTTTTGTTTAGCTACAGAGCATGTTTAATTTTATTTAGTTCCCAACATTGAAAATCAGGATATTTTAAAAGGAAATCCTTGTGCTATGTTGATGGGAATGTAAAATGGTGCAGCCTCGATGGAAAACAGTATGGGGGTTCCTCAAAAAATTAAAAATAGTTACCATATGATCCAGTAACTCTAATTCTGGGTATACACCCAAAAGAACTGAAAGCAGGACTCGAAGAGATGTTTGTACACCCGTGTTAATAAGAGCATTATTCACAACAGCCAAAAGGTGGAAGCAACCCAAGTGTCCATTGACAGATGAAGAGATAAGCAAAATGTGATATATACATATAATGGAATATTATTCAGCCTTAAAAAGGAAGGAAATTCTGACACATGCTACAACACGGATAAACCTTGAGGATATTATGCTAAGTGAAATAAGCTAGTCACAAAAGGGCAAATACTGTATGATTCCACTTAGATACCTAGAGTAGTCAGAACCATCGAGACAGAAAGAAGGATGGATGCCAGGGGCTGAGGGGAAGGAGAAATGGAGACTTAGTATTTCATGGGTACAGACTTTCACTTTTGCAAGATGAAAGAGTTCTGGAGATTGGTTACACAAGAAGGTGAATGTACGGAATGCCACTGAACTGGACGCTTAAAAATGGTTAACATGGTAAATTTTATGTTATGTGTATTTCATCACAATTTAAAAAAATCAGAACTTTTCATGTAAAAAAAATCAGGATTTCAGGCTTCATTTGAAAAAAAATCAGATCTGACACCACAGGACCTAGATTCTTGCTTATCAACAATTTCCAGTTTACCACTGACCCCACCCCCCTACATCATTCTTCTCTTTTATCTATTTGGCTTCTTTAGGCATGTGAGTTTGCGGCTCCTGCTCTAAACCCAGAGCGTCATTTTCACAGTACAGTCATGTGCCACAAAACGACGTTTTGCTCAATGATGAACCGCACATACGACGGTGGGTCTCATAACATAAGTACCATATAGCCCAGGTGTGCAGTAGGCTATACCATCTAGGTTTGTGTAAGTACACTCGGTGATGTTCACACAACAAAATCGCCTAACGAGGCATTCCTCAGAACGTATCCCTGTTGTTAAGTGACACATGACTGTACACTATCCTCCAATGTTAGCTCCCAGCTGGACAAGCTACGGGTCTTTGGTGGAAGGGCCAACACCCTCACCCCTTGGCAATTGATGATAAACCCCAGCACGATTAAGACCATCCCTAATAAATTCTATGCCAAACCTTGCCCCAAAACAGCCTTTCCCCCTTTCTCTCCATTTATCTAAATATTGTTCTTCCTCACTCATCCATGAAGCCCTCTCTACTGACTCTAATTCGCAAGAGGTTCTTCCTTCTCTTGTGTTCTGTAGCATTTAGCATCCATACTGCTAGTTATCTTGTATGTATACATTCCATCTACCTAGTTACACTTCAAGCCTCTCATTCATTCAACAAATATAAAGCAGCTACCCTGCGCCATTGTTCTAGGCACTGGAGATACAGCGGTGAACCAGAAAGACAAGGTCCCTGCCATCACGGAGCTCACTTTCCAGGGGACAAAGACATACAAGTAAGTAAAACATTTTAGATATGATAAACATTGTGGGGGAAAAGTGAAGCAGGTAATGAGATAGGGAGTGACTGGGTGGGATGGGGGCTACTTTAGGCAAAATGGTCAGTGAAAGCCTCTTTGAAAAAGTATATTGAGCTGAGACCTGAATGGTAAGAGGGAGCCAGCCATGAGCAAAGACAGAGCAGTCCAGTCAAAGGGAACAGCAAGTGCAAGGACTCAGTTTCAGGGATAGAAATAGCTAATATGGCTAAAGCATAGGAAGTGAGGAGAGACAGCAGTATAAGAGTCAAGGTCAAGGAGGTAAGAGGAGGCTTAGATTCTATTCCATGTGGTGACTTACTGGAGGGTGGTAAATATTTTATACTACCTAATATTTTAAGGGCAGGCATTCAATAAAGATTTGAGTATCACAACCATTTACTTGTTTGAAAATACCCACGGTTACTTTTGATCCCAATCATCTCTTTGTTACTGGATGACTTTTCATTCCTTCAACAAACACTTCTTCAGCACTATCATCTGGCCCAGGGAACTGCTCACCCCTTTAATGAAGGTGGGTTTGTCCTTTGTGCCCAAGTTCCAGAGCATGATATCTCCCCCTTTGGAACCCACAGCCAGGGTGCTGGGGTGAGTTGGGTGCCATGCCAAGGAAGTGGCCCTCCTGTCAAAGGGGGCAGCCTTTTGGAATATCCGGTAAGAAGCCAGAGAGTGCAAAAAGGACTGCTGGAGACCCTGACACAGAGAGAAAAGAATTAAGATGAATTAAAACCCAAGTCTTGGATAAACTGCCAATCTCTGCCTCCTCCATAGATAAGCCCCAGGGCCAAGTCCTCCCACCAAAGGAAAACTAACTGCCCGGCCCTGTGCATGGAAATATTTGCAAAGTACATGAACTAACCTTCGAAAGCAAAGGGGCAGAGTGCATTCCAGCTGGGACCTTTATGGCATAGGACTTCTACCTGGCTGAGTGCCCGTAGGCCAGTCACCAAGATAGGGGTGATTTGACCCCTCTGACAACCCGCTGAACCAACCTAGCATCTAACTTTGGAGCATCCAGTAGGAAAAAGGCACCATGCAAACCCTTGAGTACTTCAGCCAGGAAGCGCCTCACCTGCTGTAGTGATGACCAGGAAGCTCTGCCCAGCTTATGCTGGTGGAGGGCCCTGACGATGCTGCTGCATGGTGGCGGGACCTGCAGACTAGCCAACTCCGCCCAAAGGCAGCTTGAGTCAAATCTTCTGCTAGAACCTGCCAAGCAGAACAAACATATTTTCCTCTCCGATCCCACTCAAGAAAGGTTTTTCTGCTGAAATCCCAGAAAGCCTGTTGTTTCATTCAGCATGGCCAATCTCTCTCATCACCTCCTAAGGCCTTTCCATGGGTGGCTCAGTCTCATCCAGTACAAGAAATAAATAGTGAGTAGGAATTCAGCCCGTTCCCCAAAATAGTCATTGCAAAATTATATACGATCTTGCAGGGTTCCTGAGAAATGAGTCAAAGAAAAACACAATGAAGTATACTACAGAACTCTTCCCAGTTTGGGTTGGAAACTCGTGATAGGGTCAGGTGACAGTTTTAAAATCACATAAAATGCACAATAAAAAGATTTTAGGACAGCATAGTGGAAGTGACTGTTTGGGATAAGCAGTATCTTTAAATCCTATACTAAAATAATGTAGAGGTGACCCGTTGGTGTCCCCAAATCCAATCTGTTCTCCTGAAAACCAGCAGGATCCAGAGGGTCTGGCAGGGCTGTAAATTAACCAGGCTACTTTTGGTGAGGTAGATCCACCTAGAATAGGAATAAAGCAAGTCTGGATTACCAACAAGTATTTGAGGATCTGATCTCTATGAATCCCGCCTCTTGACAACCAAATTCTTTCTTCTCATGGACAAAAAACCACTTAATCAACAACTCCCTACTCTAGTCTTTTGAGTCCCTCACACTCCTCATAGCCCCAGGTTCAAGCCCGGACAAATCCCCGAGAATGAGTTTCGAAGGAAGGAAGGAAGGAAATGGAGCGCTCTCACAGCTGAAACCAACAACATACTGCTAACAAGCGTGACTATCGAAATTCAGCGCGCACACACCACCAGGCAAGGGAGGATTATTTTAAGCGGTCCTCGGTGTATAAAAATCCCGGTACAAACAAGGAATTTGCCAAGTCCGTTGTGTCTGTTGTAATGGAGCTCATCTGCCTCTTGCCATCACCTGAGGGGAGTTAAGCCCAAACTCTAGGGTCTCAAAGGACCTGCAGACAAAATGCATAGCCTGAGGCGTCCAATCCTTGGGACAGCTTCAGGAATTTAGGAGCACCCATCCCCCACTCCAGCCTCCTGCGTGAGAACCCCACATGGCAGCATTATGAAAGCAGCAGGCGCAGGCAGTACCGGGGCCCTTCGCACAGAGCTTTTTGGCCTCGGGCTCCAGCTCCCTGGGGCTTCTGCTCCTCTTGCTCTTGCGGCGCACAACCACCTCGGGGGTCTTCTGGGTTTCTGGGCGTTTCCTGGGAGCCATCGCGTCCTCCGTGCGAAGGGGTACTGTGCTCTATGCCGAGATCATAGAAGGAAGATTGAGAAGCCTCTGGGGAGAAACAAGGCGGAGACCAGAGAACCCGCTGAGCCACAGGTAGGCCAACTAAGCCAACTTCCCGCCAAACAGGCTCACCGCGAGGGCGGGGGCGCGCGCGGAGAGACGGGAAGTGTGTCAGGGGAGGGGCTCACCCGCTCCCTGGAGAAATGATGTATCGCCTACGTGTTGGGCCTGAGCTGGTCCAAGTCAGCTGACCCGCCAGAAAGAAAGATGGTTACCCGCCCTGGGCCACCCAACCTGAAGCCTCTTCAGACGCGGCGCTGCCAGGCCTTTGCGCGTCCTCTAGAGACCGGGTGCCAATCAAGGCTTCGCCTCCACCTTCTCTACCTTCTAATTGGTGGCCACGCCCGCCTGAGCTTTGTGATTGGCTGATCTGGTACAGTTGGAGAGAAGCGGCTTTGTAGAAAGCTGGCAGGTTCCTTGTGATGGAAAGCGAGTACTTCTCATCGGCCAGCGTTGTCGTAGATGTCGAGTAGTACTTATATCTCTCCAGCTCCGTCGAATCTCAGCTGCTCTGTGGAGAGTGGTTGAAATGCGCACCTTTTTAAGGTTTCCCCAAACTTGCTGTCTGCCTAGGGAGCAGCCTGGGGCAGTCATGGGCCGGAGGGCGTGAGGCTAACTGACGGGGCTGAGGTGTTGTGCCCTGACTTCAGCCAAAGGCCAAGGCAGCCAGCCTCATAGGTAGCCCGACAGGAGACAGTTCGGATGCAGCCTACTTTTTGCGACGAGCCCGGCAGGAGCTGGGGTTAGTCTGGACAGCTGGTCCTTTCCTTCCACCGGCTAAGCCAGGTGCCAGGCGCTTTGGGAGGGTGAGAGGGGACAAAAATGCATTAATGGTAGATCCTGCACTCGAGGAGCTTTCAGACAGGTAGGGACGAAAGACAGTTACAAACAGAACTCTTGGAAGGAAATGAATGCTCCAAAAGAAAAATTGGAAAAATGCTTTCTTGGTGGAAAGATCAGCCCAGCATGTTAGAAATGGCAACCACTAGTGGGAAAGGCAAGCTGGTGGCTTCTCCCCTGCTGGCCTGTAGCTGTGTTTTCAGGGCTGTGTTACAGAAGCAAGCTGCCCCTCTTACTCAGACCGGCCATTAGTTTCACCTCAGTAGGGTGCTCAGTTCTGGGGGATCCTGAAGTATAAGAAACGACCCTACCTCTAAAAGGTTTACAACCTACTGAGACGACAAAAAATACATGTGAAACAACTCAAACAATTCAAGATGGAACACAGCTGAGTACCAAATTGTGGTATGCCAACCAAGACATTTAGATGCATTCAGAAAAGATAATCCAATGGAGAAAGTAGTATTTAAGAAAGACTCAGGGAGGATGGGATTTCGTGGTGCTGGCTGGGGGAGGGAGAACATCCTAGGAGGAGAAACAGCTTGATAAAAGTTAGGAATGGGTGTGGGTTATGAGAAAAAAAAGCAGCCCCTGGCATCTGGCAGCTGGCCTGGTACTATTAGCTAGGTCTTGGTGTTCTGTCAAAGTAAACAATCTCACAAAATATCTACACCAGACAAGGCCATTGTGTGACCCTGAGAGATCAACAAAAACGTGATCACTCATGTCTGAACACAGGCAAAAGTATGAACGTTGTCCAAATCACAAAGATGATGGAACATCTCCCTATTATTTTGGCTAATATGAATGACTGCAGATTCTTTGCCAATCACAGCTTTAGCTTTGCTTCATTCCTCCCACCTTATAGACAAGATGTATTGATACTCAATCATAGAATTACCGCCATTTTCTGACAGCCTCCAATCCAGAGCAAAGCTCCACTTCTTTGAACCCTTATCCAAATCATCTAACACAAGCCAATACTATAAGTTCTTTCTCATACCTTCTTACAGAGATGTTTACCATTCCCCATGGTATGCATCCTCTGTTGCAATGAGCAATAGACTCGAAGTTGAGCTATAGGAGAGTCCCTGATGGTGTTTGGCTTGGGAGCATTGACATTTATGAGTAGGGTAGGAGGCAGCTTGAAGAGGAGAAAATTGACCACATTGAGGATCTGTGCAAAGTGAGAGAGGCCAGATAAAGGGGGAAGTTGAATGGCAGGCAGAAGAATTCACATTTCATTCATTCTACCTACATTGATCAAAAACCTACTCTGATCCTGGCATTATTCCAGTCAAAGGGAATGCTGAAATGAAAAATGCTCTTTGCCCCCATGGAGTGTGCCTTTTAATAGACAACTAAACCTACAGCTACAATAGAGTGTGATAAGTTTAGTGAGAGAGGAAGCATTGGGCTCTGGTGGGGTAGGGGGCACAGGATAACTTTAACTCAACTTGGCGTGGGGTAAAGAAGAGATAGTGTCAAGGAAGTCTTCCCCAAGAAGGTGACACTTAAGCTGAATCTTGAGAGATTGAGGAAAGGGAGGGGAGGGGAGAAGGGGAGAGTGCTCCAGGAAAAAGGGGTAGGAAATGTAGGGGCCGGCCCCGTGGCTTAGCAGTTAAGTGCCCGAGCTCCACTACTGGCGGTCTGGGTTCGGATCCCGGGCGCACACTGATGCACCGCTTCTGCGGCCATGCTGAGGCCACGTCCCACATACAGCAACTAGAAAGATGTGCAACTATGACATACAACTATCTGCTGGGGCTTTGGGGAAAAAAAAGGAGGAGGATTGGTGATGGATGTTAGCTCAGGGCCAGTCTTCCTCAGCAAAAAGAGGAGGATTGGCATGGATGTTAGCTCAGGGCTGATCTTCCTCACAAAAACAAACAAACAAACAAAAAAAAGGAAATGGAAAGGCAGGAAGGCAATGATTAGCCATGATGGATTCATGAGCAAAGGTCATGTCCTGCTTAATGCCAGGTTTCCCCAGAATCCGTTTTTAGGACTGGGGAGTTTTCTTTTTCGTTCTTTCTTTTTTTTGCTGAGAGAGATTTGCCCTGAGCTAACCTCTGTGCCAATCTTCCTCTAATTTGTATGTGAGTCGCCACCACAGCATGGCCACTGACAAGTGGTGTAGGTCCGTGCCCGGGAACTGAAACCAGGCCGCAGAAGCAGAGCATGCTGAACTCAACCACTAGGCCACAGGGCCTGCCCCAGGACTGGGGAGTTTTCCGTGGTGGATTCACAAAACCACGTGTGAGCAGTGGAAACCTGCCTTGCACATGCTAGTAACGTGCTTTGTTTCAGGTTGTGCTTTAGGGCATCCTTACCCTGGGTTTCACTTTGTTTCACCACCAAACAGCTGCCTAGGGACCTGATGTCATCCATTCCTGTCTGATGAACCATCAGATGCAGGGTGGACAAAAGCATTTAATATGTTTTTTTTTTTTTTTTTTTTTTTTTTTGGTGAGGAAGATCAGCCCTGAGCTAACATCCATGCTAATCCTCCTCTTTTTGCTGAGGAAGACCGGCTCTGAGCTAACATCTATTGCCAATCCTCCTCTTGCCCCCCCAAAGCCCCAGTAGATAGTTGTATGTCACAGTTGCACAGCCTTCTAGCTGCTATATGTGGGACGCGGCCTCAGCATGGCCAGAGAAGCGTGCGTCGGCGTGCGCCCGGGATCCGAACCCAGGCCGCCAGCAGCAGAGCTCAGGTACTTAACCGCTAAGCCACGGGGCCGGCCCTAATATGTATTTTTTGATGCTGCTAATCTGATAATGAGGTGAATGGTGCAGCATCGCTCCGGTTTCACGCCGTGGGGAGGCTGTGCCATGAAACCCTGTTTATAGGTGTTTTGGTTCTATCTATGACACTACTTTTGATGTAAGGCATCACAAGGCAGTTCATTCAAAAGCTGCTGGTGAAGCAAATCAAGGTCTCGTGTTCACACTGTGCTGGGCAGACCATGAGCATGACCCTAAATAATGCCACTTTCTTTGATCTGTAAAACAATACGTGGCTTAGGTGTTTTCTGGAACGAATAATATAGCACAGTGGAAAGAGCATTGTTCTTAGACTATGTGATCTTGGGTCCATCGTGTCACTTCTCTGTGCCTAAGTTTCCTGTCATAAAATGAAGGGGAGGGAATAGGTGGTCTGTCAGATCCCCTCCAGTTTTAAAATTTGTGATCCTGTGACTTGCTGTTAAAGCAGCAGAAACCAGTGACAGCTTTCATCTCTGGCCTCCTTGTGGGAAGTTTCCATTTAGCAGAAATCATTTTCCTGGTGCAGGCTGGTACACGACTCTGATTCTGATCAAGCTGTCTATGGATCCAAATGTTCTGCTGAGTCTGCAAAACCACTCATAATCCACTCGGGTGGTGTGTGCAGGCTTCCCACACACACTGACTGCATCCAGTGGTTTGCAAATGACAGCCTCAAGGATTCTGCAGAGCTTGCAAAGAACTGAAGTTTAAATTTCTCCTAAAGGATTGGAAACAGACTGAATACAGCATCCAGGGTCCTTGTTGCTTGGCATCTGCAGTACATATTTAAATGCCCAAATATGAATAAATTCATAATAATGCTAAACGAAGGCTCGATTCCTACCCTCTGGGAATAGTATCCATTTTCCAAAACACAATTTTGGGTAGCTTTGGAAGTGTCAGACAGCTGTGTAAATACCAAAGAAAAAAAACCCACCTTCTGTCTTTGTTGTGGGGGATGAGGCACCATCCACAGACTAAATCAATATCCTGTCATGACATACCATAGGTACAGGATGCCAGGAAACTTCTCCAGACAGCCAGATTTGCAGGGCAATTGCCAGAGTGCTGAAATCATATATGTGAAAGTGCTTTGCAAACTGTAAAGTGTTCTACAAATAGACGTTGTTATATAATCTCCTGGCAATATGTTATTTACTGATGACATCTGATAAAGGTGGTGAAGGAGCTCTCTGCTGTTCTCAAGAGTTCTCACCAGTCAGATAGCCATCACGGAAAGAGCCAGATCGGAGAATCAGAAACCAGGGGTTTAGTTCTGGCAGTGCCTTCTACTCCCTCTTCTGACGCCAGAGGTCTCTTCCAAGGACTGCCAAAATCCAAGGGGCAGAAATAAAAATGGTTCTCTCTGTTGTTACGGCCAAGCCAGTTCCCTATGAGTGGATGAGTCACATGCTAGTTGGGACCTGGAGGACTACATTTACATCCCTTTACATTCCCCTCTCCACTGCCCTGCTTTGGCTCCTGTCCCTACTATGATATTGTAACTCCAGGAGCATGTGACAAAAAACTTGCCCCAGGAACCCCAGCTAAGTTTCTCCCTGTAGAGGAAGGCAGTGAGCTGCCTGGGTAACTGTGGTTCTTATTGGTGAAGCCAACAGCCTGGTAGGGGGAGGTATCTTAGTACAAATCCACACACATCCTCCCCAACACGCCAAACTCTGAGTGGGCATCCTTGCAGACATGTTTACTGTACATTCTGCTTTGTGCTTGACTATCCGTGTGTCATAAGGCTCCGGAATCTGAGAATTTTGTCATAATTATAAGCAGTCGAGAAGACCAAGCCACATTTGTGTTGGCAGCATTTAGGCTGCTGATCCATTCTGTAATGAGACACATTTGTGAAACTGGATGAATAAAAACTCTGAAAGGCAGCCTGCTTTTTGTTTTTTATGAGGAAGATCAGCCCTGAGCTAACATCCATACCAAGCCTCCTCTTTTTTTTTTTTTTTGGCCGAAGAAGACTGGCCCTGAGCTAACATCCATGCCCACCTTCCTCCACTTTATGTGGGACGCCGCCACGGTATGGCCGGACAAGCGGCGCGTCAGTGCGCGCCCGGGATCCGAACCTGGGCCACCAGCAGCAGAGCGCACGCACTTAACCGCTACACCATGGGGCCGGCCCTGGCAGCCTGCTTTTTAAGTTCAAGAAGTATTTTACCAGATTTCCAAGGCTAACAGCTGTGGCCACCTCTAGCCAGGTGTGGTGGGTCCAACGGTGGTCCTTGAAAAGATATACCCACATCTTAATCCCCAGAACCTGTGAATGTTACTTTATTTAGAAAAAGGGTCTTTGTAGATGTAGTTAAGGATTTTAAGATGAAGACATCATCCTGGATTATCCGAGTAGGCCCTAAATCCAGTGGCAAGTGTCCTTATAAGAGTGAGGCAGGAGATAAGACACAGACAGAGAAACAGACAGAGAAGATGTTGTGAAGACAGAGGCAGAGATTGGAGTGTTATGGCTAGAAGCCAAGGGACGCCAAAGATTGCCAGATTGCCGGCAGCCACCAGAAGCTAGGAGAACAGCCGGGAAAGAGTCTCCCCCAGAGGCTGGGGAGGGAGTGTGGCCCTGCCGACACTTTCATTTTGGATTTCTGGCCTCCAGAAGTGTAAGAGAAGAAATTTCTGTTGTTTTAAGCCACCCAGTCTGTCTGTGGTAATTTGTTACGGCAGCCCTAGGAAACTAATACACCCAGTCTCTGCCATGGGTGCTCAGCATTACCAAGTGGGAAAATTGTTCACGGGTGTTGGGGTCAGACAGCCATCACATTCCCACTTCCTGGCTGTGTCCTTGAGCAAATCTTAGCACCTCTCTGTTTCCTCCTTTGTAAACTGGACAGAATAAGTCCTACTGGAGAGGGTTGTTGCGAGGCTCAGGTGACACAGTGCAGAGCAGAGTGACACATACACGTGGTGTACTCCCATGCTTCCCCTCCACCACCTCGGTCCTGCCTCACCTCAGGTGCAGAGCTCCCCTTCAGAGGTTGAGTTCCATGATTTCTGTACCTTCCTCTGAGTCTCTGGCTCATCAGCGATGTCCAAACTAGTGCCTGGCCCCGCCTTCTTGACACATCCACCTGGACGTCTCCTCAGCATCTCAAACCTAACACGTCCAAGAGTGAAGTGTTGATCTTCCCTTCTTCTCGTGCCTCTTGCACGTTTTCCCCCATGTCAGTAAATGGCACTTCAAGCAAAAAACCAGGGAGTCATTTTCACTTCATTTGTTTTCATTTCTTTTTGTTGTTTAACTTTTCATTTTGAAATAATTTCAGACTTACAAAGAGTTGCAAAAAGACTACAAAGAATTTCAATATACTCTTGCCTAATTCCCCAAGTGTAACATCATACATACCCACAATACAATTATCAAGGTGAGGAAATTAGCACTAATAACACTATGGTCTAACATACAAACTTCATTCAAATTTTGCCAAGTGCCCCACTCATGTCCTAATCTAGAATCCAGAATCCAGGATCACAGGTTGGGAGCCATTTTGAAATGCACTTCTCCTTTACCATCCACATTTAACCCATCAGAAAGTCCTATCGATTCATTCCCCCAAATACTTCTTCAGTTCATGCACTGAGTGCCTCCACCGCTACCAGCTAGAACAAACCACTGCCCTCTCGCCCCTGGATGACTGTAGCAACCTCTTAATTGGTCTCCTTTGTTTCTTGTCTCCCTCTAATCTAGGGGTCAGCATCGTTTTTGAGTAAAGGGCCTGAGAGTAAATATTTTAGGCTTTGCGGGCCATACAATATCTGTTGCATCTCTGTCATTGCAGTGTGAAAGCAGCCATAGACAATTTGTCAACAAATGTGTGGCTGTGTTCTAATAAAACTTTATTTATAGACACTGAAATTTGAATTTCCTGTAACCTTCATGTATCACAGGATAGTATTCTTCTTTTAATTTTTTGTCAACCATTTAAAAATGTAAAAACCATTCTTAGCTTGTCGGTCGTCCAGGCCACAGTTTGCTGATCCTCTGCTCTAAGCCATTCCTCACACGACATTCGGAAAGCCACTCAGATCTCTCTTCTGCTTAAATTCTGCACTCTGAATAAAATGGAGCCTGCAGTGTCTGGGCGCTGCCTGCTCCTCCCGCCTCACCCTGGACCTCTCACCCTCATTCACCTACCCGTTCTACCCTTCTTCCCAGAAAGTCAAGTTCCCACTTCAGGGCCTTTGCACACTTCAGACCTTCCACCTGGAATGCTCTCTCCTAGCCTCCCTCTTCACCTAGCTCATTTCCTTTGGTCTTTTTGTTCTTTTGGGCCTTTTTGGGTAGAGAAGCTTAAACTTCCTGAGAGAGGTCTTCTCTGACCCTCCCCCAATTGAAATGATGCTCCTTCTATGATTCTCTCATAGCCCTATATATATATTTTTTCCTTTAAAACACTTATCACAATTGGTAATGTATTCAAGCCTTTATTTGATTTTAGTGGAAAACTCCACAAAGTCAGGGACCATGTCTGCTTCGTTTGCATAGAGGACCAAGTACACACCATGGTGTCTGGCATAGTGGGTGTTCCCTGAAACTCAGCTACATTAATGGATTCTCCATGAGAGCTACTGTATCATCAATAAGGAGGCCTCCAGTGGACTTCGAGGAAGGACCCACATGAACCAGGGCAGCCTTCCTGAGCAGAACCCTCCTCCGGCCTATGGAGCTGAAATAAATTTCAACTATGCAGTGGCAACTCGTGGTATCTTCCAAAGAATCTGCCTGGGGCAAATTCCTGACCCTGAAAAATCTTTCTCTATCCACCCTACTCTGAAACCTGCTACACATTTTCGCTCTAATGCCATCCATCTGCTGTTCTTCCTGCGTTCTAACCCAGAAACAGCTTCCCCCGCTGAGGTTAACCTCTCTCAATAACTCAGACTAGTTTTTCCACCTGGGATTGCCTGAGATCTTAAAAACATAGCTGTTGAATCAGAATACTTTACTCAGCTGCCCGTCAGGAATGCTGGGGCAATGTCCAGAGGCCACGGAGAGAGACACAGCAGCCTGCAGAGGAGACAAACTCTGCCAGCTCTAATCTACCCTCTGCAGGGAGCTCGAGTTATCTTTTAAAAGGATAAATCTGATCTAGCCACTCCCATTCACACTTCCCACTGCCTATAGGATAAAGTCCAAACTCCTTAGCCCACCTTGCAAATCTTCACCTTTCAATTCCAACCCGTCTTTCCAGCCTCATCTTCCATCTGCCTCCACCCCATCCTGAACTCAATATTCCAGATATTCTAGACCGGAACTATCCAATACAGTCCCCACTAGCCACATGTGGCTGTTAATTTTTTAATTAATTAAAATTAAATATTCAGTTCCTCAGTCACACTAGCCACATTTCAAGTGCTCAATAGCCACATTTACCTAGGGGCTACTGTATTGTACAGTGCAGCTATAGAATGTTTCCATCATTGCAGAAAATTCTATTTGGACAGCACTGCTGTTTTTTTTTTTGGTGAGGAAGATTGGCCCTGAGCTAACATCTGTTGCCAGTCTTCCTCTTTTTGCTTGAGGAACATTGTCCCTGGGGCTGGCCCCGTGGCTTAGCGGTTAAGTGCACGAGCTCCGCTACTGGCGGCCCAGGTTCGGATCCCAAGTGCGCACTGACGCACCACTTGTCCGGCCATGCTGAGGCAGCGTCCCACATACAGCAACTAGAAGGATGTGCAACTATGACATACAACTATCTACTGGGGCTTTGGGGAGAAAAAGGGGGAAAAAAAATAAAGATTGTCCCTGAGCTAACATCTGGGCCAATCTTCCTCTATTTTGTGTGTGGGACACCGCCACAGCATGGCTTGATGAGTGGTGTGTAGGTCCACACCCAGGATCCAAACCCACGAACTCCAGGCTGCTGAAGTGGAACATGTGAACTTAACCACTACACCACCTGGCCTGGCCCCTGGACAGCACTGTTTTAGACAATAAGACCCACTCCCCATCTCCTTAAAAAACTCTTTATTTTAATTAGACAATTTACACATAAGTACATTCTCATTGATAATTTTCTAACATTACAAAAATCTCCTTTACCAATTCTACACCTCTCCTGAGAGATAATCACCAAAATCAGTTGGGTGTATATTCATTCTCTCTGAATATTTTGTGTGGTCTGCAGTTTGCTTTTTTCCTTCAACAGTGTCTTGGAGGTCTTCATAGAAGAACATATCTCGGTCTACCTTGTGCTTGAGCATTATACAGAGTAATCCATAGCATGAATGAACTTTAGGTTATTCAACCATTGCCCTCTTGATGGACATTTTTTTCCAGTTTTGCTTTTTTGCAAACAATACTATTTGCAGACATCTTTGTACCTTTTTCTGCACTTGTACACATGTTTGTCTAGGAATGATACCAAGAAGTGGAATTGCTGGGTCACTAAGTCATATGCTAACACCTCTGGGGCTTGGCACACCCTGGTGCTCCCGCCTAGAATGCTTCTCCACATGACTCATTCCTGCTCATCCAGACCAATCCAGTGGTCTGGTGAAAGGTGGTCTCCTCTGCCTGTTTTCCCATAGTACCTCATATCCACACTATATTATTCCCGTACACTTAAGGCTCTGACTTATTTATCTTTGTATTCCCAACACCTAGCGTAGGGCTTAGCATAGAGCAAAAATTCAAGTGTTTTCTTGACTGGATGAATGAATGAATCAGTAAATAAACAAATGAAGGCACAGTGGTTAGGACGCTCCAGAAGCTCAAGGTGAGTGAGTCTGTGAGTGTTGTGAGCTTGGGATTTGGACCAATCTGCCAACTGGTGCCCCGAGCCAAGCCGCCTCTCTAGGTTTCTGTCTAGCCAGCTCTCTGACCTCGGGCATCTCATCTTGAACTCTGTTCGAGTTGGGTACTGCACTGATAGAGCCATGGGAGCGTATAGGGGCTCTGGCCATAGAGCACAGAAATTGGAGTCCTGGGGGCAGCACTAATGGGGTTGGCTTTGCAAGGGCAGCTCTGTCTCCTTTCACCTTTGAAGCAGCTCAGTATGCTCTGGGTTTTGCTTTATTTTTTCCCCCTATAGTAACTTAGGGGCAATTAAGATCAGCTGGTTTCTGCTTCCAGATTTGAACCCAAAGGAAGCCAGATGTTTTCCACTCGGCATCCCCTTCTCCTTCTGGTCTATCGAACAGCCCTGTTTTCTGTGTCTCTCTATGGCCTGGCTTGCAGCCTTTATTTTTAATGGGGTTTTAATACGTGCCTCCTGTAATCAATTTCATTCTAGTGTTTTCACGCTTTCTGTCTAGGTGCCTAGAGGCCCCCAGGCACTAGGTAGGATGTTAACTGATTTAAAATAATACAAAACACTATGGCTGTCATTAGACATTACCCCAGCTCCTCTCATTTGCAGTTGTTTAACAACCATTAATTAGCTGGGGAGCATGGCTCATTTGGGAGGTCAGCCCAGCCACCTGTCATGTTTCATAGAGGTAGAAACAGAGACATAGAGAAAAGGGACTCGTCCAAGCCCCAACAAAGAGTGGGTGTTGAAACTGGTTTCAGAAACCATATCCTGCCGGGTACACACCCTGCGAGCGCCAAGGCAAGGATCCACTACCCAGGTTTGATTCGCGGCGCGTCTTGTGTGCCCACAGGTAGTTTCGCCCTCCCACTAGGACCGCGGAGCAAGTCAGCCCTCAGCAGCTAATACTACCGCCTGAAATCACCCCCCATTCATTCTCTTCAGGCCCCTTTTCCCATTTTATGAGCGGATTTATCTGCATAAAGAACGCGGCAGTGACTTCTCTCGGATTTAGAAACAATCTAATTTCGCTATTTTTAAAGCTGGCGTTTAAAAATCCGCGCACAAGTACTCCCGAGGGAGTGCGGGCTGGTTGTAGGGGGTGGGAACGAAGAGTACGTGCTGCAGAGAGAGCCGCGTGGCCCTTGGCCTCTCAGAGGGCCGCGCCGCCCCCTGGGGGCGCACTCCTCGCAGCGCGCAGGGGGCTCTCCAACCTCGAGAGAATTTGCGCCATCTGGACCCTCGGAGCGCCCTGTGCGTCTGACTCAGCCGACCCGCGCCCCCTCTCGCCTCCCAGGCGGAGGGCAAGGCCGCCAGGTCGCCCGGCCCGGGAGGCAGCAGGAGGGGCGGGAAGACCGAGCAGGTGGCGATTAGGTCAGCCTCGGAACATTCTTGGACCGCTCCAGTGGATATAAATAACAGACCGGCAGGCTCCGAAAAATCCCCTGGGCGGGGGTAAGAGGGTGAATGAGAAGGGATTTATTAAGGGTGGGGTGGGATCGTGGTGATCTGGAAAAATCTCCTAAAGCTGGTGACTGACACAGGGGGTGGAGGGGCGAAGGGATTTAAGAATGAATCGTGGTACAAAATCTGGGAATAAGAACACGGAGGGGTGGAGCTCATGGCTTTTGCCCCACCCCCACCGCACGTCTGACCCAATCCTCAGAACGCGCCCCCAGATTTGCAGGCAGGACTCGGCAGGGAAAGGGCACGGCTTTGGAGTCTCGGTCCTGCCCGGCTACGGGTCTTGTCCAAGCTGCTGAAGATGTCTGAGCCTCAGTTTCCGCATCTGTACAATGGGAATCTTAATGTTTACAAGGGTGTGGTTATGAGCCTCGCGGGAGCTAACTTCTAAGAAAGCTGTGCTCAGCAAAAACATGTAAGGCAGTGTAGCCCCTAAACCGCCTTCCAAGGGGTGCCCGTGCAGGCCCGATCCCTTCCCGCTTCCACCGGTCTCCCAGGCTCTGCAAAGGCCGGGGAGGAGCAAAGCCGGCATCTGACGCCTTATAGCGGCGCGGCGCCACCCTAGGGAGTCGGCTCTGGCGCTTCTCAGGCGGGAGCCGAGACCCCACGGCCCGCGCCCCGGGAGCCGCCGCGAGGCGCGATGCCTGCAGCCCCTGCGCCCCTGCCGCTGGCCGCTGGGGTTGGGGCCGCGGCCGCGAGGAGAGGGCGGGGCCGAGGGCCGGGCTTCCCGGGGGAGGGCCCGGCGCGCTCCGGGAGGCGGCAGCCCCGGCCCGGGAGCGGCAGGACTCGGGCCGGAGCGTGGCCGGACCCCCACCCGCCGAGGCGCCCAGGGAGGACGCGGTGAGTGCTGTCCGGCAGAGACCGCGGGGAGGCGGCGGCGGGAGCCGCGGCTCGAGCCCGCCCTCTCCTCCTCCCGCTCCTGAAGTTTGCAATGGGACCGACTCCCGCCCCGGGAGCCCCCCGCCACCCTGCTCTGCGCGAGGACGGGAAGAGCTGTAGGCGAGCCGAGGGGGTGTCTTATTTGCGGCGCCGAGCACCCCGCAATTGCCCTGGCCGGCCGGGGGGAAGGGGGCGTCGGGGCCGGAGAGCCACACCATCCCTTGGGGCCCCTCAAAGGCCCCAAACCGCCGCGGGGCCCCAAAAGGGGCCTCGGTCCCCGGCGACCTCTCGCCCTCTGCAAAGAGCTCCAGTTCCTGGGGCCACCAGCTGGAGTCCACGGCCGGTCTGGCCCAGGCAGGGTGCACCCCCTCCCCTCAGCGGTGATCGCCTGGCCCCACCCCCGCCGAGACCAAGTTCAACAAGTTTGGCCAAGAAGTCCTAGAGCCTCCATGGCTAGGCCTGGCCCGGCCGCTCCGCGTGGGCTCCACGGGCTCCGAGTTGTGCAGCGCCAGGCCGGCCAGAGGGGCTGGTTGAAGGGCGCCGTCCACAAGGGTTGAGGCCGGAAACGGGCAGCCCCTGGACTCCAAGGTTTGGTGTGGAGGCTCCAGGTTTGGAGTGCGTCATCGGGGAGCAGGCACCTCAGCCGGCAGGTCGGGTTTCCAAAAGTGCCCCTTTGTTATGCCCCTCCCTGGCCCTGCCTCCTCCCCTTCCCCCGCGCCACCCCTTCCCCCAGCCTCCCCGGCCGCTCTGGCTGCTGGTTCCAGCCGCTCTAGCCTTGGTGCCCTTCTCTGGACCAGCCGACTGCCCCCTCCTGTACCTTCAGTTCCTAGGGCTGTGGGCCGACCGGGAGGGGCTCCTGGGAGAAGAGGCCCTTGGGCGCAGCCTGTGACTCAGGACAGAGGGTGGGCAGGGCAGGATGGCAGTGCTCCCTCCTAGGGGCATGCCCCCAGCTTCTGGGAAGGGTGTGGGCTGTTCTGGACAGGGGTACCTACCAGCTTCAGGTGGCGAGTGGGTTCTTCCCTGAACCCCAGGACTCCCTACCTTGGCCCAAGCAGCTCTGAGGAGACCCTGCCAAACCTCAGCAGACTCCTCAGGGCCTCGTAGGTGCTGGCTCCCTGGGCTGAGGAGCGTTCATTATCTGCTTTCTGAGCTCTTGCCTGTGGCGGAGTGTGTTCTGGGACCAATCTGGGTCTCTGCTGAGGTCAGGGAGCACAGGGTGTGGGCCCTTCCCAACAGGGGCCAAGGCGCAGGGCCCACCCCCATAGCTTGATCAAGCCTGGGCTATGGGGCCTGGCTGTGCCTGAGGTTTGGGCTTGTGTTTGCTCTGGGAGGCCGGAGGGAGCAGTGCCAGCCCTGCACACACAGCTCGCTCTGTTCTGAGGCCAGAGAGAGAGAACGGGTGGGGGGCAGCTCTCCCGGGAGCCCGGAGCCTGGAGGCTGGAGCAGGCAGGGGGCCCAGGCCCCTGGATGCCTGACTGGGACAGCTCCAAAGGGCCTGGGATTTACAGCTGCAGCTCTGTTTCTCTCCATCTGGTTGGCGAGTCCTTTCTGGGCAAATGGGGCAGACTTCGAGAGGAAGCAAGGTAAAGCGCTGAGGGCCCTAGTGGGGCCAGCTGCTCTGCCCTCTCCTGCTTGTGCCCAGGCACCTCCATTGCTGGCCTGAGCTCTCCCTCCTGTTAGCTAAGGGGTGGAAGCCCACTCAGGCCAAGCTTTCTCACAGCTGCCATAGCCAGTGGGTTTCCTGGTCTTCAGGTGGATGTCATTTGTTTTTTCATTCAACTACTAACTCCAGTGCCTGGAGAGATACAAACTGGACCTCTAGGAAGTCTGTCAATGACTGAGGACAGATCCTGTCCTGTCAGTCACCACCCAGGGGGATATACAGGGGTCACAAGGGGCCGTGGGAATGGGGATGGAGGAATGGGGGGGTGACAGTAGAGAAGATGCCTATTTGAGTTTTGAAGGATGGAGAGAGGTTCATCAGTTTGGAGGGGCGCATTGTAATTGCTTTGGGGGCAAGGGGCACACACGCTGTCCTCCTAGGCCTAGCGGTAGCCCTTGGGTTTGCTCAGAGGAGGAAGCAATTTCCTTCTAGGGGCTTGAGTCAGTGCTGGGGACAGCTGAGACCCTGCCCAGAGGCAGGAGGGGAGCGGCCGCATGCTACTATGTCCTCTGGCCCCTGGAGTGGTGGCTCTGGGGTTGGAATCTGCCTTGCCCTCCTCCGTGATTCTGGAGAACACACTTATAACTGGCTGATCACCTGTCCGACTCCCCCATGTTGCCCCAGACTCTGGGCTTTTGAGGGCGGAGCTGAGTTACTCATTACCCACAGAGCCCAGTGGGACCTCAGTGGATGCTGCGGAACAGGATGAGCGTCTCCTTGTGACTGGTGGGCCCCTCACATACTCGCTCATTGCCTGGTTTGAGTCTTACACTAGCCCTGGCACAAAAGCAGACCAGGAGGCGGAATTTCCATCTTTGGAGGGAGCTGAGGACAGTAAAATGCACTTGTTCAAGCTTCTTGGCCAAGAGAGGACTCAGGCCTCCTGGCTTCCAGTCTGCTCTTGCCAGCACAGGGAGCTCTGGGGTGTGGCTGGGCACCCTCTGACTTGGCTTGGTCTGGTAAAGGGTCGCCTTGTCGTTCAAGGAAAGGCCACGGGGCCCTGGCTGGGGTAGGCGTCCTCTTCTCTCATCTGCAGTCGGGGGAGTGGGGCCCTCTGCCCACCACCCACCCCCGCCTGCCATATAATCCCCAGCTGGATCGTGTGACCCGCTGGCATTCTCCTGGCTGGAATTTGGCGCTTCTGACAGCAGTTGCTATATCGGGGGAGCTGGGCACCACCCTGGCCTCTCCAGGCCCCCGCCCTCACCCCCTCCTTTGCTCTTGTTAGCTTCAAGGCAGAATCACAGCGGCAGCTTTGAGAGGTGGACACCTAGGTCCCTGAAGTGATCTCTAGGCCCCAGGTATGCGGGGTGAGGTGGAGGGGAAGGGCAGACCGCAGGTAAGAGGAGGAGCTTTGAAACTGCCATCCTGGCCCCTCTGCTCGCCCCTCCTCGGGACTTCCAGACCCCTGTCTGCTAAGTCCTAGCTCTGGTGGTTGGGTCCTTAGGTGATCGGGACAGCAGTGGAGGCAAAGCCCAGGGATAGGAGAGGGTCTTTTCCTATCCTCAAAAGTGTATGTCGGCTTCCCCACTTACCCCTCTGCCCTCCACAGCCCCAACCCGCCACCATTCCGTGCTGCAGGGACACCATGGCTCCTGAGGAAGACGCTGGAGGGGAGGCCCTAGAGGGCAGTTTCTGGGAGGTGAGCAGCTGGGTCCCAGGTTCGGGGGTGGCACTGAAATGCCCACCCCTCCCTGGGCCCAACCACCTGTCCAGGGGTGGAGCCTGGCTGTCAGCCCCAGCCCTCGAGGGAGCTTCTCCCCAGTGACGCTGCCCTTCTCGTGTGTGTCCCAGGCCGGCAACTACAGGCGGACGGTGCAGCGGGTGGAGGATGGGCATCGGCTGTGCGGGGACCTGGTCAGCTGCTTCCAGGAGCGTGCCCGCATCGAGAAGGCCTATGCCCAGCAGCTGGCCGAATGGGCCCGCAAATGGAGGGGCGCCGTGGAGAAGGGTGAGCCAGCGCTTGGGCCTCGCCAGGAGCAGAGGGCCGCCAAGGGTGGGAAGACCAGGCAGGGCGGCTTCTTTTTGCACCTCTTGTCGCCTTCCCTTTAAAGAGGGAAGATCCTCCTGTTTATTCTCACTGTCGTCCTGTTGGAGTTTGCAATGTATGGTCATGAGTTATTTTGATATTTCTAACAACGCTTTGATGGAGATGGTCCTGTTCTACCCATTCTCTAGAGGAGAATCTGAAAGTTCAGAGAGGCTAAGTGACTTGCCTGAAGTCACACAGCTAGGAAGAGCTGAAGCCCAATCCTTCTGACTCAGGTGCTTGGGATCTTTCCCAAGCTGCCTTCCTCGGGGACAGACACTGGTTCTTCCCTCTCAGGCAACAGAGTGTAGTGGTTTATGTCACAGACCTGGGTTCGAATCTCAGATCCACTTGTAGCTGGAATGCTTTGGGCAATTCACTTCACTTCTCTGGGCCGCCGTGTTTTCGCTGGTTAAATGTTGATCCTGACACTGCTTCGTGGTGGTGGATGAGGCAAGGATTCAGTGAGATCTCAAGGCACAGAGTAGGTGTTCAATCAGCACCTGACATCATTTTCATCTTTGCGTCCCCCTTCTGTGCCTGGCACCCAGAGCAGCACCCGCTGAGAGGGGTTGGGCTTGTTTCCAGTGGAGTCCCTGGCCTGGCCCAAGCCCCGTCCCTCCCTGCAGGCCCTCAGTATGGCACGCTGGAGAAGGCCTGGCACGCCTTCTTCACGGCGGCCGAGCGGCTGAGTGCGCTGCACCTCGAGGTTCGGGAGAAGTTGCAAGGGCAGGACAGCGAGCGTGTGCGTGCCTGGCAGCGGGGGGCCTTCCACCGGCCTGTGCTGGGTGGCTTCCGAGAGAGCCGGGCTGCCGAGGACGGCTTCCGCAAGGCCCAGAAACCCTGGCTAAAGAGGCTGAAGGAGGTGAGCCTGGGAGAGATGGGCATCAGAGGCACGCCCCTTGCTGGGCCTGCACGGGGCTGAAGGGGGCCAGGGCGTGCATGCAGGCTCCAGAGTGGTCCCCGTGTATGCCAGGTTGAGGCTTCTAAGAAGAGCTACCATGCAGCCCGGAAGGAGGAGAAGACTGCCCAGACACGGGAGAGTCACGCAAAGGCAGACAGTGCTGTCTCCCAGGAGCAGTTGCGCAAGCTGCAGGAGCGGGTGGAACGCTGCACCAAGGAGGCCGAGAAGGTACAGGCCGCAGGACGGCCGGCCCAGCTCAGGGCTTCCTGAAGGCCTTTTCCAGTCCCCAGCACTCTTATGGCTCTAATCCCCACCTGCTACCCTCTCTCCACATTTATCATTTAAAGGAGGAACCTGAGAAAAGATGATGCTTTACCCAGGGGAAGAAACGGTGCAATTTCAGGCACTGGGATAATTTTAGCAGTTGAGACCTTCCCAGCTCCTTTCCTTTCACAGTGTACCACCTGGGATGTCTTCTCTTACTTGCTCTGCCAGAGTGCCCTTTCCTCTAGCTCTGCATTTCCAAATCCTCCCCGTCCTCTGCTCAGCTTCCACCTCCTCCAGGAAGCCTGTTCTGATTTCTCCCACCCCTCCCCATAGGTTGACCTCATCTCAATCTCCACTCATCAGACTCTTAAAGCTGCTGTGTCCGAATGTCACCTCCCTTAATAGGCTGCGGGGTCCTTGAGGGCAGGAGCCAGGTCTTGGAACTGATGGCCCCTTGTGCCTCGCCCAGGGTCTAGCCCATGGCAGGTGCCCAGTAAACACCAGCGGAGTCCTGAGTGGAAGAAAGTCTTGTCCTCACCAGGCGCCCTCCTCTCCCACCCAGGTGAAAACCCAGTACGAGCAGACGTTGGCAGAGCTGCACCGCTACACCCCGCGCTACATGGAGGACATGGAGCAGGCCTTCGAGACCTGCCAGGCCGCGGAGCGCCAGCGGCTCCTCTTCTTCAAGGATGTGCTGCTTACCTTACATCAGCACCTCGACCTCTCCAGCAGCGAGAGGTATGGCCTGCGGGGTGGGCGTGGAGATCTGGGGTAATGCCGGGTCTCCTCCATCTCTCCTGGGTTCTGGCTGGGCTGAATGAGATTGGGGGGTGCAGGGACCCAGGGCTTCCAAGTCTGAAGGTTGTGCCTTGGCTCACAGGTTCCATGAACTCCACCGTGACCTGCATCAGAGCATCGAGGCAGCCAGTGATGAAGAGGATCTGCGCTGGTGGCGTAGCACCCACGGGCCGGGTATGGCCATGAACTGGCCGCAGTTTGAGGTACGGATTCCCGGCTGGCTGGGGCTGGGAGGTGGGGTGGGCTCCCCCTGGGCTCAGCCTGGACCTCAGGAGGGAGGCGAGGCTAGGCTAGGGCTTGGGATGAAGTAAGTGAAGGGCGTCTGGATGACCTGGCTGCCACCACAGCCTCCAGCCCAGCCTGACCCTAAGCACTGTCCCCACAGGAGTGGTCCTTGGACACACAGAGGACAATCAGCCGGAAGGAGAAGGGTGGCCGGAGCCCGGATGAGGTTACTCTGACTAGCATCGTGGCCACAAGAGATGGCGCCGTGCCCCCACCCCAGTCCCTGGGGTCCCCAGGGTGAGAGCGAGGAACCTAGCTGTGGGAAGGAAACACCCCTGCCCTACCCTCCTTTCTGCTGTCTCCTTCCCTTCATTCCCTTCACACCCAAAGTGGGTTGCAAATCGGGGCCAGAGACCTTAGGACCTACTTAGTAGTTGTAATGATACCATGTTGGTTTAGATTTTCCAGGTTTTTTCTAGATTTTTCATCTACTGCTCATGTCAGCTGTGTGTGGCAGGAAGCACACCTGAGCCCACAGGCAGGAAGCACATCTGAGCCCACAGGCCTGCATGGCAGAGATCAGACTAGAATCTTCCAGTTCTTCCCCACAGGCCTCTCCCAGGGTTCCCTCCAGGGCGTGAGCCCTTGGCCCTGAGTCCTAGGCTGTCTCGCTCAAGGGGTTCCTTGTGCCCTGAGCCTGCGCCTGTGTCTCCCTCTCCAGTGGTGGGCACGAGGAGGAGTGGTCAGATGAGGAGAGTTCCCGGAGGCCTGCGGCCGGGGTGCGGGTGCGGGCACTCTACGACTACGCTGGCCAGGAAGCTGATGAGCTGAGCTTCCGAGCAGGTACCCTGGGACCCCTTTCCTGTTCCTTTCCAGGCTTCAGCCCCCTGCCCCGCCCCCTTCGTTAGCCTGAACAGGGATGTGAAAAAGGGGCGCCAGATACCCACTTCTGAAGGGCCAGTTCTCTGACTCGTAGGCTGCTCTGGGTCCAGCCCCTGGGAGTCAGAGTCAGAGTGTCTTCCTGCCCCTCAGGGTCACCAGCTGGGGCCTGACTGCTGCATTCAGGGTCTGGGGTGGAGTGGCTCCCTGACTTGGACCTCCCTCTGCCTGAGCCATGTCTCTTCTCCTTGCTGGGCTCCCGTACTATCCCCTCCCCCTCAGTCCTTGACCCAATTGCAGGAACAGGGGCCAGGCCAGGGCCATTGGCAGTGACCTATCTATCCCCCTTCCCCCAGGGGAGGAGCTGCTGAAGATGAGCGAGGAGGATGAGCAGGGCTGGTGCCAAGGCCAGTTACAGAGTGGCCGTATTGGCCTGTATCCTGCCAATTACGTGGAGTGTGTGGGGGCCTGACCTGCCCTCACAGCCCATCTGCAATGTTTCTCCAGCCTGAGTCGGAGCCCAGCTTCTTCTGGACAGCCGGACCTGAGGGCCCTGAACCATGGTGCTGCTGCTGCCCCTCTGTCCCCTGAGGAGGGAGGAAGTCCTGGGACCCAGGGAGGGGAGGGGCCTGCGTCTAGGAAGGGACTGGTAGGGAAGGGCCAGCGGAGTGTAGGCTGAGGGTAAGATGGGGGAGTCAGGAGGTGACAGAAGGGCTCAGGGATGCCTGGACCTCCCCAGGAGCCGTGCACCTAGTACCTGGTCTCTGTGTTTTAGGGTTCCTGGGGTGGACTTGGGGTGAGTGTAGTTCTGGGCTAGCAGCACCCTCTTTTGTGGCTTGTTCTAGTGTGTATTAAACTTGGGGTAAAAAAAAAAGCAGTCAGGCTGTGTGCGTCTTTTTTGATACTCCACCCATACCAGGCCTCCAGAGGGCATCTGGAGAGAGGCACCGAGGGAGAGGAGGTCCGCGGGCCTCGAGTTATGGGGCCGGGGGTTGGGCAAGGTTTGCCAGCTTGGTACCTGCCCTGGAACTTCAGGACCCTAACCTGGGGTGGAAGGGACTCGGGATGAGGCCTGGTGTAAGCCGGCCAAGGCTGGAGGCGCGCCGAATTCTGAGCTGGGCGGGAGCCAGGGCAGTCTGTCTTCCCGTTCAGGCCAGTGGGACCATGAGTGCTTGGTAGGACTGTTAATCATTACTCATCCATCGGGAACTGGCCTCGCAGCCCGCGCCATCTGGGAACTGGCTCCACCTTCCGGGGACAGCCAGACGTCCACGCAGCGCTCCGGCAAGGTTTGGGCTAGACCGCGAGCCGTCGCCCCGCCCCGGCTGCGGGTTGGCCCCGCCCTGGCTGCGGATTGGTCCCGGCCCACCGCAGCGTTGACTCGGGGGACCAATGCAGAGTCCGAGGCTGCTTACGTCACGTCGTTCCGCCGGCCGCTCATTGGTGCAGATCGGACAAATCCCCCCACCCCTCGGCCGGCAAGGGCACTGCCGAGACCAACCCGGTTACTCCGCCTTCCCGGCCGCGGATTGGCCCGTGACGGGACCTGTTGGTCGCGGTGGTGTCTGGGAAGGAGAGAAAATGGCGACGGAGCCGAGCAAGACGGAAATCCAGACTCTTTTTAAGAGGCTTCGCGCAATTCCGACGAACAAGGTGCGTGAGCAGGAGGCGCGCGGGGTCTGCGCCAACCGAGAAGGCCTCTCCTGGCTCCCCTGGGGCGTGAGGGAGAGAGGGGCCGACGTGGGCTGTTTTCCTGGGGGGTCAGCACCCAGCCTCGACTCGGGAACCCTGATCATCGCTCATTTCCTCTTCCATTTAGGCCTGCTTCGACTGTGGCGCCAAGAATCCGAGCTGGGCCAGCATCCCATACGGCGTTTTCTTGTGCATTGACTGCTCGGGGGTGCACCGCTCCCTGGGCGTCCATCTCAGCTTCGTCAGGTGGGGGCTCCGTGCGCCTGGTGTGCTGCTACCCGAGGCTGTGAGCTCAGCACGGGAGAGCGGCTGCGTCGCCTGGGACCGCCCTAATTCGGTGTTCGGATACCTCCCCGCCGGGGGTACGATAGCCGCCCACGGGAGGGAGCCGCCTGTGCGAGCCCCTTGCCACATAGGCGGTTCATCTCCGCGTCTGGGTCAAAACTCCCTTTTTTCTTGGCCGTCAGACTTGACACTTTGAGCGTTAGTTTGAGGGAGAAGTTAGCTGCATTGACCTTGTCGTTGCTGGTACATTCGTCGAGTACGTTTGAAGTGAGACTGTGGCTGTCCTTAACGAGGAAGCCAAATCCAAGCTTGAGTGCCTGAGAATTTGACCTCTTTTCGGATCTGGAAAATAATTAGTACTCTTTTGACTAGTTGAGTTGAAGAGCAAAGCTTTCCTGGACAGGGTCGAGTGGACGAATAGGGTGGTGGCTGATTAATGTTTTTTTGGGCGCCTACTGCAGCCCGAGGCCAAATGACAGGTTTGGGTCTGCCAGGGAAGGGTCTCCTGGTATCCGCTGGTGGGTGACACGCAGCCCTTGCACACAGGTCCACAGAGTTGGATTCCAACTGGAGCTGGTTCCAGCTAAGGTGTATGCAGGTCGGCGGGAATGCCAATGCGGTAAAGCTCCTTCTTACCATCCTCCCGCCCCATTCTTCTGCCTGGGTACTAAAGACTAATTTTACAATGACTTTTTAGGACGCCTTCTCAGTTTGTCTGTTCAGAGAGTTCTCTGGCCTATAGCAACCCTGCACTGTTCTCTAAACTTGGAAATGGCTTACTGTTCTTCCCAAAGGGGCTTCAGATTCAGACTAATCTGGATAGATTTTTTTGGGGAAAGGCCAGGGGAGTTGGGGCCTCTGCAGTCATCCAGGTCTTGTGGGCCTGGATGAAGGATGGGCAGAGTGGGTATGGCACGCTGTTCTCAGGCAAGGTTGAGTGAGGGCTGGGTTTCAGTCAGCCATCTCAGAGGGTGGGAGGCTGTGTTCTTTGCAGGAATTTTTGAGTAACTTTACTTCTATGAAAAACTGCTGGTATCAATAGAGTACATCATCCTGTATAATTAATAACCAGGCTGTTGTAAGGGGGTGCCTCTTTTGCTTTGGGGAGAATCACCTGTAGCATGCTCTCCTCTCTTCTTTGCTCTCCAGACAGCTTTCTTCCGCCAACATGGATGCACAGCCAGTGATGCCAACACCAAATATAATAGCCGAGCTGCCCAGATGTATCGGGAAAAGATCCGACAGCTGGGGAGTGCGGCCCTGGCTAGGCATGGCACTGATGTAAGTGCCTATTCCCTGGGGCTGGGGTAGTGGGGTGAGTGGGAATCTTCAGAGCCCTGTGTTTCAAGGCTGTCTTCTCTCTTCTAGCTTTGGATAGACAATATGAGTAGTGCTTCCAGTCACTCCCCGGAGAAGAAGGACTCTGATTTCTTCACAGAACACACTCAAGTGAGTGCCCACAAGGAATGTTTCCCACTATTGTTCCTGACAGGTGATTCACTTACCAAGGCCAAGGCCTTCTGCGATCATGGGTGTGGATTCCATTGGCCTTGGTGTGATACCTCAGACAGGGAATGTCTGGGGCCCACTGCTGGGTAGGCCCGGGTGTTTCCTTCTCCCACGAGTGGGGATGCAGTGTGGCCCTCTCTAGGAATGGACCCCTGTAAACTGGGATGTTAGGGAGGAGAAGTTTCTTTGAAGGCTCAAGAGGTGTCAGGAACCTCAAACAACTTTTCCCAGATTCTTTCCCTATAAGAAAGGCACTGTGAGGGGGCCGGCCCGGTGGCACAAGCGGTTGAGCGCACGCTCTGCTGCAGCGGCCCAGGTTTCGCAGGTTCGGATCCCGGGCGTGCACCGACGCACCGTTTGTCGAGCCATGCTGTGGCGGTATCCCATATAAAGTGGAGGAAGATGGGCACGGATGTTAGCCCAGGGCCAGTCGTCCTCGGCAAAAAGAGGAGGATTAGCAGATGTTAGCACAGGGCTGATCTTCCTCACGCACACAAAAAAAGAAAGGCACTGTGGTTGGGGACAATGAAAGGATCCCCTCCCTAGCAGCCCCCTGCTGTGAGGTTTCCCCTCTGCTGGCACTGGGTGCTGTAGTAGGACTGTCTCAGTCTGATTCCCTGCTCCTCTACTTAGCATTTCTAGGATGGTGGCTAAGTCACTTCACTTGTCAAAACCTCAGTCTCTAAAGTGGAGATATATTTACCTCATTGAGTTTGTTGTGATAATTAAATGTGTTTATATGTGAAAACCCTTGAGACTTGTGCCTGGCACATGGTAAGTATCCAGTAGTGGTTAGTGGTTATTAAATTAGAGGAATGGGCTCTGGCTCTAAGTAGGTAGTGGAGGTGTCTGCTAGTTTCCTGCTTCTTTTCTCCATAGTGAATAGCAACTATAATTTGAGTCAGTAACCTCATGGGCTTGGAGTAGGGTCTTGTTTCCCCAAAGTTCTTGTAGTTTCTTGGTGCTCCCTGCCGTCATGAATGACTCATCTAGGTTTCTGTGATCTGGTCTCCTTTTCAGCCCCCTGCCTGGAATGCACCAGCCACTGACCCAGCAGAGACCCAGCAGCCAGCCCCATCAGAGAGCAGTGGCCTGGCACGTGAGTTGAGCCTGGATTCCAATCAAGTGCCCTGGTCCTGGCAGAGGACTTGGGGCTAGGAAGGGGACACCTGGCCAAGGGAATAGGAGTGGGAGGTCTTCTGTATCTCTGGGTGGGCTGGGATTCATTTCAGTCCCGTGGAGGAAGTGGTAGGCATTCCTTTTATCTTTTGGTGGCCTCAGCAAGCTGAGGAAAGCCAGTGCCCCCTACTCTTGTCCCATCGTTTCCCTTAAGGGGAGGTCACAGGAAGCTTTGAGCCTTACACCTAATTCCCACCATTGTGTCCACAGAGCCGGAGCATGGCCCCAACACAGACCTGCTTGGCACCTCACCCAAAGCCTCTCTGGGTCAGTATGCCAGCTGGCAGGGGTGGGGCGATTGGGAGGGGGTGGGCCTCAAGGGCTGTTTTCAGATCTGCTGCCTGGTCATGTGGACTGAGGCCCCAGGAGAGCAAGCATCTGACCTCTCTGGAGTGGGGATTGGGATTGAATTCGTGGTTGCATCGTCAACTGCCAGGATGTTAGAGCTAGGCCCTTTGAATTGATGAACCTGGGTGGGCTGGCCTGCAAGGCCTGGGGTCTGCCTCCGTGGGTGGGGCGGGGTCTAGCCAAAGTGTTGGGAGGCCAGCATGAGACTGGACACCTCACCCTGGGGTCTGAGGCAGGATTGGCCTGTCCAGTCCATGTCATGGGATGGGGGGACAGCTCTGAGCTGCCCGTGGCCGGAGGTGACGTTGTGCTTTCTCAGTCAGTCCCTGGCCTGTCTTTCAGCACTTTTCTTCTCCTTCCTTAGTGTCCTTCAGACTTGGTTCAGGGTGAACAATCCAGATGTTGACCTTGGTTTGTTTTGTTGACCCTTGGGGCTTGGGACAGAAAGCCAGCAGAATGACTGTCAGACTGACCCCATGAGAAGGCTGGCATGGTTTGGTTTAAAGTGGGGCCCTGTGGAGGCCTCTGAAGATAACTGTGGCCTCTGGGCATGGGAGCTATACGGAGGCTCTGGGGTGGGCCCCTTGTTAGCCACAAGTCTGTTTCTCTCCAGAGTCCATGTGTCTGTCACCTAAAGGGGCCCTTCCTGCCAGAGGTAATCAACAGCGGCTTGGGGAGCCCAGCCCTTTGTACGCCAGCTCCCTGCTCTAGGAGCTGAGGCTGGTGTTTGGCGTCAGCCCCCTGCCTAGCAATCTTCCTATTGGTTCAGGGACTTTGACCGTCTGGTGCTGCAGGTCTAGGTTCTTGTCTCAATCTGCTGGAAGTCAGTAACCTCCCCTAACCTTGTCTGTCTGGCTTGGACTGTCCCGACGCCATTGGTTTGAACTGGTGGTGGCAGCTTTGCCTTCCTCTGCCTGAGGCTGTTGTTTCCAGATGCTCTTGCTGGGAAGCTGCATGGTGTGGACTGAGCTGCTGCCTCTGACCCCCCTTTGTCTTCACTCATGCCCCACCCTCTTTCTCACACAGAATTGAAAACCTCCCTCATTGGCAAGAAGAAGCCAGCAGCAGCCAAGAAAGGGGTAGGTGGGGAGAGGCAGTATGATAGAGTGGTTAGGGGCTGGAGTCCCACTGCCTGGGTTCACCCCTTGACCCTACCACTTAAACTGGCTGTATGACTTTGGCAGAGGGACTTAACTTCTCTGAAACTTATCTGTGGGAGGGCTGTCAAGATGCCCGTCTTCAAGGGGCTCCTGGGAGGAATCAGTGAGATCATGCGCATTGAGTGCTTGGCACATTCTGATCCTGGTCAGCATTAGCTGCTGTCCTCAAGGCCCTGAGGCCTCTGCTGGGGTTGTGTGGGCCACCTCATGCCCTCCAGCAGAACCACTGTTCTCCCTTCACCATGCTGACTGGGCTCCTGTTTTTTACCCTAAAGAAGGATCCCTTTCCTTGTGGGTGTGGCTGGAGTACCAATGCCTGGGAGGGAACGGAGGACATTTTGGTTGGCAAGGCCTCTGTCACATGCTTCTCCTTCCAGCTGGGGGCCAAGAAAGGCCTAGGGGCCCAGAAGGTGAGCAGCCAGAGCTTCAGTGAGATCGAGCGACAGGCCCAGGTGGCAGAGAAGCTCCGTGAGCAGCAGGTGGCTGATGCCAAGAAGCAGGCCGAGGAGTCCATGTGAGTGTTTGCCGGAGGGCCCCAGCTAATGGGGTTGGGTGGGCAGGCAGGACAGGTCACGAAGGATGCTGGCCTCTGACACGTTTGTTCCCTCCAAGGGTTGCCTCCATGCGTCTAGCCTACCAGGAGCTCCAAATTGACCGTAAGAAGGAGGAGAAGAAGCTACAGAATCTGGAAGGGAAGAAGCGAGAACAGGCAGAGAGGTTGGGCATGGGCTTGGTATCCCGAAGGTGAGGCTCAGCTTTGGGGTATGGCCGGGCAATGCCATTGTTCTTTTGGGAACCATTGCAGGTTCTTCCTAGCAGTTTGGGGTTCTAGGTTTAGTCTCCCTCTGGGGCTGAATAGATGGCTTTGCTTGTTGTCTTAAAGTGCCTAGTACCGTGTTTGGCACATAGTAGGTGTGTGCTCACTAAGTATTTGTTGAAAGAATGAAATAGGATCAGGTGCTCTTTCAATATATCGAAGAGACTATGGTGGTGTTTCTTGATGGGAGGCTAATGGCATTTTGAGTGGTGGGACAGGTCTTTGCTTTTCAAGACCTCCCTGAGAACTGCAGGGCTTTTAGCATCCCTAATCTCTGTTTGCTAAATGCCCTTTGTGCTGCCACACACCATCCCACTTGGAAATGCCCCCAGACATTCAAATGCCCTTTGGTTGGGTGGTATCCTTCCTGTTTCAGGGCCACTGGGTTTGTGTTGCTGTGGTTTTCTTAAAAACAAGGGCCACAAACCAGTTCTTGTTTGCATTTTGTGTGCTCTACACTGAGTTAACATCTAGAGATTTCTAGAGTAATACTAGATTTTTGATCTCACTTGAAAATTGGCATATCTGACAGCACTGGGGCCAGCAATCCTGGCTACAGTTAGCTTGTGCTGAGTGGTGGCTGCTCCTTTAGAGGGGGGCGTGAGCTCTGTCATTGGCCTTATGTACTTAAACACAGCAGTCCTGTGCAGGAGGTGTTGTTACCCCTTTTTATAGAGGAGAAAATTGAGACTCAGAGCAGTTAAGCAACTTGTCTGAAGCCCACGGATCTAGTAATTGGCACAACTAGGTTTTGAACATAGAACTATTTGATTCCAAATTCAGATTGTGTGGCCATTATGCTCACTTCTCTGCAAGAAGATAAGGCTGGATATTTCTATGTAATCTTTCAGAACATGTGCCAGGTGGATTTAAGTTATTCCTGTTCAGTCTGTATGCTACTAGTGTAACCCACAGCTAATCGGAAACATACCATTTTAATCCCAAAAAGGACTTTAGGTCTCCTCCCCTTCTCTGTTTTGGTCACAGGAATTACTGGGTTAAAGGGTAGGAACCATTTTTCAGCTGTTTTTTCTTTTTTGTAGTGCAGAAGAATCTTTTACTTTGAACCCAGCCCACCCTGTTTAAAGCTCTGTTGCAAAATATTCACTCCTTGGGGTTCTGCCATCTAAAAGCTATAGATATTTTTAAATAAATTTATTTAAATGAAATTAATCCTTAAAATGCCTCCGTGGAGCATGACACAGGAGGAAAGAGAGGCATCGAGAGTTGGTCCTGCTGCCCAACTCAAGGCCTCTTCTCATTGGGAATCCAGACAGCAGATCCAGGTCTTAGTGCATAAAGTGGGGCTCTGTACTTTGAAATGCCACCTGTAAACAAAAAGCAGGGCGGCGGGGGTGATGGGATAATTAAGAACTCATCCTTTGATGCTATTAGATTCCTTTCTCTGGTTCTGGGCATGTTTCATCTTTCCCTTTTTGTGTGTATGTAGCCATCTTGCTGAAGGATGTGGCTCTTAGGGCAGCAAGTCTGGGAGTTGTTTTCCAGGACAGAGAGCACTACCGTTTGGCGCACATTATTATTAAAATTATAGCAGGCAAACAGGCATTTGCCAGGGAAACGCTGCTTTGAGAGAACAGAGCTGGTGTGTCGACACTCGAGTTGACCTGGGTCCCAGCACTCTCTGCTGGGTCCGGCCCAGCTCTGTGCATGGCCGGGAAAGGAGGCTCTAGTGGTGCCCAGGGAAGGAGAAGCCAGGTTTATGCCAGCACCGGGCCTCTTCTCATGTGTCGTGACACTACTGCTCACCACTGCTCTCCCGCTGCGGCTCTGCTCTTCTCCACAGCTCCGTCTCCCACTCAGTGCTGTCTGAGATGCAGGTGATCGAGCAGGAAACCCCAGTGAGTGCAAAATCTTCCCGCTCGCAGCTGGACTTATTTGATGATGTTGGTACTTTCGCCTCTGGACCCCCAAAGTAAGGTTATTGTTGGGGTGCAGACTTGGTCACCATGTTCATCTTCAGGCTTCTCTGAGCCACTCTACTGTCACCCTAGGTACAAGGACAACCCCTTTTCCTTGGGGGAAAGTTTTGGTTCCCGCTGGGATACAGATGCCTCCTGGGGTATGGACAGGATGGAGGAGAAGGAGCCAGAAGTGACCATCTCAAGCATCCGGCCTATCTCAGAAAGGTGGAGTGGTCGTGGGCGGCACTGTCCAGTAGAACTTTCTGTGGTGATGTAAATGTTCCGTATTTGCACTGTCCCATGTGGTAGCCACTAAATATGTGATTACTGAGCCTTTAAAATGTGGCTGGTGCAACCGAGGAACTGAATTGTCAATTTCATTTTAGTAACTTAAATAGCCACATGTGGCTAGTGGCTGCCGGACTAGACAGTGCAGGAATCAGGCTTTCGTTTGAGCTGTGCTTTATCATCACAGAAGGCCTAGGAGCTTCTTTTGCTCAAGGTCCATTTCTCTGGAAGGAGGGACCTGATTTTATGCTTCATTCCTGTCCTCCCAAGCTGGGTTTCTGGCTCTCATCTTACTTATTTTTTTAAAAGCTTATTCCATGTTAATCTGGGCATTGTTTGATAAATTATCTGCAAATAATGCATTTGTAAAATGGGGACTTAAGTAATGACTCCACAGGGCTGCTGGAAGGATTAAATGTAATGGAACTATAAAACACCTAGCCCAGTGTTTGTGTGTATCAGTGCTAGGTAAGAGTGACCATACGCCTTTTCATCCATACTGGGTTGCTTTTGAGAGTAAAAGGTGGGTAGTATTAATAATTATGCCAGGAGAGTAGGTATAAACCTTGGGCAAACGGAGACATATGGTCACCCTAGTGTTAGGCCAGTTGTAACTAGGAATAGAGTAGCAGGAGTGACATTATAACATCCTGAACCTTGATGAAGCTGGAGTGGTTGGGGCAGATGCCTAGGTCCCTCCAAACCATATTTCCATGCTGCCTAGCAGAGGTGACATAAGCTCTCTTCCTCGGCTTTAATGTGGAGAAGGGAGGGGCCTCATCTGGGGGAGAGGGCCCCTGAGTCCCAGAGCTATAGCCACATGGGGCCAGTGCTGCATTTTTTGGTGTCTGATAGTAATGGGAAAGGTCAGGGATACTGTCCCATGTCTACCCTGTAGAGTCACAAACCGGAGGGAAGTAGAAAGCCGGAGCTCGGGCCTCGAGTCCAGTGAAGCATGTCAGAAATTTGCAGGAGCCAAAGCCATCTCGTCTGACATGTTCTTTGGGCGGGAGGTGGATGCTGAGGTAAGTAGTTGTCCACCCTGAGCCTGGAGGCAGCAGGTAGAAGCAAGAGCTTCATCCCTGCCACTCCTTTGGGCTTTAGCACCAGGGTGTCTTGGCCTACATGAGTTCTTGGGTCACTGGCCAGAAGATCCCCAGGCCCTGCCTTTTCTTCACCATAGTATGAAGCCAGGTCTCGGTTACAGCAGCTCTCAGGCAGTAGCGCCATCAGCTCTTCAGACCTCTTTGGGGACGTGGACGGAGCTCATGGAGCAGGTAGGGCCCCAGTGGTGTGGTTGGCACCGGGCGAGGCCTGTGAGCAGGGCTGGAGGGCCCTGTGGACTGGGAAGGGCTTCCTGCAGGGTTCTGGGTCACCCCTCCCCTTGCTTTTACAGGTGGCGTGTCTCTGGGGAATGTGCTCCCCACAGCTGACATCGCCCAGTTTAAGCAGGGTGTCAAGTCTGTGGCTGGGAAGATGGCTGTGCTAGCCAATGGTGTGATGAATTCTTTGCAGGTGAGCCTGGGGCTGCTTGCGCTGGGGTGGGAGGGGCCTAAAGAGCAGTGTTGGAGTTGGTCTTCAGCACCACATCCAGACACTGCTGCTGGGTAGCCCCTCAGCCTGAAAGAGCATTTACTTTTCCTGGAGGGGCAGCTTTCTTCCTTTGAGCTTGGTACCAGGGCTGGGCCTCTCCCTAAGGTGGTGCCATGTCTGCACTGATGTTGCCCCTAGTTTTGTCACCTGTACTGCTCTTTTTCTTCCTGCCCCAGCTTCTGTGAGATCAGGCAGGGCTTCCCCCTTGGGATCTGGCCACAACCCCTTTCCTGGGTCACAACAAAATATAAAACAGTCTCTGCCATGGTGAGATTGGTGCCTGATTCCTCCCCTGAGTACCCCAGTCCTGCGGGGTGTGTTGGGGGAAGGGTGTTGTGGGTTAGAGACTCTGACTCTCTTTCTTTTTTTCTTCCCCATCCCCAGGATCGCTATGGTTCCTACTGATCCATGCTTCATGGCTCAGGCACATGGTGGTGATGGCAGCAAAACCCCCATGATTCCCAGCGCAGGGATGCTTGCCTTGTGGAAGCTGGGGAGGAACTGATACTCTGTATGTGTGGTGTGGGAGCGGGGTGGCCTTTGAGGATCTAGGGTGAGGGGATGGGCGGTGCTAGCCCTTGTCCTCTGCCTGCAGATGGAGCTCTTCATCCCCCGCCCCCCACCCCTCTGTGTGCTAGGTTATTGTCCTTCCAATTCTGCCCCTAAAGCTGCTGCTCACTTGTCCTGCCGCACTGGGAGGGGGGGTGTTCCCTCAGGATGGCTTATTCTGGGTCCAGCCCTTCCCCAAGTAGGAAGAGGGAAAAGTGTAGGGCTATTCTGCCGGCTCTAGGATCCTTCCAGGTCATCTGGGGGTTTGGCCCCCATCCTCTGGCACCAGTGGGGAAGTCTAGAAAGAGTTTTGCTGTAGACCAGCCCCCAGGGGAGGCCAGGGGAGGGAGGCTCTGGACTGGCTGCTGCTGTTGCTGCTCCAGTGGCCTCTTCTGGGCACCAGGAGAGGGCAGGAAAGGGGAAGGACCCTCATCTGGGCCCTATTTAGTAAGGGCTAGAAATTTGACATGGTACCTAAAGGTTTCATTTGGGATCAGACTGGAGGCCCGAGTGATCTTCTGTCTCATCACCCCTTTTTACAGTGATCACTTGGAGGATTACTTCTCCTCCTGGGTGTCTCGGAGTCCTTCTGTACCATCCATTGTGGACCACAGGACCCTCTGTCCCTTCCTGAGACTCTGTCCCTTCTTCCCCTGCTTGGTGGGTCTCATCTGCCCTGTGCCCTGCTCCGGATGCTGTGAGTGTAATGCTGGCCAAGGAAGCAGAGGACATGAGGGACAGAAGCAGGCTCCTGGGGCTCAACTTTCTTCCTCTGCATCATGCTGGGCTTAGAGGGGCCTGGACAGCACCCCACCAGTGAGAGCTTGAGGCGCCTACAGAGCCGCAGGCCTGCCCCTGGCCACTGGGCCAGGCACTGTGTCATCCTTGGTGCCATCTCTCCCTGCCGTGCTGGCAGTCTGGGCTCACCCCACCCCCTGTGGGTTGAGGGTTGGGCTCCCAAGCAACAAACCACTCTTCCCCCAACCCCCTCCCCCAAAGGGATGTGACTTTCTTTCTGGACTGTTTGTATTGAAACAAAGTGGTGTCAAATAAATCCCCAATGGGGCCCCAGGCCCCTCTTGGTCTGAGTGAAGTAGTGTCCTCTGGATCCTGCCTCCCTGCCCAGTGCAGGCCCCTCGCCTCACTCTCTGGGCTCCCACCGATAGGGGTAGGGCGTTGTTGCCGAAGCTGAGGGCACTCTCTCCGGGGCCTCCAGCTTGTCTCTTCTCTGAAAGCCAAAGGCCCCTGGCTCCTTGGCCCTGTGCTGCCGCGAGGTCCGGTGCAGCCTCGACCTCACCACCCTGTTGCACGCGGAGGAAAGAGCTGGTGTTAGTTGGACCTTTAACATCCTCTGAGCCATACGGCTGCAGGCAGGCGAGCAGGCTCAGCAGCCATGCACCTCACCCCAATAGTAGGCTTGTCTGGGGACACGGTTCTCAGTGGAGTTGGAAAACAAGACCTTAATGGAACCCTTTTAAATCCAGGAAGAAAGGACGTGTGTGTGTGTGTGTGCGTGCGTGCGTGCGTGCGTCCGTCCGTGTGTAAACTCCTGGCCTGGCGGCCCCGTCGCCTCTAGGGGCTCCTGGAACATCTCTCTGCTACCTCAGGCATCCTCGGTATAGTTGTATGCCATTGGTCTGGGGATGGATGATTAGGATGAGTGGAGAGAGCCGTGGGGCTCTAAGCCAGTGATTTCCAAAGTGTGGACCTGGGACTTCCAGCTATGGACATAATCCAGATTTCTGTTCCCCATCCCAAACTGGAGCTTGGTAATATGCACTGTAAACAGCTCCTCGGGTGATTCTGGTGTGTGCCAGGATTTTCGAACTGCTCTCAATCAGCTGGAAGTTGCAAATGATTGTGGGCCCAGAGAGCTCACCATGTGGCCTGGAGCTTCGGCAGGACTGGAACGTCCAGTGCTGACCCGGCACTGCCGGGCGTTGGGAGTCAGTTGCTCTAACTGTCCGGGGGGCTGGGCTGGGCAGGTGTGAGCCCAGGGAAATGTATGTGCCTGGTGATGGTGACCTCTTTGGCTTTGGAGGAGGCAGACTGCTCTGCTTGCGTCCCTAGATGGGTTTTACTTTTCTGGAGGACCCCTGCCCTGTTCCAGGAAGTTGAAGACCGCCTGTCCTTACCTTCCTCCAGTCTTAGCTGGAAGCTTGGACCCCTCAGGCCTGTCTTGTTCACAGCTGCATCCCCACTGCCCTGATCCTGAGCAGGTGCTTGGCAAATGTTTGATGAAACTAGCCAGAAGGCTCTGCAGTGCTAACCCTTTGTGGCCAGTGTCTTTAAAGTCATGGGAACCCAGCCTTGAACCCTGTGAGCTTGTTTTCTGAAGGCCCATTCCAGCTGTGAGCACCTTTCCTTTGAAAGGCTGCTGTCATGTGCAGGAGGTAAGCCCCTCTGCTCGTTATCTGAGGCAGGTCTCCAGGCTTGAGAGGTCCTCCCCACCTCCCAGTCCTGCCAGAAAAGCTGAGACTGAGCACCAAAAACCCAAACTCGCCCCTTCCCTTCACCCCCTCCTCAGTCTAGTGGCCTTAGACTCACCACTTACCAGACAAAGGACTTTATTCATTTCACATACTTAAGTATTAGACACAGGAGACTTGAAGCAGATTTTGAAAGTGAAATTGTCATCTTGCCCGCCCTTCATCCTGTCATGGCTAGTGGCTGTGTCCTCCCAATAATTGCATCACTGTATTGTCACCCTTGATCATGCAAGGCTCTGCATGGTTATTCAGGGTCTCCCCCTTCCTGGAGTTGCTGTCAGATGACCCTTATGTGGGAGCTGTCAGCAAAAAGCTAAGGCCAAGTCAATTTCCCTGTGGCCTCCGCTCAATCTGCTGTCAGCTTGGGGCCTGACTAAAGCGCAAAGGCTGACAGGGCAAGGGAGAGAAGGCTCTTAACTTTTTAGGGTCACTGTTTGGTTTGGTTGATCATCAGAACTCCTCTGGTAGGTCTTTGGGCTAGGGCCCTTATCGGGCCTTTTCACCAGCAGAGGGCAGCATGGCACAGGCGTGGGAGAGGAGGTGGGGTGAGAGTCCCAAGGGCTGGGTGGGAGCAGGCTACAGGGTGTTGTAGACAGAACCCTTCAGACTCCTCAAGTCTCAGACTCGTCTGTCTCTTCAGTGGAGCCATCGCTCTCTGCATCCACTTTGCGGATGTGATGGAGGGGTCTCCAGGGGGAGCCAACCCGGGGAGGGGTCCTGGAAGGCAGGCAACTGGCCTCTGAACCGGCAGTGACTGAGTTGACCAGGCCTGGGACTTGGGCCAGCCTGAGGGAGGGAAGAAGCCCAGAGGGCAGCGAGATGCCTCCTGTCCAGAGACCAGGACCTCCACACTCACTTTTTTTGTGTGTGAGGAAGATCGGCCTGAGCTAACATCTGCCAAACCTCTTTTTGCTGAGGAAGACTGGCCCTGGGCTAACATACATGCCCATTTTCCTCCACTTTATATGGGACGCCGCCACAGCATGGCTTGACAGGTGGTGCGTCGGTGTGCGCCCAGGATCCGAACCTGGGCCGCCGCAGTGGAACGCGCGCCCTTAACCGCTTGTGCCACCGGGCCGGCCCCTCCACACTCACTCTCGCATTTGGGTGAAACCATGGGCTGTATTCCCAAAGGACTCAGGATACCTCAGGCCTCTGCTGGCCCCAACCCTTCCCTGATGGATGGGGGGTGTTATGGACAAGTGCTGTGTGACCCATGATGGGGCACTGCCATGTCCAGCTGAGGTTTGGCTCCCACAAGGGGGCGGCATCTTCCCACCTGACACTTACAGCCGTTCTAGCTCCTCATCCATGGCTGGGTCGTGCATCAGGTCCCCTTTGTCAGGCAGAGCTCCTAGGAGATAATTGAGGGGCACAAAACTTAATCCGAGGGTTCTTCAGCCAGGTTCCAGTCAGACAGCCCCATTCACAGCAGATGTCTCCATGTCCCTCACCTTCACGTCTGCCTTTTTGCTGACCCTGGGAAGGCTGATCTAAGAGATTTGGGGAAGAGCTCTTAAAAGAAGTTTAAGAGGACCGCAATGGGGGCAGGAAGTCTTGGGTACTGCTGGGTAAATTTAGTGAACCCCGCTGCCTACTTTCCCGACTTTGGGCAGAGACCACAGCTATGAGACATCCCCACATCTCAAGGTCACTGCAGAAACAGGGCAATCCCCTTCCAAGACTAGATGGTGGGTTTTGAGCTGGTGCTGGGGGTTTAGTTCTTCCTTGAGGAACCAGGTACTGGGCTGAAAAGGAGCCAAAGAGAGGATATGGCCCAGGCTAACCCCAAAGACCGGAAATTATCTAGCTTTGTGCCCCCAAATTAGGGTGACACCACTTTGGAGACAGAATGGTCAAAAATGCTGCCTCAGCTCCTCCAGGGAGGGTCCCATGGGTGAGAGGAGAAGGCTGGATCAGCATCAGACCAAACTCTCTTCTGTGTGGCCAGAAGCTGCCAGGAGGGGCCGCTGTCCCACCTCCGCTCTGCCACAAACCTCTCAGAGCCGGTTTCCTCAGCTATAAACTAAGGGAGGTAATTCTCTGATATTGGGACAAGGTAAGAGGAGAGAGTCTTGGATACTCTCCAGGGCTGTTAAGAGTGGGAGGGAGGGTGAAGCTGAAGTCTGCAGACAGAAAGATACCAGCAACTTGTCGAGGGAAGAGAGCTTACTAGGGGTCAGAACCTAGATTTGGCAGTTAACAATGCTGGTCTCTAGAAAGCCTCAATCTTAAAATGACCCATCTGGCTCTAGTTTAATTCTCGACTTTTCCAAAGCTTTTTCAGATGATGCCTCCCGGCCCCTTTTGCTCTATGTTAGTGGTTTTCAAACTGTGTCCCACAGAAGCCTCTCATTTAGTGTGTGTGTGTGTGCGTGTGTGTGTCTTGAGGACTAAGGGAACAGGACAACCCCTCGCCACAACTGGCAGGAAACTGGCTGCAGCCAGGTATCTCCAGATCTTTATTTCATACACTGGAGACACAGGTGAGGGCAGAGACCATATGCTTCTTTCTATCTCCCACTCGACCCAGCATTAGTGCTCCATAAAAGTGGTTGAATGAGTGAGTGTTCTTTTCAAAGGCCCTAGAAAAAGTGAGGGCATGAGGTTAGTCCAGGCGGTGAGCCAGATGCCAGTTAGCACTCCTTTTCCTTCCTAGCAGCTGACTGGTGGAAAGGAAGGGCGGGCAGCCAGTTACCTAGGAGCACGACAGAAAACCTAGGCAGATCCCACCTGCCGCCCCCTTACTCTTGACTTCTGACTCCTATTTGCCTCCTTTCTAGTCCTCGTCCAGCCGGTGACCTTGCCTACCAACATCACTTAGTTGAGGGGTTCTCAGCCCTGTGCATGTCTCAAGCACTGATTGAGAATAACGAGGCTGCCAGGTGGCATCCTGCCTGAGAGGGCCCTCAGTCACTCCTGCTGGAGTTTGTGCTCCCGTGTACCCCAGAGCACCCCCAGCAGGCTCTGTATCGTGTAGGCTCTAAAGCATCTAGCCAGTACTTGGCCTACTGTGGCTGGCATTTAAAGAATGTTGAATATCCTTCCCTTGACCCCATTCCCTTAACTGGCACAAGGCAGGGGAATGCCGTGTGTCTCTTCTTTGAGACTCAGGAAGCTGGGATCCCAAACACACCTGGATACCTCTCCAGCTCCGGTGGATGGTGGCCTGGTGCCTCTGCCCCTAGGAGAGCAACGGGTGTGGGAGGAGGAAGAGCGAGGTAGGTGGAGGAGGCCAACCAGTGAGAATAAAACGAGGGACAGGAAAAACTGGGCCACTGCAGGCCTCTCCCCACTTTTTTTTTTTTATCCCTTTCAGATTAATCAGACTTGTTTTTTTCCAGCTGAGATAAAAGGCCTCCCCAGACACACCTTTGCTCTGTTTACCAATGGGATTCAGGTCTCTTTGATATATAATCTCCAGAGCCACTGAGTAAATAGCCCTGTGTCTGCCCAACCTGCTGGCCACTCCCCAAAGCAGAACTGGGGATTCTATGGGGAGGGAGTGTGAGAGGCTTAAGAGGGCATGGTCTTGTGCACATTCCAGCTCCCTAGGTCTCAGAGTCTGGCCCTGAGAAGTCAAGGCAGGGACGGTGATGCCCGCTCCTTATGGGACCATGTCTGCCAACAGAGGCCAGCTCCTGCATGGCTTTGTATGGTGGGGGCAGGAGAGGCTGGCCACAGCTAGCTCTGGCTTACCTAGGGCTTGGTTGATTCCATGATGCTTTGAGAGAGCCACAAGGAATCCATAGAAGGTCAGTCTCTGAACGTTGCTTAGGACCTCTTTGACAAGGGCTAAGGGTGGGCAGCTAGAAAGGAGAATACAGATACTCAGCAAGTCTGAGTGCCGTCTTTTCATCCATATGTCAGGCTTAGGAGATGCCCAAAGCCAAGACCGAGGGACTTCCTGCCTTGGGGGCCCTAAGACCCTGGGAGAGCACAGCAGATCTCTAGGAGCAAGGCCTTGATTGTAGACAGAAGGGTCTGGCATGTTCACTAACTGGTGCTTTCACTAGGGGGCAGTGGGAGGGAGGGGATGGGGACATGGCAATAGGTGACAGCCTCTTCTTGGAAGAGGCCAAAACTGGCTTCTCTGACTTAGTAAGGGGACTTTGTACCACACAGGACAGCTTAACTCTCCCTTTCTGTACAGTGAATTCTTTGTACAGTGAATGTCTTTTCCTTCTCTCTAAAAAGTCAAGGCCAGTCTATCTCGTGGCAAGGAGAAGGGGGCCAAGCTGGTCACCTACAGCTGGTCTTGCCCAAGTGGACGTAATCTTCCCTGTGTGAGCCACCTGGGAAGCCTTTCAGTCAACAGCCTGGTCTGGAGCAAATGGCACTGCTCTAATTTGTGCTATGGCCTTCCAGGCCCCTAGAAGGCCGGGACCAATCAGAACACCCCTGGGGCTGAGGCGGGGTCTGCGGGCCCATTGCTCACCTGTACTTGTGCCTGTCACACAAGTTCTCCAGGCACTGGGAGAACAGCGACGCCTCCACTCCCTCCAGCATGCCGGCCTCGCCCAAGGTTGGCCGCTGGCGCTGCTGCCCGCTGGACGACGTTGGCACAATCACTGCATTGGGGTTCTTGCCTGACAGCAGGTCCTGATAGATGGCAGCCACGCTCTCCAGGAATTCTGGGTACCATGGGTGGAGGGGCCACAGGTCAGGCAGGGAGGACATACCTCATCCCTTCACTGTGTCCTCCCTTCTGTGTTTGTTAGTTCAGCTCCACACCAGCCTCTGTGCTCAGTGCATGGCGTCCTGGGAGCAGGAGTCCTCGACCTTGTGTGACCACCACACTCATGAGAGATGACACTAATATGTGTTTCAGCTCCCATGTCCCCTCCTCTGGGTAGATGCTCCTAGAGTAGGTGAGATCCCCCATTACATACTTTCAGAGCACCCTGTACTTCTTTGTAGCACTTACCCAACGATGAATTTCCTGTGTAATTATTTGTTCACCCTGTCTTCTTGCTAGAATGGAAGATCCTTGTACAAAGGCAGGAATCATGCCTTGTTCGTCTTCCTTCCCAGCACCTAGCGCGGTGCCTGGCACATGTTAAATGCTAGAAATATTTTTTGAAAGAGTGAACATGTATACGCTCCCACTGGTAACCCCATCTTGTGAGGCCACCTGCCTCCCTGATTCAAGAAAGCATGTTGGAACACCAGTGCGGAAGAAAAAGCCTGCAAGCTGCTAACTTAATTAACAAACATTTGAAATTGTTTTCAAATGTTAGCAGTTGAGCCATTGTTAGTGAGCAGCGACCTATGGCCTGTGCACAGCTGCCTGACACACAGTGTTGTGCAGTAGTGATGCTTGGGCCCGACGCTGTGCCCCGTCCTGGGAGCACTGCGAGGAGACGGCCTGGGGGCAGTAAGGGGAAAGGGTTCTCCCGAACTTGGCTGCTCCTCCTCTAGGGCCCAGGAGCTTCAGAGAAAGGGGAAATAGATGCCTGGAGCTGCTAAGAGCAGGTGGCCAGACCCCAGGCTCCAGCCCCAGCCTGCCCAGGCCCTTGGGCTATCGTCAAGGAAACAAAATGTGGCGCCTGAGTGAGGTCCGGGCTGGCTGGGGCTACCAGTTGGCAGGAAGGCCATGTCCAGGCTCCAAGGACAGCCTTCTGTTTACTGGAAGAGCCCATTTTAAACAAGTTTGTTTATGGACATAGTCAGCAATTTCCAAACCCAACATTCCATTTGATGTTGCTGTGTGTGTGCTGATGTGCATTTGGATTTATTCTTCTATTTTTATTCCACCTGATTCCAGAAGGGATTTAAGGGCACAGCTGGTGTGAAATGGGGAGCAGGGGAGAGTATGAGATAGGACTGGTGTGTGCTTACTAGAAGCTGTGTGGATGGGAAGATGTGCGCCCACACATATGGTCAGGGCCAGGGCACAGACCTTCGATGGTAGTAACACAGCAGAGGGGCCGAGAGCACTGGCTCTGGGGTGAGCCCGCTGTTCTCGACTGGGCTCCGCCACTTACTAGCTCTGCGAGTTTGGCTCGTTACCTCGGTAAGCTTCTCTCTTAAAGGACCTGTCTCTTAGGGTTGTTGCAAGGATTTAAGTGCTTAGTGCTATGCCTGGCACATAGTAAGTTTTCAATAAATAGTGGATTTATCGTGTATTGTTATAACAGCATGTATTGCTGTTGTTGTCATTATCATTTAAACTGATTTGTTGTGCTGTGGACCGGAAGCACTGTGGTTTTCTGTGTCTTGAGGAGGCTGAGGGAGTAGGCTCTGCAGAATGAATCTTGTGACCACCAGCGAGAACTAGACATCCTGTTAGTGACCCGCGGTGCAGCACACCACCCAAGGAAGGGGAGGAGAGAAGGGTGTGTGCCAGGCACACAGATGGAAAGGGCCACAGGGTAGGAGAGTGAGACATGGTCCTGACACGAGCCACATGGGGCCCTGGAAGACTCTCACCTGAGTAGTAAAACTGGATCTGGAAGGCAAGAAGGAAATCTGAAAAAGACATCAGGCAGTCCATGGCATCGTCCATGAGCACAATCCTGAGGGGGAAAGAGAGAAAATGAGAGAGAATGTGTGTGTCTAGGTACTACCAAGGGCAGGCTCCCAGTTCCGTCTCTGTGGCACCAGCTAGTGGATGGAGCATGGGGAGGGAGGCGGGGGAAGGAGAGGGTGCAACTGTAATGCAGCCAAGGTTTCTTTTCATATATTTAAGCAGTAAATCCTTTTATCCTGCAGTGAGGACCATTTAGTTCAGAATAAATACAGCTGATCAGAAAAGGCAAAAAGAACAGCCAAGAGGTTTAAAGGGGTCTTGGCAAGTGGTACTGAGATTTAATAAGCTACCAAGGGCCAGAACAGCCACAGGCACCTCCACCCCGGGCACAGATGGCAGACAAGGGAGGAGGGTGCAGAGCTACGCCCCGTCTTGTGACGCCACTGCGGCCCCTGCTCCTCCTTGCTGTCCACTCTCACAAGTTGCCTGCCTCCTGGTTTTTCCTCTTTCTCGTCCCTCCCACTACGCACCCCCCTACCCCCCACCCCAGGAAGAAAACCATGTGACGACTAAAGGGATCCGACCCAGGCCGTATTCATACTCTGCTCAGGGCCTCATCGGAGAGAAGACAGGAAGGGAAGGAAATTAGCACTTGCTGGGCTCCGTCCATGTGCCAGGCAGGGTGCCAAACTCATCTACTGGAGGGGAGCTGGGCCCCCATCTGTTTTGGACTGGGCCCTTCTGGCTTTATCTTTTCTTTTTTAAAAATTGTTTTATTTTGCTGTCTTGTGTATTTTTCTAAATGTCTCTCCACCTCCCTGTGTCAGAGGGTCCCCAAACTCGAAGCTGGATCAGCTCCAGACAGAGCCAGCATTGCTCACCTCTGGGAAAGCTTTAGAGAGAATATAACGTGAGTGGCGCCCTGGGGATTGTACAAGGCAGCTGGCCCTGGTTTCAGATCTCCCCAAAGAGAGAAAAGGGTTCCTAGATCTAGTCTTTAGCTGTAATAATGATAATGGAAACAGGCACCATTTACTGAGTACCTACTTCATGGCTGGCACTGTACAAGGTATTTAACCTATATTGATTAAATTTTATCCCACAACAACCCTACGAGGTAGGTCTTGTTATTACTCCCATTTTACAGGTGAAGAGACTAAGTCTCAGAGAAGTCAACTTGCCAGGGTCACACAGCTGGTGAGTTTGCTCGACTCCACAGGCTCTGTACTTTCCATTAGGTCATACTGCCTCTTTTAAAATAAAGTTACAGTAAACAAACACTAACGTTTTATTTCTTAGTTTCTGTGGCTAATTTATCTTCTTTTTTCTCACTTTTTTTATTTTTTGGCTGAGGAAGATTCGTCCTGAGCCAACATCTGTGCCAATCTTCCTCTACTTTATATGTGGGACGCCACTAGAGCATGGCTGGTGAGTGGAGTAGGTCTGCGCCCGAGATCCGAACCTGTGAACCCAGGCTCCCGAAGGGGAGCATGCAGAACTTTAACCACTCAGCCACGGGGCTGGGCCCTCTTCTCACCTAAGGCCTTAACTGTTTCTCATGTAGCTCTTGAGGGAGAAAAAATCCGCCTCAACTACCAGAGTTCAACATTAAAATTTCAACTGGAAAAAAATTCAAGGCCAGAGGGAGGGAAGAAGCAATATTGCCGACGGCCACAGGAGGGCGCCCTGGTTCTTCCATCAGTGGCGTGTGGGAGCAAGCGCTGGGCCCCATGCCAAGTAGTTACCCCCATTTCTCATAACCTGAGAACCCAGGCAGGCCAAAGGCAAAAGGGCATGCACAAAGCCCGGATTCTGACATCTAGATGGGGAGGGAGAGGCGAGGGCAGGGAGGGTGGCACCCAAACCACAGCGGAAGAGCTAGCTCTCCCAGGAGCACGCAGGGAGGAAGAGCCACCAGCACCCAAAGTTGTTCCTTCCCAGGCTCAGCAGAGAAGGAAGAGGCCCAGAGGAGAGAAACCAGTGACCTCTGCTTCCTGCCCTCCTCCCCAGACAGCTAAGAACAGCTAAGAGTGGCCTGAAGTTAATTACTACGGAAGAGCGCCAGCCTGAGAAGATCCCCAAGCAGGACCCCAGGAAGGGCAGCCACAGCCTGTGAAGACGTTACTTGGCTTCTCTTGTTTATCAACCTGCACCCTGTGCTCCTGTTTATAGCACTAACCTCCATTTACTATTTCTTTCTTTATCTATTTATGCATTTATTTATATTGCGATACAATTCAACTCCTTTGAAAGTGTACAGTGTTTTTCAGTCTATTCATAGAGTTGTGCAACTGTCACCACTGTCTAATTCCAGAAGTTGTAATTCTTGCTAATCAGCATGCTCCTGAGACAGGCCCTGCCACACCAGGGTGTCGAAGCCAACTGCCATCAACATCTTCCTCTCGCAGCCACAGAGAGGCCTGGAAGCTGCAGCCGGACCTGCCCTTCCAGCTTCGGAACTGGCCCGCGGCTTTCTGCCAGGGGCCATTCTCGACTGTGAGCGTTAGCACCCTCCTGTAAGATGGGCAGCTGGGGGAGCGCGAGAGCACAGCCGTCAGAGGGCAGGAGCCCCGCCGGCGTAAGGGTGGCTGTCTCTGTGGGAGCAGGGCAGCCCTGGGTGGGCTCTGGTCTTGACCTCTGCTCCTTGGTGGGCTGAAACTTACACTGGTCAGGAGGGACCAGCAGGATAGTTGGGGGTGGCAGACGGTGCAGGGGTTTTCTTGCTGAGGGACATGTGGCTGGATCCCCGCAGCACGTGTGCAAAAGGCCGAGGGGTTTTCCTGATCGCAAGCAGTGGGACTGGCTGCCACAAGAGCCAACTGGATCTCGGCTTTCATTACCAGCAACACCACCCACCACTCTGCTCACCAGGGACCTGGGAGTCCTCCTGACATCCTGGAGACTCCCTGCCTGCGTGCCCCACAGCCATCAATCACCAGTCCTATCAATCCTGTCCTGTCATTTCTCGTGAATCCACCTACTTCTGTCCACTTCCACGGCCACCATCCGACGCCCACCTCCACCTCTTTTTCCTGGGCGAGTGGATGACCTCCTACCCGGTTTCCTGCAACCACTCTTGCCGCCTTCTGAGTATCCATACTACGATCAGGAAGATCTTTTTTAAAACGTGAATTTGACCATTTTACAACTCTGTTTAAAACCCTTCCCGGGCTTCCCCCTGACCTTAGCAGGAGCCCCCAATCTCATCCTAGCCACGAGCCCACATGACCCACCCTCTGCCTCCCCTCACCTCTCTAGACTCAGTGGAGGCCACAGGCGGCTCCCTCACTATGTTCCAACCACACTGATCCTCAGTTCTTCCCAACGCCCCTCCTTCCTCGTGCCCTTCAGGCTAGCCACTCTGGCCCTCTACCTACCATGCTCCCCGCCCTTCATGCCTCTATCCTCACCTACTCGATGCCTGCTCGTTCTTCAGGTTGCAGCCTACACAGCACCTCTTTGGGAAGCCTGCCCCACTGCAGACTAGGGTAGGCCTCCCTGCGACTGGCTTCCTCTGCGACCTCCTCACACTGTTCATGTCTGTCTTTACCCCAAGACGTTCAGATCCCCCAGGTGACACCTCTGTCTCTCTGCCTCTTGCTTCACTCCAAGGTCTAGGATGGTGCAGGCACACAGTAGCCCATCAGTAAATATTTGTTGAATGAAGGAGAGCATGGAGAAATGTGTAAGAGAGGCCACAGTGCCCTTTTCTTTGCCCCTGGCCAGGTGACATCTGAACACTACATTCAGCTCTGGTCAGTCCATTTAAGAGAAATAAACTGGAGTTACGGAACAGGGGGTCAGAGCGGTGGAGAGTCTGCAAACCATGCTATCAGACAAATGGCTGCATTTAGATCCTTCTGCTTGGAAGAGAAGACTGAGGAGGAAGTGAGGGCTGAGACCTGACCCTTGAAGGGCTGCCTCCGAGGGAGATGTCCAGGGATCTAGAGTTTGGCTCTAGAAGACCTTTTCAAGCTGCCCAGCTCTGGGATTATGGCTGCTTTGTAAAGGAGTAAGCTGCTTGTTCGCTGGAGATATTCAAGCAGAAGCCAGAAGGCTTGTACTTCCCAAAAGTATGAAAGAGCTTCTTCCAGTTCTGACAGTGTTTTCCCAAGGGTGGACAGAACTAACAGCTTTTCCTGTTAGTGCTGGTTGTTTTGGGGAAAAAGCTTGCTGTTTGGAGGACTGTGGCTACAGAAAGTCTGAAAGACTTACAGAAAGGTGCTTTTCAGAAACATCATGTGCTGCATTGTCCATCTCTAAACTAATGCTCTGACCCATGAAAGGTCTGGGTATCTGGCACTGGACTCTTGGCAGACTGTGGGAAAGACAGGCAGGCAGCTACAGGGGTGTCGTTGCCTCTGGCGACAAGGATAACCCCAGGTTGTAGGCCTTACATCTCACAGACAGCTCCTTCACCCCGAACTCAAACTTGTCACCACCCCCAGAGGCTCATGCAGGAATCTCTTGGAGACGAGGTCATCCACATGTGCTGTTTTCCAGTTGATGGCGGTTGACTCAACACCCTTCCTGCCAGAGGCCTTCTGCTAACGTGCCAGCTGCTTCTGACACCTGGAGGGGCTGGCCGCCCATGCTTTGAAGTGGAGCCAACAGGAGCTGTTGCCAACAAGAGTCTGTACAAATCTATTGGATCACAGAGGGATCCTTGCAGGCCAGGCCTCAGGGCGAGAGAGAGGGACTAGGGGAGAAGTAAAGGCAGTCCGGTTCAGGCTGGCTCTGAGCAGAACCATGTGAAGGGTGGAGACCAGGGCAGGCGACTGGAATGAAGAAAGAGCACTTGGCAGGGTCCGAGCTAATCCTGAGGGGGCTGGCCCTTCTCTCCCTCCCTTGCTGACTTCCAACAGCTGGGGTGGGCGGGCTGGCTGGCTGAGAGTTAAGTGGGTGCCAAGGAAGTAACAGCTTCCAGTCGGAACCTACTGACTCGCCAACTTCTTATTCACACCTAAGGGTCAGTGTCCCTGGTCTAGTGGCACGAGCTGTACCCATGTCCCTGCAGGTCTGGCTGAGCAGCCCTGGGATCAAATCCCTGATCCACCACTCACTGGCCAAGTCACCTTTTCTTGGGCAAGTCACCTTTTCTCTCTGAGCTTCAGTTTCCTCATTTGTAAATAGTTTCCATTTCACAGGATTCTTGTGGAGAGTCAATATGATGTACTGTGTCTAGTGTATAATAAACATGCAAAATAAGTGTTAGTTGCTATCAGTAAGTGTATTATAGCTGGTTGAAGGTGCTGGAAGAGCTCAAAATAGCAAATAAAAATATAGCTCAGAGGAAGTAGGTGCTGCCAGCACCCAGCCAGGCCGAGGCTCTCAGGCGGAAGCTAGCTATCTTGTTTCGAGTCTACTTTTTGGGGAAGCCAGGCCTCAGCCAGGGCCAGAAAGAGGAGCCACTTTCCATGACTGCACTTCTTTGGGGAGGTCACATGGCCAGTGTCTTTCCTGGTGCAGCTGAAGTGTGTCCCCAAGTCTGCTGGGCTCCCAGCGCACCTCGGCAGGCTGTTTTAACGTGGCGACCTTGAGTGAGAGGGAAACTACACCCCGGCTACTTTCTGCAGGTGGGAGAGAAAGCCTGCTGTCTAGTTTTCCTGGGACACCGGCTAGGGTTGCCCCTCTTCTGGACTGGGCTGGAGGCATCCTCGGGCTGCACAAGCTGCCACGAGTCCAGGCGCTCAAGGCAGCTGGGATGCCCGGGTCCTTGCTCTCCCCTGGCCCCAACCTGCACCTCCAGCGTACCAAAACCCCACCTGCCTGGTAGTGCCTAAGAAGCTTGATCCAGAGAGTGTGGGCAATAACAACAACAACAACACGGTTACTACTCATTAGGGGCTTACTCTGTCAGCACTACACATCCGTCATTTCATTTTCTTCTCATAGTAATCCTACGAGCTAAGCTCAGGGAATATCTTTACTGAGAACACAGAGGTTCAGAGAGATTAAGAAACTTGACCAAGGTTACAGGCAGAAGTGAAAGAGCTGTAACTCAAACACAGGTCTCTCTGACTCTAATCATAGTTCCTGGACTACCTGCAGCTGCGCCTGGTAAGAAAAAGTGGGCTTTGAGCTCTCTGGCGGCAGTAACACCTCCCTGTGGTGGCGCTGTCCCTTCTCCCACACTTGGTGATTATCAGTGTACAGCAACTGCCCCCAGGTGAGCTGGAAGCATGGGCCCCCAAAGCCGCTTCTTTCCTGCAGACAGCTCGAAGGCTCCAGCCCAGCCATTTAAAGCCCATTATCCTGGTCCCTCCCAAAAAGCCTTACAGCTAGGGGGGAAATGTTCCATGTTCTTAGGATAAATACCCAAACTCAATGCATGGCCTGTGAGGCCATCCTTTTCTCTCCCAGCTCCCAAACTCCTCAAACTCCAGGCCCACTGGCATCTCGAAGTTCCTCCAGGTCATCACTGGTGAAAGCCTGGCTTCTTTTCCAGGCTGCTTCCTTTCCCTAGACTGCTTTTCCTTCTCACTGCTCCTTACCTAAATCCTACCCATACTTTTTGTTTTAAATGCAGTATTTAAAACTTCAGAAAATGACACAGAATAACATAACAAACACCTATGTACCCACTAGCCAACATCCAACCTTAATATTCTGCCATCCTCATTTCAGTTTTTAAAAGCTTTGTAAAATATTACACATACTGTTCAATACACATACTATGTCCCCCCACCCCCTTCAGAGATCACCACTGAAACTTGGGGGCTTAGCCTTTGTTTACTGAAACTTGGGGGTTTAGCATCCCTCTGCATGTTTTTATACTAAATAACTCATTCACATACCTACATTCTTAAAACATTATCTAGCTTTGTTTTGCTTGTTTTCAAATTCTATCTCTATGTGTCATTCTGTAACTTGATATTTTGAGATTTATCAGTAATGATGCATCTGTCTCCCTGTATTCATTTTTGCTGCTGTATGGCATTCCACTGTATGAAGACACCACACTCTCCTTTCTTCTGCAGAAGGACAAGCAGATTGTTCCAAGGGTGACTATTACAAACAATGCTGCGTGTTTCCTCATAACCAATACACCTCTGAATTTTTTAGATTTGCCCAAGCTGCTCCAAAGTGATTGTACCAATTAACACTCCCACCAGTACTGTGGTTTTGCATGTCACACTTGGTCTATAATCCATGTGAAATTGACTTCTGAATATGGTATGAAGCAGGGATCTCATTTTATCTTTTCCTGTGTGGATAACCGATTGCCCCACCACTACTCATTGAATCCTCCCTTTCCCCACTGCTCTGCAGTACTACTTTCATGTATCAAGTTTTTATAAATGTATGGGTCTGTTCTGGCCTGTCTAGCACGATCCATTTGTCTATCCTTATTCTAGTACTAAACTATCTTCATTATGATGGCCTTATAAGTCTAGATAGCTGATGGGGCAAGTCCATCTCTTACTAATCCTTTAGGTCCCAAACTCAACATCTCTTCCTCATGGAAAAGCCTCTCATGATTCCTCAGGTTAGGCTGGGTCTCCTGTTTACATGTTTCTGTAGCACCCGGCACTTCATTTATTTAGTCTGCTGCTCTATCAGTTTTTAAGTTCCTTGAGGGCTAGAACATCTATTTTGCTCACTGTCATAGCCCCTCCACAAGCACAGTGACTGGCACATAGGCACTCAATAAATATTTGGTGAATAAAAGGGGAAAGAGAGGATAGTCTGTTTTGGTGAAAGACCTTTCGGGGCAAGAGTGATCCTGTTAGATGGCAAGTCAGATCTGGGGAGGACATCTATGCAGAAGGACACTGCAGGGGAGAGGCACACAGACAGAAAGACACCATGAAGGCATAAAGCTGTCTCCTCAGCGCATGGCATGAGGTCTGGCAGATGGGAGATGCTCAGTGAACACTTGGAAAATGAATACAGGAATGAAGCATCACTCCCCATTCACTAATTATAATTTTTAAAAATAGGTAATATTTTTTAAGGGCTACGTAATAGGGATTTTACAAGCATTATCTCATTAAATCCGAAAAACGACTCTATAAGGCAGGTGTTATTATTATTTTCATTTTACGGATGAAGAAACTGAGGCTTAGAGAAGTTGCTCAATGTCACAAGCCAGTAAGGGAAGGAAATGGGATTTGAATCCAGGGCTGTCTGGCTCCAGCCCTGGAGTCCTTCACCATTAGGCTATCCTACCTTCGTGACACAGGGACCAGCCGAAAAGTGACTGTATTAAATCGAGGTGAATTGCTATGTCTAAAACTAGATTCCTTAGGAGCGTACGTGCTTTCGAAGCACTATATGTATGCAGCATAAACCATGATAAAAGAGCTTTTCTTATTAAACATATATTACTCACTAGGGAATCTGGCCTTCAGTGAGGGAGAAGTGAGTTAAATAGTGTTTCAGATGACAAGAGAAGGAAATGTAATTCCTTTTAATGCAATCAATTTTAAAATGCCAGAATGAGATTTGCGTGCAATGCTCTAAATCAGCGGCTCTCAGAGTGGTCCTAGCCCATCAGCATCACCTGGAATTTTTTAGAACTATGAATTTTTGAGCCCCACCTTCGACCCACTGAACTCTGGAGATGGGGCTGGGCCATCTGTGCTTTAATAAGCCCTGCAGGTGATTCTGATGCACACTCAAGTTTGAGAACTACGGCTTTAAATCTTCACCCTTGGGACGGAGCTTCCCGGCCCTGTGTCACTTGGGCCTTGAATGGGCTACAGGTGTGATGGTTCCCTTGCCCCAGCTGGGAGGAGGCCAGAGCCTGTGGGCTAATCACAGGCAGTCTTGTCTTTACCCTACTTTGTGTTCTATATTATTTTCTGAGTGTTGTGAAGCGAAAAAAGGCCAGAAAGCACTGCCTTAGGGAACCCAGGAACTTCTCATTTATTTTTTTAAAGTTTGGTAATAATAATAATGCCAACATTATTTTAACAGCAAGAAACTATTATTTATTGAATGTCTACAATATGCTAAGCAATTTACATATTTTTTTGTTGAAATCTTACAACCACCCTGTGAGTTAGTTACTATTATTTTACAGACTTTACATTTTACAGATATAGAAACAAGGCTTAGGGAAGTTAAGAGAGATCCTCAAGGTCATCCAGTTAATAGGGCACAGCGGCCACGTACATCCGGGTCTTTCTAACCCTATGATGCCTGTGCTCTCATAGGTCAAGGTTAAGACTACTATTACTAACACTGAAAGTTTACTCTGTGCCAGGCATGATTTTAAGTGCATTACATACTTCTTCAATTATTACAACTATTATTATTCCCATTTTACAAATGAGGAAACTGAGGCTCAAAGAAATTAAATAACTTTCCCAAGGGCACAAGCTGACAAATTATGGAACCAGGATTTGAACTCAAGAAGTCTGGCTCTTGAGGCCAGCCCGGTGGTGTAGTGGTTAAGTTTGTGCTCTCCAATTCGGTGGCCCAGGGTTTGCAGGTTTGGATCTCGGGCGTGGACCAATGTACCACGCATCAAGCCATGCTGTGGTGGCGTCCCATATACAAAATAGAGAAAGAGGGGCACAGATGTTAGCTCAGAGCTAATCTTCCTCAGCAAAAAGAGGAGGATTGGCAATGGATGTATTAGCCCAGAGCCAGTATTCCTCACACACACAAAAAAAGTCTGGCTCTTGCAGTTACTAAGGAAAATAGTATGTAAGTTCCTCAAAAAATTAAAAATAGAACTACCATATGATCCAGCAATTCCACTTCTGGGTACTTATCCAAAAAACACTAACTCAAAAAGATATATGCACCCCCACGTTCACTGCAGCATTATTTACAATAGTCAAGATATGGAAACAACCTAAGTGTCCATCAATGGATGAATGGATAAAGAAAATGTGGGATACAGACACACACACACACAATGAAATACTATCCAGCCATAAAAAAGAATGAAATCTCGCCATTTGCGACAACATGGATGGACCTTGAGGGCATTATGCTAAGTGAAATAAGTCAGACAGAGAAAGATAAATATCTCACTTATATGTGGAATCTAAAACAAAACAAAACCAAGCTCATGCAGAGAACAGATTGGTGGTTGCCAGAGGTAGGGGTTGTGGGGTGGGCGAAATGGGTGAAGGGGGTCAAAAAGTACAAACTTCTAGTTATAAAATAAATCAGTCCTGGGGATGCAATGTACAGCATGGTGACTATAGTTAATAATACTGTATTGCATATTTCAAAGTTGCTAAGAGTAGATCTTAAAAGTTCTCATCAAAAGAAAAAATTTTGTAACTATGTATGGTGATGGATGTTAACTAGACTTATTGTGGTCATCATTTTGCAATATATACAAATAGCAAATCATTATGTTGTACACCTGAAACTAATATAAAGTTATATGTCAATTATACCTCAATAAGAAATAAGAAAGCAGTTTGGCTCCAACTGCATGCTCTTAACCGTCAGGAAAGCCTCCCAGTCCATGGAGGATGGAGACAGAGATGCTATGGTGAGCATGTAGGGGTAAAATTACTTAACGCCTCCCACTGCTGCAGGAATATGTGAGGTGGAGAGGATGTCTGGCTGGGCGCTGTCATGGGTCTGTTTGCTCTTTCCTTTCCTGTGTTTCCAGCGCACACCTGCCGCCCGAGGGCCTGGCCACGGTGCTTGCAGCACATAAGTCAAGCGCATGTCGAGGCGCCATGGCCCTGAACAGGCTCTGGCGTACAGCTGCGTGTGGATTACATTCTTTTATGCACACATCATCACAGACGGGAGCCTCCTTCTGCAGCCTGTCCCCAGACCTCAGGGCCCTGAATAAAGCAAGCCCGGCAGTGAGACGGGAGAGGGCAGTGCCTCTTCTGGCAACAGAAACTGCCTTGGAGGCCTAACCACCCCCATGTGCCATTCTGGTCAGAAGCCTGGGCTTGTGTGGGGGGAACTTGGGATCCTGACCTCCAGGACAAAATGAGAATAGCTTAAACAATCAGAGTGCACTGTTTGGGATATATGCAATTTTTCTACACACACACCAGCTGGGGTGGAGGGGGGACAGAATGGCATTGGAGAGGTGGGGTTGCCACAGAAGCCTGATGCATGGGGAGAAAACAAACTGCCCCTAGTTCTGAATTCATCCCTAATTTCGCAGCCAGCATCCTGAGGATTACCCTGGGCCTGTTGTTTGTACTTGCATTCCCATAATTCCCTCACCCTGCTGTTGACATGGACTGGCTACAAGGCTTCCTCCTCCTCAAACTGAAGGTCTGAAGTTTCTATCAAACAGTAGGCCTCTTGATGAGGAGGGGGTAAGCTTCTGGCCACAGCTAGGGGAATATCACTCCAGAAGCCCCTTGGTATCAATAATTGTAAGAATCTGTGAATTTTAGAGAATTATATTACTTCTACCCTAATCCTGCAGTGCTTACATCTATCAAACTGTTTGGAAGGGTCACAAAGTGGTGGCAGGCAGTGACCAGTACCCAAGAGATTCTCTTCTAAGCCAAACGTCAAGCCCCTTGAGGGGCAGGAACCAGATCTGTACTCTCAGTGTGCAGAATAGCTCCTAGCACAAAATCGGCACTCAAGAAATATTTGATGAAATCAAGTACTGACATGAGCTACAACATGGAAAAAACCTCGAAAACATGCTAAGTGAAAGAAACCAGTCACAAAGGACCACATATTATATGTGGTCCATTTATTTTAAATGTCTAGAATTGGCAAATTTATAGAAACAGAAAGTAGGTTAGTGATAGCCTAGGGCTGGGGAGGATGGAGGACTGGGGAGTAAAGGCTAAGGGGTGTAGGGTTCCTTTTTGGGGTAATTAAAATGTTTTAAAATTGATTGTGGTCATGGATGTGAATATACTGTGAATATACCAAAAGCCATTGAATTTTATACTTTGGGTGAATTAGATGGTATGTGAATTTTATCCCAAAAAGCTGTTAAAAAAGAAGTATTTGATTAATATATAAATGAATGAACAAATGAATATAGGATATAGGTGCTGACTTTCGTTCTTAGAGTTACTCAGAAGCATGGACTATTAGACTGTATAAAATGCCAGACAAGGAATATGCATTCATCTGTTCACTCGCTCAGGAGACAGTTACAGAGCGGAGCATGTGTCTTAGGTTCCATGCTAAGTGACAGTGATCCAGCAGCAAACAAGCCTGGGATAGATCCTGCCTGCCCTCACGGAGCACACACATTCACATTTATGGTTCCTTTTCTTTAGGAATTCTCTAGAGATTCTAGAGAATTTTTTTTTTCTTTTTTATTCAGCTATATAGAAATCATAGCTGATTTTTATTATTAAGTATTATCTTAAATTTTTAAGAATGCTGAGTTTTTCCTCCCAAATTTTGAGGCTGAATCTTCCTTAAAATGACCCGACCCCAAAGGAGAACTACAATTGGAAATCTGGTGATAACTCCACGTGGCTGCTTTTAAATTATAAGAGATAATCTCCCACACATTTTTTTCAACTAAGAAAAAAAAATCTAAATCTCCTTTAGATAGCAGATGAGTTAAAATTATAAAACCTGAACCACAGCTTTTACCAGTGGCTGGTTGCCACTGGAGAAGGTAAGTATCCACTGAACAACGAAAGGAAAAAAATCTACAAAATTTTGGGTGTGTGATCACTAAACAGGTTTTGCACACGATCAGCAAAATTAGTTCATGAGCCGTGAACTGCAAAACAGCCTGCCCCAGTGTGTCCGCTGCTGACAGTGCTGGATTTCCCAGCTCTCCAGTCGGCGGAGGAGATGGTTGGCTCGTTTTAGGAGTCAGGCGGTTCTTGATGCAGTGAAGCCAATGCTGCTTTGGTTTCAGTGGGTCAAACCACTAAGCAGAAATGATGTCATGACACAGGGAGGCAGAAGCGCGCGGAGGTTGAGCTGAGCCTCTGGAATCAGGCAGCCCTGGGTTCAAGTTATGCCTCTGCTCCTGACAAGCCATCAGTAAGTTCAGGCAACATACTTAACCTCTTTAAGCCTCAGTTTCCTCTTTTTTTAAATTGAGATATATCAGTTTACTCTTCAGTAAAATGGGAAGTAACAGTTTTTATAAGGATTAAGTCAAATGATTAAGGTAAATGAATTTAAATGAAACAGTGAAGGAAAATGCATTCATTATGATTTAGGGAAGCTGGCCATTTAAAAAATTATTAGTAAGACTCTACTTTTTTAGATCAGTTTTAGGTTCACAGTGAAATTGAGAGGAAGGTACAGAGATTTCCCATATACCCCCTGTTCCCACACATGCACAGCCTCCCCCACTATCAACACCCCCACTAGAGTGAGGCATTTGTTACGACCAACGCACCTACATGGACACATCATCACCCAAAGTCCATAGTTTACATTACAGTTCACTCTTGGTGTTGTACATTCTACGGGTTTGGACAAATGTATAATGCCCTGCATCCATCGTGTATGGTATAACAGAATATTTTCCTAAAAATCCCCTGTTCTGGCATTTTTCAGAAAGCACGATTTTTGCTATACTTCCATTTGCTACCTTGGCTCAGATTTTGTGTTAAATAAGTAAAAGTTAACTGAGGCACAGTCCAACTACCTCATTTGGTTAAAAAATGTGAATGACAGTGAAACCAAACACAGAAATTAGGGGGTTCTAAGTATTTCTGCCAAGTGTTTCTGGTTCTGGAGTAATCTTGAAAACCTTCTTTTAGCATAAATAATAGAATTTATCCTTCCCTCAGTTGGGCTTTATCACCTTCACGCCTTTCCAGTCTCCAGCCTCAAGCCCCTTCATCACAAGTTGCTGCCAACTCTTGCCCCTTCTTTTCTCAGAATATCCTCTAGGAGTTTCTCTTTGTGCACGCGTGTGCATGTATGTGTACGTATGTGTGTGTGTGCTTGCCTCTTCATTTCACCACCCCCCAACTCTATCTGCAGACCCTAAGGCTCCCCACAGAAACCACAAAGGATCATTTGGCTTCCCTTTGGAAATGCAGAAAGTGAGTATTACGTTTTTGGGCAAATCCCACATAGACCCCTCTCCAAATGCCAGTTTCTTCCCTAATGGTTTTATTCCTCCCTAATGGTTTATTTGTTTGTATACATTTCAGGTATAAAAACCAAAAGAAGCCCTTGCCCACAGAGGGCTGAGTTGGCCTCAAGAGCCCAGGAGACGTACCTGGCTGCTTTCTGAGTGAGCTCCAGCGGGAAATCCGGGCACAGTAATTGCAGCAAACAGTGATATTCTTTCATGGTCAGCAAATCTGAAGCGGAAATGGAGAGGAACACATTAGGTCTCTGCACGGGAAGTCACTGCTCTCTTTTTGGTCATTTCAGAGGCTTCAGACCTAGTCTTGGTAGAGCTGCTCTTTTAAAGGTGCGTCAGGGTTAAGGGTGTGCTAGCCGCTAACCTCCAGGGGTGAGATTTTAAGATCAATATTTCCACAAAGCTTTTCCTGAGTGGGAGGCACCCAGCTACAACATTTTGGACAAAGGAGCTTTGCTAGTTTGAAAAATGGTCAGGTGAGAAGAGGGAACAAGAGGGGTTCCTTTATCAGCCTTCTTAGTTTGGTTTTCCTTGTGCATAAAAAGCGGCAAGAATGAGTCATTTCAAAGCTGGTTAGATCTGCTGAAATTCTCTGGCATGGTAACATTCACCACAACATGCCCAAAGATCATTCACAGAATATCTGGAAGCAGTACTAAGGCAAACTCAGCCTTGCAATGTATGGAGGAGAATACAGCAGAGCAACCCACAGACCTTATTACTCTGTCATCCAGTATTGCACAGGCTGGCTTCTTTTAGATGTCTGCACACAAATCTGGTCATCCTATTATAGGAAGCCAAGAAAAAGATCCAAGATATATAATCAAGGCAACCAAATGATTCCTGATATACAGAGGCAGTGCTTTGGGAGAGATGAGCCAGGACCAGGCTCTGTGGCCCAGCAGAAAACCCAGAGAGGCAAATCTTGGAGAGGTTTATGGGATCCCCAGGGAGAAGACATACACTGATGCTTAAAAGTAGTTTTGTTACTGCATGTACTAAAGCCAAAAGATTTTAGATCAGCAGGCAGCAGCAATCTGCAAATACTCCATATACCAAAGCATTTCGAATATGGAAGGACAGGAGAATGGGAAAGCAAGAGCAAGCTACCTGGAAGCCATCCTAACTGGGAGAATAGTGCGAGAAGGGAATCCAGAGGGCATGGCCACATTTGGGGAATGAAGATGATGATCATAGGCACTTGGTTTCTTTGGACCTAAGTTAGCCCAAGCCACAGGAATCCAGATCTCCTGCCCCTGCTAGTTCGGTTGATGCTTCTCCAAGACAAAACCCCAAATCTCCAGGGACAGGCCTGGGTTCCTACTACTTTTTCATCAAAGCTCAATGCAAGGTGGGGGCAGAGAGTTAGACTAACCACACTGTCAAAGTCAGGGACACCAAAGGAACAGACTCAGCGTCAATGTAGGTCAAAGGATCAAGATGGCTTTTGTGGCCTTCGTCTTGGCCACAATGGGGTGTGCACTTCCCTCTCCTCACTCGCTTGACCTCGGGCACAGCTTGATAGGAGGTTTTGTTCTTCAAAGGAAGGAGTAATAGCCACTCCTAGTCTCACAGATTTGGGGTGAGGGACAAGAAAGGCAAAGGGAAGGGAGAAAAGCCACCGAACCTAACGTGTTTCCATTTTATTCTCACACCAGAATTCCCTGTATAGAGAGGAGTAATTTCTGGCAGGAAGTAAATAAAGGAAAATTCTTTCTTTGAATCTTGCTTTTCTAGGCTAAACTTTGGTGGATGTACCTGATACCTTCTCTTTTTTTTTGTTTTGAGGAAGATTGGCCCTGTGCTAATATCTGCTGCCAATCTTCCTCTTTTTCTTTTTTCTCCTCAAAGCCCCATACATGGTTGTGTATCATAGTTGTAGAGTTGTAGCTTTTCTATGTGGGATGTCGCCTTAGCACGACTTGAAGAGCAGTGAGTAGGTCTGCGCCTGGGATCTGAACCGGTGAACCCCGGGCCACCGAAGAGGAACGTGCAAACTTAACCACTACGCCACTGGGCTGGCCCCTACCTGATACCTTCTTTACAGGAGTCAAAGTGTTTCACAGGAATTCACCTTTATCCCCTAAACTACCTACAAGATATCCTTGGGAAGATAAACAGGGTGAAGGAAAACAAGAGGCCTAGAGAGACAGTTGTGTAACCCCCACATTTAATCAAGGAAGACAAGGCTGGGAATCAATCAGCCTCTTGGTTTACAGACCCTTGGCTCTCTAGGTTCTTGATGATATTCTAACTCAAGTACTTCAATACTTGCTTCTCAAAGACAGAAGAATGATTTACAAAAATCATTTTCTTCTTCCCTAATGAAACAACAGGCTCTTGGAAATACTAAATACATCAGCAAAACAGAATACTTCCTGTCCACCACTTCTGGAGCTTGACTGTCCCAAATGTAAAGTGAGGAAGAGAGTCACATAAAGAGAGGAATGAAAGTGCAAACAAACAATTTTTGCCACCTTAATTGTGGAAGACAGCAGTTCTACTTTTATTAAAGCAGTGACTAGATGATATCATGGCCAGATGATTTCAAAGGAGAGGCATCTGCCACTTGGAGACACTCCTCAGTTGTACAGCGTGTGCTTGGGAAAATGGCGAATGGTAAGACTTGTACCAAAATCAGACCACTGATGAACAAATGGGAGCTGTCCCCTTCCTGTCCCGCAGGCTAAGGTTCAAATCTTGGTTCTGTAATTTACCAGGCATGCAACCTTGGGCAAATTGCTCAATTTCTCTAAATCTCATTTTCTCATCTGTAAAATGGGAATGATGATATCAACCTTTCAGAGCTGAAGTCAGATTAAAAGAGATGATGTCTACAGAGTATTAGAATGTCTAGAACCCCGTAACACCAAACAATGGGAGCTATTTTGGTTTTGTTTTTAAATCCTGGGGTCAAAGACAGGAGAGGAGAAGAGGAAGGTGTTTTTTGCCGAGTTTAAACGCTTAAACACCTAGGATGGTTTTGCCTGGAAAATTCTGTCAAGTTGCCTGAGCCAAACCTGTTTTTGAATACTCTTCTGTAGTTCCTTTAACACTACCATGTGCCTCCTCGGTTCCAGGCACAGTGTTACATGATGAACAGGCCAACAGTCTCCCTAGCTCTCGAGGCTTACACTCAGGAATTAGTTCACTCTAAATGCTCGTGTCTACTTTGGGCCCCTTGGCTCTTAGAGCTCTCCAAAGTCTCAAAGCCCCTTCCAGGCAGCCCTTTGTGCTTCAAGAATAACAGTAATGAGATGAATAGTCACTATTAGCTCACTTAGCCTTCACAACAACCTTATGAAGTAGACTCCATTATTCCCAGTCCCATTTCACAGATAAGGACATGGATGGAGGCTTAGAGAGATGAAATAATCTGGTGAGTGAGGAGAGAAGGGTCCAGAGCCTGGGGAAGAGGAGGGAGACTTGGCTTCCCAGAGCACGATCCCAGGCTGGGAGGGAAAGGAGTGCTGAGGGCTGATGGGCTTAATGATGATGATACCAACAGCTAACATTTATTGAGCATGTACACTGGGCCAGGCACTCTTCTTCCAAGGGTTTTACGTGTGTTATCTTATCTAATCTTCAGTATGGTTATCCCCATTTCACAGACCCAAAAACTCAGATTGTGCACGCATAAGAGGTAGAAGTGGGATTCAAACTCAGACCCAGGCAGTCTGGCTCCAAAGTTTACCCAACTAACATTTTCAGCACCTTGATCTTATCAGCCATAATGTGTGAAGGCTTAAGAGCTTGTTTTCCCCTCCAAACAAACTGCAGGAACTAAATAGCTCCAGGTGAACTGGATCAAGGAGACAATGCAAGTGAATTGGGATTTTTTTCATGTAAGAAATTGAGTCTGAAAGGTTCTAATTACCGTCAACAGGAAGGACTGCAGCTCCAGCACCACAGCCTGGCTGGGCTGGAGGCCATGGAGGGTGGGGATGAGTACACCTGTGCTGTGGCTACACCGCCATTTCTCATCCCTGCCCACCTGCCAGCAGCTCTGCGTCCTGGCAGGTGCAGGGAAGGTAAGTGGTGTATACCAACAGATGCCTTCTCTAAAGGAATCCCCCCATAATTAGGAAAGCTTCAGCTAGCAGGTCCTGAAAGTTCAAAGGCAAAGACATAAGAAGGTGTTGGGATAAGATCAAAATCAGAACACTCTCCATAAAGTGGTGCTTCTCTTTTTGCGGGTGGTCAGAGCTGTTAAACTTTCTTATTCTAAACCTTGCAATAGTCGCATCGACTGTGTGCCTGGCTCTGGACCAGAGGTGTTTACACCCTTGATCCTATATCTTGAGAGGCAGCACAGTATAGCACTGTGCTGATGGCGTGGACTGTCGAGTCAGACTGCCTGGGTCCAAATCCAAGCTTTGCCACTGATTTCAAATTACTTGACCTTTAAGCGTTTGATGCTTCAGTGTCCCCATCTATAAAATGGGAATAATGATAGTACTAACATCATACAGTTGTTGTGAGTTAATGGAAAGTACTTAGAACAACGGCCCATCAATGGCTGTTAGTATTTGCCATTATTGTTTTAGAAATAAAGAAACTAGGGTTTCTTTAACTAAGGTTGATTACTTTCTCCAGGAAGCAGAGCTAGGGAGGAGGAGGAGGAGGAGGGAGGACTAAGATTCATACCTAAGCCTGCCGAGCTCCAAGTTCTACTCTAGCAGGTGGGATCCAGCTGGTTTGCGGAGGACTTGACTTCTGATGATAAGACTGTTCACGCCAGGTAACTGACAGACTTTGTATCTAAGTTAAACAGAGAGCCCCTCCAGGCGGCCACATTAAAGGGGCAGGGCAGTTGGGCAGGGCAGGTGTATTAGTGCACAGCCTAGACTTGGCGGTCAGATGACCTGGCTTCAAAACCTGGCTCCAATACTTTCCACCAGTATGACTTGGACAAGTTATACAACTTCTCTGAACCTTGGCTTCCTTATCTTAAAAATGTGAATAACCACAGTACCTACCTAATGGGATTGTTGTAAAAATCAAATGAGGTCATTTATACATAAGGCGCTTTTCTGAAAAATTCGTGAAGTGCTCAATATTATTTTATAATTATTAACTGATTAAAACTTGAAGTCCCAAAACTGAGGAATCTTTGGATTTACGTAAAGCCTTTAGCACAGTGCCTGGCACATAGTAGTAAATATTTGTTGAGGAATGAATGAATAAAAACATGCATTGCATAGTGACCCAGATGAAAATTTGGAGGCATAAAGTTCTGGTCACTGTGAACACAGAGATGGGGAATGTCCAGGCACAGGAGACATGTTTACAAAGTTAGGGGGTGTGAGGAGATGCCAGGAGCTGGAAAGTGCTGGAAATGGAAACTCTCCTGTTTGGTAGGTACCATAACTCTCAGAAAACACATAAATCATGGCAGGAGTACTAGATCTCATGGGCTTGCTGACTCCTAGCACCTTCTCATCAAGTGCTCAATTTAATCAGCTTGAGTATTTATTTTCATAAAAACGTATCACCAATTTTACCTTGAAAATCAGAGGAAGCCTAGGGTTTACCTCCTAGTAATTCACTTTACCACTGTTACAGCTCTAGCATGAATACTTCAGTTTTCAAGATAAGCAGCCCCGACTCAAAATATTTTGTTTGTTATCTCTACTCTAATCCTAGAAAGTGATAGATGAGGTTATTTTGGCCAAGAAAATTAATCTGGTCAGAAATTACTGATGCCCAATATATGCAAGGGCTAACTCGTTCTCACTTCCTCTTTTCTTGGAAAAGAAGGAGGAAGATCTTCTCTTGTCTTGTCTACATCTGGTCTGCCTTCTTGCTGTGGAAATTCCTGAAGCTCTGTGGGGGCAGCTTAGTCATCTCTAAAACTCCTCGCAGACCACCATGTGTGTCCACAACATTTGCCCAGAAGAACTGCAGCAATGTGTGGTTGTCGACTCAGATGCTACACAGAGAGAGCATCTCTCTCTGTAGAGAAAGAGGAGAGAGAAAAGAGCTCTTCCTGGGAAAGCTCTTCTTTTGGCTCTTCCCGGCAAATGGTGCCTTTTCCAGGGTCACTAAAGGAAATCAGCGGAGGAGTACCAGACAGAAGGAACTAGGGCCATATCTTTGTCCTTTACTCAGAGAAAGCCTTCCCCAAAGCCTGAATCAAGGGGTTTTTAGCTCCAAAAGTAAGGAGGATGTAATGGGGTTTAGTCTGAATTCATTTGTGTGAGTGCCTACATGTTGATGGCCGGGGGAGCTAGTGCTGGGACGAGAACCGGAGATAATGAAATGCTTCCAAGCCACGGGGAATCCCAGAGGACTGAACAGCCTCTAATTGGTTGGCTGCATGATCTCAATAGGAACCACCACAGAGGCCAGAGAACACCGCAGCCCAGGAGTGGACTCTCCAATTTTCAGTTGCAATTATTTTTATGCTCTTTTATGCAGGGGTTGTGAAGGCTCATTCTAAATGACACTCACCCTCAGCCAGGCTGCTCTGCCAAGAGATGCTCGGAAGGACATGGATAGTTCGGGGCATGACCATACCACCCCTTTCAATCCCCAGGGCACTGAGGCTTTGGTACCAGTCCCCAGCTGAGTAAATACTCCTCAGTGCTACTCTCCAAGGAGGGGTGGGGAGGGAGGGAGAGTGGGGGCAAGGAGAGGGAGGGGGCAGGACATCTGACAGCTTCACTCCCCATGTAGCACTTGGTACCACAAGTCACAGGAAGATTCTAACATCTTAGGGCTATGTTCCTGTCAAGCAAAGCCCAGAAGAAGAGCAGGCTGTGTTCTTAAATTTCATCTTCTTTGACAGCACTGTTGTCTTATATTATAAAATGCAGAGAAATGATAGTTTACTGAAATGGAAATAATCTTACAAAAGGAATGAGAAGCAATGGCTTCCAATGACACCTGTGGGGTAAAGTACTTGGGCCATTATTAACACTATCCTTTGCCAACTCACTACTCCCCAGAGCATATTCAGTGTGTTCAAATAGGGGCAGAAAGCCAGACTCCTTAGTTTTATATTTTATTATGACTAAGCCAACATCAAGTGACTGTTTCTCTTTGACCAGTATATAGGTTCTAGGCAAAGTATTAAATCAGACGTAGTAACAATTTCATGGCAATTTTTAGAATGAACAAAAGCAACTCCTCAAGAGCTGTTTATAATATACAAAGATTTAAAGAAATGGGAGCATTTCTAATCAGGGTCTGAAATTCTTCCCAGGGATCATGTGTGGCACATCATGGCAATCTGATCAGGTTTTTAGGTTAACTGTGGCTATCCCTAGCTGCCACTGTGGGACTGAACCAGAGGCCTGGTCTGACATGATAAGAAGCCCCTATACTGAGTCAGACCCTTGGGGTCTTGCTCTCTCTTCTGTCCACCATGATGGGGCTGTTAAGAGTTGGAGGACCAAGGCAAGGCTTAATTCTGGGGGAGGTCACTGTCTTAGCTTTGAAGACATGAAACAAAACCGGCTGCACGTGCCCAGGGTGGGCAGCCATGTGGCATCATGGAAGGAGGAACCAGCGCCAGGGGAAAAGAAAGCCTCTCTCCAGTAGCCACAGGGTTAGCTATTCTGGCACGGGCACAGTCTCCTGACCATTTATTCAGGAAATGGGAGGCAGCTTTGAACACCAAAATGTGGAGCAGGATCTTGGCACTATAAGCTCCCAAAGGGCCCAGCAGCCCGTCAAGGAAGTTATTTCAAGCCCAGCATTTGCACCACCATTCATTTCAATCCAGAGACCAACTAGTCTAGCTCGACCAGGTGTTGCTACTTCACGTTTTTGTTTGGAAACAAGAGGATAGAGTGTGCCTTTTGAAACAGACCTCAGAGTCAAGGTGTAATTCTCATCCAGGAAGAAGCAGGTGCTGTCACAAACTCCTGTGACTCACTCTTGTTCTTTTTTTTTTTTTTGCTAAGGAAGATTTTCCCTGCGCTAACATCTGTGTCAATCTTCCTCTATTTTTGTATGTGGGTCGCTGCCACAGCATGGCTGCTGCTGATGGTGTAGGTCTGCGCCCAGGAACTGAACCCAGGCCGCCGAAGTGGAGAGCGCCGAACTTAACCATTAGGCCACGGGGCTTGCCCCACACTCTTCTTCTTAATTGAACAGAAGTGGTTAAACAGGCACAAGAACTCAGGTGGAGAATGCACTTTAACCCCTCCGCATGGTAACTAAAGGTGAGAGGGAACATTCTGCCCTCTCAATGGTGGTGGATCTGGAATACCTCACTCAACCTTTGAAAAAGAGGCAGTATTTTTAATTTTCTTACATGGGTGTTTATGGCCAGAATGAGGGCATTCCTGTAGTTTTAGGGGGGGAAAGTCTGTTCTACCACAGAGATACATCATGATATAGAGAAAAGAACTTGATCTGAGTTCTGCAAAGAACTAACTACATTATTCTGGGCACAACTTTCCTGGGTCTCCATTTTCTCACCTGTAAAATAAGGAAGTTGTGGTATGTGAGGGTTGAAAAAAAATTTAAGTAGACATACTTTTTTTCAATGGAAATCTTATAAGGAACCTCCACATATAACACAGATAAATACAAAGCCTTTCTTACCCAACTTTCTCCTCAATAGCCCTCACCCACCCAGGGTAGAGGTGCGGGGGATGAGGTGGCTGGGAGAGAAAGTCTGAGGCACTGCTTTAAAACTCTAGGGCTCTACAGAGGACGTTTAAAAATCTCTGGCCCTAATTCCTACATGGGTCTTACATGGTGCACAGTTAAGACTGCAGGCTCCTGAATCAGCCAACCAGGATCCAAACCCTGGCTCTTCAGCTAACTAGCCATGTAACATTGAGCAAGCCGATTAGAAATGAGAGTGAAGACTAATACTAATACTAATGATTATAATAGTATGAATAATGATAATACTAATCATGAAGAGTTTTTGAGAGAATTAAAAGAAATGATTAAAAAAAAGAGAGAGAGTAAATTTAAAGTGCTAGCAGACGGCACAGGCTAAGCAAGCATTCAATAAACAGTACCTGCTCTGGTGATTACTCTCGCATTTGAGGCACACAGGTGGGATGGCACCTGCATAACAAAAGGCACAATTCATCCAAGTTCTCCAGCTCGAGCCAGTAGGTGGCTAAAACAATCTTATTCCTTATCTCATGATTATTTTATCTTGCCTTTGTTCTTATTGATGAGTGAATAACAGACTTCCTGCCTGAAGGCAGGTGCACACTTCTTTCCTTGATAATCAACGCAGTGCCGATCCTCTATCATCTCACTATGAAAAGTGCTATGAGTCATATTGGTAGAGAGACTGTATAATTATGCAAACCATTTTCATATGCATTACCACTTTTTTTTTTTTTGAGGAAGACGGGCCCTAAGCTAACATCTGCCAATCCTTTTTTTTTTGCTGAGGAAGACTGGCCCTAGCCTAACATCTGTGCCCATCTTCCTCCACTTTATATGGGACGCCGCCACAGCATGGCCTGACAAGCGGTGCATCAGTGCATGCCCGAGATCCGAACCAGCGAACCCCAGGCCGCCGCAGTGGAGAGCGCACACTTAACTGCTTGCGCCACCGGGCCGGCCCCTGCATTATCACTTTTGATCCCCTAAGAACCTTGTAGGGCAGGGAGAGGATAATGGCATTATTCCCATTTTTAAAGACAAGGAAAACGAGTCCCAGCAAGGGACAAAAATCACCAAGTAAATGGTAGAGGCAGGAACAAATCAAGCCTTCTCATTCCAGGGGGCCGGCACCGTGGCTTAGCGGTTAAGTGTGCGCGCTCTGCTACTGGCGGCCTGGGTTCGGATCCCGGGCGCGCACCGACCCACCGCTTGTTGGGCCATGCTGAGGCGGCATCCCACATACAGCAACTAGAAGGATGTGCAACTATGACATACAACTATCTACCGGGGCTTTGGGGAGAAAAAGGGAAAAAAAAAAGGAGGAGGATTGGCAATGGATGTTAGCTCAGGACCGGTCTTCCTCAGCAAAAAGAGGAGGATGGGCATGGATGTTAGCTCAGGGCTGATCTTCCTCACAAAAAAAAAAAACCTTCTCATTCCAGGGCAAGGCCTCTTTCGACCTCACAGCCCGGTTCCCTGCGATGTCCTTTTCTTTCTTGCCACGTGGTCCCTGGAACCCCGGGAACTCAGCCTGCTTTTATTTCTTCTATGAATGGAAAACACCTAGCATAGTGAATCCCATAATCAGAATGCAGTAAATGTTAGCTGCAACTGCTATTATTACTGTACTGTTAATATTTAAATCTGCCACCAGCTATTCCATCTCTTCCTATCATTCTTCTCCTAGGCTGGCTGCAGGGTCAGGTGTAGTCTATCTGGCTCCTGGCTTCTTTGCTGCCCCCGAAACAAACTGGCAGACCATTTCTACTTTAGGTTACTTGCTGCTAATCTCTATAAGAAAACAGAGAAGAGATAAAAATAATAAATATTTTAAGCCCTTACAAGCCTGTCTCTGCAATTTTAACAGGACTAGACACAGGTTAGCAAGAGAAAAGTATATTTAATGTACCTAAAAGATACTTCCAACTACCTTTTTCCTTTCTAATTTAAAACCAGGCTGATAGTTGGGATGGAACTTTATAAGTTATCAGCAAAACTATCTGACGAGGACTTGCCTTAGAAAGCCAGCCACAGAAAACAAAAACCAATAAAAGTTATTTCTCTGGGCTTTCCACTGTCCAAAGTAGCCATAGCATAAACAAGAAGTGGAACAGATTATGCATTTTATTTGCTTAAAATGCATTTTCCTGCTTTTCTAAACAAATATAAAAAGAAGCAGTGGCTTACGGAGTTACTCATTGAGAGGGAGCTGAACCAAGACAGATTAAAAATAAAAAAACAACCTAAGTTCCCTGGTTCTCGATGATTGTGTGAGCAGGAGAAAGCTGGTGCCAGCATGTAGGCGTATTTATAAAGACCACAGCCTGTTCTCTCGTCAGAATCCACTAACTTCCACCAATGATGATGGATTTACGGCTACCCATCAACTAAAAAAATAGACCTAAGAAACAAAAACAGCAGGAACCAGAAAGAGGGGTGGATATAAACACATACATCTCTTCAGATGAATCCACCTTTGTCTTTCCTGCTGTTTTCTGTCTTTTGTGGGCATAGATAATGTACCATACCTATAATTATATGTATATGTGTGGGTAAGAGAAAGAGGCAGCTAGAGACAGAAGAGTGTCTGACTTTTTTGGGACTGGATGGGAAAGGAAATGGATGTTAGCAGTTACTGTTCCTTAAAGCCATCCGCCTTGTTTTTCAAAGTATGGGTTTCCTGGTAAAAGCTTCTTTGCCTGTAATGTGAGTGAATCACTCATCTTATTTTAATAAAAATGTGAACCAAATGATAGTGGCTCTCCATCCCGGGAAATGACACAATGGTTAGACTTTCTGAACCCTGATCCTTATCTGTCAGTGGGACTGGCAGGCATACAAAAAGAAAGGAAAAAGATGGAAAATATTCCAGTGGCATCAAAGGACAAACCCACCCAACTTCTTTTTTGCACAAGTGTTCTAACAGACAAAGTCTCGTCTTACTCACTGGAGTTTGGATAAGGCACCTGGTTTCCCCACTGACAGATGGCCTTCAACTGGGCACCAACTCTTCATGCCTCAGTTTCTTCCTCTGTCATGCCTCACATATAAATGATCAGGGTGGATTATACTAAGTTAAAGATATTGTAAAGTATGTAAGATTGTATACCTTTTGACCTTTTAAATTTTGTCACATGTATAACCCATTTAAAAAATTAAGAAACCGAAAGTATGAGCAGTGGGAAGACATCAACGGGTCTTAAAAATGCAAACCCATTGGGGCTGGCCCTGTGACGTAGTGGTTAAGTTCATGCGCTCCACTTCAGCAGCCTGGGGTTCATAGGTTCGGATCCCGGGCACGGACCTGCACACTGCTCATCAAGCCATGCTGTGGCGGTGTCCCACATGCAAAATAGAGGAAGATTGGCACAGATGTTAGCTCAGGGCCAATCTTCCTTACAAACAAAAAAACAAAAAAAGACCATTCAGAACTATAAAAAATGTGTAAAATTTGTCTCAATAATCCTCAGCGTTCTACTTGGGTCTAAAATTCTAGGATTCTTTAATTGTAATTCTCTGTGGTTGAGGCAGTAACATAATAATTAGGTAGGACATAATTGAATCCAGGTAGCACATAACTTGCTAGAAGAGTGGGAATGCTATGAAACCCATGTTCTAGCTTTCTAGTGTAGCACACATAATAGCTAAGAACATGAGATTTGGAATTAAGACAGGCCTGGGTTCAAAATGCCTCTGTTATTTCCTAGCTACGTGACATGGGCAAAATTCTTTGAGCCCCGGTTTTTTCATCTGTAAAATGGGGTAATACTTCCTCCTTCTCAGATTCCACACACTGGGGGCCCCTGCTATTGGCCTAACTGCATCTCCTTTATGCACCCCTTGCTCAGACCATTCCAGACACACTGGCTTTGCTGTTCCCTGAATATGTCAAGCATGCTCTTGTCTCAGGCTACGTATCTGCTGTTCCCTCTGTCCCTGGATACCTGCATAGCTCTTACCTCCTTCAGGTCTCCGCTCAAATGCCATTGAACCAGTAAGGCCTCCCCTGGCCACAGTATTTAAAACAGCAACTCTCCCCCCACGCCGTGTCTCATTTTCCTGCTTTATTTTTCTCCATCGTACTTATCACTATATGACCTACTGAATAATTTTTAACTGTATTACCTGTCTCTCTACTTAGAATATAAGCTCCAAGAGGGCAAAGATTTTGACTCTTTTATTCAAGGTTGGTTCTCAATAAATAATTGTTAGCAGAGCAGGACTGCTGTAACGATTAAGTGAGGCAATGCCTGTAAAGCTCTTAGCACTCACTCTCTGAGATAGAATACAGCTGGCAGACAGGTTTTGTTTGGCTTGAAGTGTATTTTTTAAATTTTGAGCTAAAACATTAAAAAAAAAAAAAAAAAAACAACAAGACATTTCCCACAATATAATCTAGATTTCAGATATCTCTTTTTAAAAAAATGAGAAGACCCGGCAATACTGGGCACCATTCCTGCATGGCCACAATCAGCTGGAGCTGAGGCAGAGGACGCCCTTGACATGTTACCATGGTCCCCGCTGCATCCCACAAATAACACCTGTGCTTTTTTTTTTTTGCTGAGGAAGATTCACCCTGAGCTAACATCTGTGTCAATCTTCCTCTATTTTGTCTGTGGGTCGCTGCCACAGCATGGCCACCAATGAGTGGTGTAGGTCCGTGCCCGGGAGCTGAACCTGGGCTGCCAAAGTGGAGTGCACCAAACTTAACCACTAGGCCATGGGGCTGGCCCCACACCTGTGCTTCTTACATTACCTGTCTGGCCACTGCAGACATCTGAATTTTCAACCCGAGATGTAGACTTTCTCTCTGGAGGCATTTACAATAAAGATTTAATTCACCTGACTAAATGAGTTTAAAATGAAAAGAAATAAACTAGATGACCTCACGATATTAAGGGGAAAGAGCAAAATAAAAATTATTGTATACAGTATGATTTCATCTTTGCTTTAAAAGAAAAAAAAAGGATATAAATTTGCATAGGAAAAAGAATAGAATACACCAACGTGTTAATAATGGTGGTTAACTCTGGGTTGGGGGATTATGGATGACTTGTGTGTGTTTTGCAATCAGAAGAATAAAATTTATTTCATAAAAAGCCACCCAGATTTATGGTATGAAAATTATATATCAAGGGCTGGCCCCGTGGCTTAGTGGTTAAGTGCGCCAGCTCTGCTGCTGGCGGCCCGGGTTCAGACCACTTCTCCAGCCATGCTGAGGCCACATCCCACATGCAGCAACTAGAAGGATGTGCAGCTATGACATACAACTATCTACTCGGGCTTTGGGGGAAAAATCAATCAATAAATAAAAATTATAAAAAAAAAAAATTATATATCAATAAAGCTGTCAAAGCAATCAAGCAAGCCACCGAGAGAAACTGTCAACTCTGCACCTTCCTTTAGAAACCTGTTTCCATGTCCCTCATTCTCAGTGGTTCCATCTTTCCCCTCTAAATCACCTTGTTTTGTCCATGACGAAAAGTGGGTGCAAAGCTGATAATTATCTTTTATAATCCTTTATATGCTTCTGGATCTTATTATACCACCCCTGGTCCTTCCTTATATATGCTCACAGTTCAGGCTCAGTGGGGGCACGTAAGGTTATAGATCCTTTCAAATGAGGGGAGGGTTGGGAGGAATAACACCTATCAAGTCAGGGCTAAAACTGATTAGTTACAATACTAACTAATCAGATTTCATTTTTATAATCTTTAATCATATTTATTGATGGTTTTCCTTCCTTTCCACAGCCTAAGATAATTCTCTGTTTCCTTCTGGGAACAGTATGGGTGAGCAGAAGAGAAGGCTCATAAGACTTGGAACTCTGCCTTGGCTCTGCCAGACTACTTCACTTGAGCAAGCTACTTACTCTTTAGGCCTTAGTTTCTTCATCTGAAAATGGAGATAGCAATCAACTATCTACTGGCAAGCAAAAGCCCAGCTCTATGACCCTGTGATTCCCAAGCCTCAAGTGGTGGAGCCACAAAATGGACTAACTGCCAATGCTGAGAACAATGAAAATGATTTGTTCAGGTGTCTGTACCCTACAAAATAATGCCTAACGTATTTAAACTTTAATCTCAAATATCTAAATGCCAGTACGTCTCTAAGTAGGCAAAACCGATGTCACAAAGGTCACACACAAAAGTTTATGTGGTCAATTTACAGGTTTCTGAGATATGCTCTTATTATACTCATAGTTTTAATAACCTTGGCCGTCTAGTTTCTAAGCCCACTACAGATTAGACAAAGTAAACTGGGAGACGAAAAGGAACTATAAGAGGCACAAGGACAGCAGTGAGAAATTAGGCATTAACAGCATGATAGAAACAGAGAAGTAGGAAAAAAAAACTTACAATACAATCTACGTGCATTTAGGGTACACTTCCATAAGCTCTGAGAGAAATAGTGTTTTCCAGCATAATAAAATAATTTATGTTTATAAAGATGATACTTAGATGCCAAGATAAGTTAAATTATATTTAAGAATGCAAGGAAGGGGATTATATGTATATTTAAATATATTTTGAAAATATTTCCATGTAAATTATATTGAAAAAAACTGGTACCCAAACTTTAACTATAAAACAGTAGGCTGTAAAACTGTAAAACTCTTCTTCTGAGTTTTTCTATATTTACTGTTGCTAAGCCACTTATTTATCACTTTTATACACTGCCTCCTGGTGTTGGTTATCTGTTTTTAAGCTACCTTCCTGACTGCTGTACACCCATTACCTCATTTAATCCCTCAGAACAGTCCTATTGGGTAAATATTGTTGTTCTCATTCTACTTGTAGACACAGGGAGGTTCAGTCATTTGCCCAGTTACATAACTAGCAGGTAGCACATTCAGGCTTTGAACTACGGGTCTGCCTGAATCCAAAGCATGTGCTTTTAAGTATTCCATGATTTATTGATGGTCTAATTATGATATATGTGTCTGCCTGCCCCCCCACCACCAACATACCGCATCTTGAGAGTAAGGACTCCATCTCAGTTGCTTTTATAGGCCACAAGGGACTGGTACATAGTAGGCACTTAAAAATTGTTCAATGGACTTTATCTCTATGCCTCCCTATGTAGATCCCAAATCCTTAAAGGCAATGTAGTACATCTCAATGTATCTCTAAGCATGATTCATGGGTCATCTGTACCTCAGACCTACAGAATCAAATCAGAATCATCGGGATCAGGGTGTGTGGACCTGCATTTAAACAAATACCTCAGGTGACTTATGTATACTAAAGTTTGAGAACTATTGACCCAGTGCTTGAAAGCACATTCTTTGGAGTTAGTCAATCCTGGGTTCAGATCCCAGCTCCACTACTTACTAGCTGAATGATCTGGGGCAAGTTAGTTACTTAAATTCTTCCAGCTTCAATTCCCTCATCTTTAAAAGGGGGATAACAGAAACACCTACCTCACCGAGTTTTTGAAGGGACAAAGTTCATTCATTCACCAGAAATTATGGAGCATCTACTATGTGCCAGATATCGTTTTTTAGGTGCTTAGGATACATTAGGGAACAAATAGATATGCTCCTTGCCCTCATGGAGCTTACCTGATATCAGAGAAGACAGATAATAAATGATAAACAAAATAAACAAGTAAACTATATAGTAAGTTAACGATAAGTATAATGGAAAAAAGAATAGAATAGAGCAATTTGGATAGGGAGGGTGAGGCGGTGGTACAATTTTATAGAGAGTAGTCTAGATAGGTTTCGTGGAGAAGGTAACAGCTAGGCAAAGATTTGAAGGAGGTTAAGAAGGAACCTAGGCAGACATCTGAGGGAAGAAGATTCCAGGCAGAGGGAACAGCCACTGCAAAGGCCTTAAGGAGGGAGCATGCCTATTGGATAAGAGGAACAGCATAGAAGCCAGTGTAACTGGAACCAAGAGAATGAGAAGGAAAGGAATAAGGGATGAGGTTAGAGAAATAACTGGGGGCCAGTTCATGTACAGCCTTTTAGGTCTACAAGTAAGGATTGAATGAGATAGTTATGTTAAGTGCTTAGAACAGTAGATGGTACATAGTAAACATTTAATGGATGGTATCTACATCTGTATTTACATTAATATCTTCCCATCCCTAAGCAGTGCTAGTCTGGAAGGTCAGGCTCGAGGGACTATAGCACCTTTTATGTACTTTGGTGGGGCTATAAAGTCCTTCAACATTTCCAAGAATATAGAAATCAAACAGATCAAAGGTCTGGGTGATCTCCAGCAGCAAGTAGAGATGGTTAATTCTCTGCAGGTGCTCAGAAAACTGAACTAACAGAGACACACAAAGTCAACATAGCATCAATAAAAGACAGGGAAGGAGTCGGGTGTGGATGGGGTGGGCTTGACTAAAGGCTGAAACCAACAGAAGAGTCGTTAGCAACAAAAGAGAAAAAGCAGTGGAGCGTGGAAGCGTCACCTACAGCAGTTGAAACATATTCTAATATCAATGAGACCACAAAGTCATGAGAATAATGACTACAAACCGCCGGGGAGTAAGCCAGGGAGCACAGCAACATGAATGCACTTGTATGGGGGAAAAAACAAATTAAGAGATTCAGGCAAAACTATCCCCTTTCCTGGTGGAGGCTCTTTAATCTTTAATCTCTCTCTCTCGACACTAGGCACTGATCTTGCCCCAACAAGACAAAGGATCATTTCTGAGAAGATAATACTTCTCATCTGGGCGAAGGACTTCTGAGGAGACGAGTGCCATGTGTCTGCCAGGCTAAAAGGAAGAGTTCTCTCAGTCATCCTGTCTCACAACTGGGCAGGTCAGAGCCAAGACACACCCACTCACCCTCCACAGCTCTCACAAGGCAAAGAGCTGCAGGGCCCCTGAGCTGCGGAGAGGAATGTGGTCTCTTTGGGAACTGGAAACAGACAAAAATGTAATAAAGGCTGGATGAAGATACCTAGGCTGGGCTTTAAACTGCTTTAAATTGTTGTGCCGGTTTCTTCTGGCACTTGCCCTAGGGAAAGCAAAGCCAGGCACTGGCCAGTGGAAATCTGGAAGTGGGCATCTTTCGTGGCCTCAATTATGTCCCCTTGGCAAGGAAGAGTGTAGTACTTGGTCTCCATGACCCTGACTTAACTTATTCAATAGGCAGCAGTTTAGTCTGAGTCAGAAGAAATGAAGACTCAATCTATGTGATCTTCGCCTCAATACATTCAATTTGTAATTAAAACCATTTTGAAAACCAATATGAGAAACCTTGCATTTTTATTCCATTCCTCAAACTATCTGTCTGTCTGCCTTTACCATCTCCTGAAAGTAACATCTATATCTATATCTATATATCTATTTGCCTTGGGAGTTCTTACATTCCTACCTATTTACTCAGTTGATCAATATTAAGTGCCAACTGTGTCCCAGGGGCCATGCTAGGTTCTGTGGAAATAGCAATGGATAGGACAGATAAAAATCCCCATTTTCATGGAACTTACATTCTAGTATGTATGGGGGGGTGGAGAGATAGACAATAAACAAGTAGACAAATAAATAAAATACTTGTAGAAAGTGGTAAGGGCAATGACACAAGTAAAACTGGGTGGTGTGATATGGAGTGACTGAGGGTGGGACATTAGATGGGGGGGTCAAGGTAGGCTCTTTGAGAAGGTGTCCATTTGAGCTGAGACCTAACCAAATGAGAAGGAGACAAACATGCAATCTGGGGAAAGAAGGAACAGCAAATGCAAAGCCCGGAAGATGGGAACCAGCAGCAAGAGTGTTCTGCTTCCCACTTTCCTATTCTGCACACAAATGCTACTTCTCTCTCTCTGGCATGTTACAATCTGTTAAAGAAATTGCTCTACGAGGCCTGGGAAAGGAATAATATTGAAAGAAACAGAATTCCAAGGCTTACGGATTACTGGAGACACATATTGGCATTGTGGGAGGGTGGGAGCATAAGCAAGTACTCTGATCCCAGAGGAAAAATAAGGCAAGGGCTGTAGAAACTGCTTTTTTTCTCTTTGTTGCTGCATTTCACTACTGTGGTTAGCTGGCAAAGCAGCCCGTGTGAATGAGCGCTGGATGTCCAAATCGCAGCACTGTTTCACACATCATCATTTCAAGTCACCAACCGACAGGATTTAGCACTCCGTGTCTGGCAGCAACCAGCAGTGAAGCAGAGAGAATTCCACTGGATTATCCAAAGTATCTGACCCACAAACGAGGAGTGAGGAAAACATTTTTAAAAAACAACTCTGGATTGGTACAGTGAGCCAATTCGACATTGAACAGAGAGACACAAATATCCAGCCGCCTCTGAGGCAAAAGGTCAATTTCTTGTGCTTGTCCCTGATCTTCAGGATCCAAGTTCTTGATCTATGCTCAGTCCCTCATTTTCCTTGCCAAAGGCATAGATGTGAAGCAGAGATGGGCCGGATGGGCAGCTCTAGGGCAATCCTCCATCGTCTGACTGCAGAAGAGCATTACAGCTGGAGTGGATGAGAGCAGGGCCAGCGGGAGAGGAAGAGGGTACTGTCAGACACGCAGGACATGGGCTCTAAAGATAAAGTTTTGATAGATGGGTTTTTCAGCTGAAGAAGCTGATATCTACAGCCAGATCTTTATCTTTGCCAAGCCCACCACAGATCCCAGATTTGGGATGAGGGGATAGAATGAAGGAAAGAAGCCAATTTCCGTCTAACAAGAAGTGGATAGTACTGAACTGCCCCTGCCTTGTGGATTTCTGAACTTTCTAATTCTCCTAATCAAGTCCTGAGACCCCCCATGCCTCATCCTTCTTTCCTCCAAGCCCTTCTCACACAGCTGTTAGGTAAGATTTACTAGATGGAATGTGTTTGCAAAATCTGTTTTGTTCATTGGAACATGTTTATCTAGAAAGAAAGAAAAAAACCTGTCCCTTCTCACTATTTACTTTTTGGTGACTGCCTTCTGGGATTTGGAACTGGATAAACAGATGGACTTCATGGAAGGAATCAGGCGGAACGCCAGAGCGTGTATATATATCTTGGTCTCAGTGTATATATGGCAAATAGTCCTCATCCACACAGCTGTGCTGGTTTTGGAGGGAAGTGAGGGGACAGTATCTCTGGGATGAGAGGACTCCCATTGCTCCAAGGTGCAACTCCCTGGGGAAACCTTGGGCTACAGGATGCCAGATGGTTTCTAGAGTTATAGCCCCAGATATATGACCCCAATTTCATTTTCTGGCCTCTGGCTGTGGTAATTAAGGGTTGTGCCAGATTCAAAACTATTGCTTATTATTTGTACTGGGTTTGTTTGATATATATGGGCGCCTGTAATGTGCTGAGCATCTGCACTGTCCATAGTGATTACCCAGCTTTGAGCACCTTTGCAATATGCTAGATGCCTCTGCATTAAAGGCACGCCCACGAAGGGTGTGGTTGTGGTGTGTGTGTGTGTATGTGTGTGCGTGCACGCGCACAGAAGTTGTAGAAGGCCTGAAATGCAATATTTTACAGGCCACAGGGAAATATAATATTTCCCTGCCAGAGGGAACAGGGTACAGTGACCACTCACGTGACAGCACATGGGAGGGGAGTGGAGAAGCAGTTTCCCTCCTAACTTTTTGATCTTCTCCAATATAAATCTGTACTGCAGGGGGTGGTGGTGGAGGAAGTAACTCTTTCATAATTCAACATATTTCAATTCCAAGGTGTGAAGAAACATCACATTTCAGGGGAATCTTCTAATAGCCAAAAAAATCTTCATTTGCCTTATGGAATAGGGTTCAGGTGGATGTTTTCTTCCCTCCTGGCAAAATTTCTTTAAACAGCCATGAAAATGAAGATGACAATACTGCCCAAACAGAGAACTGGTGCCAGAGAGAGCCAACAAAACAAAACCAAAAAAATCCCCCAAACCCCAAACAAAAAACCTCCTGAGATACAGTGGACTGCATTCATTGGGCTCACGTAGTTCAAAGACAAGAACATTCAATAATTAGACTCTCACAGACCAAGGTGCTGTAGGTAACAGGACCTCATCAAGACAGAACAAAAGACTGTTTCTAACAAAGGTTCTGCAGACCTTTATCCTACAGGGAGCCATGAGTGTAAGGGATGCTGCCCAGGAAATGAAAGGACTCAATCGTTTCTCTTCAGTGAGCGGAGCCCAGGAGGAGTGTTCCAGGGCGCTTTCACAAATACTCTTTAATAATACCATCCAGAGCCTTTGATTCAAGGAACATGCTGCAGAATAAACAGCCTATTAATCTGAGTTTTCTGCTGTGCCTGAGTATACAAAGCAGCAATGAACTAACCCCTTGGCTCTGGCAGACATCTCAACTGCACACCCTCCGCTGCTCCCCTGCACAGCTCAGCTCCTCCTCTCCACCACTGCATGCAATTTGCCCCTGGAAAAGCTTCAGCGTTGGGGAGCCCTGATGGTTTCAACAAGGATGCCCAGGCCCAACCCAGGGTGCAAAGAACTGGAAACAGCACATCCTTGTTTGGCCATAAGCAGCATAAGCATGTGACTTCAGGCTCAAATGAGAACTGTGTGGCAGTGTGACTGGGTGAGGAGACAAAGTCATCAGTCTATCTCTTTCTGAGCCAAGTTGACAGCCACAGGCCTGGGAAAGGAAGGCCCAGTTTCAATTGCTTCCCAGTCCTGGTTACCTTGGTGGCAGGAAGGGCTCCTGCATGGGTGGGCTTTTGGTGTTATTCTGTGGAAACATTCCTGGGCATTTTGCCTAAGTAAAAATTACCAAGTCAGGTCCCTGAGTCTTCAAGGAGGAAAGGAGAAGAAAGATAAGTGGCTATTTCACTCTCAGATCCTTGCACTATGCGTTGCGCTTTACAAACAATCAGGTGTAGCTTTTGTGATAATAACCATTTGATGAAGCATCAGGTTCTCCTTCTCACCTCCAAGGAAATCACAGATAAAGAAGCTAATAGTATGAACATTAAGTAATAAACCAGGGTTCAATTGTTGAAACAGGGTGATTGAAGCTAGGCTCAAATCAGCCATGGAAGCCAGGTGGCTTCTTCGTGTTCCATAGTCACTGACCTCATGCAAGATGTGTGCTTAATCAGAAAAGGAACTGGCCTGACGAGGTGGATAAATCAGTATCACTGCTACCCAACACACACACACACACACACACACACACACACACACAAAACCTCAAAGCACATATCCCACTGACCAAATTTATATACAAAGGAAAACACATTAAGTGAAAGATTCCCTTTCTAAAAATAATTTCAAAGTAGTGCTTTGATGTAAAAAAAATTAATTCTGAAGTCCTCTGATTCTACTTTCAGAGAACTATTTTGTGTTTGGTTTCTTGAACGAGAGAAGAAAAGGCACGCATCTTACAAAAGAGAGGGAACAGCACAAAAGCTCACATACTGTATGTCATTGATTCTGAGATGCCACAGTGCAGTGATTAAGAGCATGGGCCTTACAGACAGATCTAGAGCTGTCCTTGCTACATGTGTGATCTTAGACACGTTCCACAAAATCAGTGAGCTTCAATTTCCTCACCTGTAAAATAGGAATTGCCCTCATGGGATTAGTGTGAGGATTATATAACATATCAAAAATGTTTAGTGCAGTGCCTGCGACACAGTAAGTGCTCAATAAATGATAGGTGTACTTAATATTCTTTGAATCTTCTAAATATAGGCACAGGAATCAAACATGGCTCTGTGGTCGGACCTAATTGGTAGCTGGCACATGAGCTACATGAAATGGGAGTTTCTTCATCTCTGTGTTAGGCTGGGCTTAGAATGTCTCCAGATCTTCCCTCAGTACATTGGAGACAAGAGTTTGGGTTCCATGGTGTTACGGATGAAAGGGCAATGAGAGATCAAATCTTAGTACTTTGGGACCTCATTTTTCACTTGGGAACTGCAGAGTGACCTGGAGCTCTCCCACCCCAGAGTGTGGCTTAGCAGATACAGCCTTCTTCCTCTAGGCTTCCACCTGTTGAGACAAACAGATGTAATCTGAACACAAGAGGGGTCTTGAAAGCACAGATCTGGTATCAGATGGTCCTTCTCTGCAGCATTCCTGGGGTTGTAAAATGACAAACATTCCAACAGCCTGAATCTAACCCTTCCTGCCCTGTAACTGGGGCCTTATAAAACTGCTTCTTGTGATTAGAGCCATCAGTACCTTGCTCCAAGGCTGTGAGGTGGACTTCATTAATATTGATGAGCTGCGGCTCGTTAACCTCATTTGAGGTTTATTTACAACCATTCTTCTCAAATGCTAATGAGTGACACTGGGCTCTTCAGATAGAAAGGAGAGAACTGGACCCTCTCTGCCAGCATCTCCTTGGCAAACTCCTGTCCTTTGAAACAGAAGTTTGCACAGAGGGAATGATGCCAAATGGAGGGAATGCAGCAGAGAAGACAAAATGATGTGAAAAGAATGTCTGCAATGTGATGGGGCAGAGAGAGAAGCCCAGCTGCTGGGGCCACAGTGTGACTGAGGTTTGGTTACACCCACCCAGTGGGTAACAAAGAGGAGCTGGAGGGCGGGGATCTGAGGAACTATGAAAGGGACAATATGTTGGATATTGGAATTGGGGTTGGGGGTGGAGATGAGTGGGCCCCATGAGTGTCAGGTGGCTTGAAGGCTTCTCTCCAATTCATTTCATTTTCTTCTATGATCTTAAGAAATCAATAAAAAGGGATTGCGGTAGATTTCCGTAAGGCAGTTAAATGCTCACAGCAACTAATGCTTAGCAAATGCTTGGCTTGGAGAAAGAGTACTCATTGTCCACAGCGTCACTGTGAAATGGGTAAGCAGGGAGGAATAATCACTGTTTCTCTTTCCTCCAAGTTATGGTTATGTATATCAAAGAACAGGATGATTAAGCAAGGAGGAGTCAGAGACTGAGGAAAAATATTTTTTAAAAAATATGGCCATTCTATTGTTACAGGGCTGCTGAGCCTAACAGAACACAGGGCTTCTTCCAAATTTCATAGTACATAGCAGGCAATTTGGGGTCATCCCATCCATTCAAAATGCACTCAAGAACTATATAAGACATATGAGGGGGAAGAAAGGAAAATATTTTCGATATATAAATGTTTCTTAATATCAGCAGCAACATCAAACAAAATTTCTTAAATACTTAAATGCTAATTCCCACTGTATTTCTTGTCTTAGCTGCTTTGCACTTTACATTATTAGTATTTAGACAATTATTCTCTTCCTGCCTGTGGAGTCCACACCCGCTCCTTCCTCCCAATCTGGCTTTTTCTGTGAAGTACTTTGATGATCATTCCTACCCTTGATGTGCCTTTCTGAAGGCTAAAGAGGCAGGAGAAAAAAGGAATCTCTTACCTTAAAGATTTAACCACATTTATTTAAGTACAAAGTATTAGTTCTAACGGGCAGATTTTATGTTTGAGTTGTCTGTCTGAGATCATCATCCCTTAGGGTACGAATTTCATCCCTTTCAAGTTTTCTATGAACTCAGTTCCTGTTGGACTGAAGGAATCAATAGCAACCTACATTCGACCTGACAATCTGCAGCTCATCTACACTCAGGGACAAACATGACTGGAAAAGCTATTGCCAACTATATGTTTGTTCCAGACTAGAGCAGTGTTTCTCAACTTGTTTTTCTTTCACTCTCCCGACCCCTCAGGCTTTTTAGGCATTTTTTCCAAGTGCCCACCCGCCCCTGAAATTTTAATGCTATAGATACACTGTATCTTTTTTTCCCTTCCAGGGCCACAAACAATTGTAACATCTAATGTTTGTTGCCTTCCAAAGAACCAACATTCACCCCCTTGAGGCAATATTGCTCCCATTGAGAATGCATGTTCTAGAGACTATTTTTTACGTATATCATCTGATTTAACGTGTTCCAAGACTGAACCCAGCATTCTCCCCAAGTGAACCATCAAACACAGTTATACTTCTGTTCTGATTTAAAAAAAAAGAAAGAGAGAGAGAATGAAAGAAAGAAAAAAGAACATCTTTGTGCCTATCTAGTGATAGTTCTTCCAAAAAAGAGATCAAAATCCTTTTTTCACACTGGACCTCATCTATCCACAGAATAAATGTCTTACTTTTTGGCAGCGGATTAACTTTTTACAATAGTTCTATTCGAGTGCTGGAAGAGGTAGCAGATTGTCAGGTCCCTTAGGGACCCCCACATAGTTCACGCTCCTCAAGTCAACAATATATTCCCTTGTAAGAGAATTAATTTCATTACCTCATTAAATTTTTCCCAAACTCCAGAGGCAGATAGTGATTGGTATTGCTATTCCCCTTTTATAAGCAGAGAAAGGATGACATTGAGAGCTTAGGTAGCTTAATTTAGGTCACAGGGACTGATGTTTCTTCATATAAATATCTTATCTGTCACACAAGGTCACTCTGAGGATTTCTAGACCTTATGTCTCCTGGTTCCTACTTTAATCTAGGATCATGGTACTCTGCTGGAGAAAAGTGTATAAGGGTTCTCCCTCTGCCAACTCCTTTTCTCCATCTAACAGCAGAAAAGCGAAAGAAGGCACTAACAGTTAAGAACTGGCTGACAGAAAGGACAAGAACTCAGGCTATTGTCCTAAAGGTTACTGTTTTACAAGCAAAGGGCTTAGGTAGCATTGAACACTGTATAGGGAGGTACACAAGTTTTTTCTTTTCTAAGATGAATATCATCATCTTTGTAGGGTTCAAATGAGAGGTACTAAATCATGATGTGCTCCTCAGAAGATGCAAAGACCCAAATCAAGACCTTCCACAAAGAGTCTTCCAGTAACATGAGAAACTCGTATTTTATTTAGCAGTCACAGAAACTGACCACGTCTTAGAACTATCCATACTTGAAACTCACCATAGTGAATGGGAAATAGAGACTGGCAAACCAAATAAAAAATAATATTTAAAAGGGCTCTTCGCTGTAAACTAGCCTCAGGTTCATTTAATTCTCCCAATTGAATCAGTGTGAACATTCCCTGAGAACAAAATACAACTTATTTCTTCTAAAGTGACTTCAAGAGATAACTTGTCCATCTCATGTCTTCAAGTAGATCAATCTATTCCTCATAACCAGACTCTGTTCTTTTTTTTTTTTTAGCACTCACAATATAAGAATTTTATAAGAACTCAAGTTTCCAGACTTAGGATACATTAGGGAGAAATAATTTGGATTACAAAAAAATTGACATGATTTACAACAAAATTCACCAGAGTTCTTTAAAACAGTAAACCACCTAATGAATGTAAAATATGGTTTTGATTTTCAAATATCAATATATATCTATTTTTTTATTTGGTGAGGAAGATTAGCCCTGAGCTAATTTCTGTTGCCAATCCTCCTCTTTTTGCTGAGGAAGTTTGGCCCAAAGCTAACACCAGACTCTATTCTATTAAAAACAAAACAAAGAACTTCAGGGAAGGATATTCTGTAACATTGCTTAGAAACCCAGTATGGAGAGAAATCACGATGGCGGCGTAGGCAGCCTCTGAACTCACCTCCTCCCGCGGACACAGCCAATTTACAACTCCTCGTGGAAAAATTACCCCTGAGACAGAACTGAAAACTGGATAAGAGGAACTCCTACAACAAAGGACAATCCTAATTGAGGTGGAAGAGGCAGAGACTCCCTTCTGGAGAGGAAAAACAACGCCTTCACAAGCTGCCAGCTTCACTGCCACCGGGGAGCAGCCCACAGGTATGCAGCCTCCCTGGAGGCGCGGGGCCCTGAGCCGGGAGCGCCCCCGCTGTGGGCATTTTGTGGACCCAGCACAATGGAGACCAGTGGCAGAATATCTGACTTTGCCTGCTACTAAAACATTGGGGAGTACCCCCAGAAAACCTGGTTCACAAAGAAATTAAAACCGGCTCTTAAAGGGCCCACGCTCTAACGTACCCGTTTCAGAAAGCATCCTAAAATCACCAGAAAGAAAGGTGCATAGTGCTTTGGTGAAAAGAGACTCACTTGATAGGCCCTGAGTGCATCTCGGTGAGAGGTGAGATCTCTCCAGGGACTGGGACATTGGCGGCGGCCATTGTTGTGGCCTGGTGCGGGCATGCTGACACAGACGCCATTGGAGTTCTCCCTGGGGCCTGCTGGCCCAGGGTCTGCCCCACCCGCTAGAGCACCGATTTAATCCAGCTCAGCCAGGGCAAGCAGCCCACCCTAGAGACTGGTCCCACCCAACAACGAGCCCTCAGGCAACTTGTGGGCCTGCATAGATTGGTGACTGGATTCTCTGCAGCCTGGCAACTGAGCCCACTTCAGTGGGGCAGGGCGGGCACAAGGAGTGGGTGGAGAGTGTGGGGCAGTGGTGGAGTGTGTGGGGCTCCCGCCGTGGAGAGACTGGGTCCACGTCGGGAGGTCAGGGCACACACAGGGCAGGACTGTGTTGACTGTGTGTGGGGACCTGTGGGGGGCAGGGCTTGTCAGCTGCAGAAGACTTGTGCTTCTCAAAGACCCACATAGGGGGTTTGCCCCACCTTCCACAGCCTGGAACAATTGGGTGCTCCTGTGCCTGAGGCCAGATCCACCCAGCTGCAATCCTCAGAGAGCTGACAAGAGACCTAAAGGCTGGAGGTTTATAGCAGTTGTAAGCCCCTGAGCCTAACAACCTGCCATGCTGGGGGCCTACTCACTTAAAAGAAATACTGCAACATAAATGTGGTATTAGAACTTGTGGCCAACTGAGCTGGGGCTCCCCACACCTGATAAAGAGACTGAAGGCCCATAACAACTACAAACAGCTGAGGATTACAACAGCTGACCAGGAGCATAACTCGGCCTACCTGGACGCATACAGGGAGAGCAAACAGGCCACAACAGAAGGACACACGTAGCCCACATAGGGGTCACCCCTGGAACATTGAGAACTGAGGGAAGCACACTGCAGGACTCCTAAGGCATCACTTGTATAAGGTCACCTATCCAAGAGCAGGAGACGTAGCTGACCTACCTAATACGTAGACACAAGCACAGGGAAAGAGGCAAAACGAGGAGGCAAAGGAATACATTCCAAGTAAGGGAACAGGACAAAACTCCAGAAAAGGAACTAAGTGAAACAGAAATGAGCAACCTACCCGACAGGGAATTCAAACTAAGAGTGTTAAGGATGCTCACTGATGTGGGGAGAAGAATAGATGGACTCAGTGAGAATGTCAACAAAGAAATGGAAGATATAAAAAAGAACCAATCAGAAATGAAGAATATGACACTGGAAATGAAAAATTCACTAGAGGGACTCAAAAGCAGAGTAGAGGATACAGAAGAATGGATCTGCAAGCTGGACAAAAGACTAGAAGAAATTACCCAAGCTGAACAGGTAAAAGAGAAAAGAATTAAAAAGAGTGAGGACAGTTAAGGGACCTCTGGGACAACATCAAGTGCACTAACATCCGTGTGATAGGTGTCCCAGAAGGAGAAGAGAGAGACAAAGGGGCAGAGAATCTATTTCAAGAAATAATAGATGAAAACTTCCCTAACCTAAGGAAGGAAACAGACATCCAGATACAGGAAGCACAGAGAGCCCCAAACAAGATAAACCCAAAGAGGCCCACACCAAGACACATCATAATCAAAATGTCTAGAATTAAAGATAAAGAGAGAATCCTAAAAGCTGCAAGACAAAGACAAGTTACATGCAAAGGAAGCCCCATAAGGCTATCAGCTGACTTCTCAGCAGAAACCTTACAGGCTAGAAGAGTGGCAAGATATATTTAAAGTGCTAAAAGGAAAAAACTTACAGCCAAGAATACTTTACCCAGCAAGATTATCATTCAAAATGGAAGGAGAGATCAAAAATGTCCCAGACAAGCAAAAATTAAAGGAGTTTGTCACCAAGAAACCAGTGCTACAAGAAATGTTAAAGGGACTGATTTAAGGGGAAAAGAGAAGACCACAAATAGGAAAAATTATCTATTTCCAGGATAAGAGGGTAATGGATACAAATGCACAAAAAAGAGGTTAGATATGATATCAAAAACATAAAATGAGGGAGGAGGGGAGTTAAAGAGTAGAGCTTTCAGACACAAGTCAAACTAAAGAGACCATCAATTCTGTATAGAAGGAGAAAGGAACAGAGAAGGACTACATAAACACTGAGGAAAAAAAGTTAAAAAATGGCAGTAAGTACATACTTATCAATAGCTACTTTAAACGTCAATGGAATAAATGCCCCAATTAAAAGGCATAGGGTGGCTGATTGGATAAAACACCAAGACCCATATATATGCTGCATACAAGAGACACACTTCAGACCTAAAGACACTCACAAACTGAAAGTGAAGGGATAGAAAAAGATACTCCATGCAAATGGCAATGAAAAGAAAGCTGGGGTAGCAGTACTCATATCAGACAAAATAGATTTTAAAACAAAACTGTAAAAAGAGACAAAGAAGGGCATTACATAATGATCAAGGGAACAATCCAACAAGAGGATATAACACTTGTAAATATCTATGCACCCAATGTAGGTGCACCTAAATATATAAAGCAATTATTAACAGACATAAAAACAGAAATAGACAGTAACACAATAATAGTAGGGGACTTTAACACTCCACTTACACCAACGGATAGATCATCCAAACAGAAGATCAATAAGGAAACATTGGCCTTAAACGACACACTAGAACAGATGGACCTAGTAGATATATACAGAGCATTCCATCCAAAAACCGAAGAATACACGTTCTTTTCAAATGCACATGGAACATTCTCCAGGATTGATCACATATTAGGCCACAAAACAAGTCTCCATAAATTTAAGAAGATTGAAATAATACCAAGCATCTTTTCTGACCACAACGGTATGAAACTGGAAATCAACTATAGGAAGAAAATCAGAAAAGCCACAAATACATGGAGATTAAACAAAATGCTACTGAACAACGACTGGGTCAACAAAGAAATCAAAGAAGAAATCAAAAAATACCTGGAGACAAATGAAAATGAAAATACGACATGCCAGAATTTATGGGATACAGCAAAAGCAGTTCTAAGAGGGAAGTTTATAGCAATACAGGCCTATCTCAACAAACAAGAAAAATCTCAAATAAACAATCTAACAATGCACCTAAAGGAACTGGAAAAAGAAGAACAAACAAAGCCCAAAATCAGCAGAAGAAGGGAAATAATAAAAATCAGAGCAGAAATAAATGAAATAGAGACTAAAAAAACAATAGACAAAATTAATAAAACCAAGAGCTGGTGCTTTGAAAAGATCAACAAAATTGACAAACCTTTAGCTAGACTCACCAAGAAAAAAAGAGAGAAGGCACAAATAAGTAAAATCAGAAATGAAAGAGGAGAAATTAGAACAGACACCTCAGAAATACAAAAGATTATAAGAGAATACTATGAAAAGCTATATGCCAACCAATTCGACAATCTGGAAGAAATGGACAAATTCTTAGAATCATACAACCTTCCAAAACTGGATCAAGAAGAAGTAGAGAATTTGAATAGACCAATCACCAGTAAGGAGATCGAAACGGTAATCACAAACTTCCCCAAAAATAAAAGTCCAGGACCAGACGGCTTCCCTGGTGAATTCTACCAAACATTCAAAGAAGACTTAATACCTATCCTTCTCAAACTCTTCCAAAAAATTGAGGAGTGGGGGAAGCTCCCTAACTCATTCTATGAAGCCGACATTACCCTGATACCAAAACCAGACAAGAACAACACAAAAAAAGAAAATTACAGGCCAATATCACTGATGAACATCGATGCAAAAATCCTCAACAAAATACTAGCAAATCACATACAACAATACATTAAAAAGATTATACACCATGATCAAGTGGGATTTATTCCAGGGATGCAGGGATGGTTCAACATTTGCAAATCAATCAATGTAATACACCATGTTAATAAAATGAAGAATAAAAATCACATGATCATCTCAATAGATGCAGAGAAAGCATTTGACAAGATACAGCATCCATTTATGATAAAAACTCTGAATAAAATGGGGATAGAAGGAAAGTACCTCAACATAATAAAGACCACATATGACAAACCCACAGCTAATATCATCCTCAATGGTAAAAAACTGAAAGCTATCCCTCTAAGAACAGGAACCAGACAAGGATGCCCACTGTCACCACTCCTATTTAACATAGTACTGGAAGTCCTAGCCAGAGCAATCAGGCAAGAGAAAGAAATAAAAAGGATCCAAATTGGAAAGGAAGAAGTGAAACTGTCACTATTTGCAGATGACATGATTTTGTATACAGAAAACCCTAAAGAATCCACCCGAAAACTTTTAGAAGTAATAAATCAATACGGTAAAGTTGCAGGATACAAAATCAACATGCAAAAATCAGTTGCATTTCTATACACTAACAACCAAGTAGCAGAAAGAGAAATTAAGAATACAATCCCATTTACAATTGCAACAAAAAGAATAAAATACCTAGGAATAAACTTAACCAAAGAGGTGAAAGATCTGTACACCAAAAACTATAAAACATTGCTGAAAGAAATTGAAGAAGACACAAAGAAATGGAAAGATATTCCGTGCTCTTGGATTGGAAGAATTAACATAGTTAAGATGTCCATACTTGCTAAAGCAATCTATAGACTCAATGCAATCCCTATCAAAGTTCCAACAACATTTTTCACAGAAATAGAACAAAGAATCCTAAAATTTATATGGAACAACAAAAGACCCTGAATAGCTAAAGGAATCCTGAGAAAAAAGAACAAAGCTGGAGGTATCACACTCCCTGATTTCAAAATATACTACAAAGCTATAGTAACCAAAACAGCATGGTACTGGCACAAAAACAGACACACAGATCAATGGAATAGAATCGAGCCCAGAAATAAACCACTCATCTATGGACAGCTAATCTTTGACAAAGGAGTCAAGAACATAAAATGGAGAAAAGAAAGTCTCTTCAACAAATGGTGTTGGGAAAACTGGATAGCCATATGCAAAAGAATGAAAGTAGACCCTTACCTTACACCATACACAAAACTTAACTCCAATTAGATTAAAGACTTGAATGTAAGACCTGAAACTATGAAACTTCTAGAAGAAAACATAGGCAGTACGCTCTTTGACATCGGTCTTAGCAACATATTTTCACGCACCATGTCTGACCGGGCAAGACAAACAATAGAAAAAATAAACAAATGGGACTACATCAAACTAAAAAGCTTCTGCACAGCAAAGGAAACCATCAACAAAACGAAAAGACAACCTAACAATTGGGAGAAGATATTTGCAAACCATACATTTGATAAGGGCTTAATCTCCAAAATATATAAAGAAATCATGCATCTCAACAACAAAAAAAACTACCAACCCAATTAAAAAATTGGCAAAAGACCTGAACAGACAGTTCTCCAAAGAAGATATACAGATGGCCAATAGACACATGAAAAGATGTTCAAAATCATTAACTATCAGGGAAATGCAAATCAAAACTACAATGAGATATCACCTCATGCCCATCAGAATGGCTATAATTAACAAGACAGGAAACAACATGTGTTGGAGAGGATGTGGAGAGAAGGGAACTCTCATACACTGCTGGTGGGAGTGCAAACTGGTGCAGCCACTATGGAAAACAGTATGGAGATTCCTCAAAAAATCAAGGATAGAACTACCATATGATCCAGCTATTCCAGTGCTGGGTATTTATCCAAAGAACTTGAAAACACCAGTGCATAAAGATACATGCACCCCTGTGTTCACTGCAGCGTTATTCACAATAGCCAAGACTTGGAAGCAACCTAAGTGCCCATCAAGGGACGAATGGATAAAGAAGATGTGGTATATATACATAACAGAATACTACTCAGCCATAAGAAACCATGAAATCCAGCCATTTGTGACAACATGGATGGACATTGAGGGTATTACGCAAAGTGAAATAAGTCAGAGGGAGAAGGTCAAATACCGTATGATTTCCTTCATTAAGTAGTAGATAATAACAACAATAAACAAACACATAGAGATAGGAAAAAAAAAAAAAAGAAACCCAGTATGACATTGAATAACATCATCTCTAACAAATTTGCCCTCATGTGTGACCTCAGTCCTTCACACTGCAATAGAAGTTCGTTTCCTTTTTGTTTCAAGAGATGGAGATGAGCTAATGATGGTTAAAGGCTTTAACTTTAATTCAGAATGCCTAGAGCCAAAAGACACACCCTAGATGAATGCAAACATATTAAGGTGAAGATCAAAGTATATACATTTAGCTCAACTAGCTTCTGAAACAGAAATGTTATGCTAGCGGCTTCTTTTGCTGTAAACTAGGAAAAAATTTGGGAGAGGGAAAAAAAAAACTTCACACTTTGCCTCTGGGAAAATGAAACTATAACTATTCTTGACTAAAATAGAAACTAGAAAATACAAGGTATGGAAATGTAAAAAGTAACTCTTCTCCTACAGAAGAGGTATTTAAATTAAAAACCATTTCCTACTAGATGCCATAAAATAGGAACAAATAGGGGGGCAAATCCGTTAGAGTCTTGGACATGCAGAGCAAAGGAACTAAACTGAAAATACTCCAACAAACTCCTAGGTCAGGAGAGAAAGAAAGCCCCACCAAAACCACATTCCTATTGGTTGCAGCAGCTGTCAATGAATTGGAAAGGGCAGGGAGCAGAAATGAGCATCACTGTGCTGCAATCTTGATTTGTTAATTTCAGCAGCATTTGTCTCTCTCCTTCTACCAATATAAGTAGTTAAAGAAACAATCCTAGGGCCGGCCCCGTGGCTTAGCAGTTAAGTGCTCGTGCTCCGCTACTGGCGGCCCGGGTTTGGATCCCGGGCGCGCACTGACGCACCGCTTCTCTGGCCATGCTGAGGCCGCGTCCCACATACAGCAACTAGAAGGATGTGCAGCTATGACATACAACTATCTACTGGGGCTTTGGGGGGGGGGCGGGAAAGAAACAATCCTAGACTCAGGAAAAGGCTAATCTTTTTCGTTGGAAAGTGACCAAAGAAAACACATTCTCCAACAAGCAGTATAATAAGGCAATAAAAACAAGACTATACTTATCAAACTTTTTTATCTGAAGTGCTCAAAACATTTGCTAATATTATACTCAGTTCCCACTTCCCCTTCACCACCTTCTCCACAGCTGTGGGAGGAAAAGCAAGCTTTTTGCAGGAAAGATGGCTCCTCTGCATATTGACGTGAGTCTGAAGGATACAACTTTCGGAAAAGAACCTCCCAAAGAGGGCATGAGCGGGGACTCCTAGGATTCTCCTGGGTGCCAGATCCTCCAAGCACGTGGTAAAGGCTTTGCTCCACCACTTCAAAGGCAGTGCAGTAAAGTTCTCCTTGGCAGCCATGGATGCTGCCAAGGAGAACAACTCTTCATTTGGGCCAGGGACCAAAGGGGAGAATTCAGAAAGAACAGTTAGAAGGCATTTTCCTATCCAGATATGAGTAAAGAAACAGAACCACTGACTCACTACTCCTTTTTTCTAGAGATGGTATTATTATCCTGGTTTTATGCTCAAGGAATAGTGGCATGGAAAGTTAAGAGTTTAAGATAAATAATTCGCTCAAAGCTAAAAAGTAGTTCTGTGACAAAGAGGCTTATAGAATTTAGGGGTCAACTTTAAACAGTGATAGATATGGATTATCAGAAGACCCTCTAGAGGTTTGAGAATTAGAAGCTAGAAGTTTTTTTTTTTTTTTTTTAATGTATAACAGGAATGGGTAGGAAGACTGATTAATCCAATGGTTTACCATGATATAGTGGTCCAACCTCAAGGGAACAGATATCGAAAACAATATTACAATGTAGGTTTTTTTGTTTGTTTTTTTTTTTTTGGTGAGGAAGATCAGCCCTGAGCTAACATCCATGCTAATCCTCCTCTTTTTGCTGAGGAAGACCGGCTCTGAGCTAACATCTATTGCCAATCCTCCTCCTTTTTTTCCCCAAAGCCCCAGTAGATAGTTGTATGTCACAGTTGCACATCCTTCTAGTTGCTGTATGTGGGATGCGGCCTCAGCATGGCCGGAGAAGCGGTGCGTAGGTGCGTGCCAAGGATCCGAACCTGGGCCGCCAGTATCGGAGCACATGCACTTAACCGCTAAGCCATGGGGCTGGCCCTACAATGTATAGGTTTAAGTAACAGGTAGTACTATTTGTTCCATAGTTTTGCACAAAACACATAATTAGGTGCTGTCATACTGTATTACTGATGGGTCAGACTTATACTGTCAGGCAGTAAGGGTGGTGAGTATGTCACAGATAGTTGGCCTTAAAAGTTTGAGGAATATGGTTTAAAATAAACAAAATAATCATTTCCTGTGTACTATATTCCAGTGGCAGGTGCTTTCCTAGGCCTCTGGCACAAATGTCTGAAGTCCTGTCCTGTTCTGGACAAGAGGAAGGGACTTTCTCCCCACAGTAGTACACTGGGCACTGAAGAAGTTCCCTGCTTCATTGGGACATCTAGAAGAAGCCAAAAGGGCTATCGTTAAACATTAAATCTTGTGGACAGGATGATTTGAAATTTCAAGTTTGTGATGGCTTGAGGTAGATGCCGTTTACAAAAAGAGACTAAAAAATCCTAATTCCTCTGCTTTTGAACTTTGGAACCATTTTAATCATAACTTCTTATTTTTTTCCGATAGGCCTTGACATTGAAGAAAAAGCTTGGAATATATAATTGAGAAGAGATTTTTTTTAAGATGCCTATTAATATTTATGAGAAAATCAGATTGAATATCACCAACTAGTCAGTAACCATCTTGAACGAACAGATTTTATAATGAACACATAGGTCATGATAAAAATAATTAGGATAAAAGGAATCTCTATGATTCCATGAAACCAAAGTTTATGCAGTCATGCTCCACATAACGACGTTTTGGTCAACAACGGACCGCATATACAATGGTGGTCCCATAAGATTTGTACCATATACCTAGGTGTGTAGTGGGCTATACCATCTAGGTTTGTGTAAGTACACTCTATGAGGTTCGCACAACAACGAAATCACCTAATGAATGACGCATTTCTCAGACCGTATCCCCGTCGTTAAGCGACACATGACTGTAAATACAATTTTCTATTGCTTGAGATAAATCCAGTGAGTCCGAATGTGACCTTGGCTTGTCATGTCAAGGCACCCAATTAATGTTTGCTCTCCTTCACCCAGACTCATGCCTCCAGGCAAGAAATCAATTAAACTTTCCTTAAAAATCAATTATCTGTCCACTTTTATGAGGTACCTAGAATAGGCAAATTCATAGAGACAGAAAGGAGAATAGAGGTTACCAGGGGCTGGTGGTGGGGTTGGAAGAAATGAGGAGTTATTATTTAATGGGTACAGAGATTCAGTTTGGGATGATGAAAAAGTTCTGGAAATGGACAGTGGTGATGGTTGTACAACATTGTGAATGTACTTAATACCACTGAATTGTACACTTATGATGGTTAATTTGGTAAATTTATTATGTATATTTTACCACAATAAAAAAAACGATCTGTCTTGTTTTAAAAAATATCCAGATAAAGCGTTCTTCAATCATTCCTTTACAATAATGTGGCCTAGGCAGTTCCCTGAATTTGTCTGTACATCAGAATCATTTGGGGTGTTTATTAAAGTTATAGATTCTCTGGCCATACCCCAGACTGACTATTTGAGAACTACTGGGTCCTAAGGTAGGATCATGAAGAGATGGTTGGATGCTGTCTATATTGGGGCCACAGTGCTGCCAATCCAGAAAGCTTACTAACCCTTAGACTTCTTCCCCTGACCTGTGTTTTCTTTTGTTTTTCAGTTTTTTTTATTGTGGTACAATACATAAAACAAAAAATTTACCATCCTAACTATTTTTAAATGTACAGTTCAGTGGTATTAAGTACATTCACATTGTCGTGCAACCATCACACCATCCATCTCCAGAGCTCTTTTCATCTTGCAAAACTGAAACTCTATACCCATTAAACACTAACTTCCCATTCCCCTCTCCTCCCAGCCCCTGGCAACTACCATGCTACTTTCCGTCTCTATGGTTTTGACTACTCTAAGTACCTCATATAAGTGGAATCATACAGTATTTGTCACTTTGTGACTGTTTTATTTTACTCAGCATGATGTCCTCAAAGTTGGTCCATGTTGCAGCATACGTCAGAATTTCCTTCCTTTTTAAGGCTTAACAATATTCCATTGTATATATATACTACAGTTTGCTTATCCATTGATCTGATAACTGACAGACATTTTGGTTGCTTCCACATTTTAGCTATTGTGAATAATGCAGCTATGAACATGGGTGTACAAATAGCTCTTTGAGATCCTGCTTTTTTGGGATATATACCCAGAAGTGGAATTGCTGGATTATATGGTAATTCTATTTTTATGAGGAACCACCATGCTGTATTCCACAGCAGCTGTACCATTTTACATTCCCACCAACAGCGCACAAGGGTTCCAGTTTCTCTACATCCTTGTCAACACTTGTTATTTTCTGTTTTTTTTTAATAGCAGCCATCCTAATTGGCGTGAGGTGGTATCTCATTGTAGTTTTGATTTGCATTTCCCTAATGATTAGTGATGTTAAGCATCTTTTCATTTTATTCATGGCTTATTGGTCATTTGCATATCTTCTTTGGAGAAATGTCTATTCAAGTTCTTTCTCCATTTTTTAATCGGGTTTTTTTTTTTTGGTGGTTGATGTCCTTGTGTTTTAATAGTTGTCAGATTTAATTTACATACAGAAGGGTCTGGTTTGACATAGATGTTTTTGAGAGAGAGCATGCTGTTGTTTCATAAGGTTAAACAAGTATTAAGAGCCCTCTCTGTACCAGGCATTGGGCTAGGCACTAGGATTATAGAACTGAATGAGGCGTGGTCTCTGTGCCCAAAGAGCTTAAAGTCTAATGGAGAAGACAAACCACTGACTTCAAAACGTGCTGATAATGTAATGACAGGGAGCTGAGGAACACACAGGACAGGGTTTAGCCCACTTGGTGGGTTGAGGTAGAGGATTGCTGAGGGAAGGTGTTCTAGAGAAGGTGCTCCCTGAGAGGAGCACTGAAGTGGGAGTTTATCCAGGTGAAAAGATTGGGTGGTAGTGCTACAGGCAGAGCCTGAACAAAGGCATCCTGATGGGAAACATGTGAGATGAGGGAACTACCAGTACTTGAGTTCAGTATAACTGAAGAGTAGATTTTAAGGCAAGGAGTTTCTGGAAGTAAGGCTGAAGAGGGAGGTCACAGAAGGCCTCGTGTGCTTCATTCTGTAGATGATGGGGGCACTTTAAGTGGTTTTAAGTCAAAGAAGAATAGCAGCGCAGTCAGATTTTCTCTGTATATAGATCACTTGACTCCACCGGGAGCAAAATGGATGGGAGAGACTGCAAAGGTTCGAGTAAGAACTGGGGCTACGATAACAGGAATCAAGAGGGAAGGTTAGGGATTCAAGAACTATTTTGAAGGTAGGATTAGTGGGACTTTTTAGCTGACTACATGTGAAGGGTGAGGGGGAAAGAGAAGTCTAGAATGGTAGAGAATAACTCTGGGAACTGATATGGGGAGAGGCAGATTCAAGGGTGAGGGTGAGTTCTGTTTCTGACATGCTGAAAACAAGGGGACTGGCAGACATACAAGCAGAGATGTACGAGGCTGACAGGCCACGGGATGTATGGGTCTGGTGCTCAGGGGGGGTTCAGCCCAGAAATATAGATTTAGCAGCCATTTGCCTAAGGTAGCAGGAAAAGTCAAACGAAACAAGAGTGCTCAGTAACTACTGTAGTGAGAAGAGTAATGAGCCAAGTACAGAACCCTGGGAAATACCAACACTTCAGACAAGAACAGAGGAAGAGTAACGTGTGAAGAATGCTGAGGAAGACTGGTCAGAGAAGCAGAAGAAGGAGGTAGTGGAACGGGCATAACTTTGAAGCCAAAGAGAATCATTTTAGAATCTCTTCTCCACTGCTGATTATACGGCCTTGAACAAATGAGGTGTGAGTCTCAGTCTCCTTCTCTGTAATATAGAGACAATAATACCTTGCAGGTTGTGATGAGGATTAAATGTGATACTGTATGAGTTATGCTCACTTCATTGTAGGCACTCAATAAATGTTATTTCATTTTCTTGCTAGTCTGGCCCTTTTATGTTTCTCTCTCCGCAAGTAACAGGAAGTAGGGTATCCTTAGTTGTTATGTAGTTTTTAGCTTAACCAAAGGTCAACCATTGGTGTAGCCTCTGCCAATCTATTGTTACTCTAAACTGAAGCCACACAGATGCAAAAAAAATTCAGGTTTGCAATGGTACTCTTGATGTCCCTATAACTACTGCTCTTCTACTGTGTTATTTTTGTTTCTCTATATGACTAGTGCTTGGGAGCTGCTCTGCAATGAATAAAATGGGTGAACAGTAACATATTTGAAAAGGGCTAGGAAATCGCAGTTGTTAGAGGTGATACCAGGTTCATTTTTGGCTCAAGGCAGATATGGGAATTTTGTATATGGCAGGTGGTAAAAGGTGCTAGAATGCCCAAGAACACTAAAATTAGAAAAGAAAAAATTCTGCATGACTCAAAGATTAGTTTGGTAGAGATTTCTCTTCTATTGGAAGCTAAAACATATATTGCATCACCCTGGCAGGGCTGCTTTTAATGATCTGTAAGCTTCAATGAAGCAAGTACCATTTAGGGCTCTGAAGGGAGAGAAAAAAGGGTGTTTCAAGTCCCTCACTTTACTGCTCCAGTATTTTTTGTGAGGAAGGTCAGCCCTGAGCTAACATCCATGCCAATCCTCCTCTTTTTGCTGAGGAAGACCGGCCCTGAGCTAACATCTGTGCCTCTCTTCCTCCACTTTATATGGGACGCCGCCACAGCATGGCCTGACAAGCGGTGCATCAGTGCGTGCCCAGGATCCGAACCCAGGCCGCCAGCAGTGGTGCGTGCGCACTTAACCACTATGCCAAGGGGCTGGCCCCTCCAGTATTTCTAATAATCATGTGAGTATTTTCCTTTTGACTAGAGAGCAAAGGAGAACAGAAACCTGCGGAAACTGGAGTTGGACAAGAGAACAAAGTTCATAGATGAAATCCTGTCTAACATTGGCAACTGAAACAAGACTCACCCCCTACATCCTTTAAAAAACTGACTCGGCTCAGTCCCTTTTTGCCCCTCAGTGATTTTTTTTTTTTTTTTTTTGGTAAGGAAGATTAGCCCCGAGCGATCTTCTGTTGCCAATCCTCCTCCTTTTGCTGAGGAAGATTGGCCCTGAGCTAACCTCTGTGCCCATCTTCCCCTACTTTATATGTGAGATGCCTGCCACAGCATGGCTTGATAAGCAGTGCATAGGTCCACACCCGGGATCCAAACCTGCGAACCCTGGGCCGCCGAAGCAGAGCCTGCCAACTTAACCACTACACCACAGGGGGGCCGGCCCCACTCAGTGATTTTTAAATGTCACCTATGGCTCTTCAGGCTGAAATAAACAATCACGGAAAGTTCTTTCCAGAAAGAGATGCAATGATTACTGCACTTTGTCTTGGTCATGCCATTGCTAGGCCATTTCCCCTCAGAAATTTATTTCTCTAATTGGAGTGATGAGCTGAAAAGAAGCAATTTTAAGTCAATCAATAAAATAAAAATATCTCCAAATAGCACAATAGTTTTATTTCTGTGAAAATTACCTTCCCTTATTCCAAAATGAAACTGTGAATGTCTCTCTACTATTATTTCATGGTTAAAAAAGATGATGTTCAAGAATCTATAAAGCAGTGCCTGACACACAGTAGGCTCAATAAATACTTGTTGGATGAAAGAATGAATAAATAGGGCAGAATAATCACCTTCTGCTTATGGCCTATGTTCTTTTTGTGTTAACCTAAGACTAACTGAGCATCTTAACAGTCACATCACCTGTGGCCCAATACTCAATATAAGTCTACATGGGGAGGTCAAGGCACAGAGCAGACAAACAGAGTGACAGGATCTGCGGCAACATGCCTTTACAAGGGTCCGTGGGTGGAGTGCTTTGCGGTTCCCAGGCTGAGGCCAGATAGGTCAATTCAAACCAAAACAGTGGGGCTTTAGTAAGCTCCATGGGGGTCTTATCTAAGGGGTGCATAGGGAAAGACCCTGGGAGGTAGGGGAGACTGCTGATCACAAGGACTGCTGGGGAAGTCATATCAGGAACTTACATTTGCTTGTGACTCTGCGGGCTGTTATACAGGGCATGTGCTCGCATGAGGGGACTAGCATCAGTTTAAGGTCCCTACAGGCCTCTTGGCCAAACAAAATGGATGACAAGATAGCAATACTATGGAATAGCTTGGCCAAACCTTTGACTCTCTTCCTTAAATTTGATCTGAAATAATGCTTTCACATATGTTATTTACACACTTTACACTTGAACTCAGGAAAGTAACAAAATAATTACAAAGTACGGGAAGAATACAAGGACAAAGTATGAAGCAAATAAGCCGTGAAGTCAGTAATACGGGGTAGGTATTAGATTCCTATGGCTGCTGTAACACGTTACCACAAACTTGGTGGCTTGAAACAACTGAAATTTATTCTCTTACAGTCTGGAGGCCATAAGTCCAAAGTGAGTCTTACAGGGCTAACATCAGGGTGTCAGCAGGGCTGCTTCCTTCTGGAGTTTCTAAGGGAGAATCTCTAAGGGAGAATTTCCCTGCCTTTTCCATCTTCTACAGGCTGTCCTCATTCCTTGGCTTGGGCCCCGTATCACATCACCACCCCCCAGGCCTGTTTCCGGTTTTTACATTGCCGTTTTCCTCTTCTGTCATCAAATGTCTCTCAGTCTGCTTCCTGTAGTGACACGTGTGATTGCACTTAGGGTCCACCTAGATAATCCAGGATAATCTCCCCTGTTAATTTAATCATATTTGCAAAGTTCTTCTTGCCATATAGGATAACATTCACAGGTTCCAGGGATTTGGACCTGGATATCTTTGGGGGCCATATCTTTGGGGAGCCTACCACAGGGTGAGAGAAAACAAAGGGTCACATGAATCAGTAAGAAATAAAGGACGGGATCCTCAGTCATTCCTTGAAAAGAATGTTAGAAGGTACAATATCATTCCTCCTCAGAAAGGATATCCCTTATCACCATAAAACACTTAGACTGAGACCTCAGTTTGATTCTGGGCTCTGCCACTTACTATATGAACATGTCAGGCAAATTATTTAACTGCAATGCCTCAATTTCCTCATCTTTAAAATGGAGTTAATACTTACTCAAATGGTGGTTGAGAAGATTCAATACTATGATGCATGTAAAGATTTAACACAGTTCTTGACACATGGTTAAGTACTCATTAAGTGACAGCTATTATAATAATAATTTTATTATTCATAGAACAGGCTATGCAACCCTCATGATGCTGAATCAGTACCCAGTATTTCCAGAAGCCTCTAGTGACCTCTTCTTCTGTGTACATTCTATATAAGACAATAAGTAAAGCTTACTTGAGTGTCAAAACTTTTTCTTTGTTTTAAGCATATTTGGTAGAAGTATCTCTAAACTGTATCACAAACTTCCTTGGCTTACTATAAAGATGATAGTGAACATAAGTTACTTTTTGTTTATTAACTCTGGTTCAACATTATGAATACTGCTTATTGTCCTGGACCATAATAGACAGATACCCTCAAAGAACAAAAAGATTAACGAAGCCATTTATTTCCCCTACACGATCAATGACTCTAAAATACTGTTTGTTTTTTTTTTTTTTAGAGAGAAGAGAGGGTTCAGAGAAGTTTCCTTAAGACTCTGAGAGAAAGAGTTAAGGAGATAGAATTTTTTTTTCTTTTTTCTCCCCAAAGCCCCAGTACATAGTTGTATATCCTAGTTGTACCTCATTCTAGTTCCTCTATGTGGGACGCCGCCTCAGCATGGCTTGATGAGCGGTGTATAGGTCCACGCCCAGGATGCAAACCCCAGGTCAGTGAAGCGGAGCACGTGAACTTAACCTCTGGGCAGGCACCTGTTTGTTTGTTTTTAATACAGATGTTCTCTTCACTGTTTGGATCTCTAGTGACTCTTTTCTGATAACATTTATTATAACTGTCAGTGTGCAGCGAAGACTAGCAACACTTGTGAGACCTCCTCACTACTTTTTATCTGCCACAGCTGACCTGATCAGCACTTGAGCGTTATGCACTTATAAGTGAAGAGGCTCCCTGTGAAACTCGGGGGAGATTTCCTGCCTTGCCTACAAAGATACATATGAACTCTGTAAACACTGGCTCCTTAGGGACCATTTTTATTTACTTTCAAATTGGTGACTATATTCTGAACATCTTAGAAGTTTGATTGCTATGTTGGTGAGATACTAGGGAGAGTTCAACCATGTCAGACACTAGCCCGAGGATCTGTCTAATGTTTAATGCAAATCAAAACACCAGTAAGTTAACCAGTTTAAGGTGTGACAATATCTTCAATTTAATGATTTTATCTTACCAAAATTGCCCAGTAAATTACTCTGTTTTGTCAAAAAAAAACTCCTTATGTTTTTGTTTACAATGAACATCAGACAATCCTTGAGGCTAATGATGGACATTATGTACCCATATGTATGCAAATGTATACATAAACAGAGGAAATCTCAATTACCCAGTGATTTGGCCATATTTATTCTTGCTTCTAAATTTTTACTGTCAACATCAACTCTCCTGCATAACCGAGCCCTTTGTTGATATTATACTTTTTTTTTTGTGAGGAGATCAGCCCTGTGCTAACATCTGCCAATCCTCCTCTTTTTTTTGCTGAGGAAGACTGGCCCTGGGCTAACATCTGTGCCCATCTTCCTCTACTTTATATGGGATGCCGCCACAGCATGGCTTGCCAAGCAGTAGGTCAGTGTGCGCCTGGGATCCAAACTGGTGAACCCTGGGCCACCGCAGCAGAGCATGCGCACTTAACCGCTTACGCCACCGGGCCGGCCCCTATATTATACATTTTGTTTGTTGGTTTACTTTCCCCCAGAATTACTCCTTGTCCTCAGGGAAGGTGTGTGAACTAGCGACTCTTCTTACCTTTGCTGTAGACTGGGGCCTCTCTGTCAGTCTTAGCTGTGGCCCATTTTTAAATGGAAAGGAGAGCAGGATACTCAGAAAGACAAGCTGGTATATTACACAGCTAAAATTCGATGAATTCTCATATGAGCAACACACACATTTAAAAGTAAGTATAGAGGCCGGCCCCGTGGCTTAGCAGTTAAGTGTGTGCGCTCCGATGCAGGCGACCCGGGTTCGGATCCCGGGTGCGCACAGATGCACTGCTTCTCCAGCCATGCTGAGGCCGCATCCCACATACAGCAGCTAGAAGAATGTGCAACTATGACATACAACTATCTACTGGGGCTTTGGGGGAAAAATAAATAAATAAATAAAATTATTAAAAAAAAAAGTAAGTATAAAACTCTTAACAAAATCAATTTTTGGATTGTCATTCAAATTATCCATGCCACTGGTATTTGCAGGCTGACTATACATTTTAGGTATGCCTATTAAGTGTTATTGAAATTTATTTTTATTAGTACTGTTCTCAATACATCATATGCTATACAAAAATAGTCCATTTTAGGGCCGGCCCCACGGCTTAGCAGTTAAGTGAGCCTGCTCCGCTGCTGGTGGCCCAGGTTCACATCCTGGGCGCGCACCGACGCACCGCTTCGCTGGCCATGCTGAGGCCGAGTCCCACATACAGCAACTAGAAGGATGTGCAGCTATGACATACAACTATCTACTGGGGCTTTGGGGGAAAAAAATAAATAAATAAAATTAAAAAAAAAAAACAGTCCATTTTAGTTTACAAAATAGATGTAATGAATATAGTGATATATGATGCTTCTTTCTCTGTATTTTCCAGGAATCTGAAAAACCATGAGTTTTTCTCATCCTACCCACTATGGCTTTATAGTAAGGACCATATGTGTTAGGTGTATATTAATAACATTATAATAACAACTGCCATTTATGGAGTACCTACTATGTGCTAAGCACTGTACAGAGTACCTTTTATATTGTAGTGGTTTTAAGATACATCCACAAAATTCTATGATACTCCCCGCCCTTCAAGAGGTGGATCCTAATTCCCTTCTCCTTTAGTATGGGCTAAACTTAGTGCTTTGCTTCTAATGAACAGAATAAAATGAAAGTGACAGTATGTGACTTTAGAGACTAGGTTGTAAAAGGCACTGTGGCTTCCTGCTTGCTTGCTCTCTCTCTGAGCTCACTTGTTCTGGGGAAGCCACTACCTCACCATGAGGAACATGTGGTGAAGAACTGAGGCCTCCCGTCAATAGCGATATAAGTGAGCTTAGAAGCAGATCTTCCAGTCACACTCAAGCCTTCAGATGACTGCAGCCCCAACCCAAATCTAGATTTCAACCTTATGAGGGACCTTGAGTCAGACTACCCAAGTAAGCTGCTCTGGTTTCCTGACCCTCAGAAACTGTGCAATAATAAATGTTTATTGTTTCAAGTCCCCAAGTTTTGTGGTAATTTATTATACAGCAATAGATAACTAATACATATATATCATTTTTTTATTCTCACAACCACCATGGAATATGTGGTATTATCTCCACACAAATTAGGAAACAAAGGCTCCAGTGGTTGAGTAAAGGCCACACAGCCAGTGGTAACCCAAGACACCCAGCCCATATTCTTTGCACTATACTATACTGTCTCTTTTCAGGTGCTGTTTCTTTCAGCCATCTTATTAGCTCTCTCTCCCAACTTTGATTAGCTTGCTATCAACATTATTTGCAAATAACGGATTAGGAAAAACAAGATCGGTTAAGGACATATCCAGAATTATACTTCCAGAGGCTTCCCTTCAGCATGACATGAACCCATTAATTAGCACATTTTTGGTATGATTGTTCAATTAATTATATATCACCCAGCCTATATTCCTCTGCTTGTTCACAAGGATATCATGGAGATGTTGTCAAGGTCTTGTTGAAACCTGATTAAAGTAAACAAATATAATAAATATAGCTATACTAAACACAGCTTTCTCCCAATTTACCAGTCTAGCAATTCCTTCAAAAAGAAAATAAGGAATAAGTTTGCATTCACTATTTCACTTCCTCCTCCTTCAGTATTATTGCCATTACCATCATTCATCATTATCACTCCCTTCACAGTTATCACTGATTTCGATAAATAAGCACTTTATACACATTATTTGATTTAAACCTCAGGACTGCTCTACGAAGTAGCTACTCTTATTATTTCTATTTTACCAATAAGGAAATTTGGTTTATAGAAATTAAATAACTTGCCCAATGTCATTTTATTAAGAAGTAAAAGAGCGGGGGTTGAAATTAGGCCTTTTTTACCCACCAAACCTGGGTCCTTTTCCTTTTTCTTTTTTCCTTCCTTCCCCTCTTTCCTCTCCCCCCACCCCCCGCCCCGGATTTCCCTTGTCACCTCAAGCCCCTTTCCTCTTCAATAAATTCTGATAGGCTTACAGTGATCACAACTTCCTTTTCTGAATATCTATAATTTATTCTTTTTAAAATAAATAGTTGAAGAATATCACCCAAGATGGATGTCAAGGTCGCTAGCTTTCGGTCTGCTGAAATGACCTTCTGAATATTGGTTCCCTGACTCCAATCTTCTGGAACTTCTCCTCTCCATCCCCCGTATCCCCTGCCCACAACGTGCACACTTTCAAGTTTCTCAAAGACTGCCAGCAGTGGTTCAGCCAGCTTATCTACTAGGCCTCAGTACCCTGGAATGAAAATTAGGCCCAGAAACTTGAGCTCATTTAAAGCAGTTACGTGATCTCTTACAAGATCTCAGCTATGTTTGATTTCATTCCCTGGAACCAGTGTTTATTTTACCTTTTCCAGTCCAAGGAGCATCCTCTTCGACTGAGAAGACTAAATCAAAATAGGGGGTGAAAGCTCTATTTTCTTTCTCTCATTCATTAACATTATACCATCCACCTGGGCCTCATTGTTCTTTTTGCTCTGATGTAATTTTTTAAAAAAGATTTTTTATATTATCTTCAGTATTTTGCCACAATTCTCAGTTTTCCTAGTCTCTTGTTTTCCCTTTAATTTAATACAATTCAGCAAATACTCATTTATATGTACTTTGAACCAGGCACTTGGCTAGACGCTAGGAGCGCAGGGGTGAGCAAGATGGATAAATATTCTCATGGAGCTTACAGTCTATTGAAGAAGACAGAATTTAAGCAAATAATTATATGTATGATAAGTGTTAGGAAAAGAGCTTATAAGAAGCATATTAAACCTAATTTAAAAGTTCAGAAAAGTCTTCCTAGAAAAAGAGACATTTAAAAAAGAAATATTACTCTTTCAGAAAAGACAGGGAAATACTGCCAAACTCATTTTATGAGGCCAGCATAATCCTGACAAACCATACAAAGATATTAAAAGAAAAGAAACTGCAGCCTAAAATACCTCACGCAGATAGATGCGAAGTCATTAACAAAATATTAGTAAAAGGAATCCAATGATATAAAAAATGATAATAAATCGTGACTAAGGCGGATTTATCCACATTAACAGCATAAAGGGGAAAATTACATGTCATCTCAATAGATGCAGAAAAACAATTTTAACAATTCAATACCAATTCGCAATAAAAATTCTCAGCAAACTAAGAATAAAAGTAAACTTCCTCAACTTAATAAAGGGCAGCCATGAAAAACCTCATATTTAATTCAAAAGACTGAAAACTTTCTTGCTATGATTGGGAACAAGGCAAGGATATCTACTTTCACCACTTCTATTTAACATTGTAATCAGGTCCTACTCTACAACAAAGAAGGAAAAAGAAAAAAACCCCAAAGAGATTAGAAAGCAAGAAGTAAAAACTGCCTCTATTTGCATATGCCATGGTTTTGTACATAGAAGACTCCAAGGAATCTACAAAGAAACCAGGAGAACTAAGAAATGAATTTAAGCAAAGTCACAAGATACAAGAGGAATATACAAAAAGTAATTTATTTCCATATTCTTGCAATAAAAAGTTGGTAAAGAGAACAAATTTTAAAAATAATACTGTTTGCAACAGTACCGCAAAAATGAAATATTTAGGGATAAATTTAATAAATTGTATAAAACCTGTATATTAAACACTATAAAACATTGCTGAGAGAAATCAAAGAAGACCTAAGGAAAAATGTAGTATGTTCATGGATTAGAAGATTCAATATTGTAAAGATGACAATTCTCCCTACATTGATCTATAGATTCTTCAAATCTCCATCAAATTCTTGTCAGGCTTTTTTTTGTAGAAAATGACATATTTATTCTAAAAGTTAAATGGAAATGCAAAGGATCTCTAATGACCAAAACAACCTTGAAAAAGCAAAAGTTGAAGGGCATACATTACCTTACTATAAAGCTAACCTAATCAAGACTAAAGTTTTACAAATGGATCAATGAAACAGAATAGAGAATCCAGAAATTCACCCACACATAGTCAATTGATTTTTTTTTTTTTTTACAAAGCAACCAACCCAATTAAGTAGGAAAAGTAAAGTCTTTTCAACAAATGGCGCTGGAACAAACAGCTAGCTATCCATATGGAAAAAAAAAAGAAACTTGACGTTAACCTCAAACCACCCACAAAAATTAATTTAAGATGGATTATAGACCTAAACATAAAAGCTAAATTTCTAATGCTTTTAGAAGAAAATCTACAGTAATATTATCATAAACTTAGGGTAGGCAAAGATTTTTTTAGACTGGACTCATAAGGTAGTAACCATAAAAGAAAAAATTGAAAAAATGAACTTTAAAAGCTTCTGCTCAATAAAAGACACCATTAAGGTAATAAATAAGCCAAAGAATGGGAGAAATATTTACAATACACATATCTGACTTGCAACCAGAATATACAAAGAACTCCTACCACTCAATAATTAAAACAAATAACCCACTAAAAAATGGGCAAAAGATTTGACAAGGCATTTCACAAAGGAAATGGCCAATAAGCAATAAAAAAGTGTTCAACATCATTAGTCATCTGGGAAATGCAAATTAAAACCATAGTGAGATACCACTTCATACCCACTAGAAAGGCTAAAATTAAAAAGACGCACTTGCTTTGGTAGCACATATTTAAAATTGGTACAATACAGAGATTAGCATGGCCCCTGTGCAAGGATGACAAGCAAATCTGTAAAGTGTTCCATATTTTAAAAAATAACCTTATTGTGGTAATCATTTCACAATATATACATATATCAAATCATCACATTGCACACCTTAAACTTACACAATGTTATATGTCAATTATATCTCTATAAAGCTGGGGGAAGAAAGAAGACCGACAACATCAAATGTTAGCAAGGATGTATAACTGGAATTTTCAGACATTGCTGGTAGGAATGTAAAATGGTACAACCACTTTGAAAAACAGTTTATCAGCAATTCCACCATTAGATATTTACCCAAGAGAAATAAAAACATATTTCCACAAAATTCAGCATTCTTTCATGATAAAAACTCTGAGAAAACTGGGTATATAAGGAACATACCTCAACAAAATAAAGGCCATATATGACAAGCCCACAGCTAAGATCATACTCAATGGTGAAAGGTGGAAAGTTCTCCCTCTAAGATCAGAAACAAGACAAGGGTGCCCACTTTCACCACTCATATTCAACATAGTACTGGAAGTCCTAGCCAGAGCAATTAGGCAAGAAAAAGAAATAAAAGGTATCCAAATTGGAGAGGAAGAAGTAAAACTGTCTCTGTTTGCAGATAATATGACCATATATATATATGGCCATATATATGACCATATATATATATATTCAGAAAATCCTAAAAACTCCACCAAAAAACTGTTAGAACTAATAAATGAATTCAGTCAAGCTGTAGGACACAAAATCAACATTAAAAAATCAGTTGCATATTTATACACTAACAACAAACTATCTGAAAAAGAAATTAAAAAAAAATCCCATTTACAATAGCATCAAAAACCATAAAATACTTAGTAATCACTTTAATCAAGGAGGTGAAAGATCTATACATTGAAAACTACAAGACTTTGACGAAAGAAACTGAAGAAGACACAAACAAATGGAAAGATATCTGTGTTCATGGATTGGAAGAATTAATATTGTTAAAATGTTCATACTACCCAAAGCCATCTATAGATTCAATGTAATCTCTATCAAAATTCAAATGGCATTTTTTCACAGAAATAGAAAAACCAATCCTAAAATTCATATCAAACCACAAAAGACCCTGAATAGCGAAAGTAGTTCTGAAGAAAAAGAACAAAGCAGGAGGCATCACATTTCCTAATTTCAAACTATATTACAAAGCTCTAGTAATCAAAACTGTGGTACCAGCATAAAGACAGACACATAGACCAATGGAACAGAATAGAGAGGCCAGAAATAAGCCCATGCATATACAGTCAACTAATATTTGACAAAGGAGCCAAGAATACTCAATGGAGAAAGGATAGTCGCTTCAATAAATGTTGCTGGGAAACTGGATATTCACAAGCAAAAGAATGAAATTGGACCCCTATCTTACACCACTCACAAAAATTAATTTGAAGTGGATTAAAGACTTACATGTAAGACCTGAAACTGTAAAACTCCTAGAAGAAAACACAGGGAAAATTTCCTTGACATTGGTCTTGGCAACAATTTTTTGGATATGACACCAAAAGCTCAAGCAACAAAAGCAAAAAAAAAAAAAAAAAAAAAAAAGTAGGAATACATCAAACTAAAAAGCTTCCACACGGCAAAAGAAACAATCAATAAAATGAAAAGGCAACCTACACAATGGTAGAAAACATTTGCAAACCATATATCTGATAAGGGGTTAATATTGAAAATATATAAGGAACTCATACTACTCAATAGCAACAAAATAAATAATCCAATTAAAAAATGGGCAGAGGACCTAAATAGATATTTTTCCAAAGAAGACATATTAATGGCTAATGGGTACATGAAAAGATGGTCAACATCACTAATTATCAGGGAAATGCAAATCAAAACCCCAATGAGATATCACTTCACACCTGTAAAAACGGCTATTATAGAAAAGACAAGAGATGAGTGCTGACAAGGATGTGGAGAAAAGGGAACCTTTGTGTTGGTGGGACTGTAAACTGGTACAGACATTATGGAAAACAGGACCGAGTTCCTTAAAAAATTAAAAATAGTGGGCCAGCCCAGTGGCGAAAGCTGTTAGGTGCGCGCGCTCCGCTGCGGTGGCCCAGAGTTTGCCAGTTCGGATCCCGGGCGCGCACTGACACACCCCTTGTCAAGCCGTGCTGTGGCAGTGTCCCATATAAAGTGGAGGAAGATAGGCATGGATGTTAACGCAGGGCCGGTCTTCCTCAGCAAAAAGAGGAGGATTGGCAGATGTTAGCTCAGGGCCGATCTTCCTCACAAAAAAAAAAAAATTAAAAATAGAACTGCTATATGATCTAGCAATCCCACTTCTGGGTATATATCTGTAGGAAATGAAATCAGTGCCTCAAAGAGATATGTGTACTCCTGTGTTCATTTATAGCATTATTTACAATAGTCAAGACGTGAAAACAACCTAAGTGTCTGTCGACAGATGAACAGATAAAGAAAATGTGGTATACATATATAATGGAATATTTTGCAGCCATAAAAAGAAGGAAATCTTACTTTTTGCAAGAACATAGATAGGCCTTGACAGCATTATGCTAAGTGAAACAAGTCAGAGAAAGACAAATACTGTATGATCTCAATTATATGTGGAATCTCAAAAAGTCAAATTCACAGAAATAAAAAGTAGACTCGGGGGTGGGGAATGGGGAGATGTTAGTCAGAGGGTACAAACTTCTAGTTATAAGATGAATAAATTCTGGGATGGAATGCACAACATGTTGACTATAGTTAACAATATTGTGTTATATACTTGAAAGTTGCTAAGAGAGTAAATCTTATATGTTCTCACCACCAAAAAAAAAGATAATTATGTGAGGTGATGGAGGTGTTAACTAACCTTATTGCGGTAATCATTTAGCAATATATACATGTTTCAAATCATCACGTTGTACATCTTAAATTTACACAATGTTAGACGTCAATTATATCTCACTAAAGCCGGGAAAAAATATGTGCACAAAAAGACTTATAGATAAATGTTCTTAGAAGTTTTATTCGTAGTAGCCAAAACTTTACACAATCCACATGTCCATTTACAGGTGAACGAAAACCAAACTGTGCTACATTCATACAATGGAATATTACTCAGCAATAAAAAGGAACAAAGTGCTGATATATACCAAAATGTGGATGAACAGTTCTCCAAAGAAGATATACGAATGGCCCATAGGCACATGAAAAGATGCTCAACATCATTAGTCATCAGGGAAATATAAATCAAAAGCACAGTGAGATACCACTTCACATCCACTAGGACGTTTACAATAAAAAAGACAGATAATATCAAGTGTTGGGAAGAATGTGGATAAACTGAAACCCTAAAACATTGCTGGTAGGAATGCAAAAGGGCATAGCCACTTTGCAAAAGAGTCAGGCTGTTCTTCAAAAAGTTAAACATAGAATTATCATATGACCCAGCATTCCACTCCTAGGTATATACTCAAGAGAAATGAAAACATATGTTCACACAAAAACGTGAATGGAAATCTTCATAGCAGCATTACTCATAATAGCCAAAAAGTAGAAACAATCCGAACGTCTATCAGTGGATGAGTGGATAAACAAAATGTGGTATATCCATACAATGGGATATTATTTGGCCATAAAAAAGGAATAAGGTAGGGATATGATACATACTATAACATGGATGAAACTTGAAAACATTATTCTAAGTGAAAGAAACCAGACAGAGAAGCCCATGCATTATATGATTCCATCTATATGAAATGTCCAGAATAGGCAAATCCATAGAGACAGAAAGTAGATTAGTGGTTGCCTAGAGCTAGAAGGGGGTGAGTGGGGGAAAAGGGGAGTTGCTGCTAATGAGTATGGGTTGTTTTAGGGGGGCAGGTGATGAAAATGTTCTAAAATTGATTGTGGTGATGTTTGCACAACTCTATGAATATACTAAAAACCATTGAACTGTACACTTTAAATACATGAACTGTATGGCATGTGAATTATATCTCAATCATGCTATTATTAAAAGATTTTTTAAGTACCATTTATAAACTCCTTTTCTGTGAACTATCTATTCATTTCCTTCATTCAATTTTCTACTGAGTTTTTAGTATTTTCATTATTATTTTTGGGAATTCTGTATGTAAGGAAATTAGCCCTTCATCTGTGATATAAGTTGCAAATATTTCTCCCTGTTTGTTGTTAATCTTTTGTCTTTATTTATAAAATTTTTTCAAGTACATTTTTCATCCTTTTTATCTAAGGAAATATATCAATCTTTTATTTTTATTTTATTTTTTATTTATTTATTTATTTTTTGTGAGGAAGATCAGCCCTGAGCTAACATCGGTGCTAATCCTCCTCTTTTTGCTGAGGAAGACCGGCTCTGAGCTAACATCTATTGCCAATCCTCCTCCTTTTTCTCCCCAAAGCCCCAGCAGATAGTTGTATGTCATAGTTGCACATCCTTCTAGTTGCTGTATATAGGACACAGCCTCAGCATGGCAGGAGAAGTGGTGCGTGGTGCGCACCTGGGATGCGAACCCGGGCCGCCAGCAGTGGAGCCCGCGCACTTAACCGCTAAGCCACGGGGCCGGCCCCTATCAATCTTTTCTTTTCTGTCTTCCAGGTTTTTTATCAGTCATATTTAAAGACTTTTTTTTTCCCCCCCAAAGCCCCAGTAGATAGTTGTATGTCATAGTTGCACATCCTTCTAGCTGCCGTATGTGGGACGCGGCCTCAGCATGGCCGGAGAAGTGGTGCCTCGGTGGACGCCCAGGATCCGAGCCCGGGCCGCCAGCAGCGGAGCGCGCGCACCTAACCACTAAGCCACGGGGCCGGCCCTTATCAGTCATATTTAGAAAGGCTTTTCTCTGTGAGATTATAAAAATCTCACATTTTAAAAATCTCACCATTTTCCTGTGGTTCCTTTGAGTATGTTTATGGTTTCATTTTTTACATTGAAATTTTCGATCCATCTGGAATTTATTTTCATGTAAGGTGTGAGGAAGGAATCCAACTTTTTTTTTTTTTTTTTTTTTAAGATGGCTACTAGTTGTGCTCATTGATTTAAAATGCCCTCCCTCCCCCAATGTAGGTTAATTGCATTTTCATATTTGGGTCAATTTCTGGGCTTTGCATTCTGGTCCACTGATTTTTACCTGTCTATTCACATTTCGATAATGAATGTTCGTAAAGCGTGGTGATGAAGAGCATGTACACTGGAGCCAGGGTACCTGAGTTGAAATTCAACCTCGGCCACTTATTGGCTCTATGAGTTGGAGCAAGTTAATCTCCATAGGCTGTTGTGAAGATTAAACAATTATATCTAAAGTGCTTAGAACAGTGTCTGGCACATAGGGAGTGTTTTGTGTCAGCTATTATTAGTAGAATTATTATAAGCCTTATAATAGATTCTAATATCTGGTAGAGATAGTACCCCATTATTTCTCTTCTTTCTCAGGATATTCTTGGTTATTCTAGTCTATTTAGTTTTTCTGTATAAGCTTTACAATCAGCTTGTCTTAACAAAATAAGCGAACAAACAAAATAAAATCCTGTTGGTATTTTTTACTGAGATCATGCTAATTATAGATTAAATTAGGGAGCACTGACAGCTTTATGATTTTTAAGTCTTCCTTTCTAAGAACATAGTATGCCTTTCCATATGCCCAAGTTTTCTTTTGGGTTCTTCAGTGGTGTTTTAAAGCTTTCTTCAGATAGTTCTTGCATATTCTTGTTAGGTTTATTCCTAGGTATTTTATCTTCTTTTGCTATTATAAAAAGGGACTTTTCTTCTTGCTTGAATATATAAAGGCTATTATTTTTAAACTAAATTACTGGTTTTAGTATATGGTGCCCAACCACCTTGCTGAATTTTCCTAATGTTTATAATAGATTTCACTTTGATTATCTTGGGCTTTCCAGGTTTGTAATCGTATTACCTGCAAATAATGTAATTTTTCCTTCTTTAAAATTTTTATGTCTCTTATTTCCTTCTCTTGCCTAATAGTATTGACTGGTATCTTTGGAACAATGTAGATAATGGTAGCAAACAGTAAATAGTGAAATTGTTTTTATATCTAGAACTCCTATCTCATATTTCCTCTTCCTGAGGGATGAATGTAATATGAAGGCAAACCAACGATTTAAAATTTAAAAAGAATTTCAGATATATATAAAGATATATATGAGAAATATACATGAGAAAAAGCTTGTACGTTAAAAAAAACAGGTTATACAAATGTATATTCAGCATAATCTCTACTATGTAAAAATAACAATGCATAAAAAATATTAGACCAAAGAGAGAGGCCTCAGGAGAAACCAAACCTGCTGACACCTTGATTTGGACTGCGAGAAAATAATTTTCTGTTGTGTAAGCCAAAAAAAAAAAAAGAAAAAAAAACACCTAGAAATAATTAGCAAGTATATTAAGGACTAGTGTTGTCAGGGGTGGGTTTATAGGTGATTATTTTTCTGCTTCATTATACTTTTCTGTACTACTACATTCCTACAATAAGCAAGTGTTGCTTTAATGATCAGAAAAACATAAACAGGAAAAAAAATTAATCAAGTATACTGCTTTTTGGCTGAATGCGACTTGGAGCTTATGTCTTGACGTCTGAAATCCCTATCAGCATGCTCTGACTCAGGCCAGTTTTGTGATCTGCATCAAGAATGCTCTATCTATTTCTTCCATCTGGCTAGGTAGTCTACAGGGTAATCCCACAATGATGTCACTTCTCTTCTGCTCTTCTTTTATCTGAATCCAGATGTTCTCAAATATGTTCCCACCCTCAGATTTGTATCTAGATAGCCATGCAGCTATAGATCTTTTTGATACCAAACTGCTTTGCTTCTCTTTAGTCTCTTAAGTATATTTCTTTTCCATTGCCCATGATTCTCCTCACAAGACATCTGAACAACCCACAGATGGAAGCATCTTACAAGCAAACCTGCTCTCCAGTACTCCTGAGCATTAACTCTCCTTGAACAAGTATTTTTCTAAAGTTTTTGAACCCTAGGATATCTCCTAAGATACTCCATGGAAACCCCTCTCTAGCCAAAATGATGACTATTCCAACTTTTGGAGATACAGCATTCTTGGAGGAAGTCCAGAAACCATATCGATTGGCTTTATTACAAATTCATGCTATCTAACCTCAACTGGATGCTCACAGCTACTGGGTAATCCTTTTAGTCATCTCTTTTTAACTTTGTATTGCATTCCTTATAGCAGCTGCCCCAGACATTTTCCATTCTCAAATTTCCAAACTAACCCATTGCCCCAACCCCCAACTCTAAGCAGAATGCCCATTTTATTGAGAAGATTGAAGCCATCTGATTTTTTAATCCTTCAGTTTCCTTCCTCTATATCTTAATATTTCTCTGCATCTTCACTTATCCTCACCTCTTCCTTCCCTTTCTAAGAGAAAGAAATCTTTTTTTTTATGTCTTAATAGTTTATAACATTGTGAAATTTTAGTTGTACATTATTGTTTGTCAGTCACCATATAAATGCCTCCCTTCACCCCTTGTGCCCACCCCCCAACTCCCTTGCCACTGGTAACCACCAAACAGTTCTCTCTGTCCATGTGTTAGTTTGTCTTCCACATATGAGTGAAATCATGTGGTGCCTGTCTGAGAAAGAAATCTGTCCTTTCTCTTACTAAGATTAATCTCTCCATCTGTGCTCTTGAGTCCATGCTGTCTCAGCTTCTCTGGGACTTTGCGCTATCCATTATCCACCTTACACTTGCATCTTTAATCTTGCCTTCTCCATTAACTCCTTGCCATCTACCCACACATGTTTAAGTGGTCCCTTAATCTAAAGAATCTTTCATAGACTACTCACTAAAGCTACTTTCTTTTCTCTTTCTTTTTCAAAGCCAAATTTCTCATAAGAATGTGCTATACTCATTATCTCCTTTTTCTTAACATCCATTCATTCACTCAATAGCCCCGTCACTGTTGCTTCCCTCACTCAACTAAAACTGTTCTCTTGAAAGTTATGAATGATCTCTCAATCACCATAGATTCAAAAGACCTATTCGTAGTTCTCTCTGCCTGTGACAAACGATACTGTCGCCCGTCCTTTCCTTGAAACTCTCCTTTGGCTTCTGTAATGTCATATTGTGCTATTTCTCTTCCTACATTCTGATTTTTTCTTCCCTGATTTTTCTTCCTTCTCTCACCTTTAAATATAAGCATTCTCCAAAGTTCTGTCCTTATCCCTCTCTCTCGCTATGCTTTCACTCCTCAGTGATCTCACCCATTCACATGATTTAACTACCAACTATATTTTCACTTCCAATCTCTGTATAAGTCTTGAATCCCTTCTGGACAAGTTCATTTGAGAGGTTCACTGGCTTTTCAAATTCAATTGACTACAAACCAAACTACAGTAGTAACTCTTAACCAACTCCACCTAAGACATTGACTCTTCTGTTTTTCACTTTGCATTTTTAAATAATATGCTTATGCTATTTTTTTTCTTCTTCTTCTTCTTCTTCTTCTTCTTTTTTTTTTTTTTTTTTGCTGAGGAAGATTCGCCCTGAGCTAACATCTGTTGCCAGTCTTCCTCTATTTTGTATGTGGGCTGCTGCCACAGCATGGCCACTGATGAGTGGTGTAGGTCCATGCCTGGGAATCGAATCTGGGCCACCGAAGTGGAGCACATGGAACTTAACCACTAGGCCACCAGGGCTGGCTTTTATGCTCCTATTTCTTGATTTTTAAATTTTAGACATTATCTTTGGATTCTTAGTTGAAGACGATGAATTATCTTTTTTACCACCCATACACACTTCCCATCCCTCCATCTTTAAATAGATATAGTACTAAATTTAGCTTAAAATATAGATACAGCACTAATTTTAGCGTAAACTCTTCTGTATTTACATTCTTATGACTACATAAATATTATTCACAGCCAAGCCACAGCTATATTATTATTACGTTTTCTTTCTTATACAATCTTTTATTTTTCTTGGAATAATTACCTCTTTCTTGGTTTGCTTGGAGTTTCTAAGTAACAATCACTACTTCTTCAACTGAAGCATTAATCTCTAATTCTCCAACTGAACATAATCTAACACAACAGTTTTATCAGTTCTATTTCTAAATTTTCTTGCAGATGTTTCTCCTGGAGCTTTCTGTCCTGCTGCTCTAATCTGAACTGGTTGCTTTCTAGCTCTCCTGCACAAATGGTTGTCCTGGGACTATCCTTCATTATCATCCTAAGAATTCTCCTTACCTCTCTCCTGTGTTGGATCTCTTGTTTCTAGATCCCATAATTTCATCTTCTTAGATTTATTCCCATTTTTTGGTGAAATATGTCCTCCAGTAGTTTCATGAGAAAAGCTGAATGGGAGTTCAAATTTATAAGCTCTTGCCCACCTAAAAATCTATATTCTTTTCTCATAGTTCATTCATAGTTTGGTTTCGTACAGAATTTTAGGTTGGAAATAATTTTCCCTTAGAATTCTGAAAGCATCGCTCCACTGTTTTTTAGCTTCCAGTGCAGCTCTTGGGAAGCCTGATGGCATTGTAGTTCCTCTATGCTCTCTTTCTGGAAATCCAATTTTTTAGATGTTATACTCCTGGACTGGGCCTCTAATTTTCTTGTATTTTTTTCCCTTATTTTCTATTTCTTTGCCTTTTCTGGGCAATTTCCTCAACTTTACCTTTCAGCCCTTCTATTGAATTTTTTATTTCTGCTATTATATTTTTAATATCCAAGAACTCTTTCTTGCTCTTTTTTATAGCAGCCTAGTCTTATTTACTGGATCCAATATCTTCTCTTTTTTCCCTGAGGATATTAACAATAGCCTTCTTCTGCTCCTTGTATTGTCACTGCTTCTTCTAAGTTCCCACCTCCTCTACCCTGTTTGTTTTGTCTTGGCTTCTGGTTATCATGTCAGATACTTCCCCCAAATGTCTGGTGATCCTTCAATATGTCCATTCCTATTTAGAATGAGATACTAAAAAGCTGGTTATCTGAATGGATGGAGCCTGTTGACACTGAGCTTTGTTGTAGAACGAATAGGTCAAAACCTGGTTATTTCACTGTAGAACTCCTAAATGTCAGATTTTCAGGGACTTTTTCTGGGGCTACTTCAGTTTCTCCAGAAAATATTCCAGACTTGTGCTTGGGGGTATATTCATTTGGCAGCCAGCATTCTGAGACGGGAAGGGAAGGGAAGCGGAGGGGACGGGAGTGGAGGGGAGGGAAGGAAAGGGAAAGGAAAAGAAGGGAAGAGGGTGTCAACATTCAGCATTTGGACATTGGCTTAATCTCCTGTTTTCACTAGCCCATCTAATCTCTGCTCTAAGCCTGGTATTCTTGAGTCAAGAGCTCCTGTAGTTTATTTCTCCAATCTTCTACTGGATGGGGAAGGGCACTGACCTTGATGCTTGACGTGGGGGAGGGGATGTGGGGATCTATCTGCTCCTTATAAAGACTTTCAACAAATCCTCTTGTTTTTACTCTCCTCTCACTACTGATTTTAGAGTACCTGACACCTCCAATTCTTGAATCCTTCTAGACCTCTGTGGCACAAACAGATACTTTTCTCTTTTGTAAGTAGTTAGTCATCAGCTTTCTCTGTGAAATCAGTTTCTACTTATCCATCTGCTATCCCCTTTCTAAAATTTGATTGACACCTATCATTTACTGTCAACTCTTCTCTTGTTCTCTTTGTCCTTTTGGCTTTACATCTTTTTTCCCCTTTATTATAATTTTAGTGTGTTCTACAGAGAGAGGAAATAAACATACATATTTGACCTGACACTTTGTACCAGTGGTCTATAACTGTTTATTTACATGTCCATTTTCTTTCCAACTAGATTATGAGCTCCTTAAAAATAGAACTATAGGGGCTGGCCCAGTGGCATAGTGGTTAAGTTCACGCACTCTGCTTTGGTGGACTAAGGTTCGCAGGTTTGGATCCCGGGTGCAGACCTATGCACTGTTTATCAAGCCATGCTGTGGCAGGCGTCCCACATATAAAGTAGAGGAAGAGGGGCACAGATGTTAGCCCAGGGCCAGCCTTCCTCAGCAAAAAGAGGAGGATTGGCAACAGATGTTAGCTCAGTGCTAATCTTCCTCGCACTACCCCCCCAAAATAGAACTATGTCCTTCTTATCCTTTTAGTTCCAGCACCTAGAATAATACCTGGCACAGAGGACATACTCAACAAATATTGTTGGATGAATGAATGGATAAATGAATGAGTTTTCTGCATACCTTTCATCACTAGCACAGTGCTTTGAACACTAAAAGCACTTAATAAATACATGAATTCTAAAAGAAAAGCTTTATGGTTGACATTTTGTATTTAAAATTTCAAATACATGATTCTCAGAAAAACTTGTTTGCATGATAAGTATAGTTTACATGGCTACAGTACTTAGGGTGTATACTACAAATTTAATGTAGCCATGTTAACCAAGTAAGTACTGAAAGTGAATCCTGACTCAATTGTTTGAAAAGTCTCAATCTTAATGTCTTTTTTTAATATACATTTTTTGTTTGTTTTGCTTCCCATCCTTCACACCCCACTTTTTGATTTTTTAATAGAAGAAAAACGTGGGGACATATTAATCATAAATTAAAAGACTATACAAAAAGCTACTGGCTGAATTGAGAACAAGCTTATGGACAGAGATGACAGGATTACAGAGCACATGTATTGAAGTTTTCCATCCTTAATACACTAAAATAATGAAATGTTCATAGCAGTCATAGTTTTTACATCACTTTATAGAGTCAATATTCAGAATAATTATACCTATTTTTCTAGGCTCTGCTTTTTTTTTGAGGAAGATCGGCCCTGAGCTAACATCTGCCAATCCTCCTCTTTTTGCTGAGGAAGACTGGCCCTGGGCTAACATCCATGTCTATCTTCCTCCACTTTATATGGGACGCCACCACAGCATGGCTTGACAAGTGGTGCGTTGGTGCACGCCCAGGATCCAAACCGGCAAACCCCGGGCTGCCACAGCGGAGCGCATGTACTTAACCGCTTATGCCACGGGGCCGGCCCTAGGATCTGCTTTTTAAAATGCTCAAGTACACTAAAATATAGTTTTAAATATATCAAAATAAAGATATATTATGAAATAAATCTGCCAATAAAGCAAATTTCTCTACCACAAATCATATTTGCTTATTACTCTAAATAACTGGTTTCCTCACTGTCTTTTCAGAACCATTATTACCATCACTTCAGGGCTCACACTGCCTAAAATGCCCTCCTCCTTCTTGCTAGTCCAATTCTGCCCTTCTTTCAAGGTCCAGCCTGAGCCTCCTCTCTTCAATGGAAGCTTCCACATGCCCTCTCCTCTTCCTGGTGGTCTGCAGCACTTCTCTGAACCACATATCCTGACATCTGATTACACTCTACACTATACCATCCTCCAGCTGTCTTCCCATCTAGATTGTAAGCATCTTGGTGGCCAGGCCACAGCCTTTTTTCTTATACCTCAGAACTCCTAGGACCACTTTGGACATATAGCAGATGCTCAAACAAAATTTTCTTTTTTTCAAATTAAAATAGCTTTATTTTTATTGTGATTATAAAAATGGTACATGATCATTATTAAAAAACTCAAACAGGAACCAGCCCTCCAGCCTAGTGCTTAAGTTTGGCATGCTACACTTTGGCAGCCTGGGTTTGGATCCTGAGCGCAGACCTATACCACTTGTCAGCCATGCTGTGGCAGCATCCCACATACAAAATAGAGGAAGACTGGCAAAGATGTTAGCTCAGGGCAAATCTTCCTCAAGAAAAAAAGAGGAAGATTGGCAGCAGATGTTAACTCAGGACAAATCTTCCTCAACAAAAACAAACAAACAAAACCAAACCAAACAAAAACTCAAACAATATAGAAAAGTTTGAAGAAAAAAGTAAAATCCCAACAACATTTTTGTAAACCTCTTTCCAAACATTTCTGTATGCATATAAACATATACAGACATAAAAATATATAATTTTATATAAATAGTATTATATTGTCATGCTGTTCTGCAGCTTGAGGCAATAAATGTAGATTTTAAATGTCTGCCTAGAATTTTATCACTTCCTTGTCCATCATTGCTTCCTGAATTCAATTTTATTTTAAAAGTAGAAATGTGCTTCCAAAGAATTATTGGCAAGTTAGCATGACAAACAAGGTTTTGAACATTGGAATTAGATATTTTTCAGATTCTTTTAATATATTTTTCAGAATCTTTTGTCATCAGACCCAGTGTGATTATAACATGGTTAAATTCATTTATTTGTTCATATTTTAAAAGATATTGGTCATGTGGTAAACATTTTTGTGGACTACCCATTAATCCTTGTATGTTTTGTTATACATCTTTCCTGAAGTTTCAATCAGTTAATACATGATATTCCTCCTGTAAGTGACATGGGTGATGATAAATACTCTCCAGTATCAGTTTTGTCTCACTTGTACAGTCTCTTAGCACTAAAATACTATTAAATGATAGTGGTGATGGCAGGGCCTGCTTTGTATAATTTGCTCATGTAAAATTCATCAATAATAAGTTTTCGAGAAATGATAATTTAAAGCTCTAAAGGTCCTTTTTGGTCCTATGTATCTAGAAAAACAGCATGCAACCCACAAAGTTCCTTCTCATCAATCTCCACGCCAGATGACAATTTCCAAAACTGTTTTTTAAATCAGAGCAAGGGGAAAAGAACAGGGCAGGGAATCCTTGGCTGCAACAGCCGGCTTCAAAGAATTCAGTGTGCTGGGAACAGCAGCCAACTGGGTGCGACTGACTGCACCCTTGCACCAAAGCCAGAGAACAAAGATGAAGGGCGAGAAAATTAGGGAGATTCTTGAAGTGACTTCCCAGGAGGAATCTCAGCCACACCCAGTCCCTTCATCTTAGTAAATAACTCAGCAAAACTGCAAACGGACTTAGCTGAGCCCCTGCGGGAACCTCTCCCACAGAGTGGGTGATTCCTTCCTTATTGCTGCTGCATGCAACTTCCCAAACCCGTGCTGGCCTGCAGGGGAAGTGTGTGCTCTCCCCAAGTCACGACATGTTTATCAGGAGATGAACAAACAAACAGCAAATAGCTCTTGGAGGGTTTTCCCTATTTCCTGGCAGCAGCAGGAGAGCAGCTGTTGTGTGGTTAAACTGGGGATTTGGCCTTTTTAATACAGTTTTTAAAGTTTCTAGTAGAAACCCTACTTTCTGTCTATGTCTGATGGTTAAATTGAAATTTGAACTGCTCCTTGAAAGCTGAACTTATTGGAAATGGACTAGAAATAAGCATGCCCATCCAATCGTCCAGCAGGCATTCATTAACTTAGTTACTCAGTTGTAGTTGCATCTACAACAAGCAAAGGCACTGAGTGGGAATCCAGAGATAAAATATGCTGTCTCTGCCCTCAAGAGAGCTAACAATGATACTTATCACAATGACACAAGCAACTGGCATAAACCATTATCTCATTTAGCTTTCACAACACTGAAGTAGTATACTCGCCATTTTACAGACAAGAAACCTAAGGCCTGGAAAAAGCGACTTGACTATGGTCACACAGCTACATCCGATAAAAAGGCCACCTGAACCTAGGGCCACCAGACTCTGAAGTCTTTCTCTTTAGTGCTTCACGTGGAGCTTGATATTACAAACTTACAATCTAGATGAGGAGACAGGAAAGACATAGAAATCGATTTATTCTTAACCCCATGTTATATCTTAGGAAACAGATTATGTTTGCCGATAACTAAATATAAGGTATGACAGAGTTTGTGTCATAAGAGAGATCACTTTTGGGTGGAGGTAAGGGAGGCCAAGGAGGGGAGGAAGTGGGAATCAGGAGGACTTTCAGAAGATGTGTTACTTGCACTGGGTCTACTTGAGGATGGGCAGGACTGTGACAGCCATGCAAGAAAGTTCTTCCACACAGATAGAAAAGTAAAAACATATGTGTGTTTAAGGAGAAAAGCTTAGGGAGTGTCTGGGGGAGAGCGAGTATCTTTGTGTGGTGAGAGTGTAGGCTATGATCAGGAGAGCAGTGATTGGAAGAGCCGAGGTTAGATCATGAGTGGCCTAAAGTGTAAGGCAGTGGAATTCATACTTCAAATGTAGGCAATACGGAACCACTGATGTTCTAAGCGAGGGTGACAAGGCCAGGGCTGTGCTTTAGAGAATTATATTTATAAAAGATCTTGCAGTAGTTCTCAAGCTTCAGTGTGTATCAGAATCACCTACGGAACTTTTAAAATGCGTGGGCCCCCCAAAAAGTTCCAAAAAACAGGGACTCACATAAACTGCAGCTAAATGTGGAAAATTGTACAATCACTTTGGAAATCTGGGAATATGTGCTAAAGCTGAACATGCACATTTCCAGCAATTCCACTCCTAAGTACCTACCTAACAGAAATCTGTATACCAAGAGACATATAAAAGTATGTTTATAGCAACATTGTTTGTACTAGCCCCAAACTGAAAACAACCCAAATGCCACCTACTGTAGAATGGATAAATAAACTGTGGTTTATACATAAAATGCAATTCTGTACAACAATGAAAAAGAACAAACTGTAGCAAAACCCAACAACAAATCAGAAATAGAATGTTGAGCAAAAGAAGCCAGACACAGAAGAGTGCATGCTCTATGATTCTAGCTACATGAAGTCCAAAATCAGGCACGTCTAGTTTATGGTGATAAAAGGTAGATTAGTGGTTACCCTAGAGAGGAGTAATGACTGCAAGGGGGCTGGGAGAGGCATCTGGGGTGCTGGTAATGTTCTCTCTTTATCTGGATGGATATTACATGAGTACGTTTATTTTGTAGAAATTCATTGAGCTCTACATTTATTATTTTGCACATTTCTCTATATATGTTATGCTGCAATAAAAAAATTTTACTTAGGGCCAGCCCTCGTGGCCTAATGGTTAAGTTCGGCACACTCTGCTTCAGCAGCCCAGGTTTGGTTCCCAGGTGTGGACCCACACCACTCATCTGTCAGTGGTCATGCTGTGGTGGCGGCTCACATTAAAAAAAAAAAAGAGGAAGATTGGCAACAGATGTTAGCTTAGAGCACATCTTCCTCAGCAAAAAAAAAAAAAAATTTTTTTTACTTAAAACATTTCCAAAAAAAATGCGTAGGTCCCAACCCAAAGATTTTGATTAAATTGGTCTAGGATGGGGCTTGGGCATCAGTATTTTCAAAAATCTCCCTAAGCTAACTTGACATGCAACCAGGGTTGAAAACTGCTGATGTAGAGCAAGGCCTAGAGCAAAGAAAAAAAGAAGTTACTCAATGTTTCCCACACTTGAGCGATAATAAAAATCACCTGAAACACTTGTTAAACAAGGAACTCCCAGGTCCCTCCCCTGCTAACTCTGATTCAGTAGGTTGGAGATGGGATCAAGGAATCTGTCTTTTTGACAACCTCTCCGAAGCGTTTAATTAGGGTTCTAAAATTAGGGTCAGGTGTGGCAGTGGGCATGAAGAGCAGGTTATGCCAAGCAAAATAAAACTGGAAAAGATTCAATTTTCAACACTCCTTATACTTGCTTTTATATACTTCCAGCTTAAAATCCACCAAAACAACCAAAAAGTATAGTTTATTAAATTTACATCTTTAACATAAGGTGGTTTTATTTTGATTCATAGTCCGTAAACTTTAATTTAGTCATTTACTTTTTGTTTCTAACAGAACCACGAGAGCAAGGGATTTCAGAAGCCTAAGAGACACCATTCCGTTTTCCGGTAGATCTACTTTAGAGAATGGGTTTAATAACATCTCATGGTAAAGTCTCATTTCAGCATAACTTTTAAAAAACTCTTGGTTGTATTTTCAAAGAACTTCCAAATTCTGCTTATTATGTCCTTCAAAGCATGAAATATGCAGTAAAGCAAGTACTATACTTCCCTCAATAATAAGAATCATGATTCTTTATTTTAAACAAAGATGGAATAACTTTATTTTTTCTCTTGAAGACAGATAAAATGGAACTTAAAATTAAAGAACTTGTAGGTACCTTTCCTCCAACTGTAAAGCAATGAAATAAGATATAAAATCATAGCCAATTGCAATACATTCTTATGCCTTAACTACTTGGATTACATTTTGTGCTAGAAAATTATACATTGATCTCAGAGACTAAATGACATAAAATATGTTTATGTTCACTTAGCATCAGGGCAAGAGCAGTTGATGTTAATTGAAAGAGCATCTGACTGAGAGTCAGAAGACCTGAATTTACCAACCAGCTGGGAGACCTCAGGCCTCAACTTTATATCTATACAACAGGGGAAGCGTTGAAGTATCTAAGTAGTTTTCAAACCAGAAGCCTAGAACTTATCAGAGGCATTTGTAAGCTTCTACAGATGTTTAATTTTAATACTTTTCTTATTAAAAACATAAGAAATCTATAAGAAAAACAATGCACACTAAATATGTTACACAGTAAATTTTAATATATAGATACTATCAACCTGTGCTCTCAGGTTAACTCATTGGGGAGCTTCTCCTGCTTCACAAAGATATATTTTTGAACTTGTAAATGTGTTTTAAATGTGATTAGGAAGGTTTTTATCTGCTCTGATCTTTTTCTGTTCTTTTTAATCCAGGGCCATACTGGCATAGGGCTGAGATTACATAAAATCTTTACATTCTACTGGGTGAGAGCACAGAGGTTATCAAGCTCTCTTTTCACTTGTTTCTACAGGATGTGGTCATGGAACCAAATCGAGTAGACTTATCACTTTACAAAATCTTCATAATTATAAGATAGAAGTCTTTAAGTGTTAAGCCATAACAAAGTGGTACAGATGCAGACGTTTCTGTACTGAGACTGGAAAAGCAATGGCGGACAAGATTTATGAAGTAGCCGATCGTATAAAAGAAACGGCCTTAACACGTCACCAGATATTGTGTAGGAAAGTACTAGCCGTTAAAATTATGCAAGCGTTTTTCAAAACACTATTGGATAATGTTATACAAATTGATAAAGCCTATCAATTTTTAGAATGAGGCTTTTAAATCGCAGACCTTTCATAGTTATTTGCAGAGCTATCAGTAGTTATACCAGAATTTATTCTTTATACTTATATATATAAGCATATATACATATACACTTATAAATTTTCTGACATAAGGCAGTTGTCAGAATAATAGTCGAATAAAATAAGAAATTATTATTATTTCTACCTTAAGTAAATCCATTAAATATGGGTTTATCAACTTGGAAATTTTACTGATATTCTACAAAAATCGAATGGCTCAATTTAGGCTTACAACACAGCCATACTTACAACCTCAGATAAAATGTTAAGTGATGAATCAAAACAGGATTTGGACTCAACACGCAAAACAAAATTAATTTTTCTTTGTTGAAACTGTGAGTAATAAAATGGCCTCTGTATTAGTCTCCTTGGGCTGCCATAATAAAATACCACAGGGGCTGGCCCCGTGGTGTAGCAGGTAAGTGTGCATGCTCCGCTGCTGGCAGCCCGGGTTTGGATCCCGGGTGTGCACCGACACACCGCTTGTCAGGCCATGCTGTGGCGGCGTCCCACATAAAGTGGAAGAAGATGGGCACAGACGTTAGCTCAGGGCCAGTCTTCCTCGGCAAAAAAAAAAGAGGAGGACTGGCATGGATGTTAGCTCAGGGCTGATCTTCCTCACAAAAACAAACAAGCAAAAAAAAAAAAAAAAAACTAAAAATAATAATAAAATAAAATAATAAATAAATAAATAAAATACCACAGATTGGGTGCTTAAACAAGAGAAATTTATTTTCTCACAGTTCTGCAGACTGGAAATGTAAGATCAAGGAGCCAGCAGGGTCAGCGTCTGGTGAGGAATCTCTCTTTGGTTGCAGAAGGCCGCCTTCTCACTGTGTTCTCACATGGCAGAGAAAGGGGGCAGGCTCTTTGGTGTCTCTTCTCATGAGGACACTAATCCTACTGGATCAGGGCTCTACTCTTATGACTTCATTTAACCTTAATTACATCCTTATAGGCCCCACCTCCAAACACAGTCACATTGGGGGTTAGGGGCTTCAACATATGAATTTTGGGGGACACAATGCAATCTATAGAAACCTCTGAGGTATCTGATCTTTTCAAGAAACAGCACCAGTGTGCAGCCTCTATGGAAAACAGTATGGAGATTCCTCAAAAAATTAAAAATAGAAATACCTTATTATCCAGCTATCCCACTACTGGGTATTTATCCAAAGAACTTGAAATCAACAATCCGAAGAGGCTTATGCACCCCTATGTTCATTGCAGCATTATTCACTATAGTCAAGAAGTGGAAGCAACCCAAGTGTCCATCGACTGATGATTGGATAAAGAAGATGTGGTACATATATACAATGGAATACTACTCAGCCATAAAAAAAGACAAAACTGTCCCATTTGCAACAACATGGATGGACCTTGAGGGTATAATGTTAAGTGAAATAAGCCAATCAGAGAAAGACAAACACCATATGATTTCACTCATATTTGGAAGATAAACTAACACATGGACAGAGAGAACTGTTTGGTTGTTACCAGGGGGAAGAGGGATGGAGGGTGGGCACAAGAGGTGAAGGGGCGCATTTATATGGGGACTGACAAACAATAATGTACAACTGAAATTTCACAATGTTATAAACTACTATGATATCAATTAAAAAGAAAAGAAATAGTATCAATGAACAGTTCATAGATGATGCTATAAGATACATTTTTTTCCAAACAATGAAGTTTTTAAACTAGCTGAGAAAACCATTCACTGATTTCACCAAAGTGATTACTCATCACTTAGGAATGTGAACAATTGTCAGGTACATTAGTAACTCAGCTTTGACACAAAAAATTTACTATCACTCCTTTTTTAAATATTTGGATCAGTATAACTAAAAAACAAAATTGACTGGATGTCAAGATGTTAAAAACAAATCTATTAGTATTTAAAGCTACTTATCTGTGTGAATCACAATTTTCTTAACAGGCTTTTATCTTAAAACCAAACACTGGAAAGCTTTCCCTTAACATCAGGAACAAGACAAGGATGGCTGCTTTTGCCACTTTTACTCAACATAGAACACAAAGTTCTAACCAGAGCAATTAGGCAAGGAAAAGAAATAAAAGACTTGTAAATTGGAAAGGAAAAGGTAAAACTATCTCTATTTGAAGATGGCATGACATAGGAAACCCTAAAGATTATACACACACAAACTGTTACAACTAATAAACAAATTCTGCGAAGATGCAAGATATAAAATCAATATACAAAAATCAATTACATTTCTATAAACTAGCAATGAATAATGCAAAAAGGAAACTAAGAAAAACAGTTCCATTTATAATAGCATGAAAAGAATAAAATACTTAGGGATAAATCTAACCAAGGAGGTGAAAGACTTGCATACTGAAAACTACAAAATACTACTGAAGAAATTGAGGACCTAAATAAACAGAAAGACATCCTATGTTCATGGATAGGAAGACTTAAAATTGTTAAGACATCAATACTACCCAAAGCAATCTACAGATTCAACACAATCCCTATCAAAATTCCAACAGCTTTTTTCACAGAAATAGAACGGCCAATCCTCAAATTTATAAGGAATTGCAAGGGGCCCTGAATAGCAATGACAATCTTGAAAAAGAGGAATAAAGTTGGAGGACTCAAACTTCTCAACTTGGAAACTTAATACAAGGCCACAGTAACTAAAACAGTATGGTACTAGCATAAAAACAGACACGTAGACCACTGGAATAGATTAGAGAGCCCAGAAATAAGCCCTCACATGTATGGTCAACTGATTTTGAACAAGGGTGTCAAGGGTACCATTCACTGGGGAAAGGACTGTTCAAAAAGTCTTTTCAACAAGTGGTGCTGGGAAAACTGGATATCCACGTGCAAAAGAAGGAAGCTGGACTCTTACCTTACACCTTATAAAAAAATTAACTCAAAATGGATCAAAGACCTAAACTTAAGAGCTAAAACTATAAAACTCTTAGAAGAAAACAATCCAATGTCTTCATGACATTGGATTTGGCAATGATTTCATAGATATGACACCAAAAGCAACAGGGACCAAAAGACATAAATTGGACTTCATCAAAATTAAGACCTTTTGTGCATCAAAGGATACTATCAAGAAAGTGAGAAGACAACCTACAGAAAGAGAGAAAATATTTGCAAATCATATATCTAATAAGGGATTCTTATCCATAATATATAAAGAACCCCTATAACTCAACAACAAAAAACCAGACAACTCAATTCAAAAATGGGCAAAGAGCTTAAATAGACATTTCTCCAAAGAAGATATAAAAATGACCAATAAGGGTATAAAAAGATGTTCAACATCATTAGTCATTAGGGAAATGCAAATCAAAACCACAATGAGATACTATTTCACACCCATTTGGATGCCTATTAACAAAACAACAGGAAATAGCAAGTGTTGGTAAGGATCTGGAGAAATTGGAACCCTGTGAATTGCTGGTGAGAATATAAAATGGTGCAGCCACTGTGAAAAATAGTATGGCAATTCCTTAAAAAGTTAAATATAGAATTATCATATGATCCAGCAATTCCACTTTTAAATATATATCCAAGAATCAAAGGCAGGGAACCAAACAGATACTTGTACACCCATGTTCATAGCAGTGTTATTCACAATAGCCAAATGGTAGAAACAACCCAAGTGTCCATTGACAGATGAATAAACAAAGTATGATATATACACACTATGGAATATTATTCAGTCATAGAAAGGAATGAAATTCTGATATATGCCACAACACAGATAAACTGTGAAAAAACCACGCTCAGTGAAATAAGACACAAAATGACAAATATTGTATGATTCCATTTATAGGAAGTACCTAGAATAGTCAAATATATAAAGACAGAAAGTAAAAACAGTGGTTATCAGGGGCTGGAGGAGGAGGAAATGGGGAGTTATTTTTTAATAGGTAAAATCTTTCAGGGCCGGCCCCATGGCTTAGTGGTTAAGTGCACGCGCTCCGCTACTGGCGGCCCAGGTTCGGATCCCGGGCGCGCACCGACGCACCACTTGTCCAGCCATGCTGAGGCCGCGTCCCACATAAGGCAACTAGAAGGATGTGCAGCTATGACATACAACTATCTACTGGGGCTTTGGAGAAAAAAAAGGAGGAGGATTGGCAATAGATGTTAGCTCAGAGCCGGTCTTCCTCAGCAAAAAGAGGAGGATTAGCATGGATGTTAGCTCAGGGCTGATCCTCCTCACAAAAAAAAAAAAAATCTTTCAGTTTGGGAAGACGATAAAAGTTAGGGAGATGGATGGTGTTGATGGTTACACAACAATGTGAATGTAGTTAATGCCACTGAATAGCACACTTAAAAATGGTTAAAATGGTAAATTTTATGTTATTTATATTTTACCAACAAAAAGAGATTTCTAAATTTAAAAAGTGGTTAAAATGGTGATTTTATGGCATGTATATTTTACCACAATAAAGAGAAATATATATATATATTAAAAACTCCTAGACCTAGTTTCAAAACGAGATGACTTCTAAGGTCCCTTCTAATTCTAAAAGTTTTTGATACATCATGATAACAAAGAGAAAAGAGAAAGAGAATCTAGTTGAGGAATCAGCTCCTGACTCCTCATTCTGAATTAAGTGTGTAACTCTACCTTTCAAGTGATTATAAATGGACCAAGAAGTTCTAGCAATGGTAGCAAACTCAAATGCCTTCAGAGGCCAGGCAGGAAACGTCAGCAGGTGAAGCAAGGCAGCTGGGGATAGCGGTTAAGCTGAGGCCACACGACCTCCCTAAAGAGAGCAGCTGCACCTCCACCCCGGCGAACTGTCTCTCTGTTGGAATGTGGGCATGGTATTGGAAGGATTTTCCATTCTTTAAGTGAAACTGAATTGAGATTTTTATGTTGGTATGTGGGCATGGTATTGGAAGGATTTTCCATTCTTTAAGTGAAAATGAATTGAGATTTTTATGTTAAATGTTGGCATTTAATTAAAAAAAATTCTTTTAAACACTGCAGCCAAAGAAAACATATCTGCAGGGGCCGGCCCGGTGGCATAGCAGCTAAGTTTGCATGCTCCGCTTCAGAGGCCCGGGGTTTGCAGGTTCAGATCCCAGGTGCAGACCTACGCACTGCTTATCAAGCCATGCTGTGGCAGGTGTTGCACATACAAAGTAGAGGAAGATGGGCACGGATGTTAGCCCAGCGCCAATCTTCTTCAGCAAAAAGAGGAGGGTTGGCAACAGATGTAAGCTCAGGGCTAATCTTCCTCACAAAAAAAAAAAAAAAGGAAAGAAAACATATCTGTAGGCCAAGGCACACGTACTTATCAGGCCATTGGTTTGTGATCTCTTTCACAGCATAAAGGCTGGACCCAGAAAACAAAAGAAGGAAAGGAGGTACTACTATAAGATCCTCACCAATGTTTCAAGTTTGCACACAGATCATGATCTAAATCTTTCTCATTCTTGTTTGGAAGCACCAATGGGGACTGCATATTATTTTAATTAGGTGTCACTTAATACAGTGGGCCAGTTGCTAGTGGGCCACTTTGAACATGAAGTTTACTGCCTTGCATACAGTAGATGGTGAATGAATCGTAGCTATTATTATTTTAAATCCAGGCTCCTATATAATTTTGAAAAGTTAGTGTAAAGCAGATTTTCAAAACCAACCTTACCCTCTAATAAAAGAGAAGATACTATAATCCATTCAATAATCTATCCTCCACATAGGGAATAGAAAATGGTGAGTCTTCATGTTAAATAACAAAAAAGAAATCATTTATGTATGTTAGGTGCTAGGAATACAGTTATTGGCAAAACAAACAAGGTTCTTGCCTTCATAAAGCTTACAATTTAATAAGGAAGATGGACACTGAGTAAAATGTCATCCAAAAAATATTTAGTCAGAAACTGTAATAAATGATGTGACTAAAAATTATAGGATGATTTGAAAAAGAATAATGAAGGGATCTAATTCAGATGAGGAAGGGAGTCACAGAGAAGGCCCCTTTAAGGAGCTAACCTTTAAACTAAGACCCAGAAGGAGAGAGGTTAGCAACCTAAGGGTATTACATACGGAGGGTGAGGAGGGTTGGGTGGGAGAGGAGGTGGGGACAAAAGCATTCCAGGAATGCTTGTGTGACATGTGTGACAGCCCCAAACAACCAAAATAGAAAAAAGGGAAACTTAAATACAGGGAAAGATTAAAGTTATTGGAGGTAGTGAGGTGAAAGATTTGAGGGGACATCAGATGTCAATGTTCTCCCTGCAGAAAAGATTCTGAAGAAGGAAGTAAAAATGAAAAAAAGGAAAATTAGGAATTGAGAACAAGTAAAATGGAAGACAGGAAACAGAACTTGAGGTTGAAGAAATTGTTTATTGGCTACATCGGGTTTCCGGGGAAAATCAGGAGAGGTGAAGCGCTGGTGGGAGCAGGTGAAGATGCCCGGCCAGAGGAAACCACAGGAGTGAAGAGATTACATGGAAGGATTTTTGCTTGTTTTAAAAATTACAAATGTAACAAACGCTCTTTAACATTTCAAACAAGACAGCCACCCCACTCCTGAAGTAAGCACTGCTAATCCTCAGAGAATGGTTTTTAGTGGTGAGGATGAGGATTAGTGACAAGCAAAATCAAGTGGAGGTTTGAGGCAATTACACAGAGAAGTCAGACCAAAAGCTTAATTTCAGCCTAAATTGTTGGCATTTTCCCTTGCGATCACTTCACCCGCCATAACTCGAGACATTTTAGGAAAAAGTAACAATTTTTATCGTACGATCATACAGACCCACTGCAATTTCCTGATTCCTAGAATGTGAGCTCCTTTTATAAAAGCAAGGATTTTTTTTTTTCAAATCTCTGATTATCAGACCACAAACTCCATGAGAGCAGGAATTTCTGTCTGTTCCACTCACTGCTTTATCACTAGCAACTGATACATGAATGTTTGATGAATGAATGAATATACCTAGACTATGAAGATAAAACCACAGTGAATTCAGAGTAAAACACAAAAGATGAAAGAAAAAAAAAGGAAGGGAGGGATGAAATTGGCAATACTTTAGATTCTGGCACTCATTCTCAACTCCTCTCCCACACCCTACACCCAGTCAGTCAGCAAGTCCTGTCAAACCAACTCCTTAAATAGCTTTTCAATTCCATGCCATTTCCTGTTCTATTGTAATCGGCTCCTAACTGGTCTTGGTCTTCAGTCTTACCACCTGCCTTCCGTCTATTTTCCATGCTTCTGCCAGTGTCATATGTGAAAATACCACACAAATTGACAAGGTTCTTCACTTACTAGATGTGTGACCTAGAACAAGTTATTTAACTTTCTAAATCTCATTTTGATTTTCTGTGCAAAGGAGATAATAACAGTATCTACCTAATACATTGGATTGCTGTGAAGAAAAACGAGAATCTACATAGGAAGCACTTAATAAATGTTAATTATTATTATTAACATTATTTTCATTTCTGATATTGTATTTTTTATGTCTAGAAATTCCATTTGGATCTGTTTAACATCTTCCACTTATCTCTTAATCATATTCATGTTTTTCTTTACATACTTGAACATATCTACATGATTTAAAATAACTGTTTAAAGGTCCTTGTTAGCTAAATCTGTCATCTCTGTCATTTTCAGGTTTGTGTTTCTATCAATTGATTTTTCTCCTGGTTATGGGTCATATCTTCCTGCTTCTTTTAATGTCCGGTAATTTTTAATTGGATGCTAGACTTTGTGAATTTTATGTTGTTGAGTGCTAGGTTTTACTGAATTTCTTTAAGGAGTATTGAATTTTGTTCTGGTATACAGTTAAGTTACTTGCAGATCAGTTTAATACTTTTTGCTTCTAAGTTGTTGAGGACTCTATTCAATGCCAATGCCCTGTGTATTCTGAGGTCTCTCCACTCCAGACGGTAGAAGAGCGACCTATCCCCAGCCCTGCGTATACTCCAGGAATTGTCTGGTCTACTGTCTTCTGGTGGTTCTTTTTCCAACCCACACACGTGCAGAGTTTGAAGCTAAAGACTCAAATACCCACTTGTAGCTCTCCGAAGCTTACTGGGCAACTCCCTCATCTCTGGTACTCGGCCCTGCAAATTCTGGCCACTTGGCCTCCCTAAACCGCAGTCTCTGCCTCCTCAACTCAGTAAGACCACTGGGCTCTTTGACAATCTCCCTTCCTGTGCTGTCTCTTGGCAGCTGCCTCTCAGGGACCACAGTCCCACATTGACTGTTGTCCAGTGTCTGAAACAGTGATTTTCTAGTTGTTTATGCCAGGAGGGCAATTCCTTTAGTACGTAAGGTACTTCTTCATGGGCAGAAGAAGAAGTACCTATCATTATTTTATTAAATGAAATATAGATATTCATTGGTAAAAGCAAAAAGCTCAAAATTACATTCTAATAAACTGTGAAAATAAACTGGACAAAAGCTTTTTTGAACCAATATCCCTAAACAGAAGGGAAGATTACTTCAAAAGAATTTCAATCTTTGCCAGACTTGGAAAATCTGGATTAATCTTTCTACACTGAAAGAAATACCAAAGTGAGAGGCTGAATTTTAAAGGCTATTATATTTGAATAGATCTTTTTGCTTCTAATAGTCTAAAGATAGCAAGAGGTTCACTATAGTCTTTATGAGATTATTTGAAATTCAGACACAGGAAAATTAGCATCATTCAATACTCAGTCATCCAGAAATGACACTGCATCCCTGTACTCACTAAAAACCGGGATAAAATGTTTCTAGCCAGAAGGGATCAGGTCCTTAGTTTTCCACAGGTGGCTTCATTTTTAGATATGTTATGTTGGAACTCTGCTCTTCTTTTGCTACCTCCCAGAAGAGTTAGTTTCCTCCTGATAATGCTAAAATATGTACACGACGTTCCAAGGAAGTTATCTGCAGGAGAATAATACAGTAGCAGCTCCACTGAGTAGGAGTCTGGTACTTGGCATTCTAATTGAAAAAACGGGGCTTAATAAATACTTTCTTTTGGAACCTTGCCTCTGAGTGTTTTTGCTCATTCTGGATTAAAATTGGGGACTGACACATTCTGGGACTGAAAGATGTTCTAAAGTTTCCTGGAAGAAACTGAGAATATATTAAAACTATTCAACCAAAGATTTTTGGATCACCTAGACACAAATGTTGCATCTGGTCTTTAAGAAATCAGAGGCTGTCTGATTAAGAAGCATAACAATAAATATCCAGCATAAAATCTAGGTCTTGTTTATGGCACAGGAGAAACAGGGAGAACTTGGAACTGCTTCCTCTCAGCAGCTGGATGAATCACTGGCAGCTGCTATAAGAAAGATAAAGAAACCCACATCTGCTTAGAGTCCAGATGCTATATGGATCCCTTGTGATAGTAAATAAATTCTTGAAGAGGCCCCACTTCTAAATCAAGAAAAGAATTAAGGATATCTAAAGGCTGTTTTCTATAGTTATCTCCATGTGCTATTTCACAGAAACCAGCTCTAGCTGTATGCACCATTCTTCAATACAGTGAGTATTTACTAAATATTTGCTGACTGATTAAGGGACTGGGAAAGGACTGGGACAGACAGGTTCTGATGAAATTGTACAAACTTCACCTTTTTACTCATAGCTCCCAGTTTTGTTCATGTAGAAACCAACAGGTTAGTTTTTCTGACGTAGTTCACTTAAAATTGAGTCTACATTCATTTTTGCCCACTAGAGCATATATTCTGTCAAAAAGATGATGCTAGTCCCAGTACACTAAGTACTTGTTGCACAACAGTGTAATTGAGATGGATGATCTCTAGAGTTACATGTCATAGAAGCTGTGATTGGAATAGTAGAAATAGCACATTAGCATATTAGTAAATCTGTGTTCTATTTCCAATTTTGTTACTAATCCACTGTGCAATCTTTCTGCAAGTTCCATGATTTCATTATTTACAAAATGGGCACAATATGGGGCCGGCCCGGTGGCGTAGTGGTTGGGTTCGTGCCTTCCGCTTTGGTGGCCCGGGGTTCACCGGATTGGATCCTGGGTGCGGACCTGCTCACCGCTCATCAAGCTATGCTGAGGCGGCGTCCCATATACAAGAGCTACAACTCTACAACTATGGCACACAACTATGTACTGGGGCTTTGGGGAGAAAAAAATAAATAAATAAATACAAAGAGGAAGATTGGCAGCAGATGTTAGTGCAGGGCCAATCTTCCTAAAAAAAAAAAAAGTAGAAAATGGGCACAATAATACCTACCTCACCTATTTCTTAGGATAGTGGAAATGATCTAACAAGATACTAGGTAGGGGTTTTAGAAAAGAAGTTTCAGTATCTATATAAAGTAGCAGTAGCCTCCAATAGAGCAGGGTGGGGGATCCTCTAAATTCAATGAAAGCAGGGAGTGTATCTGTTCACTTACTATAACTCCAGTGCCAGGCACACGGTAAGGCTACCAGAAATATTTGTTGAATGAATGAGGAAATAGTTTAGGCCTTCCTCTACTTTAAGTTAGGGCCACTGTAGAAAACTATAAGTTAGACATCACTATAGTCTTAAAGGTATTCAATACTTCTTTGGAAAAACACATAATATAAAGGTAGGAATGAGAACAGGCCCTTGAAAACAGATGTGAACAAAGACTTTGATGTAGAGATTCTAAATCTGAAAATTTTGGATAATTTAACCTATTTTAGTATTCTGAATGTAACAACCTAGTGCCATTTTTTAAAAGAAGCTTCCAATGGGTATCTTTTGCCCTTTACCTCACACCAAGATAAAGTCTCAATTAAGACATTTTTAATCAGTGTTTTTCTTAATATTTTCCTTGGAATATAATCATAAGATGTCAAACCAACAATATGCAAATATAAAAATGACTTGCATTTTCCAGTGCCATAGTTTCTCTCTCAAGCGTTTTAAGGTGAAATGAAAATCTTACTTTAGTAAATTTTATTCTACTCCGCAAAATCTATGTTTCTAGAACCTGAGTATTTCCTGCTGCTTAATGAAGGTTTTTAATTGTCACTAAGAAATGTGAACTTTTCAAAAACTTAACATATCACACTATTCACATTAGCCAGAGGGTGGAAGCAACCCAAGTATCCATGACAGATGGATAAATGAAATGTATACACATACAATGGAATATTATTCAGCCTTTAAAAGGAAGGAAATTCTGAGACATGTCACAACATGAATGAACTTGGAGGACATTACGTTAAGTGAAATAAGTTATTCACAAAAGGATAAATATTACATGACTATACTCATATGAGGTACCTTGAGTAGTCTAATTCATAGAGACAAAGCAGAAAGGTGGTTGCCAGGGGCTGGGGGGAGGAGAGAATGGAGACTTAGTGTTCCATGGATATAGAGTTTCAGTTTGGGAAGATGAAAAAGTTCTGGAGATGGATGGTGATGATGGTTTCAGAATAATGTGAGTGTACTTAATGCTACAGAACTGTACACTTACCTGGAAATTTATCACTGGTCTTCTCACTCACCTTACATGCCAAACCCAGTCACCGCATCCTGTGGATTCTATCTCTGAAGGCGCCCTTTCCATGTCCACAGATATCGCCTTAGTTTTGGCTCTTGTTATCTCTCCTTAACTCCTGCAAGTCTCCTAACTATGCTCCTTGCTTCCAGGCTCGCCCCCTAAGCCATTTCCACACTGCCTTTAGAATGACCTTTCTAGAACTCAGATATCATCACATCATTCTCCTGTCTAACATCCTTCAAATAATACCTACAGAATAAAGCCCAACTTCTTTTTTATGGCCAAAAAAATGGTCTTTCAGGACCTGATTCTTTCTTTTATTCCTTTACAGGCTCATCTCCTATAACTTTCTTCACAAACTCTAGCCATTCTGATCTTTTCAGTTTCTTAACTACTCCAGGTTCTTTTATGCTTCTACACCATAGCACATGCTCTACCCAGAATGCCCTTCGCTCCTTTATCCACGTGGATACCTCCTACTCTTCCTTCCCAACTTAGATCAAACAGCCAGTTCTCAGGAGAACCTTCTCTGATCCATGCTCTCCCCCCTCTCTAACAATAGTATTCCCATCCCACCCCCCACACTCAGGAGTTTCCTTCTTTGTATTCACATCATTCCTTGAATTTAATGGATGGCATTTTAATATTTGCCAAGAGCAAAGGCTCTGGATCCAGACTGCCTGCGTATGAATCTGGCCTCAGCATTTACTGTGTACCCTTGTCAAGTTATTTAACCCCTGTGATCCTCAGTTTCATTAGTTATAAAATGTGGATTATCCTATCTACCACAGAGAGATGTTGTGAAGATTAAATAAATTACTACTATGTAAAACGCTCAAAGCTATGCTTGGCTCTTAATAAGTATCATTAGTGACGGTGATGGTGGTAGTAATGTTGGTAGTATCTCTGACACAGATGGATAGCACCTCAAAAGTAAGGTGTTCTGAGAGCCTTGAACAGCATACCCTCAAACAGTATTTATAGGAACAAAAGAAAGAAGTTTGGAAGGAAGAAAGGAAGGCAAGAAAAGAATTTGGGAAGACTTACCGCCATTTTTGCCCACAGTTCGGAAGCATCTCCAGAAGGCCCGTAAGAATGATGCCCTATTGTGAGGGGTGGCTTGGATGAAGCTGAATTCCCGAAAGAGAATGTGAGTTCCCTGACATACACTGTTAAAACTGCGAAGAGAAAAATCAAGAAATCATCATTAGATGGGTAGTTCTGGAAATCTGGAATCAGAAGGAAAAATCAAGACCAGATAGAACCACTGCCAAATAGGGGGAAAATCTTTTTTCTCCAACAATACTCCGAACTATAGATTAGACAAAACTCTGAACTATGAGGAAGTCTCTTCACATAACCATATCCCTCTGAGTCAAATTAAGTGCAATTCCTGAATGCTTCCCACCTCCCACACATATACACCGAGGAAGTTTAAATCAGCCACTGGAGCGTTTCATATAGAAGGAAATCTTTCAGTCTGTAACTGGATGACATGGGCACTCATATCTTTTTGAAGAATATTTCTCCCCCTACCTCTTTTGAAATTACGTTTCCTTAAAGATACTCTTTCCGTACTCTCTGACCTTTATCAGCTGCCATAAGAACAGCATGGCTTACGGGGACATAACTGGACTGTCTGTTCCAGTTTGGGAGTGGGGTAGTACACCTCTTTGACAATAACCTCAGAGGCAAATCCACGTGCCCAAGGATACAAAATATTCCAAACAGAACACTAAAGGCAAACAGATAGAACGAGGGTAGAAAGTGGCCCCTGAATGAGAGCATGAGGCAAAGCCCCAGGGCCCAAGTGAGTCATTGTTTAAGCTGGGCCAGGGAAGGGGAAAAAACATACTCCATTGCCTTTGGGTTCTTCTGCCAAAGAAATAAAGGCTGTAGAGCCAGGCATAATCTAAAAATGGAAATTCCACCAAAGAATAGGCAATTATCCAGTAATCATCACTACCAACAGCAGACTTCAGGTTCCAGAAAACTCCTAAATTCTCTGACAAGTAAATCATGAGTGGAAAATGTGTTAATCTTTATAGAGAAGCAGACATGAAACTGAAGATGGCAAGCAATAGAGGGACAGTGGTAATTCCAAATGCCACTTTTCATTTGTTGGCCATTTAAAGCGGAAAAAAATCCAAATCTCTGAACTAAACAGGAAAAAATTTCAGGAGCCATCTTTTCCATTTTCCTTTTCCCTGACCAAGTTCAGAGGGAAGTGTCTAACCTGTCTTTCACATAGAGTATGTTATCACTTCAGATAAAATTAGCCTCTTCCTGTTAAAGCAAATCACATACTCTTCTTCCCCCATGGACAACTAGCGCGGAAATCTACTTCTAAGACACTGTGAGGAAGTATGAGGACAACATCTGGCAAAGGATTAGCTTAGAAGAGAGATTTTTAAAAAGCAATGAAAAGCGTTAACCTAACCCCACAGTTTGTGGCAATGCTGTTGTCTTGAGCAAAGGAAAATGAAAAATAAAGCAAATGAGCTGCTACAGGTAAATGGAGGAGGCCACATTCCCAGCAAATGAAGTCTAAAATGATAACATTCTAGCCTAAATTGATGAAGCTATCCAGCAAAGAATCAGTTCCAAAGTGTGCTTCATACCCCCTAAGGGAAAAGAGCTGGTGTCTAGGTCACGGTTTAAGCTGTAAAGGAACTAATACCAGTGAAATTATATCCCTAGTGTAGCTTTTTAAAAACATCTTTTTTTAGGGGCCGGCCCGGTGGCGCAAGCGGTTAAGTGCGCGCGCTCTGCTGCGGCGGCCCGGGGTTCGCTGGTTCGGATCCCGGGCGCGCACCGACGCACTGCTTGGTAAGCCATGCTGTGGCGGCGTCCCATATAAAGTGGAGGAAGATGGGCCCAGATGTTAGCCCAGGGCCGTCTTCCTCAGCAAAAAAAAAAGAGGAGGATTGGCGGATGTTAGCTCAGGGCTGATCTCCTCACAAAAAAAAAAATAAATAAATAAAAACATCTTTTTTTAAACTACGCCATAATTTATGCACTGAAGGATCTGGCTGAGCCTCATTGTACAGATAAGTAAGAATTTACACAATATGAATTTTATAAAACAAATTGATATTGCAAGGACATATAACAGTGAATATAAAATGATTTATAATTGTATTTATCCTACTGCCTTTAGATAATCCATACCAACAAAATTCACATTTAATTAAAAGTAAAAATAATGAGAAATGTTTGATTTGGGTGGCAGATGGTCAGTATGGAGCTCATAATCACTTTACTTAAAGAGTTAATAGATGATCTTAATTTAATCAGTGAAAATTCCGTTAGATAAATCTAACGGCCATAATGAAAAAGCAGAAAACACAATATTGCTCAAAGCTTTACTGTTTCTCTTCAAGCTAAAATATCTTTTTCTTACCTCCATCTGTTAGAATTCTATCCAATCTTTCTGGACCATCTCAAATGCCATGTTTTGCATGTAGTCTTTTTCTGATTCCACCCCCCATGCCCAATTCCCATCATATCTCATTTATAACTCTCCAGTGGTACTCACAATTTGCTGCCTTGTTTTAAAGTTACTGGACTTATTTCCCCTACTAGACGGTAAGTTCTACCGAGTAAGGAATTAGGTTGTATTCATCTTTGTCTCTATTACATTACCTAACACATAGTAGATACTCCTCCATAAATGTCTGTGGTGGTTGATTTAGAAAGATAAGTAGAAATAGATAATTAATACCAGGTAGAAAGTACGTATCAGGATTTATGTTTGCAGCTAGCAACAGCGGAAATACCGCAAGTCTACATTTTATAAACTCTTTAAAAGTGCAGGACTTTGGTCTGATATTAGTACTGTAACATTGCAATACCGGCTTTGTTCTCATTAGTATTTGCCCGGCATATCTTTTTCTATGCTTTTAATTTCAATCTTTCTGGGTCATTTTGTTTTAGGTATTTCTCTTATGAGTAGTATATAGCCGGATTTTTGTTTTTTTTTACCCAAACTTACATTCTCTGTATTTTAAAAAGTGAGTTTTTGGGGCCGGACCAGTGGTGTAGTAGTTAAGTTCGGGTGCTCTGCCTTGGTGGCCCGGGGTTTGCAGGTTCAGATCCCGGGCGCAGAGCTATGCACCACTTATCAAGCCATACTGTGGCAGGCGTCCCACATATGAAGTAGAGGAAGATGGGCACTGATGTTAGCCCAGGGCCAATCTTTCTCAGCAAAAAGAGGAGGATTGGCAACAGATGTTAGATGTTAGCTCAAGGCTAATCTTCCTCACTTAAAAAAAAAAAAAGTGAGTTTTTGATATATTTGATTAATTTCTGCCATCTTATTTTGTCTTTTTTTTTTTTTGGAAGCTACGACAGAATCTGTAATCTTTTATTCTTCTTCTTAAAAATTTAACATACATTAGTTAACATACATTCAGTTACACATTTTTTTAAAATGTCAATTACTCATTATCTTTATCATTCTCCAAAACAAGACAAGGACCAAACACACTCTAAATAACTTATTAGCATCTTCTCATCTTCTGATACTATTTTCTAGAATTTAATTTCTACCTTTTTTTTTAACTGAAAAACTTTTTTTTTTTTTCGTGAGGAAGATCAGCCCTGAGCTAACATCCACGCTAATCCTCTGCTTTTTGCTGAGGAAGACTGGCCCTGAGCTAACACCCGTGCCCATCTTCCTCCACTTTATGTGGGACGCCACCACAGCGTGGCCTGACAAGCGGTGTGTTGGTGCGCGCCCAGGATCCAAACTCGGGCCGCCAGCAGCAGAGCGTGCACACTTAACTGCTACGCCACGGGGCCGGACCCTGAAACACATTTTTTATTGTGGTAAAATATACATAACATAATATTTATCATTTTAACCATTCATATTTATCATTTTAACCATAATATATATATCATTTTAATCACTGTAAGCTTACAATTCAGTGGCACTAAATACATTCACAATCTTGTGTAACCATCATCACTATCTATACCTCAAACTTTTTCATCATCCCCAATAAAAACTCTGTATCCATTAAAAAATAACTCCCCCTTCCACCTTCCTCCTAGACTCTGGTAACCTCTATTCTACTTTCTGTCTCTATGAATTTACTTATTCTAGATACCTCATATAAGTGGAATCATACAATATTTGTCCTTCTGTGTCTGGCTTATTTCACTAAGCATAACATTTTCAAGGTCCATCCGTGTTGTGACATATATCAAATTTCATTCTTTTTCAAGGCTGAATAGTATTCCGTTATATATATATACCACATTCTGTTTATCCATTCATCTGTCTATGAATACTTGGGTTGTTTCCACCTTTTGGCTACTGTGAATAATGCAGCTACAAACAAGGGTGGACAAATATCTGTTCATGTCCCTGCTTTGAATTCTTTTGGATACATACCTAGTAGTGGAATTGCTGTGCCACATAGTAGTTCTATGTTTAACCTTTTGAGAAACCACCAAACTGTTTTCCACAGTGGCTGCACCATTTTACATTCTCATCAGCAATGCACAAGGGTTCCAATTTCTCCATTTCTCACTAATGCTTGTAATTTTCTTCTTTTTTTTTAATAGCCCTCCTCATAGGTGTGAAGTGGTATCTTATTGTGATTTTGATTTGCATTTCTCTAATGACTAATGCTGTTAAACATCTTTTCACATGCTACTGGCCATTTGTATATCTTCTTTGCAGAAATGTCTATTTAAGTCCTTTGCCCATTTTTTTTTTTGAGGCAGATTAGCCCTGAGCTAACATCTGTTGCCAATCCTCCTGTTTTTGCTTAGGAAGATTGGCCCTAGGCCAACATCCGTGCCCATCTTCCTCCACTTTATACGGGACGCCACCACAGTATGGCTTGATAAGCGGTGTGCAGGTCCGCACCTGGGATCCAACCCTAGAACCCCAGGCTGCCAAAGCAGAGTGTGCAAACTTAACCACTACGCCACTGGACCGGCCCCTCCTTTGCCCTTTTTTGAATTGAATTGTTTGGTTTTTTGTTGTTGAGTTGTAGGAATTCTTTATATATTCTGGATATGAATCCCTTATCAGATATATGATTTCCAAATATTTTCTCCCATCCTATAGGTTGTCTTCTCACTTTCTTGACAGCATACTTTGATGCAGTAAAGGCCTTAATTTTGATGAAGTTCAATTTATCTATTTTTTTCTTTTGCTCCCTGTTGCTTTTGGTGTCATATCCATGAAATCATTGCCAAATCCAATGTCATGAAGACATTGGATTGTTTTCTTCTTAGAGTTTTATAGTTTTGGCTCTTCAGTTTAGGTCTTTCATCTATCTTGAGTTAATTTTTGTACAAGGTGTAAGGTAAGAGTCCAGCTTCCTTCTTTTGCACATGGATATCCAGTTTTCTCAGCACCACTTGTTGAAAAGACTTCTTGAACAGTCCTCCCCAGTGAATGCTACCCTTGTTGAAAATCAATTGACCATACATGTGAGGGTTTATTTCTGGGCTCTCTATTCTATTCCAGTGGTCTATATGTCTGTCCTTATGCCAGTACAATACTGTTTTAATTACTGTGGCTTTGTATTAAGTTTCGAAGTTGAGAAGTTTGAGTCCTCCAACTTTATTCCTCTTTTTTCAAGATTGTTCTGGCTATTCAGGGCCCCTTGCAATTCCATATGAATATGAGGATCAGCTGTTCCATTTCTGTGAAAAAGGCTATTGGAATTCTGATAGGGATTATAATGAACCAGTAGATTGCCTTGGGTAGTACTGCCATCTTAACAATGTTAAGCCTTCCTATCCCTGAACACAGGAGGTCTTTCCATTTATTTAGGTCTTCTTTAATTTTATTCAGCAGTGTTTTGTAGTTTTCAGTGCACAAGACTTTCACCTCCTTGGTTAGGTTTATTCCTAAGTACTTAAGTCTTTTAGATGCTATTGTAAATGAAATTACTTTCCTTATTTCCTTTTTGGGTGTTGATTGCTGGTGTATAAAAACACAACTGATTTTTGTGTGTTGATTTTGTATCCTACATCTTTGCCAGATTTGTTTATTAGCTCTAGTAGCTTTTTTGTGGATTCTTAGGGATTTTCTATACATACAAACATCATCTGCAAACAGCAATAATTTTTCTTCCTTTCCAATTTGGATGTCTTTTATTTCTTTTGACTGTACCTTTTTCAATGTAAAAAATACTTATTACTTTTTAAAGTCAATAGCTAAGTTTAACAACATTTCATACCAATTTTCATGCTCACCACTGTTTCTTGCATTTTGTGCCTTCTCTCCTGGTTCAATTATTTTCTTGCTAAAGTACAGCCTTTAAGAAAGGCTGATTTCAGAGCGGCGGGGGCAGGCCGAGGGCGGGGCGGGGCGCGGAGAAGCGCGGGCCGCCGGACCACGCTGAGGGGCGCGTGCGGCGGGCTCGCCTCGGCGCTGCGGGGGACGCGCGCGCCGCCGTCCGCCCTGGTCCGTCGGTGCCTGCGCGCGTCCGGGGCGCGGCGGTCGGCGGACAAGAGCGAGGGGACGCAGAGGACGGAGGCGGCGGCCCGCGCCTTCGACCCGGCGCTGCTGGAGTTCTTGGTGTGCCCGCTCTCCAAGAAGCCGTTCAGATGTGAAGCATCAACAAATGAATTGATTAATGAAGAGTTGGGAATAGCCTATCCAATTATTGATGGGATTCCTAATATGATACCACAGGCAGCTAGGATGACACATCGAAATAAGAAGAAGAAATGGAGCAGCACTAGATCATAATTAAAAACACCACCACACACACGCCAACTAAATACCCTCCACCTTTTAAAAAGTCAGGGTGGCGGGTACGGGTAATAAGTGGGGGAGAAGAATGTTTCTGTCTCTTCCTACACTGACTGTCCTTGTTCCTCTGGTCTCTTTAGCAGGACTGTTCTACTCGGCCTCTGTGGAAGAAAACTTCCCACAGGGCTGCACTAGCACCACCAGCCTGTGCTTTCACAGTCTACTCTTGCCCATTACCATACCAGTTTATGTATTCTTCCACGTTTGGACTTGGATGGGTATTAAACTCTTCAGGCAAAATTAATGCAGCCAGAGCCAAGATGGTGTATATATATATATAAATGTATATTAATGATATGTCTCAAGCATCTGTCAGTGAAAGCTCAACTGCATGGAAATACTGGAAACTCACTTAATTTGCAGGAAAGATGCTTTGCCTTGTGTCAGAGGCTTAGGAACATGGGAGGTTAAAGTGCTGAAGCTTCTTTCATTGTACTTCCATTCTGCCCTTGTTTTTTGAAGGTTCTAATTTATAACTGCTGTATCAGAAGAAATATTTCTACATAGTGTCTTGTTGGAAAATTAACAGCCCCAACCATCATCTGATGACTTTATTTCTTATCCCATTCATTTGAAAGTTAATAATTTGAAATTTTATATTTGTTTAGATTCAAAATCTTTGGTAAAGTCACATGTTAAGGATGACTGAAATAATTCCAAAGGAGCTATGTTGGAGTTGTTATAGAGAAATGCATTTGAACTAGTATGATATGAAACTGTACCATAAAATGGAAATTTCATGTACTTGCAAAAAAAAAAAGGCTGATTTCACAATATATACATATGTCAAGTCATTATGCTGCACACCTTAAACTTATATAGTGTTGTATATCAACTACTTCTCAATAAAACTGGAAAAAAAATAAAGTTGAAAATTGTTCAAGATCGGGCAGGCCCCGTGGCTTAGCGGTTAAGTGCGCGCTCCGCTGCTGGCGACCCCGGGGTTCGGATCCCGGGCGTGCACTGACGCACGGCTTCTCTGGCCATGCTGAGGCCATGTCCCACATACAGCAACTAGAAGGATGTGTAGCTATGACATACAACTATCTGCTGGGGCTTTGGGGGAAAAAATAAAAAATAAAAAAAATTAAAAAAAAAAAGAAAATTGTTCAAGATAAAGAAAGGTCTACAACCACTTATCTGAAATCCTTGAGACTTCTCTGTTTTGGAATTGGCAAATTTTTTTATTTTATAAAGGTAGTATGTCGCACAAAGCAGATGTGATATAACACTTCCAGTGGGGCTGGGGTAGCAGTCCACAGTCAAGCATATTAAAATTTCCACAGTGAAACGTATATTCCCACTCAGTAGGATAAATAAAGACCAAAATTGGCCTCACAAACTAGTTCAGGTCAAGTCTGCTCCCAAATGAGTTTGCTGAAAACTTACCAAAAACCAACTTCAGTTTTCTAAGCTTTTTTCATTTCCGAATTGTGAATTTCTGAATACTCACAGACCAGTCATTTTCACAAAAGCCCGTGAGTGATAAATGCTCTTGGTTTTCATCTGCCTGAAAGTATCTTTATTTTACCCTCTGGAGTGATGGTTTAACCAAGTGAGGAATTCTGGGTTGCTACTTATCTTCTCTCAGCACTTTGAAGATACTGCTGCATTGTCATCTGGCACCTATCATTGTTGTCAAGAAGCCAGCTATCAAACTCCTGCCATTCTTAAAGGAGTTACTCATTATTATAATTCATATGAGCTATTTTCTTTATCATTAATGTTCCGCAGAGTCTACAATGTGTCTATCATGTAGGTTTCTTTTTATTTATCTTGCACAGCACTTTAATCTGACTTATAACTTTTGTCAATTCTAGAAAATTCTCAGCCGATATCTTTAAAAATACTGCTGCTTTGCCATTCTCTCTATCCTTTTCTTCTGAATCTTCTATTAGATACACATTGTAGCCTCTCACTGTCTCTTACCTGTGATTTCATAGTTCTTATCTGTTTATCTTTAAACTGGTAGTATTATCTTTCAAATTATGAATTTTCTATTCTACTATGTCTGGTCTAGAGTTTATTCTCTCTGTTGAGTTTTTCAAAATTTCAGTAACTTTTTTATTTCTAGAACTTTTAGTTGGTCTTCTAAGGTATACACATGGTTTTGTTTCATTTTGCCTGTTCCTGTTTCCCAATTTTCGTGTGTGTGTGTGTGTGTGTGTGTGTGTGTGTGTGAGGAAGATTAGCCGTGAGCTAACATCTGTTGCCAATCCTCCTCTTTTTGCTGAGGAAGACTGGCCCTGGGCTAACATTCATGTCCATCTTCCTCTACTTTATAGTTGACGCTGCCACAGCATGGCTTGATAAGCAGTGTGTAGGTCCGCGCCTGGGATCCGAACCTGTGAACCCCGGGCTCTCACAGTGGAGCGTGTGAACTTAACCGTTACGCCACTGGGACTGCCTCTTGTTCTCTTTTTTAATAACTACTATTCCTTTCTTTATCTCCCTGAGGATCCTAAACTTTATTTCAAAGTCAATTTAAAATAATTAATTAGTTTCATTTTCTCTGCAGTAAATTTATGTTTCAATTCCTGGGTTTATTGGCTGTCTTTCTTAGCACTGGCTTTCCCCATATATTTTGGAATTTCAGTGTGCAGACTCATCTCAGGTGGAGGTTTTCACTCTTGCCATTTGTTTACTCCCTCACTCCCTCCTGGGGACAGGTCCCAGTCCAGAGTCAGGTCTTATATTAAATGACTTAAGGCTCCATTCCTGATGATGTTGGGGATATCACAGAGGCTGTCACTGAACCCATGAGCAGCTTGGACCACTAAGTCCTGGCTACAAGGCTGTCTGCTTCCTCTCATACTCCCAGGCTTAAACAGGCCCTTTCCCATGTAGCAATTATAGCTTTTTTGAATCTCTTTAAAGGGGTACAGGTGGAAGAGGCTGGCTCCAGCCTCCTGCCCAGAGTGTGACAATTTTAGTCTCTACTGTTCCATAAGAAATGAGCTCTCAGTTACCGATGCTTGTTTCTGAACCCAGAACACAGGAGGCCTGTGGTTTTAGCCCAATTAGCACTGTAATTTTGTTTAGTTTCTGGTCCATAGATGATTTTACACTGATTTTGCATATGGCTATTTCCTTTAAGTTTTCTCTTAGAAAACTTTATGTATCAGTACCATGTGTTTGGAATAGATAGAGGACCAAATCACAAACACGGCAAGCCATTATGACCAAAAAACCTAAACAAACTTTCTACCTGCATAAAAATGTACGTTCTCATTAATTTTTCATTTTATTTAACTAAACTAAAATGTTCTTTAATAGACATCAAACTTACCCCTAAAATCAAACAAAAAAGTTCCTAAAAATATCTCAAAGGCCATACAGAAGTATATTATATGCCTACCCCAAACAGATTTTTGCAAAACCAGTTTTCAAACTTCACTGAGCAAATTCTTTCATTCTTTAAGTTCTTCGGTTTTTTCCCTTGAGATGTCATATTTTTTTATTTTCAAATAATTTCAAATTTACAAAAAATTTATAAGAATAGCACAAAGAATTCTCAAATACCTTTTACTACATTTGAATGCTCTCCCTTTCTCTCTCACTCTCTCTACTCCCTCTCTGTCACACTCACACATATACGCATATATAGATATTTATATATACACATATATTTCAGAACTATTTAAGACGTAGACATCAAGTCGTAGACATGATGCTCCTTTACCCCTAAATACAGTGTGTATTTTCTAAAAAATAAGGAAGTCTCTTATCTACCATAGTACAATAATCAAAATCAGGAAATTAAAATTGATGCAATACTATTATCTAATCTACAGACCTTATTAAGATTTCACCATTTGTCCCAATAATGCTCTCTTTACAGCAAAAGAGAATTCAAGATGATACACTGCATTCAGTTGTCACGACTATTTAGCCTCCTTGAATCTGAAACAGTTCCTGAGTCTTTGTATTTCATGACATTGACATTTTTAAAGAGTACAGGTTACTCTGTATAATGACACTTCAATTTGGGTTTGTCTGATGTCTCCTCATGACTAGATTCAGGTTATGCCCTTTTGGTAAAATTATCACAGAAGCGATGCTGAGTGCTTCTCAGTGCATCATATCAGGAGACACTTGCTGTTGATTAGTCTAGTTACTGGTGATGTTAACTTGGACCATTTGGTTAAAGCCGTGTCTGCCAGGTTTACCGACTGTAAAGTTACCCTTTGTAATTAATAAGTATCTGTGGGAAGATACTTTGAGGCAGTGGAAACACACTGTTAACTCTTCAAACTTTCATTTACTACTTTCAGCATCTATTGATAATTCTCGCCAGGAGCAATAACAATTAAGTTGGTTTTGCCAAATGGCAATTTCCCCCTAATTACGTCGTTTTATCCATATTTACAAGTTGACTTTCTACAATAAAAAGTAGATACATGTATATATTTTTATGTCCCCTTCTTTCTTACACAAAAGGTAGTATAACACAGATATTCTTTTGTCCAGTTCATAGGGATCTAATTATTTCTTTTTAAGCTGTCATGAATAAGAAGTTAGGAAATCTCTCTTTGGATTCTCTGGTGACAAGAGAACCAGAGACATCAAAATTAAAATTTCTTTGTGAATTATATATTTTTTATCTTAAAAGGTATAAACTTATTAAAAATGAAATCATCTGAGTATAAACATCTCATTGATTTTAACAAGAAAATAATTAAATTTGGGCCGGCCCTGTGGCTTGGTGGTTAAGTGCGCGCGCTGCGATGCTGGTGGCCCGGGTTCGGATCCCGGGTGCGCATCGAGGCACCACTTCTCCGTCCATCCTGAGGCTGAGTCCCACATACAGCAACTAGAAGGATGTGCAGCTATGACATACAACTATCTACTGGGGCTTTGGGGGGAAAAAATAAAATAAATAAAATCTTAAAAAAAAAAAAGAATTAAATTCCATAGTTTTCCCATTTTATTAGCTTATTATTTAACTAACTCTAGAGTAACATATCAAGAAAATGCAACAGGAACTTGTTAAAATTAATGATTTTATAATCAGACATTTTTAAACATGTTAAGTAGTGTGAGTTTTTGATACAATTTCATTTTCTCATTTAATAACAAAGGCTGTTTATACAGAAAAAGTCATACAGAATTCTATAAAGTAGTATCTGTTTTTTCCTGAAAAACTAAAGTAAGTTCTGGGGCTGGCCTGGTGGCGCAGTGGTTAAGTGCGCGCGCTCCGCTGTGGCGGCCCAGGGTTTGCAGGTTCGGATCCTTGGCGCACACCGATGCACCGCTTGTCAAGCCATGCTGTGGTGGCATCCCACATAAAGTAGAGGAAGATGGGCACGGATGTTAGCCCAGGGCCAATCTTCCTCAGCAAAAAGAGGAGGATTGGCAACAGATGTTAGCTCAGGGCTAATCTTCCTCACCAAAACAAATAAACAAAAACAACTAAAGTAAGTTCTAAGAATTTGCTTATGTCAATTCCATATAAATACCTTAATTTTAGATATTAAAAAGCAAAAAGCCAGAGTTGATTTAAATTACTTTGGTGAAGTGGCTAGTAAGTCAAGGACTACCATGGAAAGAATTAAATATAAATGTAATTGTAGTAGATTTATATACACAGCCATTCACATTCCACATATTGAAATAACAAAGAGCAAAGGACCAAATTAAAATATTCTAGCTCATTTTCAGTGTGCCCAGAGGCAAAAGTTCAAAGCTCCTATAACACTATGTATCTTCCAGCTACTCCTCACTCTTACTCAAAATGAACACGGCCGGTGAGCCTGGACCTACACAGGGAGATTGGATGGTAGCAGTTCAGTCTTCTTAGGCCATTCTCTTATCTCTTTTTTTCTTTCTAAAACCAGGCCAGCTCATTAGAGTAGACTATGTTCTATTAGAATTGGGATTGTCTTCTGCTGTTTTGAGATGAGCTTTATTTGCAAAGAATCCTAAACAGATGTACCAAAGCAGCAAAATATGAGAACAGATCATACCCAATTATGCAGCACAAACTGGCTGCACCAGGGTGATAAAAACATAGAATACGAATCAGCCTCTGAAAAATAAAAAGATCAAAGATCCACAACATCTTAGAAAGAATCATGATTTAAAGTAACCTTTCGTTGCTCCTAGGAGCAAAAGGAAGGAAAAAAGATATTCCATATAAGACGAATAGAAGACTCTTGTGGCGTATTTCCCACTAATGGATTGGCAAAATTAGCAGACTGGAGTTTTGTTCTGTAAAAAGTCACCAAACCCTAAAGATATATTCCTGTGGCATGATTTGGGCCCCTGAACTAACAATCCCTGGATTTGTTCTTTCTTTCCTTGGGAAATTCAAATGAAGCCTAAAGCCCTTAAATGTTTTCTTTCCATTACCTATCTGCTACAGAATCTGGCAATGCTAACTTGATGAGAGAAATCAGCAAAGCATGTCAGTTTGGTCTATGTTGCAGAACTCTGAAGTTGGTTAGACAATACACTTGAACAGAAGTTGCCTCACGTTGATTTCTTTTCTTTTTTTTTTAAGATTGGTTTACTACTAATATTTTTTTATTTTTTTTAAATTTTTTATTGATGTCTTAATAGTTTATAACATTGTGAAATTTTGGTTGTACACTTTTGTTTGTCAATCACCATATACATGTCTCCCTTCACCCCTTGTGCCCACCCACCCTCCACTCCCATTGCCCCTGGTAACCACAATACAGTTTTCTCTGTCCATGTGTTGGTTTATATTTCACATTGATTGCTTTTTTATACTGTAGTGCTACGAAGAAGTTTCTGCGCACAAGTTGTTTTTTTTTTAACTTTGTTTATTTATTTTTCCCCCCAAAGCCCCAGTAGATAGTTGCATGTCATAGCTGCACATCCTTCTAACTGCTGTATGTGGGACTTGGCCTCAGCATGGCCGGAGAAGCGGTACGTCGGTGCACGCCTGGGATCCGAACTCGGGCCGCCAGTAGCAGAGCGCGCGCACTTAACCGCTAAGCCACAGGGCTGGCCCCCGCACAAAAGTTTAATGTAGAATTTCTAAGAACTTCTAACTCTCTACTGGGCTTTTGTTATCTATTGTTCAAACATACACGTACCTATTACAGGATAAAGTACGTGAACAATATGATCCTGAATCCAAGGAGAAATTTGACAAAGTGTGGCTTTAATATCCGGTACACTTGGAATAAGGTTCTGCCCATAGATATACATCAGGTGACTCAATTGTAGGCTCTCTGCTGGCCAGGAAGAAATAAGCGTAAGCAGTATAGAAAACAGAAATCAGTCACGCTGCCAGTGGCTGCTCACAATCTTCTTCATCTTCTCATTCCCAGCACTGGTTAAATCAGAAGTAGAATATCCAAGACCTTTGGCTTCTAAAAAAAAAGTCCCAGCTTCAGGAAGAAATCCAACAGGGACTAATTAGCCTTCAGTCACTCTCCAGGGATAGGTGAACCAATGTGTGAGAACTGAGCGGCCACTCTGGTGGATAGGATTCGTAATTTCTGCAACAGCAAAACAACTAAGCTTATCAGAAGCTTATTGGTTCACTCTAATGCCTTAAGCACTGGCGTTTCATACCGAGATTTTTTTCTGCCTGACTGAGTAATGCTAGTAGCATTAGCAGAACTAGTTTTCAGACTATGACATCAGTAAGGTCATATTTTACTGCATTATGAAGAGAAAGACTCACGAGACAGCCTCACAGGCCCTGAGAGCTGTGAAAAGCTTCCGCAATGGGAAGCATAAGCAATGCTGAGTTTTATTTCCTTGGTTACTGCACCAAGTGCTCTTCTGTCACCAAACCCCAGAGAGAATCTTCTTAAAGCAGTGGAATAGAGCACTTCTCCACCTGGGCTGATGCTAAAGGGAAAGGAGAATGTTTCCAGATAAGGTGATCACCAAGCCAATTCCTCCCAAGATGGCTAAGTAAAGGACTTAGTTCTCCTGTGCTGTTTCTCTGAAAGTAAACTGCTCTCCACGGGGTCTTTGTTTATCATTCAGTTAGGCCTCCTGCCAGAGTTAAAAAATGTTTCAAACTCCCTTTTCAAGGCTTGGAACCTCAAAACCTATTGCTGAAGGCCTGGCACGCTCTGGTAAACTCCCAATTGCACATCAGCTCCTTACTCACCGAGTATCAGTGGAGAAGCAAGATGATTTATTAACATCTGCTTACCCCTTGCAGTTTTAAGTGTGAAGGAACATCTCTCTTATAAGGTTGTTTACTCCATGCCAATAGAAACAGGCACGTACATGTACCTCAGGATGGGAAACCAATGCACAGAGCACTGGGAGACGGTTACTACCTACATACTCTGTATGGCAGGTTAGAAATAAAATTATAAAACAACAATGTAGCAATTAGAAAATGCTTTTCATACACTATAAAAAACAGGAAACAAAATTGTGTGTATATTATAATTTTAACTATATTAAGGTCTGCACAAGGAAAATGATTAATTTTAAAAGACGATAGTATTTACTAACTGTATTAGGGTTGTTGGCTTACAATTGATTTCCTCCTCTGTCTTCCAAATATTCTGCAATGTTATTATATGTTAAATTTTTGTCATAAAAAATTTTTATAAACAGCAGTTACCATAAATCTCTAGTTTGTTTCATTCCTACAAGGCCTCTAAACAGAGGTCTTAATAGCAGAACTTCCAAGAGCTTGCCTAATTTCACTTGAAATCCAGAGTAATCGTGTTTTCATGGTTTCTCTGAGGAAACAACCCCTAGCCTTTCAGGAGAAGTTTCTGGACAGAGAATGTTCCTCTTTAGAATGTGGCAGTATTTCTGTTATAGCTCACCTCCTGCCACATGTTACATCTCATGTTCTTTCTCATGTGGTCTCCAAACCTGTTATCTGTTACGTATTTCTTTCTCTTCAGCTCTTTCAACCTCCATCTCTTTTATCAACTGGCTTACCCGTCTACACTATTTTGTTCTGCTACTAAAGCTGAATTTAGTTTTGCAGGTAGGGCTCCCTTCAATCATCCGCAAACAGATCCTGCCATTCCTTCCCCACAATGTGATTCCTCTCTATCTCCAGACCTCAAAACAGCTTTTGTCTGTTTTACTGCCAGATCACATATCATATTCTCATCTAATTTCTTGTCAGTTTGCTTCTTTAGCTTTTTCTACTCAATACTAATTTCCTTCCAGGTTTTTTCCACCCATTGCACATCTGTGCTTTGTATAGCACTAAACAACATTTTAAGGTAAATTCTATTTTATTTTCTGCCTACAGCTACAGCTTTTAGGTCCTTTTAAGTCATCCTTTTGTTCTCACTAGGATCCCCAAAATGTTCCCAATAGTATCACCTGCAGATTTCATTGAAAACTCAACACTATTTTTATGGGTCCTGTAAATGTTATAAATCCCTTCCTCGGTACCACCCCATTTAAGAGCTGGAGGTGTTACATCAACGCTGTTGGTTCAAAGTCCAGCAAGTAATTCTCAAACTATCATCCTTTGTTCTTGTTTAAGATGATATAAATTAGGTTTAAAAGAAATGCTTCATACAAATGCTTTAGTCATAGGCCAAATCTTCTTGGACTTGATCATAATTCAAAATGATAATAAAATTGAAGGGGTGCTAGGATGCAGGATTTGTTGTTTTAGAGCCACACACACCAGACTTGCAGCTGCTGATTCCATTCTCTTCTTTGTTGTTATGATCTTATCATGTCTTGTGTTAACGTTACTGCCATTATTTCCAGAGTCATTTTCTTTTTCTTTTTTGTTTTACCTCCAAAGCTGGTTTCACTTTTTAGAAAATAAATGCAGTTTCCTTCAGTAGCCATGTATACTTATCTTCTAAAGCTACTGATAAATCCATGTATATTTTTATAGCACTCATTTTCTTCTTTAGGAAAATGACTTTAGTTGAAAGCTATTTTGTGCTGTTTTATCTTTCCAAGTTCAAGTCCATTCTTCCCAACTTTTTGCATTAGTTAGGAACTCCTAAAACAAGAGAGCTCTAAGCACACATGATTAAAGTAGTCTTAATGATTCAGTAGTCTATGATGGAAAAAAAATCAGTTTCTTCCTCATACCTTTATAAAAATCCCTTCAGATTTTCTTATTAACTCATCAGATTTCAATGTCACTCTGATTTGTTTTCTTATTTCCAACAGAGAATTTTATTTCTAAAGATATATGAGGGAAGAACTCTAGATAGTAGGTAGGATCTTGCACCAAATTCTCGTAAACATGAGAATCTAACGTGTTATTTGGTTAAAGACCTCAGAGAAAGAGGTGCCACAAAGTTTCTAAAGATCCTGGGATAGTTGTTCCAGGAAGTCTTAAAGGAAGAACATAAAAATTTAACAAGCTGCTTCCCTGTTCTCTGAACACCTGTTTGTCAGGTGAAGTCTTGAATTCATTCACACAAAACTTTCTCTGTGACATAAACCTTCTTAATATTGATTTATTTTAGAACACGAACATTCTCTAATTCTCTATGTAGTGCCATTTAACCAACTACCACTCTCCTAAGGACCAAAGGACATTTCTCAATATTCTTTCGTGATTGATTGAAAATCAAAAAGCAGCTATAGATGATAGAACTTAATGAAAATCTGTACTGAAAACTCACTTTTCCTGCCAAACCTTTAAATATTTACTTAAAAAAAAAAACAAGAGGGACACCAACAATAACTTGAACGTAAACTTTTATCTTAGAAAGTAGGATATCGGTAGAATTACCATATGACCCAGCAATTCCACTTCTGGGTTTATACTCAAAAGAAATGAAAGTAGGGACTTAGATATTTGTACACCCATGTTCATGGCAGTATTATTCACAGAAGCAAAAGGTGGAAGCAACCCAAGTGTCCATCAATGGATGAATGGAAAAACAAAATGTGATATATGCATACAATGAAAGACTATTCAGTCTCAAAAAAGGAAGGAAATTCTACATACATGCTACAACATGGATGAACCTTGAGGATATTATGTTAAATGAAATAAGACAGTCACAAAAAGACATATTGTATGATTCCACTTATATGAGGTACGTAGAGTAGTCAAATTCATAGAAAGAGAAAGTAGAACGGTGGCTGTCAGGGGCTGGCAGGGAGGAAGGAATGGGGAGTTAGTATTTAATGGGTACAGAGTTTCAGTTTGGGAAGATGAACAAGTTCTGGAGATGGATGGTGGTGATGGTTTCAGAACAATGTGAATGTACTTAATGCACAGAACTGTACACTTAAAAATGGTTAAAATGATAAATTTTATGTTATATATATTTTACAACAATAAAAATTAAATAAAGTAAGATATTGGTGTCAACATATCCATTATGTATATTTATAGAATTGCCTGATGGAATGAGAAATTGGAAGTTATAACCAAAACATTTTTTAGAGTGGTTTTTGAAATAAGAATGACTACAGCCTTGCTTCTTAAAGTGCGGACCAAGGACAGCAGCATTGGTTTCACTTCAAAGCCGGTCAGAAATCAGAATCTCAGGCCCCATCCCAAATCTACTAAATCTGATTCTGCATTTTAACAAGATCCGCAGGTGATTCACACGCACATTAAAGTTTGAGAAGCACTAGCCTGGGCAAATCTTATTACTTCTTAGCTGTGTGACTTTGGGCCAGGTACTTAACCACTTTGTGTCTCAATTATTATCTGTAAAACGATGATAACAGGAATGCTTACTACATAAGGTTGCCAGAGATTAAATGTGATAACACTGCGTGTTGTATAATGCCTGGCACATTTCAGGGACTACTAGCTGTTATTATTACTTGGCTGGGCAGAAAATCTATGAAAGTTGATTTCAGGGACTTTTCCAAAAATAGTAAACTTAAGAAGTCAATATTTTCCAGACGATAAGAATGGTGCCTGGCTTTAATAGATAATTGTAAAAAAGGATATATGGGAGATAATAGTCTTGGCAGTGTGAAGAAATAGAAATACTTTCTTCAGAAGACCCAATATAGTAAGTAGAGTAGAGGTGTCAAATTCATTCACAATGGGGCAATTTTTTTCTTGTTAAAGTATGGGAGAACCAGGCTAACATTATTTACAAAATATAAATAAAATGGAAGCAGCTTTTAATGAGACAATGTCAAATTTTTTAAGATATTTTGGGGGCCGAGCGGTATATTGTTCACATGTCTGAAATCCCCATGTGGGAGAGCAACTTTCAGCTGGAATATCACAAATATATTTGACTTATGTGATAAAAGACTAAATATCTGGCTGAGGGAGCAAGGTGGAAGAGAGGGAAATACTGACAAGGTGGGGAGACAAAAAGGCCAGCTACACAGGCGCCCATGAACTGCTAGCACCCAGGCCACGACTCTCAGAAGATGGCACTGAGTTCCTAACCTAATTTCTCTGGCAGGAGATCTTTCCTTGTCCCAGAAAAGACTTCTGGAGACAGAGAGGATTAAAAAAAATAATATTGTTAAGAAGTGAGGTTGCCGGGCTTGCACTTTGCTATCCGGAATCCTTTTATCTTTCTTGAGAGCCCCCCAGATCTCTTTTATTCTAGGTCAGTAATTTAACACTCTCAGCTCTCAATTCAAAGCCTGTAATGACCTCGCTGTGCTGAATTATTAGCCCAGGATATAGAAAGCAAGAGAGAGAGAGGGGAAAAAAACCCTAAAAACAACAGAGGCCTTTTGATCAGAGCACCAAACTGCAGTTCGCTGTAACTCAAGCTCCTCATTCTTATATGGCAGGAACTAAGGACTCCCCCTGCCAGGCAGGACCCTATTAAAAGACAATAGCTGTTTGAAAAGGGTAAGCAAGTTGATATGGATATAATAGGCCACATATGGGGGCCCCTTTCTACTCTGAAATAAAGCTCCTTCTTAAGAGTTGTGAGCTGGGAAATCCAGTATTCAGTAAGGCAGGAGGAGGAAGTATAATAGAAGAGAGTGGGTAGCCATGCAGAAATGCTTGAAGGTGCTTCAGAAAAAAGGGAGGAGGGCTTTGGGGAGCCTGTAGAGATGAGCATCAATCACTGAGGATAGAGGCTTTCAGAATGGCCAAGTGCTCTTCGGTCCCCAAGAGGTTTTTAGGGCCAATGATGACAAAGATTTGGCTGGAAGCAATACAGTGGTTAGTTTCTCTAATGGGTTAACGACAACAAAACAAGCAGCAAAGCAGTAAGCTCTTGCCAGGAATGATGCCGCTGGCAAAAAGTAATCCTTTCTGCCTTGTTTTAAACAACCTAACATATTAACACCCTAAACTCCTGATGAATACCATCTAGTGCCACTGAATGTTCTTAATGTTATCTCTACGATGGGATAAAAAAAAAATCCCTGGAAAACAGAGGCAGTGGACCCCTAAGAAATCGCCTCTTGCCTACAAAAGCCATCCCTCCTCAGATACAGAGAGGTAACCACAGGACACAGAACTTCTTACTATATTAGCTAACCCATGTTTGCTTATCTATCACCCAAACACTCTGCCCATTAGCAGAAGATGCTTTTGGAGGATCTTAAATCCAACAGAATTTCCCAACCACTGTTTTAGCTATCTCTAAGATCTTACTAATATGTTACAAAACAAAGAATGATTTAAGAGTGATTCAAGGTATTTAAACACATTAATCTAGTTGTTTACGACTAAATTCTGAATTCCCAAATTCCTAAGCAAAAATATCAGAAAGACATTTTTCTTTCCTCCAGCACCCTTTGCTAATTGCCAGATGAACAGCTTTCCAGTTCTCATTCACTGTAATTAATGGGCTAGCTTGATGGAATTCACAACTAAAGAAAAAACACAAGGGATCTCTAACACTTGCTTGTTCCACTGAGTGGTCAACAGGGCACAAAACTGATCTTTAGCAAATTAAAGGGTTTTGCTGATTAAAGAGAAAATCTGGATTCCTAAGAAAAAAGTTTTGCATCACCACTAGGCTTAAGACTCCAAAATACACATATTATTTTTACAAAAAGTTATTAGAGATAATTGTTTCCAAAAAATATTGCAATTCTAAACTGCTTTCCAGTATGCAGACTCTGTTTCGTTTCAGATGGGGTCATCATGTAGGAAGGGAACAATGGAGAGCCCCAAACGCCATGCTCATTTCCCAATTCATGCCTTAGCATTTGGTGAGCATATTTTCAGGAGTTCAAATTGGGACATACAGTCTGAAAAGTTTTTATTTGATGTGTGGGCCACTTCCAGGTGTGAGAAACAGCCTAAATATTATATATATATATAAAGATTGGGTATGTTTAAATGCCATATTAATTGATAAATATTAAATGTCATGTTATTTGATAAATCTTAAAAGATATACAGCCTATGTAATCTGAAAAATAAAATTCATTATACAGAACAGCATGTGTAGTATGATACCATTTATATAAAACTATACATCCATGGGTATATATGTAAGTAAACAAGATGTTTGAAAGAAAATGGCAGGAAGAAAAAAAAAATTGAAGAAAATTTCTCAGAACTGAAAGACATGAGTCCTCAAATTGAAAGGATCCTTAAAAGTCTAGCACAATGAGTGAATACAGATGCACACCAAGGACCTCATTGTGAAAAATGAGACTCCCCCTGTTATTGGGGGCATGGCAAGATCACTTTGTAGGAGTGCATGTAGCATAGGAAATATTGGTGTGGCTATCTTTGGAAAATATAATCCGCCACATTTGCCCTCTGGCCACAACAATTTACATTCCTCCCGAATGCAAAATACACCCTGCCCTCCCAGACCCCCAAAGTCTAATTCCATTTCAGCATCAACCCAAACTCCAGGATCTTGTCATACAAATCAAGTCCAGGTACAGATGAAGTTCCTCAAGTGCAATTTCTGGGGTATAGCTCCTCAAGTTTGGTTCCTCATTCTGAACACCTGTAAACTAAAGAGACAAGTTATACGCTCCCACACACCCAGTATGTACAATGGTGATACAAGGATAGGATAAGCACAATAGAATTCCATTCAAAAAGAGGGAGAATGGGAGGCAATATAGTAATCATTGATCCATTGCAATTCTGGAATCCATCCAGGCACATGTCTTATTTCCTTGATTTGGGCCCAGTACCTCTCCCTGGTAATGATTTTCCATGGCTTTTGACTCTATACTCTGGGCTTTTGGTTCCACCTTCTGAATCATACTTTGATTTCCATAAAATGTAGCCTCAGTTCACAGCTGAGTAGCTTTCTCAGCTTGCTTCCTACCATACAAGTCTGGGGGTCCAAAGGCCACTTTTTATTTTATATTATCTATATCCTCTTTAGTCTAAGCTGGTGGTGCTTCCAACAATACAATTCGGTCAAAAACATGATAGTTTTTCTATTAACTTTATTGGGGTTTACTCCATTGGACAAAAGCTATACCCACAAATCTCTTTCAGACAGGCCCTTCTCTATTTGGGGTCCCTATGAAGCTGCCGTGGAACAAACCCTTAACATCCTTAGGCCTTTTGTCTATCTGAAAGTCTGTGACTCCACCTTGAAATCTTTCTGAAGTCTTAACACCCTAAGACCATATTTCCCTGACAGCACTCTGGATTTGATCTTTGTCCTGAGGCACTTTCTTACTTGGAGTACTTTTTGCCAGTTGGAAAGATTGTCCTGAGCTCTCTACATTTCCTCTAAATTCTATCAAAAGCAAAATAGTTCATTCTTTAGTTCATCTCTCTCACATTTTACTGTAGACAGCTAGAAAGACAGGCAACTCAGAAATCTCCATAGCTGGATCATTGTGTTCACTAGGTACATTCCCTATTTTTCACATTACCCAAGATGACAGTATTGACAAACTTTCTGTCATTACATAACAAGGGTCCTCTTACCTCCAATTTCCAATAACATTTTCCTCACTCTCTTTTAAGCCTTCATTGATAGTCTCCTTGAGGCCCATCAGACTTCCACCTACAGTCTCCTCAAGGTCCTTCCAGTTTTTGCCTGCTGCCTGGTCTCAAAGCCAATGACACACATTTTAGATTTTTGTCACTGCAGCACCTCACTTTCAGTAACAAATTTTGTTCCAATCATCTACTGGTGCATAACAAACCACACCAAACTTAGTGGCATAAAAAACAACAATTTCATTATGCTCATGGATTCAGTAGGTCAGGAATTATATGGAGTGCAGCAAAGATGGCTGTCTCTACTCCACGCCTGAAGCCTGAATTGGGAAGACTTGAATACCTTGGGTTGACTCAAATGGCTGGAGATGGAATCATCTGGAGTTCTTCACTCACGTGTCGGGCACCTAGACTGGGATGACCTGAAAACCAGGCTCGTGGCTGGGCTTCTTACAGCGTGGCAGCTGGCTAGTTAGAGGGGGTGTCCTGAGAGGGAATGTCTGAAAAGCAAGTTCCCAGAGACCAAGACAGAATCCCAGGCATATAGAGGGTATGTAAGAAATAATTCCTGAATTGAATGATTTCAGTCAACGGCACCAACATCCTACCAGTTGCATAGGGTAGAAAACTTCCATGACTACCTATCTTTCTAACCCCTCACTTACATATCCTCCTGAGCTCTATTACCTCATTGCTACAGACTGACGCAAACATCATGTACAAAATAGAGGAAGATTGGCATAGATATTAGCCAATATAGCGAAACTTCCTCAACCAAAAAGAGGAAGATTGGCAACAAAATTCATATATTGAAACCTAATCCTCAGTGTGATAGTATGTGGAGGTAGAGCCTTTGGGAGGTGATTAGGTTATAAGAGTGGAGCCTTCATAAATGAGATTAGTGCCCTTATGAAAGAGGCCCAGGGGAGGTCCCTTGCCTCTTCCGCCATGTGAGTATACAGCAAAGAGATAGCCATCTGTGAACCAGGAAGTGGGCCTTCAACAGACAAAGAATCTGCCAGAGCCTTGATCTTAGACTTCAAGCCTCCAGAACTGTGAGATATAAATTTCCATTGTTTATAAGCCACCTAGCCAATGATAATTTGTCACAGCAGCTCGAACAGACTAATGCACTGACTATAGACCTTCTGTCATTCTCTGAATACACTAATCCTCTGTGCCCTTGCTCATGCTGTTCCCTTGACTAGAGATGGCCTCCCTACTCAGTTCCCATTCTCTATTATCCATCTTCTGAGGACAACTGGAAGTACTACCTCTTCCATGAAGCTTTCCTCACCTCAAAATTCATAGTCAGAATAAACTCTCCTTGCACTTATCCCAAAACATGTTGCCTGAAATTCTACTTGGTACTTAGTTAATAACATCATAATAGTTATGCTTACATCTGATTTTCTCCCTGAGTTCACAAGTTCCTTGAGTTCAATTGGCTTATTCATCTTCTATCCTTCACTAGCATGGTGTCTATTAGGTTATTAGCATATATTAGGTTCACAAACATTGTAGAATAATAGTGTTTTTCTGGTATGTAAACTGCCATTATTTCTGCCTCCCATTAGAATGACAGTGAATTCCTTGAGGACCATGTCTGACACAGTAATTGGCATATAGTAGGTGCTTAATAAATAGTTACTGAATTTTAAAAATTAAAAGAAGACCAGGCATGGGCCAGCCCCATGGCCTAGTGGTTAAGTTCAGGGCGCTCCCTTCAGCGGCCTGGGTTTGGTTCCTGGGTGCAGACCTATACCACTGGTCAGGGGCCATGCTGTGGTGGCGCCCCATGTACAAAATAGAGGAAGATTGGCATAGATATTAGCCAATATAGCGAAACTTCCTCAACCAAAAAGAGGAAGATTGGCAACAGATGGTAGCTCAAGGTGAATCTTCCTCAGCAAAAAAGAAAAAGAAGACTAGGCAGTGAGTTTATTTCTTAGCCTTACAAGGTACTGTCTTTTACTTTGTCTTTCTTTTTATTTGAACATAATTGTGCCTTTCTTCCACAAACTGGCCCTATCCTAATTATATATTTCTTGTTTGTTGCTTTTCAACATGTACTAGTCCTCCCCAAGTCAAGTTAGACTCCTTTATGACCCCTGGCAGTGTATGACATTTTCTACTTCTGCTAATATAATGATATTCCACTAGAATGAAAGTTCCAAAATACTGCCTTTTACAAAAAAGGTAGACTAAGTAATTTAGACTAACCCTCCTAGCTGAGAAAAACTAGATAAATTATTAAAAGCATGTGTTTGAAGTCATCAGAGAGCCACCAAGGCAAATGAAGAACGACAAGGCCAGGTTATGAGAGGAGAATAAAACCCAAAGAGGTGAGCCTAGCTTTTAGTGCCACTTTCCCTCATAGGCAGGAATTCTAAACAGAAGGGGCCATGGATTGAATTCAAGGGATCCACAAACTTGGATAAGAAAAAATTACATCTTAATTGTTACTAACTTCTAACTGGAATTTAGTATTTCCTTCAATTATGAATGTAAACATAGTAGAATTAGCAGTACCTGTGATTGTGTCAACAATAGAAATCTCAGATATTTTCATATCACATTCAAGTTGTACCAGATATCTCACCTTATCATTTATACTCATCACCATTTAAAAAATAAGGTATTATTACACCTACTAGTAGTCCCAGGGGCCTCTGCCAGTCCCGAAAGGCAGCTGGACTGAGCAGGTAATAGTTTTGAGTTAATGTTAAGTTCCTGTGTTTACAAACGACTCTTGAGGATTGGCAGTCAGAAAGCTGGAGTTCAGAACCCACCAAGGCTAAGGAGAGGGACTCTGGTAAATCCCTAAGGCTCTGGTTGGCACACTGAAAAGCTATATCTGGAAATATATCAGCCCTCCTTGATACTTAAGCCTAGCTTCAAATGATTTCAACCCCTGATTGGATTGAGGTAATCTAGGATTGCTAGTGCTCAGGCCATCTGCCAGCAGCAAATGTAAATCCTCACTAAAGAAAGATAATACCACTTTGGCCTCACATTATCTCTATAATTTTTCATACACAATGCACAATACTCAACCAAGGGGAAAAAACGGATGCTACAAAATAAGACAATGGAGGAAAAACCCAAGAGATAGAATGGATAATAGACACAGACCCACAGGGAATCCAGATAATGAATTATGGACTTTTTAATAACCATGTTTTACTATGTTCAAGCAAATGAAAGATAAGATCTAGTATACAAACCATAAAAAAAGAATGGAATGATAATTCTTGAACTAAAAAATGCAACAATTGGAAAAGGCTACATACCGTATGATTCCAACTATATAACACTGTGATAAAGGTAAAACTATGGTAAAAAGATTAGTGGTTGCTGGGGGTTGGGGTCGAGGGGAAAGGATAAACAGGCAAAGCACAGAAGATTTTTAGAGCAGTGAAAATACTCTGTATGATACTATGATGATAGATACACGTCATTATACATCTGTCCGAACCCACAGAATGTACAACACCAAGAATGAACCCTAAGGTAAACTACCCTGTGGGTGATTATTATGTGTCAATGTAAGTTCATCAATTGTAACGAATGCACCACTCTGATGGGGGATGTTGGTAATGAGGGAGGCTATGCATTTTGCAGGGCAGAGAGTATATGTGAAATCTCTACCTTTCTCCTAATTTTGCTGTGAACTTAAAACTGCTCTAAAAAAATAAAGTCTTTAAAAAACAGACAAAAAAAGCATATTTAAACTACCTAAGTTTTCATAATGAACTATAGGAATAAACTGTAGAAAGTAAAGCTAATTAAAATCCTCTTTGCTGCTGGGAATAAAAAGAAGGAAGAATGAAGATGCACTGTGGGGGCAAGACTAAGAGAAGTATAAGAGATTAGTTACAAATTAGGATTAGTAAACAAATCCTAAGGTTTCTTCAAGCTAACTTTCAATCATTCACAGTTTCCCCAGCTCACAATTTCCTTTTTTTCTTCTTTTGTATTTAAAAGGGAGTGATTAAATGTTCCATGGATAAGATTAAAAAAACAGAAAAATAAAACAATAATTGAAATTGAGAACTCAGTATATGGGTTTAACAGCAAATCAGACATAAATGAAAAAAGAATTAATGAACTGGAAAATAAGTCATAAAAAATATCCAGAAGAAGACCAAAAGACAAAATGGTGAAAAATGCAGAAAAGTGCATGAGACAGAGGATACCATGAAAAAGTCTAAAGTTTGTGTAACTGGAATCCCAGAAGGAGTTAAGATAGTGGAACAGAAGCAAATTTGAAAAGCTAAAAATTGAGAACTTTTCAAAACTAATAAAAGACATCTAGTTATAGGTTTGAGAAGCACTAAGAACCCCAAATAGTTTAAACACACAGAAAAGCAAACCTAGGTGCATTATAGTAAAACTACCAAAAACCAAAGACCAAGGAGAAATATCCAAAAAGTAGCCAGAGATAAAAGACAGATTATTTTCAAAGGTGTAAGAATAAGACTGATAGCCAACTTCTCAACAGAAACAATGGAAACCATAAGAGAATGGAATGGTATCTCCAAAGTGCTGAAGGAAAATAATTGCCAACCTAGAATTTATACCAGAAGAAACTGCCCTTCGAAAATGAAGGTGAACATTCAAATAAAGTCTACATATAGTTACTAGTTTTCAATCGATGTTAAGTTCCTGATTTTCATAATTATACTATGGTTATAGAATATGTTAACATTAGTGGAAGCTGAGTGAAAGGGACATGGGAACTCTATATTATTTTTGCAACTTTTTTCCAAGTCTAAAATTATTATAAGAGAAAAAAGGTGAAATAAAGATAGTTTCAGAATGAAAGCTAATTTCAGAATGGAAGCTCCATGAAAGTTGGGATTTCTTACTTGTTTTGTTCACTGCTGTATCCCCTAGTGTCTAGGACACTGACTAAGGCAAAGACACTCAGTAAATATTTGTTGAATGAAAGAACAACAACAGTAGCAGTAGCTATCATTTATTCAAAATTTAGCATATCTTAGGTAAAATACCAAGCACTTTACATTCATTATCCTCCCAATAATCATGTAACATGGAATTTTATATTTCATGAGTCTCCCTATTTTATAGATGAGGCTAAGCAACCTGCCCAAGATCACATACCAGTAAGTGGCAGACCCTCAAATATAGATCTGACTCCATAGTCTGTGTTCTTAACCACTATGCTACAGTGCCTTCATGTCACATAAAAATACTTCTCCTCTTTTTTTTTTTTTTTTTGCTTATTCAAATTCTACTCAGCTTTCCAGGTTGTATTAGTCAGTGTCAATCAGATTACATCCTCTTATAGGCAAGTGACCATATCTCATATTCCTATTGACATAGGCCACATTTGAAGCTCCATAAAGACACTTGATATTTCAGTAAAGGGATGAAGAAAGATATTTAGTTGGAAAAACTATGCAAAGAATAGTGTTCTAAGATGCTTTAGAGATCACGCCTGTATGGTTTAAGATTCTAAACATCAAATTTGACCCCGAAAAACACTACCTTAAAAAGGTGGTTTTTACATCAAATTTTCTACACTACCTTTTTTCCTTATGGCAAGTTAAGGATACTCAGGGTAATTTGGACATAGCAGTACAGTTCTCTTGGTTAAACCCCCTTGAGAGGGCATATATATCGCATAGAAGGTGAAGTATGAGAGTGTGCAGAGGAACAATTATCCCTACACATGTCAACTGCAGCTTGTGTGGTGTAAATATACTCTCCCCGCCTGGAACTGCCTGTGTAACATTCCCTCGTCGGGCTCTGTGGTTTCTCAATACATTCCAACTGTTCGGAGGCTGGAGCTTGGCTCAGCAAGCACAGATAAACAGCTTCCTGGAGCAGGCTGCCAGTGTGAGGAGCAATGACCTCAGCAGAGAATGTCTGCTTTTCATTACCCTGAGCACATCACTGTACCGCTAGAGCTAAGAGTAGGAACAATACAAGTTGGATAGATTTGACTGGCTCAGGTCTCCCATTACACCTTGAATTTTTAAATTTTGGCAGCCGGAGGAAAGAGGGTATAAACAGGAAGTGAGGAAATGGCTATAGGTGTAAAAAAATAGAAAAGCTGTCTTAGGCTATTCTTGAATGAACTAAATGATAAGTGAAGTGGCTAACACTAAATGGCTAACAGTCACACAGGAAATCATCAGATGTCTTTAATCTCCAAAAAAGTACACATAATGCAGGTAAGCAAAAAGTGTTACAGAAAACAAGAGAGACTAAAAAGATCTCAAGATCCTCAAGATCCTCAACTCTGATATCATTTAAAGAAAAAGAAGACAAAGACTATCCCTTTCCAAGAGATCCACGAAGTAGGAGAGAAGCAAAAATCCCAGAAAACGGGAGCTAAATGGGACATAATGAAAATGAATTATACACAGCCAGACATTTTACACATGTCACTTCACTCGATTTGCACAACAACCCTATGAGATCGGTATGATCATCCCTAGCAATGATCCTGACTTGGAAAATAAAACACAAGGACATTAACAAAGACATTTGCTTTTGATGTTATTTAACAACAAAGGGATGAATTCCAGGCTGCTTCTCTGGCCACTCCGGAAACAGCATTACCTACTGTTACAGCCCCAGAACTCAGCAATCCCGGATCCACGTGTCCTAAAATAAATTTATACGCTCATGACATTTTCCGATAAGAGAGTTTCCACTGTGCTGGTCAGAACTGCATCTGATAGATGAAGAAAGGAATCACAGTTATGACCTCAGACAGGAAATTGGTTGGACATGACCCCACTTGAGGGATCCTGAGAAACAATTTGTTTTGTGGGGAAGTCATTGACTGTAAAGATGCACCTGCCATGGGGCTGGAAGCAAAGAGACAGACAAACATCTTAGCAAATCATAGGAACAGGGAGAAGCTTCATTTGACTTTCATTTCACTTTTCTCAGGGAAGAAGAACCTTTGTGTGGCTGCCAAAATCCTAACTGTCCCTCCTCCTTCCCCCCTATCCCCTCCACCCCCATCCCAGTTCATTAAAGACCTTCTGGTTAAAGGTGCCAGCTTGTGTCATTCTTTCTTGCTCCTGTGCCAGGCCTGTGCGGCCAGTACCACAGATCTTCTAGAGCTCTGGGCAAATTATGGAAGAAATTAAAAGCACTGATGAATTTAAATTGTTCTATTGTTGATGAAGTAAAGTTTCTGAACTTCGGATGAGCTATTTTACATTACTAATAGCACTACTGATATATTAATTCAGATTTGTGTGTGTCTACCTGATTGCCAGAGGAGTACTCAGGGAATTATCAGACTGGTAGTATGAGAAGGAATATCATGGCTTGGACTGGACCAAATAAAGACCCTTTATATTATTACAGATCAAAACAAATCAAGTAATTTCTCTAGGGAAATATATTAATGTGGAGAATTATACCTAAATTTTATATTAGCTAGCTGTAAAAGTGGCTCCCATGAAAACAAATAATATCAGAGAGTCGAGAATACTTCAGCCAAGGATGGAGTTCCTCATTTCCTCTTACCGAACAGTTTCATAACAGCTAAGTTTCTCTGAACTTGTAGAAGGGAGGAGGTGGGGAAGTAAAGTCTTTCCTGACGGGGAGAATCTGGGCCCAATTATTACTTCCATAACCTTTGACTCCAACTTCTAAATGAGTCAGGGGGCCAGTGGGCTGTGAAATGGCTTCCTCAGTTACCAGGTCAAGTGCTGCTGAACGGTTTCCTGTAATCAAAACACGAACTGACTGATGAAGAGAGATGGAGTCTAAGGAAACAAGCAGCTTCTCATATCTTCAATGAACCTGGATTTTTAAGTTTCAGAATAAATTTTGGTGACTCTAAACTCACCAATAAGTCTCCCTGCAGTCCTTTTGCTATAGGAAACCTCTGGTAATACAGAAAAGAACCAGAATCCTCTACAGAGTTCCCAAATGACAGCTTAACAGAATTGCATGGGCCAATCACAGTGAGGATAGGATTGCTTTAGCTCAAGGCAAAATCTATTTCTGGCAATTATCTGAGTCTGTGAGAATCCAGATGCTGACAATGAGAAATGGGTAATTTTCTGTTACAATTTGTCAACTCTAGCTAAGAACTGAACTATGGAAAAAAGACAGGGGGTGGGGGAGAGAAGCATTACCCCTTTTGAAGAAGCCTATAATAGGATTAGTCACCATTACTTCACCACACCACATTTTGGCTCAATTTAACAACAATAAGCAGGGAAAACATGGAGCAGAAATGGACCAGAGAAGTCTCAGTCCATCCCTCATTCAAAGCTATGAGCTTGGAAATCAGTAAAGTCCTGGTTTGTTCTGATGTGTCTCCTATTGCTCCAAAGCCCTGCTCCTCTGTTACCATGGGCACAAGAAGAACCCCAAACAACATTACTTAAATGTTGGATGGTGGAAAAGCCTAAAAAAATCTGCCAACTTTAGAACTGAAAGTTTATACTCTGACTGTTCTAGATTACTCAGGAGAGAAGTGGGTCATCTTTTCATAGGGCTTAGAGAAGCTGTTTAAAAAAGAAATAATTACACATATTTTATAATCATAGATTGTTTTCATTAGAGTTACATTTTAAGCGATTTAGGAATATGCACTATTGGAACCTCCTTTTTTTCTCCAAGAATGAATTAATGAAGTTCACATTTCATGGATTTATTCTAATCAAAACAATAAAAAAGGAAATTTGATGCTGGTACCTTTTACTACAATGGTATATATTAAAAAAAAAGGTTTGCCCTGAAATGAACAATCCAAAGAGGCTTATGCACCCCTGTGTTCATTGCAGCATTATTCACTATAGCCAAGAAGTGGAAGCAACCTAACTGTCCCTCGACTGATGACTGGATCAAGAAGATGTGGTATATATACATAATGGAATACTACTCAGCCATAAAAAAGACAAAATCGTCCCATTTGCAACAACATGGATGGGCCTGGAGGGTATTATGTTAAGTGAAATAATCCAGAAAGAGAAAGACAAACACTGTATGATCTCACTCATATGTGGAATATAAACCAACACATGGACAGAGAAAACTGTATTGTGGTTACCAGGGGCAATGGGGGTAGGGGGTGGGTACAAAGGGTGAAGGGAGACATATATATGGTGATGGACAAACAAAAATGTACAACCCAAAATTTCACAATGTTATAAACTATTAAAATATTTAAAAAAAAAAAGGTTTCCAAATTCCCAACTAAATTCTGATAATTAATATATATCAGAATGGAATTATTAATGTTCCTTTTCTAAAACTGACATAGATTTCCATTTCCATATTTATATTCTATATTAGATAACAAATAATTTCTATGACTAATTATTTTATTATTTTCACTTATTATATGTGAGCAGTGCATGAGGGAGGCCAATTACTCGTAAGATGGCTTTCTGTGACCACTGCCTATTCAAGGTATTTCATTCGGAGTAGCAGTAAATAAAATAAAATTCTCTTTTTTGGACACAGAAAGCCTAGGTAATAAAGGTGGACAAAGAGAAGGTGAGAACTTGAGCAGCTAATTCACTGGCTTTCTGATGGGATAAGCCCTCAAATGCCATCTCCTACAAGAGGCCTTCCTGGCCATCCTATATATCACATTACCCTGGTTATTTCCGTGCTATTTATCTCGTTACAGTCATCAGCTGTGTAACCTTGGGAATGTTATTTTGTGTACCTGAATTTCCTAATACGTAAAACCAAGATAATACTAACATCCCACCTCACAGTATTATAAGAATTAAATGAGATAACACATGTCATGCGCTTAGAAGAGTGCCTAGCACATAGCAAGTATTTATTAACTATTAGCTATTGCCGTCATCATCAGTCTACTCATTTACTGACTATCCCTCAGTAAACCCCTAGGTCCATGAGAGTAATTACCTTATTTGTCTTGTTCACCACTATACCTCCATTGCCTACTACATACATAGGCACATAGTAGGTGCTCAAAAATAATACTGAATGAATAAATTCATGAATGAATGCTGTCTTATATTCTCATATATCCTTAAAATAAATCTCCATCAATGAAGGTAACCTGTGTACTTGCAACCAAAACCGTCATCATGAAAACTTCCCCAAGAAGCTAAAATCATCATTTAAAAAAAACAAAAGCAAGACACTTGATCATAAGAAAGAGCCCTCCTGGGCCCACCGACCAAGACCACAGAGTATCATTCTTTTCTATATTAGTACATGGAGGTCAAGCTCCCTGATGCCACAGTGTTGTAACTATCAATTTAGCCTGTGAAGAATGGTTCCCAATTCTGATAGGAGTTCTCAGATTTCAGCCTGTTTTTCTCTCATCATTATTTTCCAGTGTCTTAAAAAACGACATCTCTCATTTTATCTTTACCACGAGAACCTGGTCACACTCTGCTGTGGTTTCTAAGTTACAGCTACTGTGGCCTCATTTTCTTGGATGTACTTCTTCAGAGGTCCTGACCTGGTGCCGACACTTGGTCTATTCTTAGAGGGGCACCTCTAAAGTTAATTCCTTTTACCTTTCACGGGTTGAAAGACAACATTCAGAGGTAGAGGTTGCATACAACATAAAAGAAAATCCTTTGGGATTTAGTATCCTTCTTTCAAGAGTGTCCAGAGGAATATGATCCAAAGAGCTCACAGTCGTGTAGACATACATGCACAGAACAGCTCAGCTACTCATGTTTTACAGCTTAACCAGATTTGCTGGAACAATCATGGATTTGTTGAAAAACACCAACAACCAAGGAGTGACAGCACAGGTGAAAGGGCAAGCAGATCCACAGGAGAAAAGCAGCAGGAAAGCCTTCCAAAAACAATTCTGAAGAGTACTTTTATCACTGTTTAAAAGTAAATCATCCATCATTAAAGGTATGAAAATCTCAAGGTATGAACCTGATACTGAGAGATGGACGTGTACAGTTAACATATTTAAAAAAAAAATCATGTTTCCTATTGCTTAGGGACAACTCCAGTTGTATCCCCACAAAAGGCCACTACTAAACGCTTAAATGGCAATGTCTGAGGTCAAGGCTATGTGATAAACTTGGTGAAATGTAGTTCATAAGGGAAATTTCAAGGAATTTAGAAATTATAGTTAGAAGAGACCTCAAAATATTATCAAGTTAGGCCTCCAGCAACATTAAGCAGTATAGTGACTCGGAGCCAGTAGAGAACAGTGAGTGGCATTTGTAACGCTGCAGACGAGGCTTGATTCCTAACTCTGACATGGATTAGCTTGTGAACGTAAAGAAGCTACCTTAACCTTTCTGAGCCTCAGTTTCCTCATCTATAAAATAGAGATAATAATAGTACCTACACTGCAAAGAATTATAGTGGCTGAGATACAGTATGATTTTAATAAAATATTGCTTATTACAACATATAATTATTATATTATTATTAGCTTGTAATAAGACTTTATTATACACATTTCACGGATGAGGCAACCGAAGCCCAGAAACTTTCAGAAATTTGCCCAATATTATAGAGCGAGGACTTATAAAAATAAGGAGTTCTTCTTCTTCCTAGAGCAGTGCTCTTTTCATTTCATTATACTTCTATGAATCAATATAAAACCGAGGCTTGAGAGGCCGGCTCCGTGGCTTAGCGGTTAAGTGCGCGCGCTCCGCTGCTGGCGGCCCAGGGTTCGGATCCTGGGCGTGCACCGACGCACTGCTTCTCCGGCCATGCTGAGGCCGCGTCCCACATACAGCAACTAGAAGGATGTGCAGCTATGACATACAACTATCTACTGGGGCTTTGGGGGAAAAAATAGATAAATAAAGTTAAAAAAAAAAATTTAAAACCGAGGCTTGAGAAAGAAGGATTTTCACTAGATAAATAAAATTCGCACTCAAAGTAAAATCAGGAGCTTCTACCGTTCAGGTCTCATTGTCTGCCAAATGCTACTTCCCATTCCATCATAAATCCACGTCTTTCAAATCTTTTTTTTTAAAGGATTTTTGAGCTTTGATGTTAGTTCACTTCTCAAAATAACTTGCCTTAGAGTTATAGAAGTATCAGGTACGTGCCACTCACACACATTATGTAATTTTTAGTTTCCTGAGGACAAGAAACAGCTCACTTGGCAACTAGATTTCTATTAGCACTGTGAAAAATCTTAAGATTTTTTCCAACAGTGTATTGGTAGATAAAAGCTACAGTCAATGGCATTCTGAAACAGTTATAAGCCTTACTATTGGCTTTCTAGTGTTCCGTATCAGTTACATGGACCAGTGGGGTTCACTTTTGGAGTGCTACATACATGGTATACAGCCTCTTAAATGGCAGAATATACAGCTTTATCAAAAAGAATCAACAAAAAAGAGAGAAAAAACAAGAGACAGTCCTTATTAGTAACAAGATCAAGAATAAAAGTAGATAGTATGCAGTAACTTAAAATATAGATACAGTTGTAGATTCAACAAACATTTACCTAACATCTATTATACGCTAAGCATCATGCCAGGCACTGAGAATACAAAGATGAAGAAGAAATAATGCCTATCTTCAAGTAACCAGTATAAGGAAAAGACTTATAAAGGAGATGGGGGGGGGGGCGGGGTAGAGTAAAATGAAACAAGCCAGGAAGAAGCACTGCCCCCAGAAGAATCATATTTCACTTGGCAAGGAGCCTCAAGAGTGCTGGTACAGATTAAATGGCCTAGAAACTTGACCCCTGGGCTTGTCGGTAGTGTAAAAGCAAGCAAGGATATTCAGTCTCAGTCTTTATTCCCTGCTCACCTCAACTGCTTCAGTTCATACCACGAGAACAAGTAAGATTCCTTTCTGTACTTCATCCTCCTTTAGAAGACTGGGAGAAGGGACCAGCTCTGCTCCTGCAAAGCTTGTTTTTCCTAGGAACTTGAAATTCTGATCCATAATAAATCTAAATTTCGTTTGCAAGACCTATAGCTCAGCAAAAGAGCTAGGGAGAGTCAAAAATTCCCCTAATAGCAACCCAAGTTTAGGCCATTAGAATAGCTGTCTGATCTCCAAGGAACCTGTGGAGAATAGAAAGGAAAAAATCTGTTTTCAAGGAAGGTAGAACTGAGTTCATGATCGACCTTAAATAGAAGCCTGTAAGAGGCTATTCTTCTTTTCTTAGAATGCTCCCAATAAATCAGAAAAAAAAAGGAAAGAGAATCTAAATGATTATATAAATATGTGATGGCATTTTGGTAATAAAAATAATGTTTTGTATTTCTTTAGCACATCCTTTCATGAAGACCAAGGCATTTTAAACTGATTATCTCAGCCTAAAAACAGTTCTGTGATATTAAAAAAGTAGCAATCATTTACCCACTCCAAGCATACTTTACAAAGAAGCACGATCCTTCAAAGATATAATCTATGAAAGATGTCCTGTCTCTAGAAATAATCTTAAATCATTAAGTGACTGACACAGCATCCTGCAGAAAGAAAACTGCAGAGGAACATCATCCTAAGCATTTCCATTAGAAAAGTCAGCCATGAAAAACACAGGCTAAAGGAACACTGACTAGAGGAAATCAGAGTGAATATTCTGAATAATGGAGAAAGTTAAAAATTATAAGAGAGACCTAAAGAAACAGATCTAACAGATCAAACAAGCATTTGTTGAGCTTCTGTAGTCATGACCATTCATGAGACTTATCACTGGACAAAACTAGCTCCACCAAAGGCATGTTCTAAAACACGTTTGGGCAGCCCTTAACCAACTACTAAAACTGAGCATTCACTGACACTATGTAATCAGCGCTGTCCTGCTTTATTTTTCATGTACCCTGCCTGCTTCCAAGTGCCTCCTCTGCGTTCGCCCCATTGGCAAAGCACTCACATACTTACTATTCAGTGAAGAACCTGGCAATGCCATATTGGCTAATATCTTCCTTGTTCTCTAGCAGCTGGCACACTGCATCCTCCATGTATGTGAGGACATGTCGCTGGGCTGCAGGAAAAAAAAGCAAGAGAGAAAGACAAAGTGAGAGAGAGACAAAAGAGTCCCCCCAAGCCCAGTAGGAGGCCATGAAAGTCAAAGTGTTGGCTCTGCCCTAGGAAGTGGACTGGAATAAGCAAATCAAACTTGCCTGCCCTAAGTGAGCTATGGTCTCAAAGGGTAGAATGGGAGATGAGGTAGAACATGACCTACTGCCATCTGATTGGCTGTTAGTATTAATATCAACCCTTCACTCTTCATTTCAGTGATGAGGGTGAGTAGCTTTAGCACCATTTAGCAGATCCACCTGAAAATTCTTTTCTTCCCACCTCTTTCCACCCTCTTTCACTTCTGCATTTCTCAGAGACTTATTCCAGGGAGTAATGATTCCATGCTTGGTGTGTGGATGATCTGACTGCAAAGAAAACTCAATTCTTTAATAAAAGTCACTGAAAAAGTTTAAGGACCATGAAAATTTTAGTAATGGTGTTACAAGGTATTAACCTTGGTAAATAATAAGACCATAAAATCTGTGTGGCTTATCAGAAATCATGTTTTCTGCATTTGTTGTGACTGGTAAATGTGTGAATTAATTATAGGCTTATAATAAAGGGTATGAGTATTAGAATTAGACAGACCTGGGTTTGAATTGGAGCTCTGTCTTGGGTAGCTTAATCTTGCATAGTTATTTAATCTTCACCTGTTTTCTTCTTTGTCAAGTGTGGAAAGAAACATAATTTAACTCTTCCTCAAAATATGGTCAATCAACTTTTTTGTGTGTGTGTGTGAGGAAGATTGGCTCTGAGCTAACATCTGTGCCGATCTTCCTTTATTTTGTATGTGGGACGCTGCCACAGCATGGCTTGATGAACAGTGTGTAGAGGTCTGCACCTGGGATCCGAACCGCAAACCACGGGGCCACTGAAGCAGAGTGTGCGAATTTAACCACTATGCCACCAGGCTGGCCCTTCAACTTCTTGATCTGAATCACCTGAGACACCCTGTTAAAATGCAGATTTATAATCTGGCACCATCCCAGACGTAGTAACTTTACATTTCTAACCAGAGCCCAGTAATTTTTAACAAGTATCCTTGGTGCTTCTTATGTACCCTGAAGTTTAAGAACCACTGGTTAAGAACTTGGGCTTTGGAGTTGAGAGAGAACTGAGTTCCATTTTCAGCCATACTAATTCCTAGCTGAGTGACCTTGAGCACACTACTCTCCAAGCCTATTTCCCCACTGTAAAATGTGGCTAATACTATTACTATTTGTAATAATAATACTATTAATACTTACATCATAGGCTTATGAGAATTAAATAAGATAATGCATATAAAATATTACAGTGCCTGGTTTACTTGATAATATATTTTCTTAAAAGCCCATCTCAAAGGGCTCTTGGGGTTTTACTTCAGTAAACAACATAGGCTAGGACTTCTAATACAGCAGATGCTCAACTAATGCTTGTTCTCCTTCCCTGAATTTTGTCTTTAGGTATAACAAGGGTATCCTGGCATAGAAACATCCAATTCAGTGTTTCCATTTACCATCCAAAAATTAAACAAAACAAACAAAAAAACCCCCACTTTCTTCTGGAGCAGTGAGAACAAAAAACCCAAAAGTAATGAATATCCTGCCAAAAAGCAATTCCATGAAGTTGCTACCAAGATGGACATTTGCCTCTTTCATCCCTCAGGAAAATATGGAGGAATTACCTAAAATTTATAAAAATGCATACTTCAAAAAACTATTCCTGAAGTCTTGGTAGTCTAGTGAAATTTATAAAGCAAATATGTTTATCTACCCAAGCTGTACGCAAGAGAGTCTTCATTTGACAATGGTGACCTAGGGTTTTACCATGTTTGCACCAGCCTCAAGCCCAGATGAATGACATGTTCACATTCCGTGACTTATTCTATCGATATAAGTGGCTCCCAAAGCTAATAGCTATCAACCACTGCAAACATTCTCCAGGCCCCTACTCCCCCAAAAGATGTGAAAACAGAATCAGTGCTTCATCAACAGTTCATCCAGCTGGAAAAGTATTTCTCTAAGAAATGGCCAAAACTGCGAGTGAAGTTGTGAGATAATAAATGCCAATTTCTGGCATTAATTGTTTTACAATTAAGTATATATTAAATTGGGAAGAAAAATGGCCAAACTAACATTAAAATCAGCTATATTTTCACCTCTGTATCCTCCTTTTCCTTCTTCCACCCACTTATCCTGATCTTACAAAAAGATTCTTTCCTTGAGCTATATGGGCTATTGTGACTTAGATCTACCTAAGGCTAGTACAGGATTGGGTTTTGTTTTTTTGGGTTTTTTTTTTTGATGGTAGAAATCAAAGAGCTCTACTTAGAAGCAAAGGCTGCTGCTTCTCCTCCCTAGCTTCAGGGACTAAAAGTCAAAGCCCTTTAAGGGAGAAATGTTTTCAGAGCAGTTAGAATCAAAGTACTTTTGTCCTACTCAAAAAAAAAAAGGAGGAATTTTCTGGAAAACAGACTTTGCACCAAAAAAGGGGGGTAGGAGGAAGAGAAAGAAAATAAAGGACTATACCTGTTTAACATTAATCTACCAATCAGATGTTTCGAGTTTAATATTACATATAATAATGATAACAATAACAGCCACCAATTCAGAGCACCTGTGCAACTTATTGAATAACAGTGTGCCAGATACTGCACTAATGTTTTACATGCATTATTTTATTTAGTCTTCACAACAATTCTATGATAGGCATTTTGATTACTTCCATTTTACAAATGGGAGAACTGAGATTTATGGAATTAAAGTAACCTGCTCAAGATCACACAGTTAGTAAGAAGAGAAGCCAAGACTCAAGTTTTAGAAGTAAACATGATCTTTATTTTACACAAAGCACAAAGGACACGTCTCTGGGCTGCAACATGGGGTTGCATCAGTGGTGTATGCTGATAGTAAAATCATCTGAGAGATGTGGTCCATTTGTGTCTATGTGAATTCATATGCGCGCACATGTCTGTGTGTGTGTATCCTGTCCCCACCTGCATAGGTGTGCCTGCCAATCAGCATTTGTGTGAAGTTAGAACTTGTCCCCATATTTCAAAGTTTCTTACAAAGAACCACCCCACCACAAGGTATTCACCCCACCCATTCCTAGTTCACAAAGCGGAAACAGAAAGCCCTGGTGTTCTTTTTATCTGTGGGTGAAGGAAGGAGCTAAGAGCCAGCAGAAGCAGGGAAAAGTTCCTCCCTGCAGAGAATTTCACATAAGCCAAGTGGGAAGAGCTCTCTCTAATTGCTGCTCCCTGGTGGTTTCCTTCACCTGCAGCTCTTATCAGTCCAATGTGGTTAAGTGTACCACCCGACCCTGGAAAATCCTTGCAGTTTATCAAACTTCAATGAGACAGAAGTTCAAAGCTCTTGCCTGGCAATAAAACGTGGAGAGTGTCGTTTTATATATATTTTTTAATGCAAAGGAATAGGCTTTAATTTATGTGAATGATTAAAGAATAAAAACTGCACACCTGCACCCCCTGAGGGCCAAGATATCTGGGCACCTTAGTTGTCCTCCTGGAAAAGGAAAAACATTCAGATTGGCTTTCCCTCTTCTGCTTTGCCATGATTCCACAACAAGGCCAGGATTAAGTTTTCTAACATGTACCAATAAGGTCCATGTGAGGCTCTATTGTTCTGAAATCCACACTAAGGCCCAAGTGTCCATGTCTTGCTCAGATAGCATTGCTGCCTGAGATAAGCACATATAACTTCAACATGCCGCACTGAAAAATCTAAGTGAAATATAAGTATACACAGTATGATCTTTATATGAACCTCGCAAGTGAAGGCAATTATGGACCAGAAACTTCTTGGTTCTGTTGAATCACCTCCTGCTCATCACTTAATCTCTTTATATCACAGTCACCTCTGCTATAAAATGAGTATGATACTAAGAATGAGATGTCTAATAATAAACTACTTCTTTAGAAAACATCTGATATATAACAAAAGGTAACATATTAATGATTTTATTATTATTGCTACATACTGATTCTACAGATTAAAACGACATAGCAATTTATTGCAATGGTTAAGAACATGGGCTCTGGAGTCAGGCTGACCTGGATTTGCTTTCTAGCTCTGGCACTTATTAACTGTGTGACTTATGCAAGTTACCTGATCTCTCTACCCTTTTCTGTAAAACTGGGGAACAGTACCTACTACCTGAAGTTGTAGTGAGGATTAAATAAAATAATGTATGTAATAATCTTAGCATAGTGCTTGGCACATAGTATGTGTGCAATAAATATTTCCTATTATTTTTATTATTGTTGTTATAATTACAGTTACTATGTCCCCCTCCCAGACATTGCAAAACTTACAAGACAATAGAGTTTCAACACTAATGAACACCGAGAGACCAACCTACTATAGCCCCCTACTCACTTATTTAAAGTTCTGCTCATCCAACTAAGGATGTTTACAGATTATCTTCAAGGATTCCTGGGCTATATAAAACCCTACACATATAATAATACACATAATCATATACCCATTTCAGCTATAGCCTTTAAACTTGCGGGAAGCATTCACTTATTAACTGCTAATTACTCAGGAGGTTTAATTTATATGGGGAAAGTCCAAAACTATTTCTTTTTACTCTCTTCTCAAGCATAAATACCATCAAAGTATTAGCTGTTTGTTTTGCAATTAAATGATAAGAGGCCCCACTTGGAAATTTTTGCTTTAGGGCCTAGAATTTCCACCTACATTAGTTAGACCACTCATTTTATTATTATTATTAATACAGAGTAGCTATACTAGAATAAACAAGTCTCACTAGAAAAATATTCACATGATTACTATATGTGATATTAATAGATACACATGAGAACAATAGCAGTGTAAGTAAAAAGCAGAGTATATGCATATATTCAACTTTATTTATTTTTTATTTGATTTTATTTTTGTGAGGAAGATCAGCCCTGAGCTAACATCCATGCTAATCCTCCTCTTTTTGCTGAGGAAGACCGGCTCTGAGCTAACATCTATTGCCAATCCTCCTCCTTTTTTTTTTTTCCCCAAAGCCCCAGTAGATAGTTGTATGTCATAGTTGCACATCCTTCTAGTTGCTGTATGTGGGACGCAGCCTCAGCATGGCCGGACAAGCGGTGCGACGGTGAGCGCCCGGGATCCGAACCCGGGCCGCCAGTAGCGGAGCACGTGCATTTAACCGCTAAGCCACGGGGCCGTCCCCTCAACTTTAAATCTGACCTTTTTCCTCCCTTGCCTTTTGTTACACATTTTGGTCTTTGAAGCCTCTTGAGATTCAGATGCTGGCTGGCACAAATACATGTTGAATTAAATTAAGACTGCTCTCTGAGACATGAGAAGTAACTTTGCTAACCAACAACCTGTCATGTAAATTGTTTAGAAGCTTCAAGTTCAATATCATTTATAAATCACTAACATGATACAGTATTTGATCTTGTGAAGTACAAATAGATAGCCTAACGGTTTAAAAAGTTAATAGACCTCTAAAATTAATTATTTACATTCTCCATCCTTACTGGTATGTCCTGATCCAGAGATACAGTATGCTCTGGTGAAATATTTTATCACCTATACAAGACCATCTTTGATCTTAGACCACACTAGACCAATTTCCTTTGACCAAAGGAGATGGGGAAATGAAGAAAACTAGCACGTTCAATTCTTACACAACATAATGAGGTAAGTAATAGACTTTTTTCAAGCTCAGAGAGGTTAAGACCCTGCTCAAAGTCTTAATAAATGGCTGAGCTAGGATTCAAACTTAGATTGACTCCAAAGCCTATTCCCTTCCAATACCATCCACTACCTCTCAAAAACAAAAACAAAATAAGAAAAATCCCAAAAGCCATAATGTGCCCCATTTTACACATTGTATTGTATTATCCAGAAATTGCTGGCTGTCTATTGTTAACACCAGAAAAGAAGCTTAAATTGGTAAACCAGAGAGTTAAAGTATTGGCATGATCTTTATAAATTTTAAAAAATGTTTATTTCTAATTACACATGTAATTATTTTTAAAGATTCAAACAATCCAGAAAAAGTTAAAAACCAATCCCAACTCCCACTGATAACAGCTGTTATCAGTTTGGTATACACACTTTAAGAAATATAGAAATACACAGTTTGTGAGCTTAGTTTTGTTTTGTTTTTAAGTAAATGACACACACTTTTCTATACCTCGCTTTTTTCACTCAACCATGTCTGGAGATGTTTTATTAAACAGTATGGAAACAATTCACATTTCAATATTTCTCAATGGTAAATATTTCTCTGTTGATAAATATTTAGATTGTTTCTGTAATTTCACTATAGCAAACTGTGCTGTGTTGAACATTCTTGTACATGTGTCCCTGTGCATATGTGCAAGAGTTTTTCTAAGGTAGACGCCTCAAAATGGAACTGGCATATCACAGGATGCACACATCTTCACGTTTACTGGATACAGACGATCGCTTTACAAAGGATTATTCCAATTTACACTCCTCCCAGCTGTAAAAATATGGTTTCACTATCTTTGGTCTAAGTCTTTGTAATTTTGACAATTTAACAGTTATAAAATAGCTTCTCACTGTTGTTTTAATTTTAGTTTTCTTAATTACAAATAAAGTTAAGCATATTTTCATGTTTATTTGTATCTCTTCTTCTGTAAATAATCTGCTAGTATCCTTTGCCCATTTTCCTCTCTGGTTGTCTTTTTTCTTTTTCTTGATTTGTAGTTTTTTCTAATTCTATATATGTTGCACATATATACATCTACCTTATGGCTTTTCTTTTAACTTGTTTGTGGTGTCTTTCATTGTACAGAAATTTTAAATGTTGATAGAGTCAAAAGTATTTATCTGTGGCTTTTGTAAGAGCTTTCTGTCTTGTTCAAACAGGCCTTCTCTACTCCAAGTGAATAAACCTATCATCCTATATTTTGTCCTGGTATGACCTTTAGTTTAAGCTAATTATATCCCTTACCATAATTATGAGTTCACAATTAATACAGTGAGTGTAATACAAAAAGAAATTTAAAACTTGCAGTGGAGAAAAATAAAGTAAAAGTGTTAACCCAAAACCAGGCCTCTCTAAACACTAACTAGCTCTGAATATAAAACAGCTGTGCGTCAAGTTTAACTCTGGGCCCCAGAAAAAATTGTAAATGCATCACACCTTGCAGATCAACATCCTGAGAAACATCCTTGATACAAATGCAGGAGGCCTCTCTCCTTTAATAGCTCTTGATCATTACAGGGTTTGCTTAATGGTAGTTACATCTATAAATAGATTAATAATGACAGCTAACATTTATTAAGCTCTCTGTGCAAGACAGTATTCTAAGCATTTTATGGTTATTAATTCATTTAATCCTCACAACAATCCTATGAGATGGGTACTTTTATTTTATCACTATAGATAAAAAAAGAAAGACTCACACGTGTAATTTACCTAAATGTTAGGGTGGTAAGCAGCAGAGACAGGATTTGAATCCAGGCGTTTGGTCTGCACTGCACTATATGGCAGGCCTTAAAGAGCTATGTGGCATGACATGTTTCAAGTGGAATTTTCTAAGAACAAATTTACAAATTAAGGAAAGACCTTTTATATTAATAGTTAATTATAAAACAGACAAAGCTAATACACTGCATTTGGGCATCCAAACTACCAGAGTTCTGCTATACAGCTAGTGAAACTCAAATACTAAACGACACTCAAGGGGCAAACAAAGCATTACACATATGTTAACATCACCTGTGACAACCAGAAAACAAAAGGTGACTAAAGATCTTTATGTAAAGCAGAGGACCAAAAACTAAAGTCTACTTCCCTCAACCAATAGAGGTAATGAATAGTTAACAGCTGTGCAAAGCTGCGTGCCTTGACATTCAAATAGTCTCTAGTCAACCATTAATCCCTCCCTCTTCCCTTCTCCTTCCTAAAACTGGTGATTTTTTATATTTTTGGGATGTCAATTAAAGCTAAGTACTTAAATCCTATTGCTTCAGTATTTCCAGCCCAAATCCAATAATACAGAATTAGTAGGTCAGAGTCTTGTAATTTCAAGTGTCAGAAGCTACAGAAATCTTTTTTTTTTTTTCCAGGAGGCTTTTACAGAGGTCCAAACTTAAAGCACTCAGCTACCTGACTATAACAAAATGTACTGCCTGAATGTCAGAGAAATCTAAAGCAGCACTTAAGTTTCCCACAGTTACAATCTATGGGACACATGAAGAACCCAAGTAATAACTGTCATGACAACAGCTTTGCAAAAAGAGTTACTCATAGAGCAGTACAGTTATCAAATCAACTCCATAACATTCACAAAACTATTTTCCAGAAAGCACCCCAGGTTAAAAAAAAAACCTATATGGTCACGCACTACATAACGTTTCAGTCACTGATGGATTGCATATATAACGGTGGTCCCATAAGATTATAATGGAGCTGAAAAATTCCTACAGCCTAGTGACATCATAGCTGTTGTAATGTCACACAGCTGAAGAAGAGGCAGAGAAAAGGAAACTGCAGGAGAAGAAAGAGAACAACCCCCAAGAAAATTCAGTGACAGGTTTAGCAGAAGCTTTTGCAGACCTCAACCAGCTCCTTAAAATGTTTGAAAACATGGATCCCAAAACCAAAAGGTTTTCATTAATAGAGAGGAATGTTCATGGGGCATTATCTCTTATGCGCAAACCTATGACGAAAAAAAGAAACAAACCAAGCAAACCACCATGGACATATTTCTGAAAAGAGTGACCCCTCCTCAAGAAGAGCCCCCGGCAGGTCCTTCAGCAGGTATTCCAGGAGAAGGCATTGTTATCATAGGAGATGACAGCTCTATGTGTGTTAGTGTCCTTGAAGACCTCCCAACAGGACAAGATGTGGAGGTGGAAGACAATTATATTGATGATCCTGACCTTGTGTACGCCTAGGCTAATGTGTGTTTGTGTCTTCATTTTTAACAAAAGAAGTTTAAAAAGTAAAAACAAATTAAAAATTTTTTAAATAGAAAACTCACTAAGTATAAACACTGTAGTGTTTATAAAGTCTATGGTAGTGTACAGCAATGTCGTAGGCCTTCACGTTCACGCACCACTCGCTCGGTGACTCACCCAGAGCAACTTTCAGTCCTGCAAGCTCCATTAATGCTAAGTGCCCTATACAGGTGTACCATTTTTAATCTTTTATATCATATTTTTACTGTATCTTTTCTATGTTTAGATATACAAATACTTACCATTGTGTTACAATTGCCTACAGCATTCAGTATAGTAACATGCTGTACAGGTTTGTAGCCTAGAAGCAATAGGTTATACCATCTAGGTTCGTGTAAGTACACTCGATGATGTTCCCACAATGACAAAATCGCCTAATGACGCATTTCTTGAATGTATCCCCATCGCTAACTGACTCATGACTGTAAACTGGCAAACATGGAATAAATCATGTGCCACTCATAATGGAAGTATTGAAGTTATACGGTGAAAATTAATTATGCTATATAATCATCAAAGGTTGCGCCTTTGGCGCAAACTATGCATTTACAGATTATCAGTAATTATATTCAGTAATATGCAATTTAACTGTGAATATACAGATTAACGATATTAATGCAACAAGATACTAATGCAATAACTTATCAATTACTTGGCATTTTACATCCAAACTATTTCATAAAAATTAGTCAGCAATCACAACAACTCACATAACAGTAACAGGATCTCATTTAATCTAACGGTGGAAAGATACAGAAGAGTTCTAATTTGAGGCAGCTGAAAACTCACGGGCTTAGAATTTCCAATCCTCTCTCTTCTGGTTGATACTGCTTCTGTATGAAGGTGGAGATTCTTTTTCAAATGAGAGTCTCACATGTCAAATCCCCGCTCAGAACTATGTCTACAGCCTGCTGATGGGATATGGCTGTAATAATGCTCAATAATCCCTCTGAGTTTCTATTTTTGTAATGAAAGTAAAGGATGCTATTGTAGATATTTATAGATGCCCCAGAGGCCTAGGCCAAAGTGCACAAAAGCCATATGGGGTGAATGACTGGAACATGGGCTAGACATGTCTAGCAGAGGCGACACAGCAAGGCTCTAGTTTAGTTTACACAAAAAACTCATGCCAACACTTAACATATCATCTAAATTAATGGTGTAAAACACCAAAATACGCTATCAAAATATATTTTGGATCCATTTTACCAGATAACATAATTTTTGACTTATCAATCTTAGGAATGTTGCCACGTCCAAGCCTATCTTTCCTGCCAGGCCCAACTCTATTGCCACATGCTTCACGAAGCTTTCCCTGATTCTCTCCCAGCCAGAAGCAGTCTTCCTTTTCTTGAAGTCCCTAAACACCGATTTTAAATATTTCCAATGGCACTTTCTACCTTGATATATAGTTATTTCTGTTATACATGTGTTATTTTCTTTGTTAGACTTCCCACTCTTAAAGACAGATAGGTACGGTGACTGGTTTATCTTTTATCCCCTTTAACACTCAGGACCATTCGGTGTCTTCCACATACCAGTCATTCAAATATTTACTGGGTGAATACATAGACCGCATCACTATTTATACACTGTGGTGCTATTCTTTATTCAACTCAATCATTTCAGGACTGTGCCTCCCAGGTGGGAAACACTAAGTACCAAAACACATTCTGTTACAACATTAGGGTTCTTACAGGAAGCCACTTTTCTCCTGTTCTCAACCCCTCTTTCTGTTGCCTTTTTACTGTTCCTTCTCTCTGTTCCAATGAGAAAGCACTTGTTCCTTCTATTGTTACTAAGAGCCTCATTATGTTCAACGTAAAGTGAAAAAACGCATTCAATGCAATTACCAGTTCCTCACAAATTTGGGGGCTACTTGTCATTTCGACATCCAAGACCTGAATAAAAGAAAGTCCAAATTCCTTTCACTCCTAAGAACTATTTTCTTTTTCTCTTTTTAGACAAAATTGAAGCACACAGCACAGGAAGCAGTCCTCAGTAAGCCACCGTTCATAAACAGCTTTGCTGAAAGCGTAACAAAGGTTCTGTTGTGCTCTTGCATGGAAGGGCCAGTAAGCAGCAGGGGCAGATGAACTCTCTAAGAAACAAAGGTTCTGTCTTCATGCAAATGTTTGCATTAATGAAAAATGAAGAAAAAGATATAGAAAATGCAGGCTAGCTGGACATAATAGGTCTCTAAACGACAGGGTTTTCACATTTTTCAGGGGGAGTCAGCAGGTCTTTTAAAAACTTTGTTTCTGAACATTTCACAGACATCACAAGAAAGACATGCAAATAACAGAAGCAAATCAGAGGACATCCTGCTGCTCTGCTGGCGCCTCCCTCATCCATGCCTGGTTTGTCATTTTCTGTTAACCCTAGTGCTGGCTGCTGTTCTGTTGAGGAATGGAGTTCCTAGCCCATGTGGCAGTACATGTCCAGCCAGCTGGCCCCTGCACTGATGACATTACAATGCAAGCCATGTACTACCACTCAGGGACACGTGCTGCCAGGCAACAAGTCCACTGGGTGATTTCCACACACCCGGCTTACAGATCTGCATGGGAAAGAACCTCTAAAGTAACCACTTAATAAGATGTGATCTTCTTGAGTGGGAGCATCACTGAGTAGTTCTCTGAAGATGGACTTATTCATGACCAGTCTTTCAAAGTGAAATACACAATAAGGGCTTAAAATAAACATAGAAAATTAAAAATCTCGGGAGGGGAGAGGTTTACCAAACACCTACTATGTGCTATGTGCCCAATCCGTGTTTTCTCATTTAATCTCCTCAACCACCATTGAAGGCAGATACTTATTATCCCTATTTTACAGCTGAGGAAATTGAGGCTTAGGGAGGTTATTAACTTACCCAAGGGCACAGAGCTAATACCGGCAAGCCAAGACTCAAAACTGTCTGGTGGCAAATTCCTCTCCATTCTATTTTCTTACCCCTTACTTCTCTGTGTCTTTCGTGATAAACCTAGCTTACTCTGAAAATATCACAATGACTGTATTCATCCACCACAGGAACACCGAAGTGTCACTCTTTCTCCATTTTAATAATTTGGAGTCTTTATGATTCTTTTTTTCTTTTTTTTTTTGTGAGGAAGATCAGCCCTGTGCTAACATCTGCCAATCCTCCTCTTTTTTTTTTTTGCTGAGGAAGACTGGCCCTGGGCTAACATCTGTGGCCATCTTCCTCCACTTTATTTATTTATTTTTTTTGAGGAAGATTGGCCCTGAGCTAACATCTGCCAATCCTCCTCTTTTTGCTGAGGAAGACTGGCCCTGGGCTAACATCCATGCCCATCTTCCTCCGCTTTTTTATATGGGACGCCGCCACAGCATGGCTTGACAAGCAATGTGGCGGTGTGCGCCCAGGATCCAAACCAGCGAACCCCGGGCCGCCACAGCGGAGCGTGTGCACTTAACCGCTTGCGCCACCAGGCTGGTCCCTATCGTTCCTTTTTTTTTGCTGGGAAAGATTTGCCCTCAGCTAACATCTGTTGCCAATCTTCCTCTTTCTTTTTTCCTCCCCAAAGCCCCAGTATGTAGTTGTATATTCTAGTTGTAAGTCCTTCTAGCTCTTCTATGTGAGCCACCGCCACAGCACGGCTACTGACAGAGGAGTGGTGTGCTTCCACGACCAGGAATTGAACCCAGGCCACCAAAGTGGAATGTGCCAAACTTTAACCACTGGGCCATCAGGGCTGGCTCTATCATTCATTTTTAAGAGTAAGTGGCTTTTTTGGTGAGGTCATGATAAGAATCTAAAGCTGCAAATGCTTTCTCACAGAAAAATGTATATAATTTAATGTTGTGTATAATTTTAGAGCATTCAAGAACTTCCTAAGGCTCATCTATCGCTCTCCTGAGAGTTCATGGCCTACATGTTAAAAAAAAAAAACAAATCAGAACCTACATCTCTCTTCCCAGGAGTACATGGTTGGTTTTCTTTCACAGTGATGACCCATCAAATCCCCTGACCTGAAAACTCCTGGCCCTCCTCAATTTCCACTGAATACACTCTATTCCTCTTCACCAGGACTTGAAAATACTATATCCTCCCACAGATTGTCCCATTGGCCTCTCTTGGTTGTACTTCACTTGGAACCAGTAGCCAGGCACTTCATTACTATTCTCACCACTACTCCTGAATTACAAAAGCTTAAGAAGTAGAAGAACTTTAAGATCATATATCAATTCCCACCAATTTACATATAAAGAAATTGAAGTCTTTGCTCATTCTTTTCACTCTTGATTCAGTGATGGAAAGTTCTTGGGCCCGCTCAAATGCAGCCCTAAAGTTCTCCATATTTCCATCTATAACCACATTGCCAAATTTTTTCTTTGTACAAAGCAAGCAAAATAAATCATGACAATTGAATTATTTTCAAATATTTTTTCATATTCTCTAAATGGACCTAACTTTTTAAATGGAATAGTCAAATGATATTATCCAGGCATCTTTTATCCTACTGACAGTCCATTCATGTCTCTGGTGCCAATCAGATTCCAGGAACAATTATAATTAAATTCTTTTTTGTCCTGTAATAAATAAGAATAATAAAGAAAGTGTTAACTTTCTTTAATATAACAGTTGGCTGGACGATAATCTAAGTACTAATAACCAGATTACTGAATTATGCTGAGCCCTTAATTTGGAGACAACCAGAGAGGCAAATTATTACCTGCCTTTATGATAAAAGGCAGAAAAAGAGTATTCTAGAAAAAATAAAGAAGGTTATTTCAGAAAAGAAAAATGACAAAGCTCAACAGTATTGAAAACTTGGAGAACCAAAACATAATCATATCATATGGATTTAAAAGAGCTGGTTGAATAAAATAAAAGCAGTTGTCTAAAGGCACAGGAGGAGGGGGAAAGGGGTAAATTAGGACCGGGTGTGAACAGTTCCTCTCAATGTATGCCTTATCATACATTACTATATATTTTTTGAACCTATGAATGTGTTACCTAGTCAAAGTATATATATAACATATAAGTAATATATATATTAATACTGTGTATGTACACACATATTTTTAAAAGATTACGGGTTGAGACAATGTGGATTCTTACAAGTGATATAGTAGTATTAATAAAGCATTTATACAATGAGACTTAGATTTCTTCAGAGATGAGAAAAAGCTAAAGTAAAAGGAACTAAAGACATTTATAGATAAGAGGGTTCAAAATTAAATCAATATACCCCTTGTCTTTTCTAGGGTTTTTCCTTTCTCATTTTTCTTTCCTTTTTTGTCTTCTTTTTTTTCATGTGAGGAAGATTAACCCTAAGCTAACATCTGATGCCAATCCTCTTCTTTTTTTTGCTGAGGAAGATTGGCCTTGGGCTAACATCCGTGCCCATCTTCCTCTACTTTATACGGGATGCCACCACAGCATGGCTTGCCAAGCGGGGCATCGGTGTGTGCCCAGGATCTGAACCCGCGAACCCCAGGCTGCCGAAGAGAGTGTGCGCACTTAACCACTACGCCACCAGGCTGGCCCCTCCTTTTTTGTCTTCTTAATATTATATTTTTCAAAGTTTAATAGAGTACTTTGTTTTGACATTATAAATATTTCTTTATACTACAAACATTGCCGAGTATAAAAATATGTCCATAGAATTTTTAGTTTTCCCTGCCCAAATCACTTTGCTGTCTCCCTATGGAGATATATCATCCACTTCAATTCCTTCCCTAATTCCCCCAATCTCCAGTGACCTCCTTTTTTTCCTGAACTCCTATCACTTATTACATAGCACTTGATTGCATGCTGACTTAAAGGGTTCCCCTTATTTCATCTGTTAGTGTCCTCGACAAAATTACAGTACAACCAAAGACATTCCTTGATTTGTTTAATAATTATTTAATGCCTAAGCATGGTCCTTGCCCTTGAGGAGCTTACCATCTACTGGAGAAGCAGACATACAAATTAACAATAAAAATATAGTATAATAATTGTTATAGATGACGTGTGTAAAAAGTGTAAAGAGAAAAAGTACCTATGTCCGCCTGGGAGAAAGAGTTTCAATGAAGGAGGAGCATTTAAGCTGAGAAAGGATGTGAGAATTTGCCAGGTGAACAAGTGGAGGGAGGATATTCAATACAGACATATCAGCACGTGCAGAAGCATGAAGAAAAGCACAGTCGATCTGGAAAGCTAAAAATCGGTCAGTATTGCTAAGAGATAAGGCCGGACAACATTATCATCATAAAGGGTCTTATTAGGAGCACAGATTTTGGGAAACCACTGAAAGATCTTGAGCAAGAGTGACAATCAGATCACTATTTCTGAAAGATCACTGGCAGCACTGTGGAAGGACTGGAGGGAGGAAGATTAGAGGTACAGATACAACTAAAGCAGTTGTTGCAATAGTCCAGGCCAAAGATAAAAAAGGCCTGAATTAGGGAAGGAGCACTGGGAATAACAGATCAAAACAAGAGAGGGACAATCAATGGAAGTTGGTAATTGATTGGATATGAGAGGTAAAGGATGGGAGGGAATTTAGGACGACTTCTGGGTTCCTTTCTTTGGCATTTGGAAATATGATCGCTCCATTCACTAAGACCAAAAACAGGAGGAAGAGTCTATATTACATGCCTTATGTATCTTTTACAGTACCAAGCCTAGTGCTGAGCATACACATAGTCAACTCATTCTTTTGGCCAACTGGCTGTCTTGAAAAAAGACCAGAGCCTTTAGCTTAATGACTTCAACTGGTCACTCTCCTAAAGCTGAGATTAATCACCAAGCATTGACACCAGGAAAGAATTCCTGGACACAGGATTACTGAAGTGGACTAATTTAACCAGGAAAAAAAATGAAACAGGCAGTGCATATGTGAAGGTGAGGGGTGTGTGTGTGTGTGTGTGTGTGTGTGCATGTGTTGGGGACGGGAGTTTACAACAGAAAAAAATCTATCTATTTATATAATGCTGCAGCAATGACTGCTAGTTGCCAACCCCAGCAACCTCTTCCTCCTTAGAAACATACTCCAACTTTTACCCAGGCTCATAGCCATTGACATAAAGATCATATTTCTCAGCTTCTTTTGCAGCTAGACTTTAGTCATGTGATTAAGCTATAAAATATACGCACAATATTGTGTGGGTCTTCTAGAAAGTACTTAAATAGAAATGATTCAGCTGAAAGATGTCCCTTATTTCCCTAGAGGATAATATAGAGAACTCCTTCAGTCCTCATGGATCATGAGGTAAAAGATGGAATCTACGGTTAGGATGTTGGAGCAAAAAGACAGAAGCCTGAGTCCCTGACTACATCTCGTGGACTGCCTATCTTCCAACTTCTTTTCCACAAAAGAGAAATACTCTTCTAACTTGTTTAAGCCATGTTATTTTAGGTTTTTCTGTTGTTATCCAGACAAACCTAATATTAACATAAAGCATCTATACATTTTGCCAAAAGTATAAATGAAGGGATCAAACTAATGTACCCATCAGAATGTTCATTGGTCTGTTCCTCGATCTAGGTTAGTGCATGCTAGGATAGGATAGAGTATTTCCAGACACCATCCTAGTATCTGAAGAGATGGACCGTTATCTTCAATGCTTACCATTGTTGTAAACAGGGTAAAGTGTTAATGACTTTCATAACTTGAACAATAACATTTGTAATGCCCCTAAAAGTGTACTAAATACTTTCACAAACATTATCTCATTGACCTTGCAACCAACCTAGGAGTCAGATAAGGCTGGGACTTTCCCATTTTATAAATGAGGAAATTGCCCAAGGTCATACAGCTTGTAAGCGGTAGGGCAAAAACCTGAATTTAATATCATAAGTGTAAATATTTTCCACTGAATCACAGAATTAGGATAATTCTTAGAGAAACTTACAACGTTTAAAATGACCATGATTAATACTAACTAACTGATATAAACATAAATATCACGATTGCAAAACAGACCACAAATGTCTTGGTATTTCACAGAACTTACATAAAGACTTTTTAAAATTAATTTTTCCACTTACTGAGGAAACATTCTGTTCAATTTTAGAATTCATGACAGCACCATTTCCTCTTCAGATCCTGCATTTTGCACTAGAGAGGAAAGTGAACAACCGAGGGGCAGCACATGAGGTAAGAGGTAGAAACAGGAAGAAGAATTTCTCTCTAACGGCCACTTCCCTTTGGACAACCTAGTGAGGATGCTATCCAGTTCTACCTGTTGGTGGTATAAGACACTGCTGCAATTGCTTCCAGAAATCTCTCTTCAGAAAATTTATACTGCTCAAATAATCCGACTCATCAAGGAAAGGTGAACTGACCTTCAGTCCAACTCTTCAACAGTGAATTGATCCCAGCCCTGCATTGCCATCCGGTAGACAGGCACCCAGGCTCCACAACCTAAGCAAGGGGGTCTCATTATATGAGACCTGGTTTCTAATCCTTGTCCTATAGATGGCTCCTTGGGACACTATGCAAGGTATTTAACTCCCCAACTTAATTTCCTCATTAGATTACTGGGGAGGACAATTTATTCTCTAGAACTATTTGGAAGCCTGATTCAACATAAGTGAACATTTTGCTTTTACAACATTTAATGTAAATAGATACAAAGAAAGGAATTACTACATTCTCTTCTACTTCTCTGAATTTATACTTTGTCTTTCCAAAACAAAATGAGCCAGCAGAAAACCCTATTCATGGAACGGAAACCTTATTAACCATCTATTTAAGGAAAATGTTAAACTGAGGAGGAGAATTTGAATGGTGCTGGAGGGAGAAGAAAAAGACCAAAGCAACGTTACTTTCACTTTTATTTCTTCGGATTATAAAAGCACAGAGCTGATAGCAGTCTTATTAGGTCATCTAGTTTAACACTTTTTTTTAAATTAGAAGATCAATATTGTTATCACATATTAAAACATTACTTAAAAATAGAAATCCTTTGGGCCAGCACCCTAGTGGTTAAGTTCGGCATGCTCCACTTTAGCAGCCCGGGTTAGGTTCCCGGGCACGGACCTACACCATTTGTCTGTCGGTGGCCGTACCGTGGTGGCGGCCCACATACAAAAAGAGGAAGATTGGCAGTGGAGGCTAGCTCAGGGCGAATCTTTCTCAGCAAAAAAAAAAAAAAAGAAGAAGAAGAAGAAGAAGAAGAATTCCTTTATCTTAAAACAGCAAGAATTGACATATTTCTGTGGTCCCTTCTCATCTTCATCAATGTATACATAGGTTTATATTGGAGTTCTATTTTTTAAAAAACTTTCATACCTACATGGTTTTTCACATATATATAAAGTCTTCTTAGGAATTAATATAATGATAGTGATATAATATTCTGCTGTATTAACCTACCTCAGTTTGCTTCTGGACTATTTCCAGTTTTTTATTAAAAATAATGTGGCTATAAACATTTTTACAAAAACTACTTTCTCTTTTGAGTTACTTCCTTAGCATATGTTCCCAGAAGCAGGGCTTTAGGATCAAAAGATATGCTCATTTTTATGGCTCTTGTTATGTATTGCCAAACTGCTCTCCACAAAGACTTCAAGAAAAGGAAACCAATTTCTTTGCAGACATCCCAAGATAAAGCTTTTTGTTTTAACAAACTCAAAAGGGCCTTAATTTGCAAAGCTTAAATTACTGGTGAACCTAACTATTTAGTTACCTTCCGTCTTATATGGACTGCAAGATTTACTTGTAAAAGCAACACACGAATGTAACAGAATAATACAGAAGGGTAAAAAGTAAAAAGTAAGCCTTCGTCACTTGTAAGCTCTCAATTCAATTTCCCAGAGTATTCACTCTTAACAGATTGCTCTACATCCTTCCAGAACTTTTTCTGTGTGATCATACATATTTGCAACATTCATTAACTTGTTTTTTTTACAAAAATATAGTCACATTGCAAGAAACAAAGGAAATGCAAAAGAACCAGAAAATAAGTGACAAAACAGCAACATTCAGCCCTCATATTTCAATAATTACCCTAAATGTAAATGGATTGAACTCTCCAATCAAAAGATACAGAGTGGCAGGATGGATTAAAAAGCAAGACCCAACAATATGCTGCCTTCAGGAAACACATCTTAGCACTAAAGACAAGCACAGGCTCAGAGTGAAAGGATGGAAGACAATACTCCAAGCTAATGGCAAACAAAAGAAAGCAGGTGTTGCCATACTCATATCAGACAAAGTAGACTTCAAGATAAAACAGGTTAAGAAAGACAAAGAAGGGAAATATATAATGATAAAAGGGACACTCCATCAAGAAGACATGTCACTTATAAATATATATGCACCCAACATAGGAGCACCAATGTACATAAAACAACTATTAACAAACCTAAAAGGAGAAATCAACAACAACACAATAATAGTAGGGGATCTTAACACCCCACTTACAGCAATGGATAGATCATCCAGACAAAAAGTTAATAAAGAAATATTAGACTTAAATGAAAAACTGGACGAGATGGACCTAGTAGACATATACAGAGCACTCCACCCAAAAACAGCTGACTACACATTCTTCTCAAGCGCGCATGGAACATTCTCTAGGATAGACCATATGTTGGGAAACAAAGCAAGCCTCAATAAATTTAAGAAGATTGAAATCATAACAAGCATCTTTTCAGACCATAAGGCTATGAAACTGGAAATGAACCAGGAAAAAAAAACTGGGAAAGTGACAAAAATGTGGAGATTAAACAACATGCTACTGAACAACCAATGGATCATTGATGAAATTAAAGAAGAAATCAAAAACTATCTGGAAACAAACGAAAATGATAACATGCCATATCAAACCATATGGGATGCAGCAAAAGCGGTCCTGAGAGGGAAACTCATAGCGATACAAGCCCACCTTAACAAACAAGAAAAAGCCCTAATAGGCAACCTTAAATTACACCTAACAGAACTAGAAAAAGAAGAACAAACAAAGCCCAAAGCCAGCAGAAGGAGAGAAATAATAAAAATCAGAGCAGAAATAAATGATATTGAGACCAAAAAAACAGTAGAAAGGATTAATGAAACAAAGAGTTGGTTCTTCGAGAAGATAAACAAAATAGACAAACCCTTAGCCAGGCTTACTAAGAAAAAAAGAGAAAAGGCTCAAGTAAATAAAATTAGAAATGAAAGAGGAGAAATTACAACGGATACCATGGAAATACAGAGGATTATAAGAGAATACTATGAGAAATTATATGCCAACAAATTGGACAATCTAGAAGAAATGGATAAATTCTTAGACTTATACAACCTCCCAAAATTGAACCAAGAAGAAATGGAGAATCTGAATAGACCAATAACAAGTAAAGAGATTGAAATAGTAATCAAAAACCTCCCAAAAAATAAAAGTCCAGGACCAGATGGCTTCTCCAGTGAATTTTACCAAACATTCAAAGAAGATTTAATACCCATCCTCCTCAAACTATTCCAAAAAATAGAGGAAGATGGAACACTTCCTGAATCATTCTATGAGGCCAACATCACCCTGATACCAAAACCAGACAAAGACAATACAAAGAAAGAAAATTACAGGCCAATATCGCTGATGAACATTGATGCAAAAATCCTCAACAAAATATTGGCAAACCGAATACAACAATATATTAAAAAGATCATACACCATGATCAAGTGGGATTTATACCAGGGACGCAGGGATGGTTCAACATCCGCAAATCAATCAACGTGATACATCACATCAACAAAACAAAGAATAAAAACCACATGATCGTCTCAATAGACGCAGAGAAGGCATTTGACAAGATACAACATCCATTTATGATAAAAACTCTCAATAAAATGGGAATAGAAGGAAAGTACCTCAACATAATAAAGGCCATATATGACAAACCCACAGCTAACATCATACTCAACGGGGAAAGACTGAAAGCCATTCCTCTGAGAACAGGAACGAGGCAGGGCTGCCCACTCTCACCACTCCTGTTCAACATAGTACTGGAGGTTTTGGCCAGAGCAATTAGGCAAGAAAAAGGAATAAAAGGAATCCAAATAGGTAACAAAGAAGTGAAACTCTCACTATTTGCAGATGACATGATTGTATATATAGAAAACCCTAAAGAATCTGTTGGAAAACTGTCAGAAACAATCAACAACTACAGCAAAGTTGCAGGGTACAAAATCAATCTACAAAAATCAGTTGCATTTCTATATGCTAATAATGAACTAACAGAAAGAGAGCTCAAAAAGATAATACCATTTACAATTGCATCAAAAAGAATAAAATACCTAGGAATAAATCTTACCAAGGAGGTGAAGGACCTATACAATGAGAACTACAAGACATTATTGAGGGAAATCCACGATGACATAAAGAAATGGAAAGATATCCCATGCACGTGGATTGGAAGAATAAACATAGTTAAAATGTCTATATTACCTAAAGCAATCTACAGATTCAATGCAATCCCAATCAGAATCCCAATGACATTCTTCACAGAAATAGAAAAAAGAATACTAAAATTTATATGGGGCAACAAAAGACCCCGAATAGCTAAAGAAATCCTAAAGAAAAAGAACAAAGCAGGAGGCATCACAATTCCTGACTTCAAAACATACTACAAAGCAATAGTAATCAAAACAGCATGGTACTGGTACAAAAACAGACACACAGATCAATGGAACAGAATTGAAAGCCCAGAAATAAAACCACACATATACGGACAGCTAATTTTCGACAAAGGTGCTAAGAACATGCAAAGGAGAAAGGAAAGTCTCTTCAATAAATGGTGTTGGGAAAACTGGACAGCCACATGCAAAAGAATGAAAGTGGACCATGTGCTATCGCCATTCACAAAAATTAACTCAAAATGGATCAAAGACCTGAAGGTGAGACCTGAAACTATAAAACTCATAGAAGAAAATATAGGCAACACACTATTTGACATTGGTTTTAAAGGAATCTTTTCGGATGACATGCCTACCCAGACTAGGGAAACTAAAGAAAAAATAAACAAGTGGGACTTTATCAGATTAAAGAGCTTTTATAAGACAAATGAAACCAGAATCAAGATGAACAAACAACCAACCAGCTGGGAGAGAATATTTGCAAAACATACATCTGACAAGGGGTTGATCTCCATAATATATAAAGAACTCACACAATTGAACAACAAAGAAACAAACAACCCGATCAAAAAATGGGCAGAGGAAATGAACAGACACTTCTCCAAGGAAGATATACAGATGGCTAATAGGCACATGAAAAGATGCTCAACATCACTAATCATCAGGGAACTGCAAATCAAAACAACACTAAGATACCACCTCACGCCCGTTAGAATGGCTATAATCACCAAGACAAAAAACAACAAATGTTGGAGAGGATGTGGAGAAACAGGAACCCTCATACACAGCTGGTGGGAATGCAAATTGGTGCAGCCTCTATGGAAAACGGTATGGAGATTCCTCAAAGAATTAAAAATAGAGATGCCCTATGATCCAGCCATCCCACTACTGGGAATCTATCCAATGCACCTGAAATCAACAATCCAAAGAGGCTTATGCACCCCTATGTTCATTGCAGCATTATTCACCATAGCCAAGAAGTGGAAGCAACCTAAGTGTCCCTCGACTGACGATTGGATTAAGAAAATGTGGTATATATATACAATGGAATACTACTCAGCTATAAAAAAAGACAAAATCGTCCCATTTGCAACAACATGGATGGGCCTGGAGCGTATTATGTTAAGTGAAATAAGCCAGAAAGAGAAAGACAAACACTGTATGATCTCACTCATACGTGGAATATAAACCAACACATGGACAGAGAAAACTGTACTGTGGTTACCCGGGCAGTGGGGGTGGGGGGTGGGCACAAGGGGTGAAGGGAGTCATATATGGGGTGATGGACAAACAAAAATGTACAACCCAAAATTTCACAATGTTAGAAACCATTAAAACATCAAAAAAAAAAAATATATATATATATACATATAGTCACATTGTACATATTCTGTAACTTATTTTTTCACTTAATACTTCATGTACATCTTTCCATATTAATGAATCTCACTCATTCTTTTTAATGGCTGCATAGTAATATCTATTCTAGAAATACCACAATTTATTAACCATTCCCTTATTGGTAGGCATGCAGATTGACTCTAATTTTTCACTTTTACAAAGAATATTGCACATGAACAAACTCTTGAATCATTTCCTTTCACCACTTGTCCTGAAGGGGCTTCGTACTGTGATATAAATTTGTACCATTTATTTTCTTTACGTGCCATATGTTAACTTTTATCATACTCATCACAATCTTCCCCATCCTGTCACTTTCCTTTTATTTTTGTTATCTGTCCTACAGAAATTAAAATAAAAAAATTGTATCTACACATCCATTTGCCCTTAAATATCTACTATTGGTTTATGTCACAAAATTATCTCAAGGATAAGTATACTTTATCATATTCTCCCAGTTATAAAAGTATTTTAACATTTTAATTCAATTAGAATTCACTGTACCATATGGTATGAGGTGTGAAATCTAAATGTATTCCTTCCATATTCCTTCCAATTATCTCAACTAATGAATTTTTCACATTATTTTGTTACACTTAGCTTGTCACAAATTAAATGGATATGTACTTTGGCATCTATTTCTAGGATCTCAAGTCTATTTCACTTGCTTATTTTTAAGTTAAAAACTAACCAATACACATTTTTTAAAGCTTTCTATTTAAGTATAATAACATTCAGAGAAGTGAGAATTTGCACTTGTAATCAGCATCCTAGAAAAACCTCCTAGAGCTTCCTTCGAGCTGTAACCCCCCAAGGGTAAATACATAGATTAGTTTTTCCTGTTTTTGAGATATAGATGAAATCATACAGTACGCAGTCTTTTGTGTCTGGCTTCTTTCATTCAACATTATGTTTGTGAAGTTCATCCATACACCTGTAAGTAGTTGTTCATTAATTCTCACTGCAGCATAATATTCCATTATTAAATATACCACGATTTATTCACCAACTTCCTTGTTGACAGCATTTGTTAGTTTCCAGTTTGGGCCTATTATGAACGGTATCACTATGAGCATTCTACTACGAGTCTTTTAGTAAACATATGCCCACATTTCAGTTGGTTCTGTGACTAGACGTAAATGACTGGGTCATAGCGGATAAGTATGTTCAGCTTTAGTACATAATGCCAAACAGTTTTCCAAAATATATCAATTTACACTACCATAAGCAATGCAGGAGAAAAAACTTTTACCATTTACAATTTGTGGGCCTATATTCATTTTTTTAAAAAATTTTTCAGGTCTTACCACAAGACAGGAATATCCAATACTATAAAAAGTAACAGTGGTTCTAGGAGACATCTTTGTTCTGTTCCTGTTTTTCAAGAAACATAACCCTAATTTTTCTCATAGTTTTAAATAAATATTTTAACAGAGGTTAGAAACATTCTGTTTTTAGTTGTTTGAGAGTTGATCAAGATTAGATACCTCAAAAAGTTAGATAATTAATTTTATCAAATGCCTTTAATATCTATTAATATACTCCTAAGGGTATATCTAGTTATTATTTTTAATAAATAATATTAGAAATAAGACTAGTCTTGCATGTCTGGGATAAACATATGTCAGGCTGTTTGTTAGAAATTTATTAAGGGACTTGCACATGTTGTTTACTGTATCTTAAAACAGTTTATAGTTTCCTCTCTTGGGATTATTTTTGCCAGATTTGAGGATCAACACAATATTACTTCATTAAATATACTGAAAAAAAAATAAGATTAATATTTATGGAGTACTTTCAAAGTGCCAAGAACAGTTCTAAGAGTTTTATTTATCTAATCCCATAACAGTCTTATTACTACTCTTCATTTTACAAATTGAGAAACTGAGCACATAGAAGACAAGTAATTTGCCCAAGGTTACATAGCTATTAAGAAATATCAATAGTGGGGCCAGCCCAGTGGTGTAGCAGTTCAGTGCACGCACTCCACTGCGGTAGCGCAGGGTTCCGATCCCGGGTGCACACCGATGTGCCGCTTGTCAAGCCATGCTGTGGGGGCAGCCCACATAAGGTGGAGGAAGATGGGGCAAGGATGTTAGCCCAGGGCCAGTCTTCCTCGGCAAAATAGAGGAGGATTGGCAACAGATGTTAGCTCAGGGCTAATCCTCCTCACAAAAAACAAAAAAAAGAAATATCAATAGCTAAAACAATTTTGAAAAAGACAACAAAGTTGGAGGACTTATTCTACCTGATTTCAAGACTTGTGATAAAGATAGTAATTAAATTAGTCAGTGTGGCATTAGCACAAAGATAAATATATACATTGATGGAATAGAAGAGAGAATCTAGAAATATAGACACACATACATGGTCAATTCATTTTCAACAAAGGTGACGAGGAAATTCATTTAAGATAATCTTTTCAACAGATGGTACTAGAACAATTGGATTTTCATAGGCAAAAAAATGAACCTTGGCCCTTACCTCATACCATTAAAAAAAAATCAACTCAAAAAGGCCAAAGACCTAAATGTAAGAGCTAAAACTAACTTCTAGAAGAAAATACAGAAGATGATCTTAGTGAACTTTCATTAGGCAAAAAATTTCCTAAATAGGCCATAAAAAGCATAAACTATTACAGAAAAAAATTGATAAATTTGACTTTATCAAAATTAAAATGCTTGCTCTTCCAAAGATACTATAAAGAAAATGAAAATGTAAGCCACAGACTGGGAGAAAATAACTGGAAATCATATATCCAATAAAGGACTTACATCCAGAACATATAATGAACTCCTGCACTTCAATATCAACAAGACAAGCCTTCCAATTAAAAAATGGGTAAAAGATTTGAACAGATACATCATTATACACAGATGACACAAAAATACATGAAAAGATGTTCAATATCACTAGTTATTATGGAAATTTTATTTAAAAACATAATGAGATAGCACTATACATCAACTAAAATGGCTAAGATGTGGAGCCAATGCAACTTTCATTCATTATTAATGAGATAGAAAAACGGTTCAGCCACTTTGAAAAACAGTTTGGCAGTTTCTTATAAAGTTAAGGATACATTTACTAGATGACCCAGCCATTCTATTCCTTCAGTATTTACCCAAGGAAAATGAAAACATTAAGTCCATACAAGACTTGTACACAAATGTTCATATCAAGTTTATTCATAATAACCAAAAACTGGAAACAATCCAGATGTTTCTCAACTGGTAAACTAAATAAACTGTGGCTATCCGTATACAGTCACATGCCGCATAATGATGTTTTGGTCAATGACAAGTTGAATATACAACTGTGGTCCTATTAGATTAGTAACATACACCCTAGGTATGTAGCAGGCTATACCATTTAGGTTTGTGTAAGTATACTCTATGATGTTCGCACAACGACGATATTGCCTAACGATGCATTTCTCAGAAAATATCCCATTGTTAGGCAACGTGACTGTAATAGAATAATATTCAGCAATAAAAAGAAACAAATTATTGCAAAAACATGCACAAGCAACAACATGGATGAATCTCAAAAGTATTATGATAAGTGAAAAAAGCCAGAAACAAAAGACTTCATAACGTATGATTTCATTTATAACACAGAACTATAGTGACAGAAAGCAGATCAGTAGTTGCCAGGGAGTTGGGGAACAGGTTTGACTACAAAGGAATGTGTATCAGTCAGTATTCTCCACAGAAACAGAACCAATAAGAAATACATATATAGGGGCCGGCCTGGTGGCACAGCAGTTAAGTGTGCACACTCCGCTTCGGCGGCCCCGGGTTCGCAGGTTCGGATCCCAGGCACACACCAATGCACCACTCGTCAAGCCATGCTGTGGCGGCCATACGAAGTAGAGGAAGATGGGCATGGCTGTTAGCCCAGGGCCAGTCTTCCTCAGCAAAAAAGAGGAGGATTGGCATCAGATGTTAGCTCAGGGCTGATCTTCCTCACAAAAAAAAAAAAAAAAATCAGAGGAGACTAAAACACCACAAGCATTAAAAAAAAAAAGAAATACATATATATTTTTAAGAAATAATATAATATATATATATGAGAGAGAGAAAGAGGTTTTGAGAGAAAGAAATTTACTATGAGGAAGTGGCTCACATGATTTTGGAGGCTGAGAAGTCCCATGATCTGCTGCTGGCAAGCTGAAGTCCCAGGAAAGCTGGTACAGTAGAAACAGTTCAAGTCTGAAAGTCTAAGAACCAGGAGCACTGACGGTGTAAGTCTCAGTCCAAGGGCAACAGGAGACTGGTGTTCCAGCTCAGCAGTCAGGCTGAGAATTTTCCAAATCTTTAAGTTTTAATTCCTTTCTGCTTAACAATTTTGTCTTCAATTCATTTCTCTCTTCTCACATTTTACTATAAGCAGCCTGGCGGAATCAAGCCGCTCCTTCACCACTTTGCTTAGAAATCTCCTCAGCTAAAATCCAGTTTCATCACTCACACATTCTACCTTCCACAAAACACTAGAACACGAACAAAATTCAGCCAAGTTTTTTGCCACTTTATAACAAGGATCGCCTTTCCTTCAGTTTCCAATAACATGTTTCTCATTTCCATGTGAGACTTCATCAGAATGGCCTGTACCATCCATATTTCTACCAACATTCTGTTCACGACTATTTATGCAATCTCTAAGAAGATGGAGGCTTTCTCTCCAGGTCTCCTCTTTTCTTTCTGAGTTCTCACCAGAATCGCCTGTAACAGGCCCTTCCCAGCAATATCGGCTTTTCTGAGAACGCACCTCACAACTCTTCCAGCCCTACCCGTTACCCAGTTCCAAAGCTGCTTCCACATTTTTAAAGATTTTATTTATTTATTTTTCCCCCAAAGCCCCAGTACACAGTTGCCTGTCACAGCTGCACATCCTTCTAGTTGCTGTATGTGGGACGCAGCCTCAGCATGGCCGGAAGAGTGGTGCCTCGGTGCGCACCCGGGATCCGAACCCGGGCCGCCGGCAGCGGAGCGCACACACTTAACCGCTAAGCCACGGGGCCGGCTCTGCTTCCACATTTTTAGGTGTTTGTTGCAACACTCCTTGGTACCAACTTCTATCTTAGTCAGTTTGAGTTGCTATAATAAATATCATAGACTGGGTGGCTTAAACAACAAACACTCAGGGCCAGCCTGGCGGTGTAGTGGTTAAGTTCACACACTCTACTTCGGCAGCCCAGGGTTTGCTGGTTCAGATCCCAGGCATGGACCTAAGCACCGCTCATCAAGCCATGCTGTGGCAGCGTCCCACATACAAAACTGAGCAAGATTGGCACAGATGTCAACTCAGGGACAATCTTCCTCAAGCAAAAAGAGGAAGACTGGCATCAGATGTTAGCTCAGGGCCAATCTTCCTCACCAAAAAACAACAACAACAACAACAAACATTTATTTCTCACAGTTCTGGAGGCTGGGAAGTGCAAATTCAAGGTGCTGGCGGTCTGCTGTCTGCTGAGGGCCCTCTGCCTGGTTTGCAGATGGCCGCCTTCTTGCTGTATGCTCATAAGGTGAAAAGAGAGATCATTTCTCTTGCATCTCTTCTTATAACCCCATGATGAGGGCTCCACCTGCATCATCTAATTACCTCCCAAAGGCCCCACCTCCAAACACTATCACATGGGATTACGGCTTCAACATATGAATTTGGGGGTAACACAAACATTCAGTCAATAGCAGAGCATAAGGAAACTTTTTCAGGTGATGAAAATGTTCTGTATAATGATTGGGGTGGTGATTACACGGCTATATACATTTATCAAAGCTTATTAAATTTTACCCTTAAAATTAATGGTTTTCTTTTTTTTTTTTGTGAAGGAGATCAGCCCTGAGCTAACATTCATGCCACACCTCCTCTTTTTGCTGAGGAAGACTGGCCCTGAGCTAACATCTGTGTCCATCTTCCTCCACTTTATGTGGGATGCTGCCACAGCATGGCCTGACAAGCGGTGCATCAGCGCGTGCCCAGGATCCAAATCCGGGCCTCCAGCAGCGGAGCATGCGCACTTAACTGCTACGCCACGGGGCCGGCCCGTCTTTTTTTTTTTTTTTTTTTTGCTGAGGAAGATTCGCCCCAAGCTAACATCTGTTAGCTTCCTATTTTTGTATGCAAGCCGCTGCCACAGCATGGCCACTGACAGACAAGTAGTGTAGGTCCATACCTGGGAATCGATCCTGGGCCATCGAAGCAGAGCACACCGAACTTAACCACTAGGCCACGGGGGCTGGCCCTAATGATTTTTATTGCATGTAAATTACACGCCAATAAAGCTGACAGAAAGAAAGAAAAAAAGATCAAAGTTTTTGGGGGTTAATAAACATTGTAATTTATGAACTATTTGTTTCTGAAAGTTCAAAAAAAATCACGAGTAAATTTGTTCGCTTATCTCTATTTTTATCTTGCTTTTTTTTTTTGGTGAGGGATTGGCCCAGAGCTAACATCTGTTGCCAATCTTCCTCTTTTTGCTTGAGGAAGATTGCTCCTGAGCGAACATCTGTGCCAATCTTCCTCTATTTTTTGTATGTGGGATGCCGCCATAGCATGGTTTGATGAGTGGTGTGCAGGTCTGCGCCTGGGATCTGAACCTGAGAACCCCAGGCCCCCGAAGCAGAGTGCTCGAACTTAACCAATATGCCACTGGGCCGGCCCCCCGCTTATCTCTATTTTTATTATTTAATTCTATTTTCTACTTTCTTTAGTTTGCTACTTTGCTCCTTTTGTAAATTCTTTAAGTATAGACTTAATTATCTTTTTACTTCTTATTAATCTAGACATTTATAGCAATAACTTTTCCTCTAAGTATTGCTTTGGGAAATGTCTATAGATTTTAATTGTGCTGGAGTTAAAAAATTGTTTATTGCTATTTCTCGAATTTATTATCTGACCCAGCTGTAAAGGAAAGTAAAATATCCTTGTGGTTAGGTACTTTTAAATTATACTTTCAGTATACCTAATTTTATTGCATTGTAGTTTGAGAAGAATATATATAATTTCTGCCTTTTATTTACCAAAAACTTCTCTGTACCTTGTATATGACAAATGTTGGCAAAAGATTCACATTTTTTTTAATTCCCCAATTTTCCCATTTAGTCCTTCTAAATGTTTTTTCTCTTATTGTTTGTAATGCTCAGATTTATCAAAAAGTGATACTAACCATACTTTCTTCACAGTTGAGTTAAGACAAATAAACAAAAATTAACTCAAAATGAATTAAAGAGTTAATATAAGACCTGAAGCTCCTAGGAGAAAATGTAGGAATAAAACTCCTTGACAAGGGCCTTGGTAATGATTTTTTGGATATGACACCCAAAGCACAAGCAACAAAATCAAAAATAAAAGTGGGACTACATCGAACTAAAAAGCTTCTGCACAGCAAAAAAGAAACCATCAACAAAGTTAAAAGACAACCCACGGAATGGGAAAAAGTACTTGCAAACCATTTATCTGATAAAGAGTTAATATCCAAAATATATCAAGAAGAAATATCAAAAAATATCAACATGAAAAAAACAAATAACCCAATTAAAAAATGGGCAAAGGACCTAAATAGACATTTTTCCAAAGAAGATATATGAAAAGCCAACAGGTACATGAAAAGATGCTCAACATCACTAATCATTAGGGAAATGCAAATTAAAACCACAATGAGATATCACCTCACTCCTGTTAGAATAGCCATTATCAAAAAGACAAGAGAAAGCAAATGCTGCTGAGGATGTGAAAAAAAGGAAACCCTGTGCACTGCTGGTAGGACTGTAAATTGGTACAGCAACTATGGAAAACAGTATGGAGGTTCCTCAAAAAATTAAAAATAGAACCACCATATGATCCAGCAATTCCACTTCTTGGAATATATCCAAAAGAAATGAAAACATTAACTCGAAAAGATATCTGCACCCCCATGTTTAAAGCAGCATTATTTACAATAGCCGAGACATGGAAACAACCTAAGTGTCCACCTAGATGGATGAATGGATAAAGACGTTGTAGTATATATATACAATGGAATATTATTCAGCCATATAAAAGGAGAAAATCCTACCATTTGCGACAACATGGATGGACCTTGAAGGCGTTATGCTAAGTGAAATAAGTCAGAGAAAGACAAATACCATATGTTCTCACTTATTTATGGAATCTTAAAAAAAAAAAAAAAACCTGAACTCATAGAAAAAGAGATCAGACGTAGTTAGCAGACAGGGAGGACGGGGGGAGAGGAATTCGAGGACAGTGGTCAAAAGGTATAAATTTCCAGTTATAAGATAAACAAGTACTAGAGATTCAATGTACAACACGATGACTATCGTTAACACTGTTGTATGATATATAGGAAACTTGATAGAGTAAATCCTAAGAATTCTCATCACAAGGAGAACATTTTTTTTTCTTCTTTCCATTCTTTATATTGTATCTATATGAGATGACAGATGTAAGCTGAACCTATTGTGATAATCATTTCACAACATATGTAAGTCAACTTATCATGCTGTATGCCTGAAACTTATACAGTGATGTATGTCAATTATTTCTCAATAAAACTGCAAAAAAACAAATAAAACAAATAAGATAGTATACGTGAACTACTTTATAAACAATAAAATTCTACCCAAGTATCAGTTGTTTATGTTTTGGTGATAGTCTAATGCATTTTAATGTAACCTAATACTTGCTTAGTTTAGGCTCATGCTTTATTCACTTATTCACTCCTTTAGACATTATATTGAATATCTAGTATATGCTAGGCACTGGAAAAATGAAAACAAATAGAACCATGTCTTTTGTCTTTAAGGAGACAAACAAGCAAACTGACAATTACAACACAGTATAGTGAAAACCATGGTAAAGATATACATATAAGATAGAAATCTAGTCCAAACAGAAAGGACCAAAAAAGGCCACTTGGAGGAGGAGACAGCGGAGCAGAACCCTGAACAAACAGGAACCCATCCTAATATTCACATGGAATCTCAAGGGACCCTAAATAGCCAAAACAATCTTGAAAAAGAAGAACAAAGCTGGAGAACTCACACTTCCTGATTTCAAAACTTGCTACAAAGGTACAGTAATCAAAACAGTGTGGTACTGGCTTAAAGACAACCAAAAACACCAATGGAATAGAATAGAGACGCCAGAAATAACCCCTTACATATATGGTCAAATGATTTTTGACAAGGGTGCTAAAACTATTCAAAGGGGAAATGATAGTCTTTTCAACAAACAGTGCTGGGAAAACCAGATATCCATATGCAAAAGAATGAATTTGGACCCTTAACTCAAATCATATACAAAAATTAACTCAAAATGGATCAAAGACTTAAATGTAAAAGCTGAAACTATAAAACTCTTAGGATAAAAAAATAGGTTTATCTTTGTGACCTTGGTTTAGGTAACAGTTTCTTAGATATAACACCTAAAGCATAAGCAACCAAAGGAAAAAATAATAGATAAATTGGTTTCCATAAAAATTTTAAACTTTTGTGCTCCAAAAGACACTATCAAGAAAGTGAAAAGACAACCCACAGAATGGGAGAAAATATTGTCAAATCATTTATCTGATAAGAGTCTAGTATCCAGAATATGTAAAGAACTGTTACAATTCAACAATAAAATGACAAGCCAATTAAAAATAGGCAAAGGATTTGTCTAGACATTTCTCCAAAGAAGACATACCAATGGCCAATAAACACACGAAAAGATGCTCAACATCGTTACTCACTAGGGAAATGCAAACCAAAACCCCAATGAGGTACCACTTCACATCTGCTAGAATGACTATAATCAAAAAGACAATAATAAGTGTTAGAAATGATGTAGAGAAATTGGAACCCTCATACATTGCTGGTGGATAAAATAGAGCAGCCACTTTGGAAAACAGTTTGGCAGGTTCCTCAAAAAGCTAAACAAAGAGCTACCTTATGACCCAGCAATTCCACTCCTAGGCGTATACCCAAAAGAAATGAAAGGAGGTGTTCAAACAAAAACTTGTACACAGCTGTTCACAGCAGCACTTTCATAATATCCAAAAAGTGGAAACAATCCAAATATCCATCAACTGATGAATGAATAAACAAAACGAGCTATATCCATATTAAGAGGCTGAATCATTAGCACTTTGACTTGGGGACACCAGGAACAGTTGAAGGTAGAGGTGCCCTACTAAAAACAGGATGATTACATTAAAGTCTACACACTGATTTCTAAGACCCTCCCTTGCTCAGCACTTGAACAGACATCCAAGAAGCTCCCATAGCTTGAGGAAAGCTTCTTATATGAAAAACACATAAAAAAATAACAAACAGAAAAAAAGAAACTGAGAAGAAAAAGAAAAACTGCAGGAGACATAAGCACAAGCAAAACAAAACACAAAACAACAAAACAAGAAATATCATAATTAATATTCTTAGAAAGGCAAGATAAAATCATGTATTCATGATTTGAGAAAACAAAAAATGAGTGAATATAAATTTAAAATATAATAGTAGATATTTTTAGAATTCAACAGAATTGGAAAAGTTGAAGATATTCACAAAAAGTACAACAAACAAAAAATATGGAAAAGAGAGAAAAACAAGAAAGTTAGAGCATGAATCCATAAGGTTCAATGTCCAAGTAACACCAGTTCCAGAGACAGACATGAGAAAATATCAAACATGTAATTCAAGAAAACTCAGAACTGAAAGACATGAATTTCCACATTGAAAGAATCTCAAGACAATGAATGAAAGAAGATACACACCAACGGACATTTTATTAAATATCACAAATCAGAATGGCATTAGATTTCTCAACAGCAATATGGAAATCTAAAAGATAAGGGAGAAATGCCTTAAAAATTCTAAGGGAAAAATATCTCCAACATGGAATTTTATACCTACACAAACTATCAATCAAGTGGAAGGGTAGTATAAAGACATTTTCAGAGACATAAGATCCCCCAAATTTTATTTTGCACGCACCGTTTCTCAGAAAGCTACTGGTGGATGCAACCTAACAAAAAGGAGCATATAAGGAAAAAGGAAAACATAGGCTTCAGGAAATTTGGAATATAAGTTAAGAAAGACAAGTAATATCAATGATAAGGATAAAAGATTGAGAGCAACTAGGCCAGATTGGAGCAGGAGGACCAATTAGGGGAAGGAGTACTCCAGGAGAGTTATCTTGAAGAAAATAAACAGAAACTTAGAGAATACCTAATGTGTTTGCACAAACTAAGAGAAGACTGATATTTTGGTTGGAGAGATTAGGGATAAATTAGAGACAAATTCATAGACAATCAACCAAACAAAAGATAAGGCAATTATTAACTCCAGGAAAAAGAAAAAAAACTACATAAAAAGGGGAAATGTAATCATAGTACACTACCTGACTAATATATACATACCATTTCCATAGCCATAATAAACACTGAATATTGACAATCAAAAATCATAATTTTATTGGAAGGCTAGGAGGAAGGGAAATTAGGGGGTATAAAAGTGATAAATCCATCATAGGAAATCATTAGATAATATCTAAGACTGAAAAATCAAGAAGAGCAGTTTAAGTATGTTATTTTAAAATATGCAGCAAAACATCAAAGAAATGGTAAAAAAAATTGAAAGTGGTCTCCTCCGAGGGGTGGGACTTAGAGGTGAGAAGTTTGTAGGGTATGGTAATGCTGGGCTTTGTTAAAACTCTTACACATCTATTTGACCAATAAAATTGTGTAGCTAATAAAAATAAACATTAAATTAAAAAAAACTTTTTGTGCTATTGGGATCTTCCCTCTCTTTACTCATTATTTGTGACATCTTGTTTTCCTAAAACAGTTTTTCAATTGTTTCCCCTAATTATTACTTTGTAATACATTTGTAGTTTTTTCTTTTACCAATTTACATAGTCAACATTGCTCCTGTTAATGTTCTTTGTTGCTTCTTTTTTCAATGGATTTATTTATGTATCCTTACTTCAAATGTCTTAATGCTGCTCAAAATTCCTGTACTTGTCCCTAGTCAAGCTTTCTTCTTTCCCACAGCAACTAATACAAACTTTCTTTGCTCTTCTAAGTCTTTTACTTCTGTTTCCCCAACTCTAAGGAGATAACTTTGATTATTACGTCCAAGACCAAGAAGAGGTGTTCAGGTAAAGAATATCAATGTCCTCAAGGTCCATCCATGTTGTTGAAATGGCAGCATTTCCTTCTTTTTTTTTTTTTATTGCTGAATAATATCCTTGTAGAGTTGTTTTAAGACCATCTTAGGATCTGATTTTTCACTTGGGAATTCCTGCTAACTGAGAAAAATCCTCCCTATAAATTCCTTTCAAATACAATAAAATGTATGTCCATACTAAATGTAACAATGAAGTGACATCATATTACATTTCATAAATATATAATTAAACATTTATCCACATTTTAGGGCCAATAAGGTTTTTTTTTTTTAGGTCTCAAATATTTTCAAAGATCTCAAAACAGTGTACAGGTTAGGCACAATGCCTATAGTGCCTAATGGATAAACATGGCCCTAATTCCCATCTCCAAAACAACCTTGCACCTCTGCCCTTGATCCCAGAATTCCCTCCCACGTCTTCTGAAAACATATTCCATCAGTTAACCATCCTTTCCTTCTCCTGGATCTTCCCTCCCTCCCTCTCCTGGCTCCCTTTCCTCCAGTGTATAAACATACTCAAGTCTCTCCCATCTAAAAAATTAAAAACAACCACAAATTCTCCCTACTCTTGCTATCACCCCCCCTGCTTCTCCTTCCCCAACTTCCTCAAACTTCTTGAAACAAATCTAACCTACCTATTGTCTCCACTCCTTCACCCTTCCCCTTTACTCTTCAATCCAGGAAAATCGGGCATCCTGCCACACTACTCCACTGAAACTGCTCACCTAATGCCACCAACAACCTCCTTCGCAGCACTTATCTTATCAACCTCTCTGAGACAACTGATATCACTGAACACTCTCTCCACCTTGACACTCACTCCTCCCCCAGATTCCGTGGCACCACCTTTTCCTTGTTCTCCTAAATGTCTTACCAATTACTCTCAGTCTAGGAAGACATATATCTTTATTTATTGTAAAGCTAGCTCTCTGGAGACAAGATTTAGGTTCCTACAATGGGTCTCTAACTCCCAATCAAAAAAAATTTATTTGGCAGCAAAGTAACCTCCAACACCCAGCAACCAACACAATTATAAAGAACTAAAACCCTAACATTACATGTGCACACTAAAGTGTAGAAAGGGACTATCCTGATTAGTTGGAAATGTTTACAAAGGACAGAGAAGTGATACAAGAGAAATGACAGGAGACATAGAGGTAAGAAAGAAAACAATAATAAAAAAGGAGCAACTGAGCTCAGTGGTAGCAAGAGGAGAGTGGAGAACAGGGACAAGGGATGAAATACCTCTGTATTCTGAGAGCAGAAGGGAGGAAAAGTCCAACAGCCATCGTACATCCGTGCTCCACCTATGAATAAGGGCAAGCAGCTACCCACAATACGCCTCACCTGAGTGGGAGAGACATTTCCACTGTACATACTAGGTCTGGCAGATTATTGTTTGCACCCCCAAAATCTGTGCTCCTATTCTTCTTGCACACATGATTGTCTGGTTGGACTTAATTCCCAGGCTCCTTTGCAATTAGCAGGGGCCTTATATTAAGTTCTCACCTATGAAATGTAAGCACAAGTGATGCTTGCAACTTCTGCCTTACTTGTTTAAAAGATGTTTGCCCTGGACTCACTCTTTTCCCTTCTCCTTTCTACTGGCTGGAAATGGCTACAACCAAGGCATCCTCGGAAACCACGTGTTTCAAATAGCATGGCTGCCCTGCTAGTCTGAAATCCTATGACGGCTTCCTAGAGCAGATCCTGCCTTCCACATCCTGAACTTAGGTTAAGTTAGAAATAAGGTTCTCTCTTGTATGAGGCACTGCAGTGGGGCGTGGGGGGACACGGGGGATGGGACCTTTTTATAACAGCAGCTCAGCCATCACCCTAATTAATACCCTGAGAGATCAGGGGCACAAAATCACCTAAAGTACAAAACCTCAGTATATCTCAACAGCTTAGTGATCCAGTAGGAAACATTAGCCTGGAGAGAGGAGAGTTGTAAGCATAGGGGGAAGTTCTTATCAGTAATTAATAGCTATAAAGTCAGATTTAATGAACATTGACTGAGTGGCACCTAGACCACTAAATTTGGAATCAGAACAACTGGAGTCAAATCTTAGTTCCACCAACTGCTATCTATGTAAATGAAAATTTATGTAAGTTCTCTAGGCCCCTGTTTCCTAACATCCACCTTTACAAGTAAATGTCACAACATATCTACAGCACAACATAATAAATGTCTAAAATAATAATACCACATCACCAAGAAAATGTTAAATTATGTTCTATATATTATACCAAAGATTCTAGGGAATATCATATATTTTGTAGAAATTTCTGTTAAAATATTAAGTTCTGACACATAAATCCTTACCAAACTGAATAGGAAAGAGGGTCTTTAGAAATAACAGGACCTAAAAGAAAGCAAAGCAGCTAACAACACAGGTTTTAGAGTCCAATAAACTTTATTCAAGCTTTACCTCCATTTACTAGCTCAGTGACCTTGGGCAGGTTACATAACCTAAATCTCAGTTTCCTCATGGAAAAGTGGGGATCACCCTGGTGCTTACCTCACAAATCTCTTGTGAGGACTGGATGTGATTGCTGTCTATCTCTAGTCCTTCTGGATATGAGAATGACTCTAGCTGGCATACCAAGAACATCTATTTGAATACATTTCTCACTTAAGGCAGTATTCGGGGGCTATACAACTTAGAAGTTGGAATATTATTTCTCTTTAAAAAAAAAGTTAGAAAAATGACCTCTGTCTAATGACTTAGAATTTAAATGAAATAGTTTTCCCACTTTGTGTTATCTAACAGAAAATGAAATCTGCAAAGTAAAGTTATCTAAATGCTACTATACTTGGAAACAAAAGATGAAATTCTGAACTTGTAAAATTACCTGAGGGGTCTTCTCAGGTATTGTTACCTAAAATCTTATGAAAATACCAACAAAAATGGGAGATGTCAGTGATAATCTTGTCATTTAAAAATATAAATTATTGGGCCGGCTCTGTGGCTTAGCAGTTGGGTGTGTGCGCTCCGCTACTGGCGGCCCCGGGTTCGGGTCCCGGGTGCGCACCGACGCACCGCTTCTCCAGCCATGCTGAGGCCGCGTCCCACATACAGCAACTAGAAGGATGTGCAGCTATGACATACAACTATCTACTGGGGCTTTGGGGGAAAAATAAATAAATAAAAATTAAAAAAAAAATATATATATATATATATAGAAATTATTTTCTGGTGTCCCTTCTCCTCTAAAGATATCAACCAAATCTGTTTTTATTACTTGTCTGAGTTTAAGAACTTTCCAGTGAGGGAGCCTGATGCCAGGTCCTTCAACAATAGTTATTTTCTCTTAACTACTAGGAAATATGATAAGAAAAAGTTCACAATGTGAGACAAATCAACCCCTTCTTTTCTTTATAAGCTTGTTTCTCCTTTAGAAATATGAAATCAAAAACAAATATTTACTGGAAGAGCAAAGGTCAAACAGTCCTTATGTTCAGACACGGCAACAAAGATTAGCAAGACTCCAAAGGCTAATCGTAGGCATAACCTGAAGAGAAAAAAGGCAGGGCCTTTCTTTCTGAAGACCTAACGTATTTTCTTTTACCTATATATTTGCCAGTCTCTACCATGCTAACCTATAAGTTAATCACATATCTAAACATTAGGTTTGGTGGTTTATAGACTTACAAGAAAGACGATCAATTTTAGGTCTCATTAAGTAGTTTACTTTAAGATACCTGACATATATTAATTAATTCATCCTCTCAACCCCCTGTGAGGTAGCTTTTATCAACTCCATTTGTTGGGGAAATTTGATCAAGGAGAATAATAGCATTTTCTATTTACAAAATACCTTTCTCGTAAAGAGCTCCACCTGTTTATCTTCTCAATCTTCTAACATTCCTGTGAGGTAGGTGGCAATATTACCTTTTCCTTTCTTATAGGTGAAATGCTATGGCTCAAGTTGCTTAATGGCTTACTCATAAGGTAGCCTGTATTTTATCCACTAACTAGAACACACTGCTTGGAATTAACACCAGACCACGGACTCAAGTCTGAACAGCACGTAATTCAAGAGTGTCAAGCTCCTAGTTTTCTCTACAGCTCTCTTTCAACACATCACATTCCAAAAAGGATTGGGGTCATGCTTGTTGTTTCAGCTCATGTGCTTACTGCTTATAAAGCTTATTATCATTTCTCTAAATTGGACTATTAAGTTTTGTCTAGATGCCCGAAAGTTAAATTATTTTTTGTTTACTGTCTGTGCACTAGCATTGTAAATGATGTCATCAAGAATGTACAAAACTCGTAGATAAAGCTGAAGGGCCAATAAAAGCAACTCACTTTGGGAAGAGTGCATTTCTTCTTCTTCCTTTTTTGTTTTTGAAGTAGGCATCACACAAAAAGATGACTCATTAAGCCCAAAAGAGTTGACGATGCCATGTAAGGGCTTCTTATGCAGCCCTCCACAAAGAGACCTGAGTGGCAGCACCAGGCCTCCTCTTCAGCGCATTTTCCTCCAGGCAGAATGTGCATTTGTGTGGCTACATACACAATTATAATCTTCCCTGAAAGGCAATTCCTTCCATATGACAGGCTGAACAGTGGCCTGAGTGCTAGCCTCATGCTGCCTGTGCAGTTAACACACTGAAATACCAGACACATTGAATCTCTCCTTTCTGAAGAACTAAGATGGGACAGAACAAGTGAAGCTGGAAAGAACTGCACACAGAGAGACAGGAGGCCAGCCCAAGCGCCCACACTCACTTTCTCATGGGCTGAGCTTCTTTGTGTGTTGCCTACTTACGTGTCAATTTGCAGGACTTGGGGGCATGAGAACCATGGAGCCGAGTGGTTCTGGCAGCCTCTCCATTTGACAAGCAAAGCCAAAGACATGTGGCCTTTGGTACATTTCACATTCAAAAGTGTTATTGTTTCAAACATGCCTATTTTAAAATATATAATTTTCCCAGTTAACGCATATTGTATGTAAGTTGGCCACAGGAGGAGTCCTGCCACATGATTAAAAAAAAAAAAAAAAAAAAAGGCAACAGGCGCTAATGCAGCCCTATCCCTCCCAGACATTGTTTACCAGGAGCCAGTGGGGCTACCCCAGGTGAGAGAAGTCTGAATTTAACAAACACCTGATACGAAGTCCTGGGGCACAAGCAGATTTCTGTCTGAGATTACACAAACTGAAGCTTGTGTTTTATCACAAGTACCTGTAATCTTAGGGCCAGATAATAGTATTAACAAGACCTTGAGCTACACAATAGGACAGCTGGAAAAAGGCTCTCTCTCCCAAGAACAGCACTTTTAAAAAGCTAATTCAGTGAAGAAAAAGAAAGTGCTCTGAAAGTGCCTTCTCAAACAATATTTACTTTTACTGGGTTCCTGCTAATCAAACAAAACTTAGTCAAAAGCTTTTATGAAAAATACATTTGATGATTTCAGCAGTAATTGCTTTGTTTAAAGAAAGGTGCTTAAGAGAATACATAGCTAATGGCACCAGTAATTTGGTAAGTTCAGATGTGTTTGGGAAAATCCCTCCGCTCTTTGATAAATCATTAAAATTCTGCTCAGATAAATGTGTTTTGACTTGAAATTCCAATCATAGAATGAGCTATTTCCTCAGGCCCCTGGGGAACTAGCGCAAGGGCAAATCCAACACAGAGGGCCCGGGAATTAGTTTAGGAGGGTAATTCCAGTCTTAGAGCATATTCCTCTGGCCAACTACAGGACAGGATCTCATGGAGATGCCCCACAACTGTATAAAATTTCCTTCCTTCTTAAACTATCGTTAAAAGAATAGATTAAATCTTACTGTTGTGTAACCAAAACATAGCAACCAAGAAACTAACCTTAGGTATGATCAGAGCTTAAAACCAGGATCCAAGGCAGATTTTAATCAGTGGAAGGAGGAAACCATGGAAGGAGGAAAAAAAAAAAAGTGTAGTGTCTCTCACATGGTAGGAATTCAATGACTATTTGTTGAACTGGATTCCTTTCTCCCATTTTTTAAAAATTTATTCTGCTACTTAAAGCAGACCATTCATGGGGCCAGCCCCGTGGCATAGTGGTCAAGTGCGCGCACTCTGCTGCTGGCAACCCCGGGTTCGGATCCCAGGCACAGACTGACACACCGCTTGTCAGGCCACGCTGTGGCGGCGTCCCATATAAAGTGGAGGAAGATGGGCACAGATGTTAGCCCAGGGCCAGTTTTCCTCAGCAAAAAGAGAGGATTGGCACGGATGTTGGCTCAGGGCTGATCTTCCTCACAAAAAAAAAAAAAAAAAGCAGACCATTCATTTAACAATTGAGCACTTAACCTGGGTCAAGCACTGTGCTAGATTTTGGAGATACTGAGAGAATAAACCTGCTCTTAGGCCCACATCCTAGTAAGAAACAGACAATAACCAAGTATACAAATAGATAAACAAGATAAGTGCGAAGAAGGATATAAACAGGATAATGAATTAGAGATAGGCTAATGGATTATTTGTCTCGTCTGATCTATTATTATTACTTCTTAAAACTTCAATTATCTACTCAGCCTCCTAAAATTACTCATTTAGCAAACATGGTATTTGTGCAAATAAAAGTGATCCCCGACTTTTGGACAGCATTTCAAGGAAAGATTTTAAGATTACTTGAATATATAAATAAGCCAGGTCGAAAATTTACAGAACTGCTTTAAAACCCTAGAATAACTCTGAGATCGCCTGCAATTTAGTTACCTTGGAGAAACGGAGGTGTGTGAGAGTTGGGAACAACACACCTTAGAACTCAATTGTTCTTTTTTTTCCCGCAACGAAAAGATATTTATTAAATAGTTTACAGAATCCTTGGAAAGGCAGAAGAAACAAGAGTCTAGGCTGAACTTCCAGGAACAACTCCCAAAGGCACATCCCAGAACTGGGCCACCAAGATAATGGCTGCCCATGCCACGACCGAAAAGCTGCCGACCAAACTGGGAGAGCACCAAGACAGCTGCAGTACGCCAAGTTCTCCCACGCTACAACGGCACTTATCACACCGTCACCTTGTGTTACAGTCATTTATAAATATGTCCCGTCTCCCATCTATCGCGGGCGTAAGTCTCCTGTGTGGAGGGACACTTTATATTCATGCCTTGCTTTACACAGAGGGGGTATCAGGAAGGAAAGAGGAGAGGAACAATTAGGAAGAAAGGAAAGGAAGGAGAAGGGGGGAAGAGGAAAGGAAACAGATGCTTTTGTGAATATGTTCATAACTATTTTAAAGTGACCAGTTTTATATATTATAAACCTAGTTTCCAAAGGTTGGAAAGTCAGTGTAACATCTATAATATTTTATTTCATTTCCTTTCTGCAACAACCCAAGCACTTTCAAGTCCTATGAGAATTTCTGCTGACTTACTGTAAATAGCACTGTTTCCTAGCATAGAATTGGGTTTGGAAGTTTCGCTATTAAATCCAAACAAAAACAAGCTTTCTTATCAGGATTCAACCAAAAGAAAAAAAAAATTTATCTGGCAGTAAGACAAGTAAATATCATGTGCTTTGATATCAGCAAATACAAAAAAGAAGATTAGTAACACTTAAAAGTCTTCCACTAAGAGTCGTATGTCAGAACTGTTGCCAAGGCTTGAAGATACTGTATTAACCCCATGGCTCAAAGGGACTATATCAGTGACTGTGGGATGCTGTCGTGGTCCAGGTACTCTGAGAAGCAGACACCCAAACGGAATCAGACATGTAAGAAATATACTTGGGGAAACGCCCATGGGGGAAAATGGGGAGGGAGCCAGAAGAGCCTGGAAGAGCTGATAGACCACAACGCAGGGCTGACCCTTGTAAAGGAAAGAGAGTGAAAGTATCAGACTGCGGTGCAGTGGGAGTCCTCAAGCCAAAGTCACCATCAGAGGAGTCACACATCTCATACAAGCGGGTCTGTCCCAGCCAGTCATTGGCTGGGAGCAGCCTGTGGGAAATGTGACCTCATTGTTGGATTCAGAGCTGGAGTTGGGAATCAATTACCCTCCCCTCCCCACAGTAGGAGATCTGAGAGGCACATTTTCATGGCTGCCACAGATGTATTATCCATCTTTATAAAAGTATAGTAATAATAATAGCAGCTAATATTTATTGAGGACCTACCCAGATGCTCTAAAAGGAAAGATATCTTACTCATCTTTGTATACCCTGTTTTCACAATGTAGACACAATGTAGCAGCCAGGCATTGCTCTAAAAGTTTACATGTATGAGATAAGTACTATTATTACTCACATTTTACAGATAAGGAAACTAAGGCACAGAGAGGTTAAGTAACTTCTTCAAGGTCACACAGCCACCCAGAGTACATAGATTATTGTCAATAAAACTCTCCCAAATGGTTTATTTTTAGATGTTATCTTCCTCATCGCCTGCCTCTAAGAGATGAGTCCAGTGGCAAGAGGGAACTGGAATTTTACTATTCCCTGATCCATCCTGATTCCTAGGATGCCCCCTCCTGGCAGAAATGTTGAATTAAGCCTTTGGAGTCACCTGAACTTACTCCAGGATCCATGCGAAGGTCTATGCAATAGTTGCAGCCTCATTTTGGGGGTGGCTAAAGATATTTATAGCCTGGAGTTTAACAGTGTGGACTCTGCAGTCAGATTGTTGGATTAGAATTCTGGCTCCATAACTTACTAACTAGTTATTTAATATCTTTGTGTTGCAGTTTTCTCATCTGTGAAATGGAGATAACAATTGAAACTATCTTCAGGGCCAGCCTGGTGGCAGAGCGGTTAAGTGTGCATGCTCCACTTTGGCAGCCCGGGGTACGCAGGTTTGGATCCCGGGCACACACGGATGCACCGCCTGTCAAGCCATGCTGTGGCAGCGTCCCATATAAAGTAGAGGAAGATGGGCATGGATGTTAGCCCAGGGCCAACCTTCCTCAGCAAAAAAGAGGAGGATTGGCATTGGATGTTAGTTCAGGGCTGATCTTCCTCACAAAAAAAAAAAAAAAGAAACTATCTTCATACGCATTAATATACGTAAAGCACTTAAAATGTTACCTAGTACATAGTAAGTGCTTAATAAGTCTTAGTTGTTCTTGTAAGCTGCTCACATTTGGGAAACCCTAAAGTCAGCATTATTCACATTCAATTTAACATATATGTATGTATTAAGTGTCTACATTGTGAAAGGTAGGTATACAATGATAAGTAAGATACAATTCCTATTGTTGAGAAAATTATTTGCACCTAATGAACTGTTTAAGAGCTCCATCCTTAACAGGGAAGCAAGGATCACTGCCCTTTGCAGGCAATAGTTGTTTTGCTCTGTTTTTATCTTCTTGGTGGAGAGAAAAAACCAGGCTATGGAATCTGACAAATCTGGGTTTGAAACTCTGCTTTGCTATGCATCATCACCCATGTGACTTTGTTCAAATCAATTAGCCTTTCTAAACCTCAGTTTCCTTATTTGTAAAATGAGGACATGATATTAACAACTACTAAAAGGGACTAATAATAATACCTACTTCAGACGGTGGTTATAAAGATTAAATGAGATAAAGCATGATGCTAAGCGTATATGAAGGGCTCAAAAACTACAGCTTAAAAAAAACTATCCAGGGCCGGCCCCGTGGTTTAGCGGTTAAGTGCGCGCGCTCTGCTGCTGGCGGCCCGGGGTTCGGATCCCGGCGTGCACCGACGCACCGCTTCTCAGGCCACGCTGAGACTGCGTCCCCCATACATCAACTAGAAGGATGTGCAGCTATGACATACAACTGTCTACTGGGGCTTGGGGGGAAAATCAATCAATCAATCAATCAATCAATCAATCAAGGGCCAGCCCGGTGGCGCAAGCGGTTCAGTGCACACGCTCCGCTGCGGCAGCCAGGGGTTCGCTGGTTCGGATCCCAGGCGCGCACCGACGCGCCACTTGTCAAGCCATGCTGTGGTGGCGTCCCATGTGGAGTGCAGGAGGATGGGCATGGATGTTGGCCCAGGGCCAGTCTTCCTCAGTAAAAAGAGGAGGATTGGCAGCTGTTAGCTCAGGGCCGATCTTCCTCACACACACAAAAATTAATTAATTAAAAAAATAACATAAACTATCCAGGGGGCCGGCCCGGTGGCGCAAGCGGTCAAGTGCAGCGCTCCGCTGCGACGGCCCAAGGTTCGCCAGTTCAGATCCCGGGTGCGCACCGACGCACTGCTTGTCAAGCCATGTTGTAGCGGCGTCCCACGTAAGGTGGAGGAAGATGGGCATGGATGTTAGCCCAGGGCCAGTCTTCCTCAGCAAAAAGAGGAGGATTAGCAGATGTTAGCTCAGGGCTGATCTCCCTCACCAAAAAAAAAAAACTATCCAATTTATTGTGGTTGTTCTAAAAGTATAGCCTTCAAAAGAGAAAGACCACCTCTTAGAGTTATCTATTACGCCAACCCACTACCAACCTTGGTAAGAATAAGTATGTTCCACGGAAACAGAAGAGGCAACTTGGAGCATGAATGTAAGCATGCACCTCACCAAATTAGGTGGAGTAAAAAATAAACCTCACACCCTCATGCTTATGCTCAGGTCAGCACGTAGGTGGTGAGTTTTGCAAACCTAGGACCAGAACAGGCTGCCCTTCGGCTCTAGAGAGTTCTCCACACCCAACCAAGTATACACAGACACACCTCAGCCTCCGGCAGAAGCTTCCAACAAGTAGCTTTCATAAGGCTGAAAATCTTTCATTAGTCTTACACAAAGGGTTCGATACTTACTTCCTCTCCTTACCAGACTCTCCTCTCTCTATTCAGGCCTGGGCATTAACACAGTTTCTATCACTACATTCTGATGACTGCAAATATGAACATCATTGAGCTGACTCTGTAACGATGATCTTAAGATCCTAAGCCATTCCAGGCCATGATTACAGGTTCCTAATCCACAAAATCAGTGGGGAAAAGATCAGTTTACCCAACATGATGAAAGACTGTTTCCTTCCCTAATAGTCAAAAAGGCAAATATAAGCCCTGGCTAGCAGGTAGAAAGGGAAATATATAGATATTCATTGAATAGGTATCCCTGTAATTTTTACCACAATACTAAAAAGATCTCCAGATACATTTCCCAAGGGGTACTCAGCTTTGGCTTTTCTGTTTCACCGAATGCCTGGAGCCTTCCTGTCTCTGCAATTTTCTTTTCTCTATATGTATTTTCTTTTCTAGGTCTACACATGCAAGTGACTTAATAATTGTAAAAAAACAAAACCCTCCATAGGTATTTAAAAATTTAAATTGAGAAGTATTTTATTAAGTTAATCTATAGGGAGTGGTTTGAAATGGTAATTAAATTGAGGGTGAATGCTTTGAAACAGCACGACCAAATTGTAATGGGCAGGGGTTGTTCTCAACTCAAGACAAGAGCTATGAGGAAGCCAGTGAGCAATATGACCCTGCTTAGGGCAGTATGAATGTCCAGATGGTGATTAGGACAGGCAGTTATGACACTTAAATATGCAACAGAGCCTGAAGGAGCACTTGCCCAGGGTTCAAGCATTAGGTGGGTGGTTGGACTATATGAACACTGAAGCTTTTTCAACCAACCTGAGACTCTGATTCTGTTTGTAGATTCATTATCAACATTGCCACTGAATTAGTCTTCCTGAAAAATCCACTTAGGGAGGTACCACCAACTTCTACTCACCAAAGCACCAGTATATTAAATATGCCAAGCCTTTGAGACATATAATTCAAACAGCAAACACCCAAAGGACTGAAAAATAGACTAGGCTTTTCAAATATTTCATAGATTCATTGAGTACTGGGTAGATAAGATAAAATACATTAAATCCTTAGCAAAAGTCTAGGCATTGATATTGTTATTAATCAGATACAAAATTATCTGTGATATAAATATCCCCTTTTGGCTGATTAATGGATGTGATCATTTTTTTTTTTTTAATTTATTTTCCCCCAAAGCCCCAGTGGATAGTTGTATGTCATAGCTGCACATCCTTCCAGTTGCTGCATGTGGGACACGGCCTCAGCATGGCCGGAGAAGCGGTGCGTCGGTGCGCGCCCGGGATCCGAACCCGGGCCACCAGCAGCGGAGCGCGCGCACTTAACCACGAAGCCACGGGGCCGGCCCTGGATGTGATCATTTAATCTCAATCTCTCTATATACATAAAATTTAAATATATATTTAAAACACATATACCTCTGACCCACCAATTCCACTTTGTGGAATTTATCCTTGCAGATATACTAGGAAAGGAACAAAAATGCAGGTTATTCTGTGTAATATTTTTAGTAACAGAAATAGGCTAAAAACAACTTATTGTCTACCAATAGAGAATTGGTTAAATAAATTATTTAAATACTATGTTAGCTAAAAAAACAAAAAGAGAAAGAGGAAGCTCTCCAATGATATAGAAATTACTCCAAGACATATTAAATGAAAAAAGAGTGCACTGTATTCTCCCTTATGTACATAATAAAATACACTCTGGAAGGATACACAGGAAACCAGTAATAGTGGTTACTGGTAGGGGGCTGAGGATGGATGAGAAATGGGCAGATGGGGGAAAGGAGTGGGAGGAGACTTTTCACTATAAACTTCCTTATATTTTGCATCATTTCCATATTACCATTTCAAAAATTTAAACTAGTATTGTTTTCCATGAAAAAGTGTGTATAGTACGTCCATACAACTGAATACTACTCAGCAGTGAAAAGAAATGAACTGTCAAGCCAGGAAAAGACATGGAGGGACCTTAAATGCATATTGCTTAGTGAAAGAAGCTAGTCTGAAAGGTTACATACTGTATGACTCCAACTAAATGACATTCTAGAAAAGTAAAACTTCAAAGACAGTCAAAAGATCAGTGGTTGACAAGGGCTGGGGGCAGTGGAAAGGATGGATAGGTAGAGCACAGAGGATTTTCAGAGCAGTGAAACTATTCTGCATGATACTATAATGGCAGACACACGACATTATGCATTTATCAAAACCTATAAAACTGTCCAACACAGAGCCAACCTTAATGTAAACTATGGACTTCAGTTAATAATAATGTATCAATACTGGTTCATCAATTGTAACAAAGATTATCACACTAATGCCAGATGTTAATAAGAGGGGAAACTGAGTAGGGGAGAGAGGGAGTACATGGGAAGGCTCATACATCTGCTCAAATTTCTGTAAACCTAAAAGTGCGCTAAAAAATAAAGTATTAATTTTTTAAAATGTGTGTGCAGAGAGAACAGTTTGGTGGTTACCAGGGGGAAGGAGGTGGGGGGTGGGCACAAAGGGTGAAGGGTGCATTTATATGGTGACTGACAAATAATAATGTACAACTGGAATCTCACAATGTTATAAACATCAATTAAAAAAAAAGTGTGTGCATATACATACATGTGTGTATATATTTATATGTATACATCCTTTTTCCATCCAGAAAATGCCTTACACACTGAAGGTGCTCAATAAAGTACTACAGCTGCAGTCTTAGTGGTCAAGGGCTCAAGCTTTGGGGTGGGCAAATTAGGTTCGGACAGCTCTACCATTTTCTAGCTGTGTGGCCTTATTTATGCAAGTTACCTCTTCAGCCTCAGTTTCTCCGTCTGCAAAATGGAAGAAAAACACAGTATCTCCTCCTAGGGCTGTTGTGAAGATTCAATAAAGAATGCATGTAAAATGTTTAGTACAGTGCCTAATGTAAAAAAGAAACGCTCAAAAATGTTAGTTGCCGCTATAGCGGTAAAATGATTATTCAGGGAACCACTGCTTGGGCACTTCAGGTTCCAAGGTTACTCCACTACCAGCATATCAAGAATACCCCAAAAGGGCCCCAAATTCTCAACTCCGACCTCTCCCACGTGGAACACAGTCCACACTGCCTGAGCTCCAGCCCGCACACTCCAGGCATCCTTGACTCCCCCGCTGCTGGTTTCCTCCTGGCTGGGCCTTACATGCTCAGGCCCTGGAACGCCCCCCTCCCCGCCCCTCCCCATCCCACCCCTACCCGTCTCCACTCAGATCCCGCCCCGCCTCCTCCCCAGACCCTGGCCTAATTCGCCTGCTCTTCTCTTCATCCCCGAGGCTGAAGGAAGCTCCTACCCAGATACTCGTAGTCCGGTAGGGCTAGGCGCTCCGAGCTCAGCATCCTTTGACCGGCGCAGCTTCCAAGCTCTACTCTCCAGCTTCCGGAAGCCAGGTTGCCGGCTCCCTCGGTTGCCATGGCACCCACGCGGCGGGAGGAGAGGCGGGAGGCGGACGGGGTGTCACGCAAACACTCTCCGTATCGCAACGCCAGGCTCGCCACACCAGTTCCGGGAGCGGTCGCTTCTTGGACGCCCTTTCTTGAGGAGTTGGTTTTAGAGGAATTTGAGGTGGAGAGGGTTTTGAATCCATCATATTTCCTGGTGTCGAAGAATTATTGCCAGCCCTCCATATCCGCAATTTCTGAATTTCATAACTATCCCTGCTTTATACAGCTGTTATCCTAACTCACAATAATAGCTCCCACCCCTAAATTCCCATAAATACTTAATATCCCATTACCTGTCTTTATCTCTTTATTACTGTATCTACTATCTTAAATTGCTACAAAGTGCTTCCACGTGCGTATGTCTTGGCTGCTCCTTGAGGTGCTCATTAAATCCTCTATGAATTCATTGACATTTCCTCTCAAATTCCTCTTGATCTTTAGTCCTTCCTCCTGGTCCTATCCCTTACTATTTGGTACCCTTCCCAAGTGTCTTTCTTTTTTCCTACCAAGACACTTCATTTCTTGAGGGGATGGGGTGCACAAACAAGGACACTTAACTGGATTTTTTTTCCTCATATGCCTAATTGCTCATTTCTCCTTTAAGAGGGGAGAGCATTCATTGGTTTTCAAGTTCCCAGATATTTTTCTTTTTGCTCCTCTCCACTCCCAACAACAGGTTAGGGGTCTGTAGTACTTGCACACAGTTCAAACCTAGTAGAAAAGGCCACACTGTCCTCACTTTTTTAATTAGTCCCCCCACAACAAGGTGAGGTTTTGTGAAAAGAAAGAAAGAAAACAAAAATCATGCTATCAAAGGAGTGACTGGGAAACCAGTGGACCACCTACACTGGGAGGAAAAGGAAAGAGGAGGTTCTTCTCTTTGTGTTTTGAGTGGTCTATTCTTAGCCTCCTCTAGCAGGAGCTTCAAACCTCCTAATTCTCCCTTTCCCTTAAAATTGTGTATGTGTCTCATTTCTAGGCTCCTGTGAGTCACCCTGAGTTTGGATGTGGTAAGGATAAAACGACATAGCCAAACTAAGAACAGCATTTATTATCTTGAGGTAACGAATTTACTAATTTGGTATTTGATGTGAAGTCCTGCCAATTTTTTTTGTGTGTGTGAGGAAGATCAGCCCTGAGCTAACATCCATGCTAATCCTCCTGTTTTTTTTTGCTGAGGAAGACCGGCCCTGAGCTAACATCTATTGCCAATCCTCCTCCTTCCCCCCCGCTGTTGGATTCCCAAGGGGAAGGGGAGGGAAATCCCAACTCACCAGGTCTCAGGATGACGCGGGCCCACAGACACAGAAGACCGAACTTGATGCAAACGCAAGAGGTTTATTGAACGGAGCTCCGGGTCGACTCGTGTCCCTCGCAGGAGACAGAGGGGTCGACCCCGAGCCTTAGGGGGCAAGTTCTTTTATAGGATTTGGGAGCATAAAGCAGGAAAAGGTTGGCGCGGTTTTACATGATTGGTTAATTCAAAACATTCAGACAGTTACATTTTATGGCGCGAATTGCTACGGCGCGAAACAGCTATCAAGGTGCACACACATGTCCCCATCTGGCCCCCCTCCACCCCGACCCTTCCAAACTTATCCCTCTGTAGCACTCCCTTGTTCTCAATTTTCTCTGAACAGTTTAGGGTGAGTCTTCCGCGAACAGAGTCAGTTGGGATCGATAGACTCTATTCATAGAAGACTCGCCCCAACTGCCCCTTAAGGTGTTAACATTTTAAATTTTTAACATAATTTACATCCTTCACCCCCACCGCCAAAGCCCCAGTAGATAGTTGTATGTCATAGTTGCACATCCTTCTAGTTGCTGTGTGTGGGACGTGGCCTCAGCATGGCCGGAGAAGCGGTACGTCGGTGTGCGCCCAGGATCCGAACCCGGGCTGCCAATAGCAGAGTGTGGGCACTAAACCGCCAAGCCACGGGGCCGGCCCATGAAGTCCTGCAAATTTGATAAAAATATTTGCCTTCTTCCCCGGCCCTCGCCTCCCGCCCCCCTCCCCCAATGAAGCTTGAGGGTATGGGAGTTTCATAACTTTCACACCTATGGCTTATTACTATATTGTTAATAAAGTAATAGGATAGTACTTATAAAGGGTTACAATTTCATTTTATTTCCAAGCAACCTGAAGCTATTTGCAGATCATTTCGTTTGTCTTCATAAAAACTTTCTAAGGCACTTCTCCCTTTTCTAAGTAGGGAAACTGAGGAACATGTCAGAAAAATGACTTGTCTGTTATCATCCAGCCCATCAGTGGGAGAGCTGGAAATGGATCTCAGCTATCCCAACCTCCAGGCTAGTGGTCTGACCACTAAACCACACAGCCTCTTTTTTTAGGGTTTGTTGGCTTGGATTTTATTTATTTATTTTTCCTTTTGCTCTACCCTGCCAACAACTAGAAGCTCCCAGATAAAAGAAGAGAATTTGGAGTCCAGGCTGAACATTTGACATCCTCTTGTTTTTGGAGCATTATCCTGGGACTTGGAGAGTGCTGCTGCTGGGGTCTGTGTGGTGGAGCTGGGAACCAGCCCCAAGAATATAGTTTTGTTTGGGCATTAACCCATTTGCGGTTATAATAATGATAAGTTTCACCACCAGTGGCGCCCGACTGTTAATGACTCAAAGAAAGCTAAATAAGAACAAGATGTCATCTCGAGAGCAATTTGTAGGTTTTTCCTACAGCTCCATCCCTTCCATAAAAATCCTAAGGACGCTTAAATTTAAAGTCAGTCTTCTACTGTTATTGTCCTGAACAGTCTATTGAGGAGGAAGACATAAAAGGGTAGGAGGTGGCTAGACTAAGGCTTCAAGAAAATTTGGGATTGCATAGAAATAACAGGTAGCCTTACTAGTGGTGGAATTACTGACTATTTACATTTTTCTTCTTTATACTTTTATATATTCTCAAAATTTTCTATAATAGGCATATATTGTAACTTGAAAACAAACAATAAACGAGTGGCTTGAAAATCTTTAAAATATTTTCAAGCAGAAGTGAGGAACTTCCAGATTAGTGTTTGTTTTTCCCAAGAAGGAACCACTACTTTTAGATTTCTCTTCTGCCATAGATTACATGATAATAGATTTTGGCAACACATCAGTGGCAGCGGAAATTTTTCAGTGAAACATACACAACATGGGTCTTAAGAGTAGAAGTACACGAGAGTTGTCAAAATCAAGGGTATTTCTGTGACCCTGTTGAATGTTAAGGAAAGAAAAAAATGTCAGCTCAATTTAGATGGGTTTTTCAGGTTCTTAAATTATCATAAAGCATTTCTAAAAATTTTACCCAGACAAATAATCATCCAGGTAAACTAGTAAATCAGAAGACAATTCCACAATCCTGAAAATAAGCAAGTGATATGAAATTGATCAAAATATAGAGAGGGCATGAGATGCTAAAGGCAGTACTACAGCATAAAGAATGGAAACATTAAAATCAAAACAATAGGAAAAACACCCACAAGAGAGATGCTATCTTGAGACATCAATTTATCAGATTATAATTCCTAATTATAAAGAGAAAATTTAATAGACATCTCTGGTTCTGCAGAAAACCTATGAAGAGATTGATAGGGAAGAAAATTCTCCCTGGAACTGAAAACTACAGAAAAGCAAACACAAATGTACTCAATAATTTTAAACCTCAAGGAAACAATAAGGAAAGAAAAAATGCAGGCTGAATTATTGCTACAAAACAGGTTCAAGAAACTAGGACAAGCTTTTATCAACTCATCAAGCAGAAACGATGCTAAAGGCAAAGTAGCTACTAAGAAATGCAGGTCATGAAATTCATGCCGAGCTACTAGACTCTTCTTAAAAGATTTATCTTCCATAACAGCAAAGCAGAAACTAAGTGTGATGCCACTGTATGGGATTAACATGTTTAAATTAAAAATGCTATTTACAGAAAAGTCATTTTGGACTGCCACAGGTCAACAGACCAGAGCTTTGTGAGAATTTGCAAAGAAAAAGAAGTGTTCACAAACTCTTTGACAGTGAAGAATAACTAATGCATTATAAGAAAGTGGTTAGGAGGACATGGCTTAAATTGAATTAGAAGAGCTCAAAGGTGATTACAGGCTCGTACTTTGTTATTTTATATTTTCAACTACTGCAGAAGAGTTGGGAATTACACTTTCATATAGTTTGAAAGGGAGAAAGATTTTCTGATCCTTCTTGGTAGCCCACAGAAATTAGCTATGACTTCCTCTGTCCTAGAGTCTGCACCTTATAAGCATTTATGTCATTTCAAAAAATTCTTTGAGAGGCCGCCCCACTGGCATAGCAATTAAGTGCACGCGCTCCGCTTCAGCGGCCCGGGGTTCCCAGGTTTGGATCCGAGGCGTGCGCTGATGCACCACTTATCAAGCCGTGCTGTGGTGGGGTCCCATATAAAATAGAGGAAGATGAGCACAGATGTTAGCTCAGGGCCAATCTTCCTCAGCAAAAAGAGGCGGATTGGCATCGGATGTTAGCTCAGGGCTAATCTTCCTCACATACACACATACACACAATTCTTTGAATTCTCCTATAGATCGTGAGTTTCCAGAGGGCAGAGACAGTCTTCATTCATCTTTAAATTTCTAGGACCCTGCACAGTGCCTGACAGAATAAACGCCTGTTGAATAGATTCTTTTTCCCTTCTAGTTAAAAGTCTAGAAAATGAAGGTTATCCAATCCATAGGATTTATGGTTGCCTCATAGGAACCAATTCATGAAACAAATTCATTAAACAAAAAGGCCAGCAAAATGCAAGGCATCGTTGAGGACATTAAAAATCAATCAGAAAGCCTTGGCGTATCCTTCCTGCGCGTAAATACCTGTGTGACAGATCACCATATCTTAAGAAAGGCCCCAAGAAAAAGGAACTAACTCAACAAAATGCGTCGAGACAAGGCGGCAAGTAGACAAGCTAAGAAAATTTGTTCAGGAGGATGAGAAGTGATATACTAGCAATCATTAAATAAACTTAGGATATAAACTGGAAGTTCCCAAGTTTCAGAATCTTAGGACAAAAAGCTGCAGTCTCTGTGTCTATTTTTTCTCCCCCAACCCATCCTCTGCATTGTTACAAGAGTTTATTGTTCTAAAATTCAAATTTGACCTTGCTTCTTTCTTATTTAGAAAGTGTTACTGACTCACCATTACTAGGATGAAGCAAAATTCCTTAACATGCTGACATATATCCCTTCACAGTCTGGCCCCAACCTACTTTTCCAGCCAGCTTCCCATTCACTCTTCCCTACATACTTAATACTCCGGCCACAGTTTCCTACTCACTATTCCCAACATACCAAGCAGTTTCACATCCCCTTGCTTTGGCATAAGCTCTTCTCTCCACCTAGAATGTACCTCTCCCACATTTTCTGCCTAGTAAATGCTTACACATTTTATGAGACCTAGGCAAAATGCCACCACCTCCATGAAACCTTATCCAATCTCCTAAATAAAATAAGGCAAAGGCAGAGTGAGAACAAGGCAACTTTAGGGTGGTAAGATGAGGCTTCCCTGAGACTGCAGTGCTGAGCTGAGACCAGCCATGGAAGGGTCTGGGGAAACAGCATTCAAGTAGAGGAGACAGCTCATGAGAAGTTGGAAGACAGAAATGACAGCATGTTGTAGAGCTGAAAGAAAGCCAGTGTGGCTACCTCAGAATGAGTAAGGGGACAAGTAGGCAAAGAAGTAGGCAGAGGCCAGATCGTGAAGGGCCTTGAAGGCCACGTGAGAAGTATAGATATTATTCCAAGTGCAACAGGAAGCCGTTGGAAGGTTTTAAGCGGAGTAATGACATGATCTGATTCACGTTTTTTAAAAAGTCACGCTGGTTGCTGTATAGAGAATGAATTATAAAGAGGCAAGTGTGGAAACAGAGATTGTTTACATAGACGCATGATTCATGTTTGTTATTAAATGAGTATTTACTCATTGATTCATTTGTTGATCCACCATTCTAAATTTATCTTTGCTGCTGAAATAAGGAAGATATACTGAGATTTTTGCTGCAAAAGCTCTACTTGTATGTGCCAAATGTGTGAATAGCAAGCTTTCAGGAGATTAAAATGTGCTAGCAAGTCCCACTTTTCAGAGTGTGCCCCAAGTTAGGCCAGGGAATTGAACCAGCCATCGTACCCCCATTCCTGACGCAAGGACCACTGCTGAGCTAGAACATGAAAAGTGTTGGCACTAGGAATAGTGGTGTGGAGGGGTTGCAATTAAAGAAAGCATAGAAATGCAAATCAGACTATTCTCTGATACTTTCCTTTTTTCCCCAGTCTCTAGGAGCAGCCCTCTGAACCTAGACAAAAGCACACCCATTGCTAAAAGTTAATAATTCCTTTCCATAAATCTTATGGACTCTTTCCTGGCTCAGGGCCTTTGCACATACTATTCCTTCTGCCTGGAAGACCCTCCCCATCTACTCTTAGCCTGAGGATTCTTACTCAGCTTAAGTGTCGGTGCTCTGACAAGCCTTCCTTGAACCCATAAATCTAAATTAAGTCTCTCCTTTCATAGAACCCTGTACTTTTCCTTGAGTACGCCTATCATTTGTAGTTTTAAATTCATTCATGAGATCATTCTTTTAATGCCTCTGCATACTTGTAGCCTCCCCAACTCAGACTGTAAGTTCCAGGGACTCGACATATCTGTTTACCACTGTTTCTACAGTGCCTGGCACATAATACACACTTAACAAATACTTACTCTCACTAAGTGAATGAATACTGGAAATAGCTCCGTAGGCAGATAGGTAGGGGACTCTTTCAGCTCCTTTGGCTATGCTTTCTCTTGTTTTCCCTTCAATAGCTTTAAGAACTCCATTCCCATTGCCTTCACAAGAAAGTGATTCTAGAGAGAAGATGGAGCAATTCTTTGCAGGCTAATGTTCTTCATCTTTTAAATCAGGGTCTCTCAACCTCAGCACTATTAACATTTGGGGCTGGATAATTCTTAGTTTGGGGGAGGGATGTCCTGCTCCTTGTAGGATGTTTACCAGCATCCTTTACTCATTATTTGCTGGTAGTACCCACTCCCCACTCTAGGTATTGTCCATGTCTGCAAAATCACTCCTGATTGAGAACCACTGTTTTAAAGTGTGAAACTTCGGGCCTTTTACTCTTTTAGAAGAATTATGTTTAGAAATTCAGGTTGTTGAACGATGCCTGGGTTACGAGAGAATTCTACCAACCTAACTGGATCAAAATAGTGCTCATTTCTATCTTGTTTCTGTAGCGCTCCCTGTGTTTCCTTTGAAAGGCCATTAGTGATGGTCTAATTCAGGGCAATATTCTGATCTTGGAAATTCGGTTCCCTGGTCTGTCCTGGAAGGATGAAGGAAAGGGGTGGTGTTTCTGAGGAAACCAATGCCTCTGAGACCCCTCTGGAATTGGCAGTCCCCCACAACTTTTCCAGGGGCATGTCCCAGAGGACAATAAAAGGGAGACAAACAGCCCATTCTGGCGTGCTTTTCAGGATCTCTCACTCCACACAAGAAACTCTGAGAGGCCTGGTAAAAATAAATATGGCTTAGCACTCCTGGCACAAGAGTAGTTTCTGACAGCCAAGACTTAACTCACCCTAGGGGGTGACCCAGGCAGGGACTAGGCACGAAGTTTGTTTCTACCCATTGATATTCCCAGTGACTCACAGCAGCCAGGGATGGCTCTGTGCACCAGAACTGTGCTGAACCACGGAAGAGGAGGACCTGGGATGCACACAGAAAACGCAGTCTCTCGAGCCTGAGTCAGAAAGGGACAGCCAGACTCCCCTTTTCCTCCTCAATCCCAGAAAAAACAACACAAATCATGCCTTCTGGAAAGGAACCTGTCCTTTGCATACAGAGTGGAAACTGTTTATAAATTCTTAATCCCCTGACATTGAAAGTATGGTAACCGCCTGTCCTGGATTTTTTGGGACAAATGTATTCATTATACCACATGTCCTTAGTTTTCATGTGGAAAAAAAAATATGGTCTCCAGAATCATAAGGTCTTTCTCACAGGTCGAAAAGCAAGTCTTCACAAGCAAAATATATTGAAACCCTGAGACCAACCAAGGCTGTATCAAAAACATTCACAGGGGTGTATGTGTGTTGAGAATCGGCCTCCAGTTTTCACTTTTTTCTCCTTGGATTTTAGGCTAAGGTGACATAGGCCGGAAAGGTCGACTCTTCTTGGCCTGCAGTAAGATCGTGTAAACCTGACCTGACTCGACTGCCGCCTTCAGTCAGCAAGGAGAACTACACACACAGAAAATGCCTCAATATTAGTTACCATGGCGATGTTAGCTCAACCACATGTTATCCATGTAAAAATTTCAGGCAAAACAACGGTATAGAGAAGTACCGGCTAAGAAAGAGTTAAAACTTCATATTTTTTGGTTGCTGTTGCAAAGTTAACGTTAGCTTTGGTCAAAGATGGTAATTTGAAGTGAAAGCCTTTGAAAAGTTAAAAACAAGCTAGGATGAAATGTCAACCAATCCATTGGAGAAATCTCCTAATATCCTCTTTGCACTATACCAAATTACTTTCCTCTCAGCTAACATGGGGCAGTTGGGTCTTCTTGACTCAATTTACTAGTGAGAGGAAAGTGGTTTAACAAAATGTCACAGAAGATCCAAAGCCAGGAAATGTTAGCATACCAGGTTGGAGGGAAGAGTGGTACCGAGGACCGGACAGAAGTTGGGGACTTGCACAAAAGTACCAAGACAAGATTCAACCTAGAAAATAGAAGGTGGTAACAAAATTAACCCATATTATTAATCTGCACTGGGGAGAGGCATAGGGCACAAAGCTAAGACAAAAGAGGAGTTACAACTTTATGTAGTGACTCAAAAGTTAAATACTGCTGGAAGACCCTGCAGACTGAAGCTGGGAGGAGGCTGAGGTCTTTGGGAAAGTGCAACTGAAGTCAAGACTTACTTCCTTACCCCCTTCCTTCCTTGCCAGGATCAGAAAGTCAAAGAAGGTGAAGAGGCTAACAACGCTGATTTACAAAGACAGCGAGGAGGAACTAAGTCTGTCTGGGCCAATTCTGGACGTCTGAGCTGGGGCGACAGGACCCAGACAACCACCTCAGGAAATGAGTAAATGAAAAGGGGAGGTCGTGGAATTATTTGGCCCTAGAACAACGCTGCCTAGATCGGGGTTGGGGGGAATGGGGGAGTGGAACGAGAAGAAAATCTCAGAAAAGGAATTTTGACAGGGAGAATGCTAGTTAAGATCCAGCACTCCAGGCCCCCTGATGTCTCTTGTTTGATGTCAATAAAGACCTAGAGGATTACGCATTAGCAAGCCCTGCGAATTCTGAGACATCAATAAAGTCTGGACTTGGGGCCGGTAGGGGGGCCGGGGTCACGTCCAGGCAACTTGGGTCAGCCCGGGTGCTCCTCTTTGGCATAGACCTAGAGTGAGCGGGATCCGAGAGTTGCCGCTAGGATAATTTTTAAGTTAGGGACATTCAAGCAGTAGTAATGGGGACAGGGAGGGGGGCTCTCTCGAGGGCTAGGAATGTGGGGGCGGCCTCAAGAGCAGCGGGGCCAGCGCAGGAGGCGCGGGCGGGTGGGGTCCAGGGGCCGGGGGGCGGGGGCCGAGGGCGGGAAGGGGCCGGGCCGGCGCTGGGGGCGGGACCAGGCGCGGTGGCGGTGGCAGGGGCTGCGGCGCGGGGGGCGGGGCGGCCGGGCCCAGGACACCCCCTCCAGGTCCCCTGGCAGGGCGGCCTCGGCTCCGGCAGCACTGGAGGCAGTAGCGGCCGACCGGCGACTTGCGGGGCGCGTCCGCCGCCGCGGACCGGGACGCCTCCCCTCGGGGACCCTCCGCCGCCCCCCTCCGCCGCGCCGTCCCGCGGGAGCCGGCGGGACCCCCGGCCGGCAGGGAGCGCCGGCGGCGGCCGCGGCACCATGAGGCGGCCGTGGGGCGCGCTGCTGCTTGGCGCCCTGCTCTGCGCACACGGTAAGCGGCGCCGCCGCGCCCGCGCCGACCGGCCCGCCGGGAAAGTTTGTCCCCGGGTCCCGCCGCTGCAGGACTAACCTCCCGACAGCCGGACGGCGCAGGCTGGGGCCTGAGACCCCTCGCCCGCACTCCAAGCCGTAGCCCTGAGATTGCATGCCAGGGAGGGGGTCGGGAGCTCCCCCAGCGCCTCCAGTCCGAGAGGAGGCAGCAGTGGAGGAGGCAGCAGTGGAGGAGCTCCCAGACCCGGGCTCGGGTCTGGGTCGGGCTGGGGGACGAGGCGGGGCGCCGGCTAGCCCTCCCTCGCTGCTCTTTGAAGAGCTGGGGGCTGCTTCCCTTTCGGGTTAAGACAGAGTCTCTGTGTCCTTGGTGCGAGTGAATGTGTGCGAAGAAAGGGAGGCGGGGAAGGATGGTCGCTAAACCATAAATTGTAAATAGCCCTCCTTCCAGGGGCCGGGGGTCTCGGGCGAATTGCAGAGAGGGGCCCCAGTGGAATCTGAATACTTGAGCTCTGGGGATGCCTCTACTCGAGGAACAGTTCCTCGGACCCAGACCTTGCTCCCACCGAGGGTCTGCGGGCACTGCTTGCTCGCAGCATCTCCCCTTAGTGGTGTTTTGGGTTCCCTCTCCTGGCTGCGACCAATCAGCTTCCTGCCCTGGATCCTGCTCGGAGCGGGGGAGGGGGCAGCTGGGTTGAAAAAGGGGCAGAGGAGGGACAGAGGGAAGAAACTGCTGGAAGGCTCCCGCAGATCTGTCCTGGCCGGGGTTGGGGGGCGGGTAGAGCCTCGGCAGGCAGCCTCCCGGCCCGCGCGGTGGCCCTCGGGGGAGCTGGACGGATGGCAGGGGGACTCCTGCTTCATCTGCTCCTTATTAATAACTTGTTTGGTGCCCGTATGCAACTGTTGTGTGTGATTAGGGCTCCAGTGGAATCTTTCTCCCCAGCCGCCTGGGACTGTGGGTGCACCCCGTGATTTAGCAGCTGCCTCTAGTTTGTGCCCTAAGATCAAAGAACTTTGATCTCTGAACCCCAACCTTACTCACCCACCGCTATTCCACCGGGGGGCGGGGGGCGGCGGTATCCGAATCTTCCCATTCTCCCCGCAGCCCGGATGAGGGGGTGGGCTTCGGAATGAGGAGTCTGCAGACCCCGGCCTTGCACCGGTTCTTTCTTTAACGTAGGGAGCTCGTGTGGAAAGTGTCAGTGCAGATTTCGGAACTTGCCTGGCAGAGCGTGGAGATGTCTGGGCACTTGTTTTAAAGATTAGTTTACCTCCCAAATCCAAAACAGAGTTCTCATGTCTGTTGTTTAACCTACCCGTGGGTTTTAAATGGCTTTTTCCAAGCCCTCTAACGCCGACTGAGCTCTTTCTCTCCGCTCCTCACTCTTCCTCTCCGAGGAGTAGCCTGGCCGACCCGCGTTCCTCTTCGCACTGTGCTCTCCCCCTCCCGGGCTCTCTCCTAGAAGGTTATTTGTAGCCTCTTTGGCGTGTCGGGACAGCGGCCCTACTGGGGTAGGAATGTAGCTGCTCTTCCCACCACATGGGCCCCTTAAAGGGACAGCTATACTTTTGGGGGGGTTTCCCCCTTCGGGCTGCAGGGGAAGGGGATGGAACTTTCCTCTCGGCCCCCTGGAGGAAGTTTTGAAAAAGATCAAGGGAAATGGCACGACACTGGGGGAAAAAAAAAAAAAAAAAAAGGACTAGAACGGATACCAACAAAGCCAGAGAGGAGGTTGTCGCCTTCTGCCCTAGGGAAAGGGGAGCTGGAAGTTTCCGGACTGAGACTGGCCAAGAGGATATTATTGCTCCAGAGCTGTCAAAACTGCACACACTACATCTGCATTGGGAATGGGGGTAGAAAATTGTGTGTATTTAATGCTTCATAGAAAAAGGATGGGAGGGTTCTTGGTAACTCTTTAGGGTTCTTTTTAAGGACAAAAAGTGGAACAGAAACTTCTAAGCATGGGAGGCTTTCTGTGCACGTGCGTAAGGAGACTCAGTGGCATTGAGATCTAAACTTCGCCTAGTGATACTGAGCCATCCTTGGAGGCCTGGAGGGGACAGAGTCATGGTTCACTAGTGAGACTGAGCAGTTGCTCAACCAAAAATATCACCACGAGGGTCCCTAACACTATGCTCCAGGGGCTCAGGGAGAAGGCAGTGTGTCATAGTAGATCAGTTAGGCAGACCTGACTCAGCTAGGAGTGAATTCCAGACATTAAAGTTTAAGGTGCTTATATGGATGCTGCTAGTCCTTTGGGCTTTTCCTAGAGCCTACGAGTTTGGCTGAGCCTGCATAACATTCCTCCCTTCAAGATTTTGGAAGGAAGCTTGATTGCTGGTAACAGCCCTGAGTATCTTCCTCTTGAGGGGTGAGGTGAGGCCTCCGACAATCTACCAACATTTGAAGAGTAGAAACCATGTTTGTCTTAGAGGTTTCTTCCAGATAAGCAAAAAGTTGAAAATTGTGCCCAGGAGTGCTTAGGTAGGTAGAGGGTTGTTTCTGAGGATGAATGCAAACGAGTAGAGCTGAGACTGGTCTCCTTTCCATCTGGCTGTTGTCGTGGTGCTTGGTTGACCTTGTCCTTGATCTTATTGGACTTGGGAAAGATGCTTGGCTTGTCACTGATTTTGGATTTCCTCTTATGTCCCCTGTTGAATATCAGATAACATCTTTGGGACTGGCACATGGTATTAAGAATGACAGGTGCAAAGGAACCAAGTCTGGCTGTGACTGACCGAGCACGTTGGCATGTCCTTCTTCTGGGCCAGCAAAGAAGACAGGAGGTCACAGAGGACAGAGTGTTTTATAGATCTTGGCTCACTCTTTCTACTGATTGACTGCTAAGCTTGAGCCCTAAGAAGAAGGAAAATGGGTGGGATTTGGCTATGTTGCTTCTCCTTTAAAGAGAAGATCAATACTAGGAGCTTCCTGAATAGGAACAGAATTTCGAGGACTACTTTAAGAAGTCCTGTCTTTTTTTATGATTGGGCACATCTCATAATTATGAGACAGTTCCATGCCCTTGGTCGACTAGGTCTGTTAGCCTGTTCCAGCCTAGTCTCTACATTCCTTGATGAAACTTATCCACAAGTTTTGTCACAGTTGCCTGGGCATGGGGCATCTGGGCCCCAGACTGTGTCTGGATTACTATCTCATCTTCAGCATCGGAAGCCCTTCTCCCCTTTTCAGCCTGGTAGGATTCAGTGTCCCAGGAAACACTTCATGCTGACTGGTTGGCTGGCAGAGCCAGGGTTTGGCCCTATAAATAGCTCTGATGGATGCCTGTGCTTGCCGCTCTCCCTCCAGCTTAGAGCTGGCAGGGTCAGATTCTTTCTCCCCAGTACACTCAGAAGCATTCCCCAAACTGGGCTCTGCACCCATTCATTTGTTCATTCATTCAGCAAACACACATTTGTCAAGCACTAATCTAATTGCCGCAGACATAGCTCAGTGATTAAGAAGCACAGGTAGACCTGGGTGTGAATCTTGGCGTCGACATTTCTTTGTGACCCTGTGCAAAAACACTTAATCTCCCTCAACTTGAGGGTTCTTATCTGTAAATGGGAGGGGTGGAGTAGTAATAAATTATCACGTGAGAATATTGTAAAAAATTAAATGAGATAATAGTATGTTCAAACCATTCAGTGCAGAGCCTGACAACTGTGTTACTATAGGCTTGGATAAATGTTAGCTGTTGGCCAGCTTGCGTAAGTGGATTAGAGATGGTTCTTGCCTTTGGACCGTGGAAGCCAGGTAAACAAATCCTTATACCAGTGTCATGTGCTGAAATGGAGCTCAGCCCTTCATTCATTTCAGCTGGTTTTTCTTTTTCTCTTTTAAAGCTCTTGCCCCTTCTTTTTCCCCTTGAAAACCTAGTGAAACCTAAGCATGGTTCCCTCCTGTCCACACTTCCAGAAAAGAGATCTGTTAAGCTATACCATGAGTCTAGGGAGCCCAGCCTACCTTAGCTCTCCTGGGAGAGGTCCTTGGGAGATGAGGCTTTCCTCTGAGAGCTTCCCTGTGGTCAGGGATGCAGCCAGGCATCTCACTCTGAGGTTGCTGTGACCCGGGGTGAGAGGTCCTGGCTGAGGTCTCTTGTAGCTGGGACAGTTTAGAATTCCGAGCTCTCCCACCCCCTGGCCTGGGAAAGGAGTCAGGCCCCAGAGCTCATAAGGTAGTAATTGCTGCAATTTGGGGGCTGGGCTGTTGTGGGCCGCCTTCCTTCATGACTACCGTCTTCAATCAGGAATCCTGTCAGTGTGCAGGGATAATTGATGCGGGTCTCAAGCCCACGACTTGCCCCCAACTCCCAGCTCCTCCACCCCAAAGTTTGACCCCTGTTGTCTCTTTGTTTCTTCCTTTTAAGTTGGTGCCAGTGATGTGATGTTTTGGGGGGCTGCGGAAAGTTGACCGTAACCAAGAGCAGCGTTTAAAAAGAGCTGATTCTCTAGTTTTCCTGGTGGTTGTTTGACTCCATTTTCTGTTCTGCGTTTTTGATTTAGCAAGAAGCAAACATCCTAGGTGCCCTTGGGCACCTCTTACGCCCTTGTGAACAAACTTCATTCTTTTACTGCACGTAGGCATTCCCATCCTTGCTCACAGCTGAGTGGATTCACTCTAAATGCCCTGCTTCTCTGCTCATTCAGGTTAGAATGAGGAGAGGAAGGGCGCTGCCTGAGACCAGCTGGGGAAAGCCTTGCTGGGACTTGCTGCAAGCCCTGACTTGGCCAAAGGGAGCTCCCCCCTCACCTCTGTGCAGAGCTGAGGATCAGAGCTGCGAGCAAAGCCGGAAACAAAAGACTGGGAGCAAACCTCCCATCTGGCTGAGAGGCAGCGACACAAAGGTGCTGCTGCATAATTTATCACCAGAGGTTGTTCTGGGGCCGGGAAGCTCCTGGCTCCAAGCAGCACTTTTTTGGGGGAGAGGGACCCTCCCCCGGTCTGGGTGTAGGGCCAGACAGGTACAGAGCAGAGTATTGGGAGAGACACCTGATTAGCACGTGAAATCAAGAAGCTTCGAGGTTGTAAGTGCCTCCAGTGATCTCTCCAAGCTAGGCAGCTCCACTTCCTGCTGGGCCTGCAGGGAGGGGGGTGGAGGAAGTGCTCTAAATGTTCCCTTCGTTGGCCCCAGCCTTAGGATCCCGACTGCCACCACCTTTCAGGCAGACATGAGGACAGGAGATAGTTTCTCTGTTGGGTTGACTACAGCCTTCTGGAAACCAAACACAGATGCAGGTTATAATATCCATAAACCTAACAAATAAGAAAGAGAAGTTCCCTTCTCCTCTTTCCATGCCCCTCCCTCCCCATCCCAGGCGGTTTAAACAAGAAGTCTCAATTACAGGTTCCGAGAGACAGTAAGAGTGAATGGCTCTAAAATGTATCTCCCCCAGATGAGAATTTCTGCTCTTCTGGGAATGATCTCTGGTGACCATTTTTGCACCAAGAACTGGTGGGACACGTGGTCTAAAAAATACAAATGTACTTCTGGGGCAGTTAACATTTTTGAATCTTTTGCTATATCCTTGGCCCTGTGATAAGTGTTTCGAGTGTATTATCACTCCTCATAGTATCCTTATGAGGTACGTACAGTTAGGTTCCTATCTTACAGATGGGAAACTAAGACTCAGAGCAGTTTGCTGTCACACAGCTAGTGAGTTACTGACCCAGGATTTGAACGCAGAGCCTAAGCTTTTAACCTTCTAACCCGTATTACCTCTTTGAGAACAGGATATTTTATAGCCAAGCTATACCAGAAGATTTAGGTTGGGGCTGTCTATATTTTCTCTTAGATTGACTTCTCTCTGTTCTCAGTCTTCGTCTTCTCAGGGAATCCCAGTGTGTAAAGAATTACTTTACAAGTGCTTTTTGGTGGAGGGAGGCTTAAAAAAGCTCCCAGAAGGGGAGATGTGGTTTGTTGCTCCCTGAAGCCACGTGTTACTCTGTGGGCCTTATGTTCTGAGATGTAGGGGCAGAGGAAAGTGGTATTTGAAGCAGCCCCTCACAGGGCACAGCCACATTCAAGCCCTGTTGGATTTGTGAGATCTGTTGACTAAGCTCCTGGGCAGGGTAAGTAGACTTTTGAGACAGCCTAGTGTCATAGTTGCGTTACTGGGTTGAGAGGGAGGACACATTCAGATGAAGATGATGGGGTTAATGACAACAACAACAATAAGAATAGCTGCTTACTGTGTATTTCGTATGTATTATTTCATTTAAATCTCCCAGCAACCCTATGAAATTGGTATTATTATTACCTCCATTTTACAAAAGAGGAAACTAATCCATTTCTGAATTGCTCTGTAACTTAGGTTCTGAAGGCTCTTTTCTATACTTGCCTCCCAGGAATTGGTTGATGATAAATTAAGCAAGGATAAAGGCTCCTATATGCCTCGAGTTCCTCCAGAGAAAGGCAATAAAGCAGGACTCGTGCTATAGCCCTTTCCATCTCTTCCTGTGGTCATTCATGCCACCAACTTAATCCATGGGAGTGGCACTGCAGCTCAGCACACAGTAGGGTTTTTAGACAGCTCAAGCCCTGAAATAGCAAGGCTTAATCATGGGCAAGCTAGATAACACAGTTTGGGGTGAGTCAAATTCTGTAATAGTAATAGCAAGAGCTGTCATTTATTGAGAGCTTTGTATGTGCCAGGAATTGTGCGAAGTGCTTTTTATGAATTAACTAATTTAATTCTCTTAACATCCATATGAGATAAGGGCTCTTATTATCTCAGTTTTTCTGATGAGAAACTAAGGTATAAAGAGATTAAATAACATGCGCAGGGTCAGACAGCCAGGAATTAGCTTAGTTTTGTTCCCATGTTCTTAACATTATGCTCTTCTGCCTCATAACTTTGGAGGCTGACCATTAAGAACTTTTCTGTGTTTAAGAGTGGCAAAAGAGGGGCCGGCCTCATGGCTTAGCGGTTACGTGCGCATGCTCCACTACTGGCGGCCCTGGTTCGGATCCCCGGTGCGCACTGACGTACTGCTTGTCTGGCCGTGCTGAGGCGGCGTCCCACATACAGCAACTAAGAAGGATGTGCAACTATGACATACAACTATCTACTGGGGCTTTGGGGAGAAAAAGGGAAAAAAAAAAAAGGAGGAGGATTGGCAATAGATGTTAGCCCAGGGCCAATCTTCCTCAGCAAAAAGAGGAGGATTGGCATGGATGTTAGCTCAGGGCTGATCTTCCTCACACACACACACACACACACAAAAAGAGTGGCAAAAGAGGACTAAACTTGTTGGGACCAATAATCATGTGCTCGATGGTGTCCTTTTTGAGAGGGCCCACTAGGAGAAGACTTCACCAGGTAGATTTTCAAACCAGATAAGGCTGGCCTCTAGGGACAGGAATAAGTAGAGTCATGGAGTGTCAGTGTCACAGCGAGTGAAAGGAACCCTTGTAGGAGAAGGGAGTGAACTTAACCTGGATAGGACTGGGAAGCCACCTTAAAAAGAAGATTCCTTCTTTTCAGATGACATGCCTACCCAGACTAGGGAAACTAAAGAAAAAATAAACAAGTGGGACTTTATCAGATTAAAGAGCTTTTATAAGACAAATGAAACCAGAATCAAGATGAACAGACAACCCATCAGCTGGGAGAGAATATTTGCAAAACATACATCTGACAAGGGGTTGATCTCCATAATATGTAAAGAACTCACACAACTGAACAACAAAAAAACAAACAACCCGATCAAAAAATGGGCAGAGGAAATGAACAGACACTTCTCCAAGGAAGATATACAGATGGCCAATAGGCACATGAAAAGATGTTCAACATCACTAATCATCAGGGAAATGCAAATCAAAACAACACTAAGATACCACCTCACGCCTGTTAGAATGGTTATAATCACCAAGACAAAAAACAACAAGTGTTGGAGAGGATGTGGAGAAACAGGAACCCTCATACACAGCTGGTGGGAATGCAAACTGGTGCAGCCTTTATGGAAAACGGTATGGAGATTCCTCAAAGAATTAAAAATAGAGATGTCCTATGACCCAGCCATCCCACTACTGGGAATCTATCCAACGAACCTGAAATCAACAATCCAAAGAGGCTTATGCACCCCTATGTTCATTGCAGCATTATTCACCATAGCCAAGAAGTGGAAGCAACCTAAGTGTCCCTTGTCTGATGACTGGATTAAGAAATGTGGTATATATATACAATAGAATACTACTCAGCCATAAAAAAAAGACAAAATCGTCCCATTTGCAACAACATGGATGGGCCTGGAGCGTATTATGTTAAGTGAAATAAGCCAGAAAGAGAAAGACAAACACTGTATGATCTCACTCATATGTGGAATATAAACCAACACATGGACAGAGAAAACTGTACTGTGGTTACCAGGGGCAGTGGGGGTGGGGGGTGGGCACAAGGGGTGAAGGGAGTCATATATATGGTGATGGACAAACAAAAATGCACAACCCAAAATTTCACAATGTTAAAAACCATTAAGACATCAATAAAAAAAAAAAAGATTCCTATTTTCTTGACTGCGGGTTAGATAGGAAATAACTTTCATTTCTAATATTGTGGGCCTCTCTTTTCCTTTGACTCCAACTCTCACAAGACTCTAGAGGAATGTATCGTTCGTTCATTTTACAAACTTCTGTTGATCATCTGCTACACACCAAGCGTTGAACTATGCACTGTGAATACAAGTACAAAGCCCTATATCATATAATTCCAACTTCCAAGAGGCTTATGGTCCAGCAAGTGAACAGTGATCCCACAGTGGACTAAATGCTACTGTAAGAGGAAGCACAAAGGGCCTCTGGGGGCACAGAGCAGGGGCTTTCAATTCAGCCGGTGCCACATGGGTCCAGGTGGAGCAGCATCAGGAAAGGGTTCACTTCCTGGCCTCCTTCTGCTGCCAACCATTTACCTTTTTTGGTCTTGGTTCTGATGTTTTCTGTGCAAGCTCTGTCTTTTCCAGCAGTGGCTATTTATAGGCACCCAGGTCCCTCCAGATTCCAGGGGTCTCCTGGATGAAGTTAGATCCATTTCCATGTGGCTCCTTGCTGCCACTCCTTTCAGTTATGTCAGTTTTGTCTTGCTACAGGGACATCCCTTTCAGTGAGAGACGCTTACTGAGTAGGCTGCCCAGGGAGCTGAAATCGGTGGATTGGTCCCTTGATTAGCCTGGATGTAGTTTAGGGTCATTTCAAGTAACTTATTCTCATTAAATAAGGTTTATATCCTCACTATTGCCACCACTGGCAGGAGGAGAGAGGAAACCTTTGGTATATTGTAAGAAAAACATCCTTCACTTATGTGAGTGATGATTTTTCCTGTTCCCATTGTAACCCGTTTCACACTGACGTGGCCATCATATCCCAGCACTCACAGGACACTCCTTAAGCCTTCTCATTTCTGATTCAACTTGAAAAAGCTACTCTGGGGCCAGCCCCGTGGCTTAGCGGTTAAGTGTGCGCGCTCCGCCGCTGGCAGCCCGGGTTCGGATCCCGGGCGCGCACTGACGCGCTGCTTCTCTGGCCATGCTGAGGCCGTGTCCCACATACAGCAACGAGAAGGCTGTGCAACTATGACATACAACTATCTACTGGGGCTTTGGGGGAAATAAAAAAAATTTTTTTTTAAATCATTAAAAAAAAAAAGAAAAAGCTACTCTGTAGCTGTGTACAGTCACTGTCCACCTTGGACCTCCAAGTGAAAGGTGTGGTCCCTTTTCAGCTGAGCGTTCTATGGGATGGTGGAAGACAGTGCCTCTCTAACTTGAGTGTGCATCCATGTCACCTGAGAAGCTTATTGAAAGTCCAGATTCGGAGATCAGACTAAGACAAGAATACTGGCCTAAGCGTCAGAATGGAGCTGCCGTCCTGGCTCTCCTGCTTACCCCATGACCTTGGCCAAAGCAGATGACCTCACCTATCAAATGGGCACTACAGTAACTAGTCAGGGTTATTTTAAAGATTAAATGAAAATGCAAATGTGTATGCAAAAGTAGCTTGCAAACTGTAAAGAGAAACTACAAAATATAGTTATTTGTTGTCAGAAGCCCCATTCCTTCCTAGACCAACACAACACCGAGGCGCTGGGTCAAAGGACTGGAGTTCCAGACTGTCCCTGCCTCACCACCTCACCCTAGGGCAAGGGAAATTGGTCTTTAGCTTTAGCAGTAACCAGAAGGAGAGGTCACTGCTTGAGATCCGTAAACTCACCGCGTATTTGCTGATCGAGAGTGCATAAAGGAGAGGGACCCAGAGGTCCCAGTGTTGTCAATTCCTTTTTTTTTTTTTTTTTGAGAACGATTAGCCCTGAGCTAACATCCATTGCCAATCCTCCTCTTTTTTGCAGAGGGAGATTGGCCCTGGGCTAACATCCGTGCCCATCTTCCTCTACTTTATATGGGATGCCGCCACAGCATGGCTTGATAAGTGGTGTGTAGGTCCGCGCCTGGGATCCAAACCTGCGAACCCTGGGCCGCCGCAGCATAGTGCTCAAACTTAACCACTACGCCACCAGGCTGGCCCTGTAAATTCCCTTTTCTGACCTCAGGGTTTTGGAAATTCTCATAGTAACAGTCCTACTTATTGGGAGGCAGTGTAATGAAGTGATTAAGAGCAGAGACTCGGAGATCGGCCTGCCTGGATGTGAATGCTCGCTCCAACCCTTAGTACCTCTGTGACCTATGAACAGACTTCACCTCTCTGTGTCTCGGTGTCCTCAACTGTAAAGTGGTGATAATAATAACACTGTCACCTCCTAGGGTTGTTGAGAGCATTCAGTGATGTAGCATATGAAAAGCACTTAGAAAAGTATTTGCAGGGCATCTGGTAAGTTCTTAGTAAATGATGGTTGTATTATTATGAAACTTTTGCTGTGTGCCAGCCCTGTGCTAAGCAGTTTACATGGATTATTTAATCTTTACAAAACCCTTTGTGGTAGCATTATTATTATTATTATTTTTTGCGAGGAAGATCAGCCCTGAGCTAACATCCATGCTAATCCTCCTCTTCTTTGCTGAGGAAGACTGGCTCTGAGCTAACATCTATTGCCAATCTTCCTCCTTTTTTTTTTTCCCCAAAGCCCCAGTAGATAGTTGTATGTGATAGTTGCACATCCTTCTAGTTGCTGTATGTGGGACACGGCCTCAGCACGGCCGGAGAAGTGGTGCATCAGTGCGCGTCTGGGATGTGAACCCGGGCCACCAGTAGCAGAGTGCGCTCACTTAACCACTAAGCCACGGGGCCGGCCCTAGCATTAATATTATTATTCCCATTTTATGGATGAGGAAACTGAGGCTCAGAGGCATTAATTAACTTGTTCAAACTTGTAGAGTTAGTGATAGAACCAGGATTTGAACTCATCTCTCTGAGTCCAAAACCTATGCTCTCTACTACCATGGCACACTGTGTCCGGTATACCAGATGGGTGTTTCCCTTCCTTCCTTCAGAAGACAGCAGTGAGGGGCCAGCCCGGTGGCATAAAGGTTAAGTTGGTGCATCCCACTTCGGTGTTCTGGGGTTCTCCGGTTTGCATCCTGGGCATGGACCCACTCACTGCTCATCAAGCCATGCTGAGGCGGCGTCCCATATAGAAAAGCTACAACTCTACAACTATGATACACAACTATGTACTGGAGCTTTGGGGAGAAAAAAAAAAAGAGGAAGATTGGCAACAGATGTTAGTGCAGGGCCACTCTTCCTCAAAAAAAAAACAAGAAAGAAACAAAGCAGTGAGAAATTGGTAAGGTGGCTGAGGAGAGAGAGGTGAGGTGTAAATGGTGACAGTTTGGTTAACCTCTCAGGAAGACCCTGTGAGCACATTAACATGTAACTCCCAACCTGGATGACTTGATAATAAGGGAGAGCAAACACTCCGGGGAGAGATCTTTTCCTTGTTGAATTGCATTAGGTCGAAAGGCCCAAGCCCCTAGAGGCCGAGGGAGCTTGCAGTGTGGCTGGCAAATAGCTTTCAAGGCCAGTAGCGTAGCTGAGTATTCTAACTGAACGTTTCTTAAAATGAAGACTGTGTTTCGCCACCCGCAGCCATTTGTTTCCTTTCTTCACTCACCATTCTTTTAGTTAAAAAGGGTTAAAAGCCGTCCTTTATGATCACAGCCAGGACTTGAGTGAAAAGGCAGAATTCCACCTCCGGGGATCCTAGAGGGGCAACAGTTGTCCAGAAGAGCTGGCTTTTGGGAGTATAATGTGTCTGTTTACTGTATGAAAGCCCACGCCAGGGGTTTGCCCGCCACTGGCTGCCTGACCTTCACACGCTGATGTTCAGATGTCGCTCTGACATGCAGGAAGTTGTGACTCTTCAGCCGCCTGCAACGAACTTGATGCCCACTCGATGGAATGCTTTGTTCCTGAAGGCCGCACGGGAAAATCAAGACTTCTTTTATCACTCAGCCAAAGGCGGGGGTGGAGCCCTAAAAAGAAACACACACAGGACTGAAGCCTCCTCTTTCCCTTCAGTGTTCCTTTTGACTTGCATGCTGCTTCTTGCTCTCCCAATCCTGGTACTCAGGTTCTTAAAATCAAGGCCTTTCGGAAAAATTTAGCCCCTGCGTCCCTATCCCTGCACACTCTCATCCTGCATTTGTTGAGCATCTTTGGTGTGCCAAGGCACGAGGTTAGCTTTTTACAATTTATCTCCTCCAATCCTTGTGGCCCTTTTTACAAATGAAGAAACTGAGGCTTAGGGAGCTATGTGACTTGCACGAGGTCGCGTAGCTGGGGAACCCAGATCTGTCTACTCCGGGTCCAGTGCTTTTTCCTCTCCCGCCTCCCCCTAGTTCCCTCTTTCTTTCTCTCTCTTCTTGTCACTCCATTTACCCTGAACTCCTCGTTGGTCCCTGCTGTGTGTGGCTAGCAGAGTTTCTCAACCTCCATTGACATTTTGGGCTGGATAATTCCTTTGTTGTGGAAGCCTGTCCTGTACGTTGTAGGTTATTTGGCAGCATCCCTGGCTTCTACCCACTAGATGCCAGAAGTGCCGCCAATCAACGACAACCAAAAATGTCATCACACACTTCCAAATGCCCCCTGGGGAGAAAGAGCATCCCTGGTTGAGAACCATTGAGTTAGCCTTATCCTTCCTCTTCACCATCCTCCCCATGAAGGGGATCTGCGTGTTGGGGAGCCCCACCGCACGGAATCCTCTGGAATACTTAGTCTTTGCTGTTTCATCAGCCAGAGTTCCCTAAAGTAGTGCCTATAGCTGTGATGAGCTGGCCACACTACAAAAGTTCCTCAGGCTCTGGTGCCCAGGGTTTGAGTGAAAGAAGCCCCCATCCCTCTCAGTGCTCTCAGAACAGGCCCAAGAGGGTGGGGCTGGAGCTGGGGCAGCTGGGTCTTCAGTGCTTCCCTGGGGAAGAATCCTCTGTCCTGCACTTGCAGAGAGACCTGGAGAGACAGGAGCACAGGGCTTGGAATAGGGCCTTCCTGTGAGGTATGGAGATGCTGCACCTCTCAAACAGATTCCTTTGGCTTCTGCAGGAAATCCTGCATCTTTTCTAGAGCAGCTGATTCCCTTAGCATGTGGAGGGGGAGGGCAAGGCCTTAGTTGAGGACTGGTGAAAGCTGTAGTCCTTCGCTCCAGAAATGTCCATTTTGTATGTCATTTCAGGGGTTCACAGATCCCCATGCCATCCATCCATTCATCTGCAGGTTAGGAACCCCTGCCTTTTACTCACACTTACCCTTGGGGCTAAATTGGAGAGGGAAGGATCTAGGGCTCTCTCCTTGCTTTTGGAGGGGATAGCAGTGTACCCTTTCCTTCCGGGCCCTAAGCCCTAAGCCAGGCTGAGTAATTGTAATGTGAGGTGAAGATGTACATCAAGGAGATGAGCCAAGACAGAGAAGCTGGGCTCAGTAAATAGTAAAGGAAGAGGGTTGGTAATTTAGGAGCTGGCTCCTTCCCTGTTCCAGCTCAGCCTGAGGCGAGGAAGGGGAGAGGAAAGCAAGGGGGAGTGCTGAGCGGTGGCCCCCTTTCCCAGCTGCAGCAGCCCAGCGGGTTAGATGAATGCTGGGAGGGGGAGAGTGACCCTGGCAGAACCCTTTGTTCCAGCTGAGGCTGGAGCGGGGGCACTGAGCCATTCACACGCCATCCCAGGGCATCCTGCTGGGCACGCTGGGGAGGGGGCACGGCAGCTCGGTCATGGGACTTGGCCAGGCAGATAGCTGGATGCTCAATAGGGAAGCCCAGCTGTGAGCTGCTGAGGCTGGGGGGAGGGGCTGCTTCTGCCATCCTTCCTCCAGGCTGCGGCCTGTCCCACAGACCGGAAGGCCCTGACTGGTCCCAGTCACTCTGCCCTGAAGTGGCCTGGTCCCCTCCCCCAGGCCCCACTCCTCCTTAGTCACCGTCCTCAAAAGTGAGTTCTGACTGGGGGACTCAGCAGCCTGTGCTGCTTCCTGCTCCCCCAGGTGGATTCCTTATCCCTAAAGGGGCTCCAGCACTTCAATTCCACTCTTATTTCTTGCCCTCCCTGGCCAGCATCCCAAGGCCTGGCCCCGTATAGAGGCAAAAACATCCATATCTCAACCTGGTTTTGGAGGGAAGGATATGGAGGCCTCTCTGCACCATGCCTTCTGTCGCCTGCTCCCCTTCCTCAAGAGCACCAGCCGTCCAGGTGGCATCATTTGTCTCTGGGCCTTTAGGGGTGTTCTGCCAAAAAGCCCGGTCATTGAGGGGGGTACCTGGACTATTTGTGAGCCCAAAATCAGAGGGTACCTTCTTTTTTTTTTTTTTTGGTGAGGAAGATTAACCCTGAGCTAACTTCTGTTGCCAATCCTCCTCTTTTTGCTGAGGAAGATTGGCCCTGGGCCAAACCTATCCTCCTCTACTTTATATATGGGACGCCTGCCACAGCATGGCTTGCTAAGCGGTGCATAGGTCTGCACCCAGGATCCGAACCTGCGAACCCCGGGCCTCCAAAGCAGAGCGCGCGAACCTAACCACTGCGCCACCAGGCCGGCCCCAGAGGGTACCTTCTTGACCATTTGTACTTTGGAGGAGGGAGTAGGCACGATTACATGTTCTGCATCTCCCTGCAGTGTCACCGTGGCTCCCTGGGTGACAGTGCCCCTAGACCTGGCTCCTCTACCTTGCCCCCTGGAATGGGCTTTGGTTGGGCGGGAGCTGAACCCTCACTGGTTTCTCTTCCCTCTGCCCAGGCCTAGCCAGCAGCCCTCAGTGTGCTTGTGGTAGGAGCCACTTCACGTGTGCAGTGAGTGCCCTCGGCGAGTGCACTTGCATCCCCGCCCAGTGGCAGTGTGATGGAGACAACGACTGTGGGGACCACAGCGATGAGGACGGATGTAGTAAGAAGCTCCCCTCCCTGTGGGGTGGTGGGAAGTGGTAGAAGAGGGACCTTGGGGTGAGGACAAGTCTGATGGAGTGCTCCGTGCATCAGCAGTGTCAGACTCCGAGCACTGGACTCTTGCGAGGGTGACCAATATTGACAGATGGGTGTTTTTTCCACAATATATATGGCTTCAACCCTCCTGTGTTTCCTGTATTTCCATGCATATATGTCCAATAAAACAAACTTGGAAATAAGTATAGAAGAAAACACCCTTGAAACTACAGATAGTCTCCTTAAATAGATTTCTCTGTATTTATGTGAATATGTGTTTGTGTATTTGTGCTGCATATTTGTTTATTTTTTAATGTGCATACTATACATGGAAACAGATTATTTCTGTGTTTCTTATACTGGCATTCTGTATAATTACACCTTTTTAAATAACATAGACTGTGAGAAATCTTTCTTTTTATTTATTTATTTATTTATTTATTTATTTTTCTGATATTCTTTTAAAATCTCCCTTTTCCCCTAGTGTAGTAATGTATGCACAATGGGCTAGAGTGTCCTGTCTTGGACGTATAGAAATACCACTGCTGAGCCAGTTGTCTGGGTTTAGGGGTGCAACCTCCAACTTGCAGCACCTGTGTCTGAGGGTGGCTAATTAGTCTAATAAGAATGAACTTACAAGGTGGACCTTATTAACCCTAATCAGTTCAGCTAATTGTGCTGATGGGAATGGCTCACTTTCATGTAGCACTTTCATATGCATTATCTCAAAAGACTTCTGTGAGTCTGTGTAATTATCCCCATTGTACAGTCGAAGAACCTACAGCTCGGGGAAGGTAACTGACTTGCTCAGCGTGATAAGTAATGAGTTCTAGAACTGGAAATTGAGCCCGCATGTGTTAGTCATGATTTAACAAGAGGCAAAGAAAAAAGGTACACTTCTTTCTCTTGCTCATGTTTTTCTTACTGCTTTCTTAGTGGTTTTGAGTTCCTTGGGCTGTTCTGCCCTGTGAACCTCTCACCATCATTCCTTTCTAATATTCTCCCATTTTCTGCTTAGCTTCTCCATCAGCTGGGGGCAGGCATAGGAATCTGGGAGGACCATAATTCAGATGGGGAGACAGGGAACAAGGGGTCTTGGGAAAGGATTTCTGGCCTGGCTGGATTTGAGCCTGCCTGAGTAAGTATACCAGCCTGATTCCCTTTTCCTTTCTTTTCCTGGGACTCAGTGCTGCCCACCTGCTCCCCTCTTGACTTTCACTGTGACAATGGCAAGTGCATCCGCCGCTCCTGGGTGTGTGATGGGGACAACGACTGTGAGGACGACTCAGACGAGCAGGACTGTCGTGAGTGCTGGCAGGGCCAGGCGGGCTCCATCAGGCTCTGTTGGGAAAGGATTTTCAATTGGAAAATGATGCCCCAGGCCCACGTCAGCCCTTGGGTCTTCAGCTCTTTGTCCTGTCCCGTTACCTCTTCTCTCAGTCAGATAAGCCCCTGAAAAACAGCCACCTGCTTCGGATCCCTCGGGGCAGCATTGGAGCTGCTTGACTGCTCTGCTCCGCAGAGCTTTCTGTGGGGCTTCCAGGCACTGGCCCCCACTGCCTGCGGCAGCCTGACTGCTCTGTGCCCACAGCCCCCCGGGAGTGTGAGGAAGACGAGTTCCCCTGCCAGAATGGCTACTGCATCCGGAGCCTGTGGCATTGCGATGGTGACAATGACTGTGGTGACAACAGCGATGAGCAGTGTGGTGAGTGGTGCTCCAGGGAGGCAGGCAGGCTGGCTGGTGGCTGGCCTGGCCATGGGGGGAAAGACCAGCAATGGCTCTAGTGCTGCCCAGGTGTCTGGAGAGGCTGGGGGAAGGCAGGAGGGGCACAGCAGTCAAGACACCCCAGGAACCACAGAACAGGAGCCTGAGGCCCAGTCTCTCCAGGGCCTTGGCTTTCCCCGGAGAGTCTGCACCGAATCTGTGGTGTCTTACGGGGGCTGTGTCAGACTCCCACAGGGGCAGTGAGGGTGGGAGGCAGGGAGGACTGTGGGAGGGTTGCCTGTAGGGCTCCTGCAGGATTGCTGTCCCGTTGCACCCCCAGACATGCGCAAGTGCTCTGACAAGGAATTCCGCTGCAGTGATGGAAGCTGCATTGCTGAGCACTGGTACTGCGATGGTGACACCGACTGCAAAGATGGGTCTGACGAGGAGAGCTGTCGTGAGTGGCCCCAGAACTCAGGCTGTTGGGCTGGGATGAGGCAGAGGGCTCCATCCCATGGGCTGAGGGCCAGGCTGAGGAGTGCGTGGGCAGGGAGGGCGAGTTCTTAAGAAGCAGCTCCCCCTAGGCTGAACTGGGGTGGGGGCAGGTTCCCCAGGTGGGAAGGGAGATCTCCCTTTGATCCGCCAGAATATGGGAGTCTCTAAGGGCCGACCCAAATGAAGCCTGGTTGCCTTGCCTGAGCATCTTGCCCCTTTGAGGGGTCTGGGCCCCTCTCCTCTATCCAGGCCTGAGTGTATGCCCTTCCCCACACCTGCCTTCCTTCCAGCCTCTGCTGTGCCAGCGCCCCCCTGCAACCTGGAGGAGTTCCAGTGTGCCTACGGCCGCTGCATCCTCGATATCTACCACTGTGATGGCGATGATGACTGTGGAGACTGGTCAGACGAGTCTGACTGCTGTGAGTGCTCTGGCCAGCTGGGTGGAGGAGGGGGAGAGGCCTGGCTGGGAGGAACTCCTGGGATGGCAAGGCACAGGTGCCAGCTGGGGTAGGAGCTGAGGGGAGCAGTGTCCGAATTTCGTGGTCCCTATTGGGCAAAGATGGAAGGGCCGGGCTGCTGGGGCTGTGGTTTTCTGGTCTGCCATGGAAGGCTGTGTGCGTACGCTGGCTAGAGACAAGTCTGTCGTGTTTTTCCAGCCTCCCACCAGCCCTGCCGCTCTGGGGAGTTCATGTGTGACAGTGGCCTGTGCATCAACGCAGGCTGGCGCTGTGATGGCGACGCGGACTGTGATGACCAATCTGATGAGCGCAACTGTAGTGAGTGGGGGACAGTGCCAAAGGTCTGGGCTGGAAGTAGGGAAGGAGGCTGTGGAGCCAAAAAGGCCACCACTGATAAAGGCTGAAGACAGATTGGACAGGACCACTGTATACAGTTGTGTAGGTTGGGCACTGCACAGAGGCACTATGTGCAAAAGGATGCCAGTCACACAATGGACTTATATAAATTATATAGATTTATATATTCATCTCAGCAGTTTTCCAGCAGATGGCGGTCAAGTGTTTTGAAAAAAGGGCACCTTTTTCTGATTCACACAAAGATGCCAATACAGACGAACTGGGACACTGGTGTCAAGAAGAGTGCATGGGTGCTGGCAGAAAGTGCAGTTTGGGGTGGCAGGGTGGAGTTTTGGGCTAAAATGGGGCCAGCCTTTCATTAGATCTTTGCTTTGCACAGCCACCTCAATGTGCACAGCAGAACAGTTCCGCTGTCGGTCAGGCCGCTGCGTCCGCCTGTCTTGGCGCTGTGACGGGGAGGATGACTGTGCCGACAACAGTGATGAAGAAAACTGTGAGAACACAGGTAGAGTCTCCCAGGGGTCCCCAGGCCCCTTCACCCAGAGTTGGGTTGGAGGACAGGGGGAAAGAGGGTGTCACTGCTGCTGTTCCAGTTGGGCCAAGGTGATGCTTTAGTCAGATCTTGCCTGTGGCCTGGGTTTTTCCTGCCCTTCTCAGTTACTGGTGTCAAATCCAGGTGCATCCATTGACCTGCAGCCTTATGGCCTGGGATACAGTATTCAGTTGCCTCTCACGTTCGAACTCACACACAGCCAGTGCCTGTTGCTCTGGACTGTTGAGCAAGGACTGCTGTCTGTGGCTGACAGCCCCCACACCCACTCCCCGAGCCACACCGGGTGCCGGACACACGGATGCCCTCTCTCATTCTGTCCCACATCCCTCACCATCTCACTGTGGTGTCTTGGGGAGAAAACGAATGCAGACGTTCAGCCAGCCCTGTCTGAGCTGTTTCCTGCCTTGGACCCCAACCTCCCACCTTGAGTCTCATCTGTCTCCAGCTCGCCCTAGAAAATGACAGGCTCCTATCCTTTTGTTGACCCAAGCCCTGCCCGGCTGTGACCTGACTCTCCCTCCCTCTTTAGGAAGCCCCCAGTGTGCCTCGGACCAGTTCCTGTGTTGGAATGGGCGCTGCATTGGGCAGAGGAAGCTGTGCAACGGGATCAATGACTGTGGTGACAACAGCGATGAAAGCCCACAGCAGAACTGCCGTGAGTGTCCCCAGTGGGCGGGCCTGGCCCATGGTTTGTGGCTGAACCCCACCCATAAGTTTCAAAGAGAATCCTCCCTAGGGACTCGCGCAGCCTCGGGAGCTGTTCTTCGTGGTCCAGGTGGAATGCCAAGTTGGCTATCTGGGGGAGGATTCTGGGCTCAACTCCCATCTCTGGCTTGGCTGGCACAGGGCCCCGGACGGGTGAGGAGAACTGCAATGTTAACAACGGTGGCTGCGCCCAGAAGTGCCAGATGGTGCGGGGGGCAGTGCAGTGTACCTGCCACACGGGCTACCGGCTCACAGAGGATAGTCGCATGTGCCAGGGTGAGCTGGGGCCTGGTTTGGAGCAGGACCATGATGCTGGGCAGGGGCAGCAGACAGGTAGCTGTGTTTCCTATAGGTGAGGCATTTGACAGACATGACCTCATTTCATCATCACAGTAACTCTAGAAAGTGGGGATCATCCCTCCCATTTCACAGATGGGGAAACTGAAGCTCAGAGAGGTTAAGTAACTTACTGAAGGCCACAGAGCTGGTGAGTAGCAGAGCTGGGATTCCAGCCCAGGTCTGCATGACCTCGAAGCCCTTAACCACTTGTTAAATAGCCTTCCCACTAGGCCTGGGAAATAGATGGGAATGTGGGCAGGAAAGCAGCTAGTCAGCGGGGGAGTTGGAGTGGGAGGATGGCAGAAGGGAGATCTGACCCTGTCCGGTCCTCACAGATGTGAATGAATGTGCTGAGGAGGGGTATTGCAGCCAGGGCTGCACCAACAGCGAAGGGGCTTTCCAGTGCTGGTGTGAAGCAGGCTACGAACTCCGGCCCGACCGGCGCAGCTGCAAGGCTTTGGGTAAGGGATGTTGGCATTTGGCTGGGTGAGCAAAGGGCTGAGCACGGAGACAGCCAGGTTCTCCAGGGCTCAGAGATTTGCTGAGAGGTGGGGAGATAACTGTCTCAGTAAAATGGAGCTGCAACGTGCTTTCTGGGTCCCAAGAAAAACCCCGCTGGGGTGGGGTGGGGTGGGGGAGTTTATGTTGGAGGCTCCCACTAGTAATGATGCCGACAGCTCGGGACGTGCCCTAGTGGACAAGGGGCCCCATCTGTCAGCTGAGTTGCTGGGAGTGCATGCTGATGGGGCAGCTCTAGAGGCCAGTGGGGTCCCCATCTCTATACCATGTCCCAGGGCCGGAGCCTGTGCTACTGTTCGCCAATCGCATCGACATCCGGCAGGTGCTGCCGCACCGCTCCGAGTACACGCTGCTGCTCAACAACCTGGAGAACGCCATTGCCCTCGATTTCCATCACCGGCGCGAGCTTGTCTTCTGGTCAGACGTCACCCTGGACCGGATCCTCCGTGCCAACCTCAATGGCAGCAACGTGGAGGAGGTTGTGTCTACGGGGCTCGAGAGCCCAGGTAGGGAATAAGGCCCCTTGGGGAGGGGTAGGGCCACACCATGTGCAAAGCACCCTTGGAAGGAACAGGCTAGTGGATTGCAAACCTTAGGCAGCAGAACATCTTCTTCCAGTGAAATCTTGGATGGCTTTAATAAAACATTTATTAGTATACATTAATTTCATTAGATTTATAACATTTGCTCGTTTTGAGCTCAGTCAGTGAGGATAATGAGACTTTTGATGAATGTAATCATTTGAAATCAGAGCTTTAAGGATGACAGTTACAGTTCTCTATCAGTCTTTGCATCCATTTTAATTCTGAATTTCGTTTTGATTGCTTAGTATTAAGAATATTCTGATCAACCGAGATAAATATATCCAAATGTTTACAGATTGAAAAAACAACAGCTCACTTTGCAGTTTCAGACTATTCTACAAGCAGGTGAAGTGAGTTAGAATTTGGTAAAGAGCACATTTGACTCAAATGCTTACAGCACTTCCCGAGTGCCTCTGCAAAACCCTGAAGCCACAATTTGCAAACCCCTGAGCCGGTGCAGTGAGGGGCCGTGGGTGTGGGTCAGGGAGCCAGAATTCACGAAGTGGAATATGGTTGGCTATGGTGGAATATGGGAGGAAATGCATTACTTTAGACAGTTACTTGACATCACTGTGCCTCAGTTTCTTCCTCTTCATGGGGATTATAGTACCTAGCTCATGGAGTTCTTCTGACAATTAAGTGAATTAATATATGTAAAGTGATTCGAACAGTGCTGGCTCGAGAAACTGCTTCATGTCAGAGTTTGCTCTTGTTACTATGGCACAGAGGAGCCTGGGCTGAATGCCTGACACTTTCCCACTGCCTCTTTCCAACAGGGGGCCTGGCTGTGGATTGGGTCCATGACAAACTCTACTGGACCGACTCGGGGACGTCAAGGATTGAAGTGGCCAACCTGGACGGGGCCCACCGGAAGGTGTTGCTTTGGCAGAACCTTGAGAAGCCCCGGGCCATCGCCTTACACCCCATGGAGGGGTGAGTGAGTTGTGTCTCAAGTTCCCAAATCCCTCTTACAACGTCTAGGGACAGTTCCCAGGCCACCTGGGCCAGACTTTATGGAGGGGACATTCTCACGGTGTGCTGTTAACAGCGTGGACTCTGCACCCAGATACACCTCGATTTGAGTCTTGGCTCTGCAGTAGTGGGCTGTGTGGCCTTAGGCTGATCTCTCTCTGCCTCCATTTACTCACTTCTAAATTAGTGATAAGAAACATACCTATGTTAGAGCTGTGTGAAGATTAAATGAGGTGATGCATTTTCAGTGGCATAATACGATTAGTTAAGTTGTAGATGTTTAGAATTTTTATTATTGAAGAAAAGTCTTCTGAAATGGAAGTTTTTAGCTTCTGGCTTTTAAAAATTCAATGCAGTCAGATGAGGGAGGTGTCCTCTAAGATGTTGCAGTTGTAGATCAGCTGTTTTCAAAACACTGTGTGTGTGTGTGTGTGTGTGTGTGTGTGTGTAAAATACAAAAGGCAGTGGCAGAGATTGTGACAAAGAAGAAAGTTCTCGTCCTAACTAATATTACACTTTATTGTCAATTCCACGAGGGTTGGGATTTTTGTCTTTGTTCTCTGCTGCACTCCCAATGCCTAGGAATAGTGCCCTGCCCGTAGCAGATACTCCAGAAACAAAAAGTGTTAAATGAATAAATGCCCTGTCTGGAGACATTTAAAAAACTCTGTGGACCAAACAGAATGTGTCTCCTACCAGTTGGAGTCCCCTGGGTTAAGTGGGTAAAAGCCCCCTGCCTGATTAGTGTCCCGATTACCTACCCGCCCTCTGCTGCCTGCCTCTCAATTTCCTTTCCTCTCTTCCTAGTACCATTTACTGGACAGACTGGGGCAACACCCCTCGCATTGAGGCCTCCAGCATGGATGGCTCTGGGCGCCGCATCATCGCCGATACCCATCTCTTTTGGCCCAATGGCCTCACTATTGACTATGCTGGGCGCCGTATGTACTGGGTGGACGCTAAGCACCACGTCATTGAGAGGGCCAATCTGGACGGGAGTCACCGAAAGGCTGTCATTAGCCAGGGTGAGGCTCTTCCTCCACTATCCTTCATCTCTCATCCTCTTTCCCTCATCCTGGGCCCCAGGAGCCTTGGCAGGGGGTGAGATTTGTACAGTTGCCAGGCTCAGGCCCAGGAGCCATGGCAGGCCATGTCTGGACTGAGGTCCTCCTGAACTTTCCCCAGGCCTACCACACCCTTTTGCCATCACGGTGTTTGAAGACAGCCTGTACTGGACAGACTGGCACACCAAGAGCATCAATAGCGCGAACAAATTTACTGGCAAGAACCAGGAGATCATTCGCAACAAACTCCACTTCCCCATGGACATCCATACCTTGCACCCCCAGCGCCAGCCTGCAGGTAAAAAACTGCCCACCGGGAAAACCTCTGGTGCCACTGAGACCTTCCCTGCACCTGTCATGGTTGCCATTGTTTCTCACCGGGAAATTTGAGATTGGCGCTGACATGGGCTAATTCCCCCCTCTGCTGGACATTTAGGGTGGTACAACATCGAGACGCAGGAAAGACTCATCCAGCTTCACTGTCCCCTTTCTATATACATTCTATTGTATACGTTCTATACATTTATATGGTATCTTCTGTGTGTCAGATATTCACTGTGCTTGAAGTTGGGGGAGTTATAAAAAATATCCTAAGACATAGCTCCTCCCTCTGGGGAGCTCACATCCTAGCTAAAGCTCTACTCACTAGCCTTGGGACTGCCTCTGCCAACCTTCGGTCTTACCTGACTCTGGGCTCTTTGAGCAGGGAAAAACCGCTGTGGGGACAACAATGGAGGCTGCACCCACCTGTGCCTTCCCAGTGGCCAGAACTATACCTGTGCCTGCCCCACTGGCTTCCGCAAGATCAGCAGCCACGCCTGTGCCCAGAGTAAGTGGGTCTGGGGCACTGGCCTCAATGGATGTGCCTCGTGAGGGTGGGTGGAAGGAACAAGGGATAGGAGATTGGGGGATTGCCTGTTGTGGGGAAGAGCCAGGCTCCTCGAGTAGCCCCTGGAGAGGAACAACGTAAGAGGCTGAGGGCTCCTATATCAAAGCTGAGGGCTAAGGGCCCAGCAGTAGTCACTCAAGGCTCAGTGACACACACAGTCGAGTATGAACACTTGCAACCAGGCTTGAGTATCATTTCACAAGGTAGGATGCTGTATCTCTAGGCAGCAAGAGGGTTCCCGGCCCTTCTAGGAAGCAGGGGAATGGTTTCCTACCTCTTTACCTTTAGCTTCACCCTGTTAAAGACTTTCTTTCTTTCCCTAAACCAGAGAGCCAAGATTAGGACTTCTGATGATGCTTTGTTTACATAGGCCCTGGATAAATATGTGCCTAATGAGTGAAAGATAATGGGGTTCCCTGGTTGCTCCCTGAATGGCTTCTTTGGCTTCCTTTGAGCTCCTAAAGGGGCATTGCGTTGAGAGGTTGGCCCTGGCTAGCTCAGAGCCGCAGGTGACTTTTCCTAAGAATAGTCCAGAAAGGAGCAATCCATATGGCACAGCCAGTGCTGTATGGCACAGCCAGTGAGGGGCCTAGGGTAATTCCTCACATGTCAGCAGCTGTTCTCATTTACCACTGGGTACCCACTGACCCTCTTATCTCTGGTTCAAATCAAATTTCTCTTGAGACCTGGATCCTTTCTGGAGAGTGAGATTAGGGAAAATATTCGGAGGAACAGGGGCAATATCATTCGCCACACGTTGATTGAGAACCTAGTTCCCCTGAATTCTTTTGTGCCCAGCCCTTCCCATATTGTCTTAATGAGATGCGGGGAGCTTCCCCTCAAGGGTTTCTCAGAGCTTAAAAGAAGACAGTTGGTAAAGTCAGGTAGGAAGTGCCTTTCCAGGCAGAAAAGTATACCGGGAAGCATTCAGACAGACCAGAATAGGGGCAGGGGCTGGAGGAGAGCCAGCTGGGAGAAGCTGTGTAGGGGAGTGGCCAGACCTCCCTCTCTGGAGTCAGACCTGAGTTCAAGTCCCTGCTCTGGTGCTTTGTAGCCTGGGATCCTGGGCCAGTTACTTGGCCTCTGTTAGCCTCGGGATTGCTCATTTAGAAAATGAGGATAAGAATAAGATGAACCACAAAGGGTTGTTATGAGAAAAGGAGACAAAGGAAGAAAAGCAGCAAGCTCACTGCCTGGCCAGAAGTGCTCCGTAAATAGTCGTTATCGGCTGAAGTTGTGGAGAGAAGAGCAGGAAGAAGGGATCCAGATGACGGAGCGGAGCAGCGGAAGCTCTGAAGCAGCCATGGAAGTCAGAGGGATAGGGTAGGGTTGATAGGTTCTAGCCAGTGCACTGGAGGAGACCGAGTGAAGTAAGAGGAGAGAAAAGTTGAGATGAAGTTGACGGACACTTACTTACACAGGATGCACTTCTGGGCCCTGGGTAGAGTCTATTTCCATTTGACCCTAAAGTCTGATTCTGCCAGCACGAGCTGCCCAGTGGCCAGAGGGGGCCTGAGATGTGAAAGTAGGGGATGGAGGGCACCAGATCCCAGGAAGTATGATTGAACCAGATGTCACACAAGTGAGCATCTGTGTCTGTCACTGTTATTGGATTTAGAGCATTAAAAGAAGACCCCTTTCGGCCTTTGATCAGGTCTTGACAAGTTCCTGCTTTTTGCCCGAAGGATGGACATCCGTCGGATCAGCTTCGACACAGAGGACCTGTCCGATGATGTCATCCCACTGGCTGACGTGCGCAGTGCTGTGGCCCTTGACTGGGACTCCCGAGATGACCACGTGTACTGGACAGATGTCAGCACTGACACCATCAGCAGGGCCAAGTGGGATGGAACAGGACAGGAGGTAGGGCCCAGCACGGGCCCAGGCCCCTGGGGAGGGCAGAGATTGAGGGGTGGAATGCACCCTCTCCTGGGTAAGGGCTTCCCGTACCTTTGCCAGCCTGAGGATTGGTGGCTCCAGAGCTGGGGCACAAGTCCAGTTGGTGATACAACTTTGCTTCCTGCCCAGGTGGTAGTGGATACCAGTTTGGAGAGCCCAGCAGGCCTGGCCATTGATTGGGTCACCAACAAGCTGTACTGGACAGATGCAGGTGTGTACAGGGCAGCCATGGCCTGACACTCTGGGATTCCTCTTATTAAAATCCTGGCTTCAGGTAGAAGGGGCCCAGTGTCTCTCCTAGACCACTTCTGTCTTGACCTGAGGTCCTTGATGGATCAGGAGTGGTGGGGCTACTGCCGAGCTGAAGCTAGAAATTCACATCTGAGCATTTGCCAATCAAATAGCAGCTACTTCTGCTGTGTAGCTAATGCTTGAGAATGTTTTGAGGCATTTCAGATAAGGAAACTATGCCCTATGATTTTCCTGCCATCGCTGCCTTGGTAAAACAGGCATTTTCTATTAGCCAGATGAGTGTGGGAGGCAAGGGAAGTGCCTTAAACCAGAGCTACTCAAAGTGTGGTCCCTGGACCAGCAGCATCAGCATCACCTGGGAACTTGTTAGAAATGCATATTATTGGGCCCTACCCCAGACCTGCTGAATTAGAATCTTTGGGGGTTAGGTTCAGGACTCTGTATGTTAACAAGCTCTCCTGATTCTTAATGCACACTAAAGTATGGGAAGCATTGCCTTAAATTATAGGACAGAGTGGGTTGCTTGGGTTGGGGAGGCCTTGCTCTTTGAAGAAATGGACCTGATCGTTTGTTTGAATTTCTTCTCAAGGTTCAGTTCACTAAATATCCATTGCGCATCTATCACAAAATATTACTTGAGCATCTGTTGCATTCCAGGCTCTGTGCTGGGCATGGAAAGTAAGAGGGTAAGTGACCGAGACTAGAGTTAATATCTTTGCCCCCTACTTCTTGGTAGGGACAGACCGGATTGAAGTGGCCAACACAGATGGCAGCATGAGGACGGTACTCATCTGGGAGAACCTGGATCGTCCCCGGGACATCGTGGTGGAACCCATGGGCGGGTGAGCACCTGCTCCTTTGGAACGAGCTGCACCCACCCCCCAGACCTGAGCCCTAGAGAGGAGTCTGGAGGTTAGCGAGAGTGGCCAGATCTGATGGACACACCATGGCAGCAAGGGCAGCTGCAGACAGCACAGAGCATAGTGACAACTCTGCCTCCTCCATAGATAAGGGAACCTTTTAAATTTTTTCATCTTTTTTTTGGTGGGGGGGGCGGGTGTCTGCTTACAAAAATAACTTATTTAAAAATAAATAAATCAGTAAATCTGTAGAAAGTGAAGATTTCCTGTAATCTCACTCTCCAGCAATAACCACTGTTAACAGTTTAGGGTATTTTTTTTCCAGATTTTCTTCTATATGTATATATACATTTGGTGGTGATGGTGGCTTTGGGTTTACAGTAATGACATATTGTTTTGTAACCTGGTTTTTTCCCTTGGCTATATATATCTTGGATATCTTTCCATTTGATTATATAGATCTGCCTTGTTTTAATGATTATATAGAATTCTGTTAAATTTATGTACCATAATTATTTAACCCATCCAGTCAAGGAAACATTTCTTATTCTCCATTCTCACTTCCCCTCTTTCTGTATTCCGAAATAGGCTTTGTTTGCTGAGCACTCCTGGAGCCATGGGCTCTGCCTTTATTAAGACTCTGGGTACCTCTTGATAGACTAAAAGGTCTACCTCAAGACCTTCAGAGATAGCTCTGAGCCCAGGACGGGGCTGGAAACTGAGGCAGGAGGGTGGGGCAGCTATTGCAAGCAGAAACCCTGAAACCCTAGGCACCCTGAGTCCCCACTGGGTATTAACTGGAAGGCTTGTAAGACCCTCTTGCCTGTGCCCAGGTACATGTATTGGACTGACTGGGGTGCAAGCCCCAAGATTGAACGAGCTGGCATGGATGCCTCGAGCCGCCAGGTTATCATCTCTTCTAACCTGACCTGGCCTAATGGACTAGCCATTGACTACAGTTCCCAGCGGCTGTACTGGGCTGATGCCGGCATGAAGACGATTGAATTTGCTGGACTGGATGGCAGCAAGAGGAAGGTAAGGATGGCGCTAAGGTGTCCTCGCACAGCCCTGACAGCCTCCAGGGGCGTCACTCCCTGGCTGGCAGCTGACAGGTGCTGGGGGGACCCAGGCGTGGTGGCACCAGAATGGGGCGTGTGGTGTTTCTCTGAGGCTGTGGCTGCCCTCCAGAGCCCTTGATGCTGCTTGATGATGAAAGGAAACTAGGGAATCGTGTGGATTGTGGGCTAGGGGGTAGAAGTGCACAGACTTTACTAAATAACCATCACAACTAACACTATTTAATCATCAATTGTGTACTGGGCCCATGATCAGTCTCTTTGTTTTTGTTATTGTTTATTTTGGTATCATTTCAAACTTACAGAAAAGTTGTAAAAATAGTTCCAAGAACCAATAGCTAACATTTTACCACATTGTTGTACCGTTCTCATTCTGTCTCTTTCTCTATCTACACACACACACACACACACACACACACACGCATACGCATACACATGATTATTTTTCTGAACCATCTGAGATTAAATTGGAGACATCCTGTCCTTGACCCCAAAATATTCCAGTGCATATTTTCTAAGAGCAAGAACATTGTCTTACATAACCACAGTACAATGATCAAAATCAGGAAATTTAAGATTGATACAATATTACTATCCATAGTCCATTTTTTATTTCACCAGCAGTTGCCCCAATAATGTCCTTTATAGCTTTTTTCCTCTTTTTTTCTTTTTTAGTCCAGGATCCAATCCTGATCACAATTGTGTTTAGTAATCATGTCTCTTTAACCTCTAATCTGGAACACTTCCTCAGCCTTTCTATGTCTTTCTTGACCTTTGTATTTTTAAGGAGTAAATGCCAGTTATTTTGTAGTGTCCCCCAATTTGTCTGATGTGATTAGATTAAGATTATGTGTCTAGGGCAGAAATACTACAATAAGTGAAGTCGTGTCCCGAGTTCTCAGTGTGTCTCATCAGTAGGCACAGACGTCAGCTTGTCCCATTATTGTGTTGTTAACTTTGCGTGGTAAGGTGGTGTCCACTGTAAAGTTGCTATTTTTCCTTTTGTAATTAATAGGTAATTTGTGCAGATATACTTTGAGATTATGTAAATAATACATGATCTTTTACAATTATCACACAGCCCTAGTAGCCAGGCACTGTCACAGTTATGTCTCAGATTGGCAGACCAAGGTGCAGAGAGATTTTATAACCAGCTGTTGCTCAAGGTCGCACAGCAGGTGGTGGTGGCAGAGCTGCATTCTGATTCCACGCCCAAGCTCTTGACCACTGCTCTGTACGGGAGATGACTCAAGTGCTGGGGCCCTGGCAGGTGCTGATCGGAAGCCAGCTCCCCCACCCGTTTGGGCTGACCCTCTACGGAGAGCGCATCTATTGGACTGACTGGCAGACCAAGAGTATACAGAGTGCCGACCGGCTGACGGGGCTGGACCGGGAGACCCTGCAGGAGAACTTGGAGAACCTCATGGACATCCACGTCTTCCACCGCCGGCGGCCCCCAGGTGAGCAGCCCTGGGCCCTCATTGGCTTCTCTTCAGCCTTGCTCTGCTGTACTCTTCCCCATTGACTCTACTCCTCCTCTCTACCCAGTGTCCACACCTTGTGCTACGGAGAATGGCGGCTGCAGCCACCTGTGTCTTCGATCCCCAAATCCAAGGGGCTTCAGCTGTACCTGCCCCACGGGCATCAACCTAATGCCTGATGGCAAGACCTGTTCACCAGGTGAGTATAAGCATCAGAGACCTGGCTAGAGCCTCTCCAGGAGGGGCAGTGGCTCTCTTCCTTCCTTGCATACGGACTCCAATGTGGTCTGAGAAACCATGAGTCCTGGTGCTTCTAGAGGCTTAGGAGAGAGACAGAGCTTTTAGAAAAGAGAAGAGGTCCAGGAGAGGCCCAGGGGAGCAGGTAGACAGGATCAGAGGCAGGGTCCAGCTAGTTCTTATGGTGTCTTCATGCATCTTAGAAAAAGATGCTCCTCTCTCAGACATTATACTTTCATCTCTTGGAAAATTGTCACAATATACTGATTTGGTTAGGACAAGTCACTTTAGTTCCATCTGCCCCAAATTGGTATAGTGAATATTAAAACATATAATATCTATGGTGTCATGGTACCCCCATTGGATGTGGCACTTTCATGAGTGCACAACCAGCACAACCTATGTAACAACCTTAATTTTAATCCTACAGCTACCCTGTTATTGTCCCCATTTTACAGATGATGAAACTGAGGCTTAAACAATTTAAATAACTTGCCCGGGGTCACATAACTAGAAACTAACAGAGCCAAGGCATGAACTTCAGTTTGCCTTACTCCAGATCCTCTTAATGGCTATGCTAGGTTGACTGTCCTCTTTCCTTCTCTCCCCACCTGGCCAGGCATGAACAGTTTCCTCATCTTCGCCAGGAGGATAGACATACGCATGGTGTCCTTGGACATCCCTTATTTTGCTGATGTGGTAGTACCAATCAACATTACCATGAAGAACACCATTGCCATTGGAGTGGATCCCCAGGAAGGTGTGTGTGGCCCCCCTCCCCACCCCAGAAGGCCACCTGGCCTTCTGTCCCTGCCCTACAGCAATTACTGTCCTTCCCTTCCCACCACCTTTGCCTCCTGCTAAGAGCCTGGCGGCTCCCTATTCCCCCTGGCACAGCCCCTTCCCCTGTCTCTTCAGCACTTTCTTTGGTTGTGAGGGCGTGGTTTGGGTCTTCCTCTCCATCTCTGCCAAGAGCTATCCTGTTATGATATTTCTACATTTTCCTTGATTTCCTCTGCAGTGGGGTACAGGGCTCTCAGATATGCCCTGGTGTCTTAGGGCATGAGTCAGTTTTGTGTGTCCCTTTGAGGGTGGCAAGGGTCCAGGTGAGCCAAGCCTTTCCTTTCCAGGAAAAGTGTACTGGTCAGACAGCACCCTGCACAGGATCAGCTGTGCCAATCTGGACGGCTCACAGCATGAGGACATCATCACCACAGGTAGGTCTTCCTCCCAGCCCGGGGACCACCTGTCTGGATACATAGCTGGGGAAAAAGCCCATCTGTTTTAAGGCAGGAGCCAGTGTATTCTCTTGACTTCCCACAGGGCTGCAAACCACGGATGGGCTTGCAGTGGATGCCATTGGCCGGAAAGTATACTGGACAGACACGGGAACCAACCGGATTGAAGTGGGCAACCTAGACGGGTCCATGCGGAAAGTGTTGGTGTGGCAGAACCTTGACAGCCCCCGGGCCATTGTACTGTACCATGAGATGGGGTGAGAGACGGCTCTGTGGCTCTGGGCAGCAGGATGGGCCAGCTCAGCTGGGGCTATGGGTGGGGTGAAGGTGGGCAATGGAGAGCAAGCTTGCTTCACAGGAACACTGAGACTGACCTCCCTGGGACTGTTCCACTCCCTTATGACTTCCTTCATGGTGGCAGTGTAGTGTAGAGGTTAAAAGCATGAGCCTTGGAGTAGGAAATCCAGGATTCACCATTTATTAGCTGTATCTGTCACTTTAGGTCCAGTATTTAATCTCGCTGATCTCAGCTTCCTTACCTGTAAACTGGAGGTGACAGTGAAAAGGCACACCTTGTGGCCCTTGCAGGGATTAAGTGAGAGAATGCATAGAAAGTACTTTTTTTTTTAATTGTAAAAAATATAACAAAATTTACCATCTTAACCATTTGTAAGTGTACAGTTCAGTAGTGTTAAGTGTATTCACATTATTGTGAAACAGATCTTCAGAACTTTTTCATCTTGCAAACCTGAAACTCTCTACTCATTAAACAGCAACTCCCCCTTTTTGCATATAAAACACTTTTCACAGTGTTTGGCATATTGTAAGTACTCATAGTATACAGGAGCTGTGGGAATGACCCCCTAGTATTCTTCCTTGCCCAGGTTCATGTACTGGACTGACTGGGGGGAGAATGCCAAGTTAGAGCGGTCTGGAATGGATGGCTCAGACCGCACGGTGCTCATCAACAACAACCTAGGATGGCCCAATGGACTGACTGTGGACAAGGCCAGCTCTCAACTGCTCTGGGCTGATGCCCACACCGAGGTGAGGGTCCCGCTGCTTCCCAGAACCCTGCAAAGATGGGAGAGACTTGTTTGGGATCTCCACTGAGGGCTCCCACCCTCGGTGATAGCCACCCCTGCCTTCTCCTTCCTCTACAGCGAATTGAGGCCGCTGACCTAAATGGTGCCAATCGGCACACGCTGGTGTCACCTGTGCAGCACCCATATGGCCTCACCCTACTCAACTCCTATATCTACTGGACGGACTGGCAGACCCGTAGCATCCACCGTGCCGACAAGGGTACTGGCAGCAATGTCATCCTGGTGAGGTCCAACCTGCCAGGCCTCATGGACATCCAGGCTGTGGACCGGGCACAGCCACTGGGTAAAAAGACCCCTGGGGCTGTGAGCCAGAGCCTCTAGCTTTCTGGGAGTCTCTCAACATCAGAGATATAGCCAGAGTGCAGAGATTCCTTTACAGTCAGAGAGATAGGGCCCTGCCTAAGCCCCCTTCCAGGATCAGGCTGTGTTCCCTCTGGGTATGGCTGGCATTACAACTGCATGATGCTGTCACCTTCAAAGGGCTCCTGGAGACATCCCTGCTCCTTCTACCTCATCCCTGCCAGGCATCAAATCCTGTCCTTTAGAACAGCTGAGAATCAGGCACAAGACATTAGAGCCTTTGTAAGATTCAGACAATATTCCAGGCTGGGTGTCCAAGCTCATACTTCTCTCTCTCTCACCACCAGGTCTTAACAAGTGCGGCTCAAGAAACGGTGGCTGCTCCCACCTCTGCTTACCTCGGCCCTCGGGCTTCTCCTGTGCTTGCCCCACTGGCATCCAACTAAAGGGAGATGGGAAGACCTGTGATCCTTCTCCTGAGACCTACCTGCTCTTCTCCAGCCGTGGCTCCATCCGGCGTATCTCACTGGACACCAGCGACCACACAGATGTGCACGTCCCTGTTCCCGAGCTCAACAATGTCATCTCCCTGGACTATGACAGTGTGGATGGAAAGGTCTATTACACAGATGTGTTCCTGGATGTTATCAGGTATGAGTGTCCCTGAAACCTCCAGAGGATACAGACCTGCTTCTGATCCCTGATGGGTGAGGCCATGGTCTGTGTTGACCTCTAAGTGGACTCAGTGATGCAGCAACTTGGATAGTGAGTTCTGATCTTGACTTGTTAGCTTTGTAATGTTATCATTTACGGCAGAGTTTCAAACTTTTGTTTTTTTGCTTATTTAAAGATTAATAGAAGCTCAGTACGTAAAACAAACGAACAGATAAAGTCATGCTGGGGACCTGGAGCCTTCTTGCCCTACCATTGGGCCCTTTGGGAGCTCCAAGGATCTCCTAAGACTCATTGATGAGTCGGCCATGTAGCTAAACCATGTATCTGTAATATAATACAGGAACCCTGGCCAAATGCCAAGGCTTATTGTTATTCACAAGGTCATGGTTTCTTTAAAAAATATTTTTTATTTTAATTTTTATTATTCTTTTTTTTTTTTGTGAGGAGATCAGCCCTGAGCTAACATCCGCCAATCCTCCTCTGTTTTTGCTGAGGAAGACAGCCCTGGGCTAACATCGGTGCCTATCTTCCTCCACTTTATATGGGACACCGCCACAGCATGGCTTACCAAGCAGTGCGTCAGTGCGCACCCGGGATCCGAACCAGCGAACCCCGGGCTGCCACAGTAGAGCGCGCGCACTTAACCGCTTGAGCCACCGGGCCGGCCCCCCAAGCCTCCTCTTTTTTGCCGAGGAAGATTGGCCCTGGGCTAACATTCGTGCCCATCTCCCTCCACTTTATATGGGAGGCCGCCACAGCATGGCTTGATAAGCAGTGCGTAGGTCCACACCTGGGATCTGAACCTAGGAACCCTGGGCCACCGAAGTGGAGCACACGAACTTAACTGGTACACCACTGGGCCAGCCACAGTTCTTTCAGTTTTTTACCCCAGCACAGCTGAGCAATGTGATGCCCTGCCACCAGTAAGAGGGGTTTGCCATGGCAGAGATTCTCAGGTGGAAGAACAAGGGCACTCCCTTTGGTTCTCTCTGAGAGGTGTATTAGAATTTGTGGTGGGGGCAGGTGGGCATATGTGGTTTAGACAAGTCCCCCACGTGTTTGTGACATGCCCCCATCCTGAGGTTGAATTCTCTGGTATAGGACTTCTGTGAAATCACACAGGTAGCTTTCAAAAATCTGCCTTTTTTATTATTTTTTTTTGTTTTTGTGAGGAGATCAGCCCTGTGCTAACATCTGCCAATCCTCCTCTTTTTTTTTGCTGAGGAAGACTGGCCCTGGGCTAACATCCGTGCCTCATCTTCCTCCACTTTATATGGGATGCTGCCACAGCATGGCTTGCCAAGCAGTGCGTTGGTGTGCGCCCGGGATCCGAACCGGCGAACCCCGGGCCGCCGCAGTGGAGCGCACGCACTTAACCACTTGTGCCACCGTGCCGGCCCCAGAAAAATCTGCCTTTTTTTAGTAATCACCACGTAGCAATCTTTGTCTCTTCCTTAAGGTATAGGGGGATTATTAACCTGTCTTCTGGCAAGACGTGGGCCCACATGCCCCGCATTTACAGCAGAAAACACTGTCCTGCCAAGAATTTATTCATTAATTCTGCAAATATTTTGAATACCTACTATGCTAGATACTGAGGGATGTACTTATAGATGCTTGCTCTCTGCCCCTACGAAGTTTACAGTGTAGGGGAATCCAATTATGGGAACCTGGATTAAAGGGATTTCAGTCTATTGCTGGTCAGTCTGGTCAGCCATCCAACCCTGGGCTGTTCCCCAAGGCGAGCAGATCTGAATGGCAGCAACATGGAGACAGTGATTGGGCGTGGGCTGAAGACCACCGACGGGCTGGCAGTGGACTGGGTGGCCAGGAATCTGTATTGGACAGATACAGGCCGAAACACCATCGAAGCATCAAGGCTAGATGGTTCCTGCCGCAAAGTCCTGATCAACAACAGCCTGGATGAGCCTCGGGCCATTGCTGTTTTCCCCAGGAAGGGGTAAGTTCATGACCAGCAGAAAAGAGACCCAGGGGAGAAGGGCCTGCTGAAAAGGCCCTTGAAGGGTGCCTGTATGTTAACGGTATCCATGTGTCCCCTGGATTCTCTCATCCTCTGGGAGCCATCTTCCCATGCCTTGGTGATGATGGCACTATTGTTTCTCAGGTACCTCTTCTGGACAGACTGGGGCCACATTGCCAAGATTGAGCGGGCAAACTTGGATGGCTCTGAGCGGAAGGTTCTCATCAACACAGACCTAGGTTGGCCCAACGGCCTTACCCTGGACTATGATACCCGCAGGTGGGACCCCCTTTCCCAACAGTCTCCTGGAAATCAATGGGCAGAGGAGAGGGTGGTTGAGCTTGAAGCAGTGAAAACAAAAAGACAGGAGGCTCCTTGGTAAGTGGGGAAGAGAAAGAAGTGAAAAGAGTGAGGGAACATATTCTTAGGGCAGGGGTTGCTGAATCCAGCCCTCCACCCTTAGGTGGGTTTTGTTTGTCTGGTTTACATATTTTTAATTTGAGTGCCTTCAGCAGAGCACATCCTCTGACTGGGCCACTGGTCGCACCACCCCCGTCCATCTAAGGGCTGATTCTTCACGTTTGTTACTCTCCTGATCCTTTCAGGCACTGAAATTGGCAACTCTTGGTCGAGATAAAAACTGCTAGAGGGCAGGAGAAGAGGGTGAAAGGGGCTCTGAAGCAGTCAGCTCCCCTTTCTGTCCTCAGAAGAAGGGAAAGGAATCAAAGTCACCTGGAGAGTTGGCAGAATGCTCTCTTTCTTTCCCTTTAGTGAGGTCCTTGTAGACTGAGTTTTTTCTTAAAGAGCATTTGTAAGAATTTGGGCTTGGATTCTTGGGTAGGAGTCAAAGAATAATCAAGTTGCTGAAGATGAGACGGGGTGGTGGCTCCCACAAAGTCACTAGACTTTTTACCCCTCCCCGGAACAGCCCTGGCCTCCCCATTTAGGAGTCACCAAATTCCCCTCCTAAGCTTTGGGACTCACAGTGACCTCTCAAGTGCCTTGAGTGCTCACAGCACCTGCCAGTTCAGCTCAGGAAGGGGCAGAGAGCTCCTTAGGGGGAAGGGCTGGGCTCCCTGGCAAGTGTTTCGAGCAGCCACCCTTCTCTCCTTTTCTTCACAGGATCTACTGGGTAGACGCACATCTGGACCGGATTGAGAGTGCTGACCTCAATGGGAAGCTACGGCAGGTCTTGGTCAGCCATGTGTCCCACCCCTTTGCCCTCACTCAGGTACTGGCTCAGGAGAGAGGTGACTCAGCCTCCTTGATGGGGGTGATTTCTTGGGGTTCTAAGTGGGCAGCCTCAGCCCTAGGTGCTACTGAACCGATGTGCTGTGGAAGCTCATTTTAGGGGTGTTTCCTGTACACTGAAGCCTTGCCACCACATGCCCTGCTGCTCCTGCCCCCCCACTCCCAAGTTCTAGCATTCGAAGGACGGCTGTCAGTAGTGTACGGTGTCAGCTGTGGAGCTTGCTAAAATGCACATTCCTGGGCCCTGAATATAAAGAATCTGCTTCATGAGGGTTGGGCCCAGGAGAATGCATTTTAAGAAGTTCCCCTGTTGATCCTAATGCTGTGGTCCCAATATCTGAGCTCAGGCAGCTCATGTAGTGGCGGTAGGATAGAGAAGCTGAGAGCCAGAGTCTTGAGGCAGCTAGCCAGTGGCTAAGTATTGATTGAGTAGCTCCAACATGCCAGCTCTGTGGCTTCAAGTTCTGCCTCTGTCATTAAGTAACTGTGTAACTTTGGACAAGATGCTGAACTTCTCTAAGCTTTATTATCTATAAAATAAATGAGTTTAATGATTGTATCCTTCTGAAATATACCGAAAGCATTAGCACAGTATCTGACACTCCATTCATGTTATTTCTAACCATTTTAATTCATATTAGCTGTCATTGTTGAGAGTTCTAACTCTGTAAAATCACTTGGGGAAGGAAAAAAGATCTACCAAGCCTGGGGCCAAAACGGGGATTCTCAATCATTTGAACATCTTTGTCCCTATTTGACAAATATCCACTCTATGTATGTTCTGTCTTATATCCTACTGGCCAATAAGATTTTGTCTGGCTTTACTTAATGATACACTTTTTTTTTCCCCCATACTCCAAATATACAACTACAGGATAATATTAAATATGGTTTTTCAATCTACAAGTTTCCCCTGGGGTTGCTGATGTATACCCCGAGGGCGGGAGGGGAACCACTTTCATTGCCCCTTCCCACCCCTGCTTGAGAATCTCAGGATCACTGTATGAGAAGGCAGCTGCCCACAGAAGTAATCAGAGGATTTGGGTCAGGGCTTTGAGTGAAGGGCCCGGAAGAGCAGGGACCCTAGAAGGACCCCACAATTTACTCCTATTTGCTAGGCATGAAACTCATTTATTCATTGAGCCACTCTGTCAACTGACTGAGGACTAAGTGTTAGGTGCTGGAAATAGAGAGATGAATGAGACACATTCTGTCCTCAAGGGACTTAATCTGGCAGGGAGGACAGACGTAAACAAATGACCATCAAGTGTCAAAACTCACGTGTAGAAGTGAGGACAAGGCACAGAACAGCAAGCAGGAGAGAATGGTAAACTCTACATAGATTGAGGGAGATTTCCTGGACCATATGTTATGTGGGGATGCACAGAAGTTGACCTGGTGGATAAGAGATGAAGAGGGCGTTTTGGCAGAGGAACTGCACATGCTGAGGCACAGAGGCTGTACTGGAGTCAGACTGTTGAATAATATTTACTCTTTTTTGGGTTTCTCTATTGAGTAGCAGGACAGGTGGATCTACTGGACAGACTGGCAGACCAAGTCAATCCAGCGTGTTGACAAATACTCAGGCCGGAACAAGGAGACGGTGTTGGCGAATGTGGAAGGACTCATGGATATCATTGTGGTTTCCCCTCAACGGCAGACAGGTGGCCTCCTGGGTCCTGAGCCTGCTTCCTTTCCATCAGTGGGATTGGTTGGTCACCCCAAGGACTGTTAATGACCAAGACAATTAGAGCCACGGGAGAGCCTTTTGGTTCACATTTTAAGCTCTTAGACCTTTTCAGCCCCCTATGGTTATACCCCTACTGTCCCTGGGAGCGGGTTAGCTCTGAATCTCCTCTTCTTTGAGAAGTGTCAAATTGGGAGACCTGATTCTGTCCCAGACCAGACAAGCATCTGCTTTGCCCCCAGGGACCAATGCCTGTGGTGTGAACAATGGTGGCTGTACTCACCTCTGCTTTGCCAGAGCCTCAGACTTTGTGTGTGCCTGTCCTGATGAGCCCGATGGCCAGCCCTGCTCCCTTGGTAAGCTGGAATGAATGGCTCCCTGGAACAGCAGAGCCCTTGCAAGGGCAGGGGATCAGCAGCCTCAGCTTTGTCCTTCCAGGTGGGATCTCCCTCAGGGGGTCTTATAGCAGAGTGACTGGGAGCAGTGAGTTTGTTATTTACAGTATTAAGAAGGGCCTTTCTAATGAGGACGCCTAGGATTAGGGCAGCTAAAAGGTTGCTTCGTCAAGTTCTCCGCATGCTACTCTTGGACCATATATAGAGATTTTGGGCCCCAGTGGCCCACTCCAGTCCTCTTTTTCTCTCCAGTACCTGGCCTGGTGCCCCCAGCCCCCCGGGCTACCAGCTTGAGTGAAAGGAGCCCAGTGCTACCCAACACACTACCTACCACCTTGCGTTCCTCTACCACCCGGACCCGCACATCTTTGGAGGAGGTGGAAGGAAGGTAGGTGGGCTCAGAATGAGATTAGGGCCCTTTGATTCAAATCACCATCTCCTGCCAGCAGAAGACCATAGTCCTAGCTTGATCATTCTGGCAGATGGGAGGGAGATCACATCATTAGCCACCAGTCCCTGCTATGTGGGACTGGAGATGATCTTTAGACTTGTAGATTGTTGCAAGTGATTCTCTTTTTAGCTCTGAGGGCAAGAAGCTTTAGGAGCAGCTTTAGAGAGAAATCACTCAGGAGTTTCCTACATGGCATTCCTCCTTCCTTTCTTTCTGTGACATTTGCTCTCACATAATAGGTTTAGTATATGGTCTTGTCCTACAGTTTACTTGGAAGCCACCAAGCCATAGTAGTCTCTAGGCTGTGGCTTTATGACTTGGAACATCCCTAGGGATGTGATGGCCTTAGTTTATAATGACCTCTAATACTCAGACACACATGCATGTATGTGTGTGCACATGCACACACACCAGTATTAAATAAGCAAGCATAACCATGAACGGTTCTCAAATCAAGTGTAAAATATCATATTTCATTAAACTGAAGGTGCTATCCATTTAAGATGCATCCTGATTTAAGAGAGTAAACTGGAAACATGACTAACAGCAATTGTGAGATGCCATTGATTGTAAGACACATTCCTATTTCAGAGATGTTAGAATATAGAAAAAATGCACATCTTAAAATTGATGAAATATGATGTTACATTCAATTTAGAGAAATTCTATAGCTATGTTTTTTATTTACGCTTTACAAAAAATAATCTGGAAATACAGATAAGAATAAAGAAGAAATAAGTACCCATATCCCCATATATAATTACTCAATATTTTTATTTGATATACATATATATTGCAAAATGATTACCACAATAAGTTTAGTTAACATCCATCACCACACATAGTTACAAATTTTTTTTCTTGTGATAAGAACTTTTAAGATCTACTCTCTTAGCAACTTTAAAATAGGCAATACAGTATTATTAACTATAATCACCACGCTGTATGTTATATCCCCAGGACTTACTTATCTTATAATTGGAAGTTTGTACCTTTTGACCATCTTCACTCATTTCATCCAGCCCCTACCCCTCACCTCTGGCAACCACCAATGTGTTCTCTGTATCTATGAGTTGGTTTGGTTTTTTTTTTTTCAGTTCCACATATAAGTGACATCATACAATATTTGTCATTGTCTGTCTCACTTATTTCACTTAGCATAATGCCCTCAAGGTCCATCCATGTCGTCACAAATGGCAGGATTTCCTTCTTTTTTATGGCTGAATAATATTCCATTGTATACATATACTCCATTTTCTTTATCCATTCATCCATCAATGGACACTTAGGTTGTTTCCATATCTTGGCTATTGTAAATAATACTGCATTGAACATGGAGGTGCAGATATCTTTTCAAGATAGTGTTTTTGTTTCCTATTCTTACTATTTTGATATCTATCTTTCTAGACATTTTTCTATTAGAACAATTTTTTTTCATTGTAATATATTGGTCTCTTTACTTTTAATATCAACTGTAACTCAAAAGATAGTTCACACTTGATTTCAATTCTGAAAGCAGAAACATACTAATAATCCCAAATAAGAACTCTAGACTCATGTTCCTAAAATTATAAGATATGCACATGATCAAATTCATTCTATATGCCCCATTTTCTCTTTTTTAGAAGAGTTTATATAGAAAAGCAAACACCCAGATAGAAACATGTACCTTTCTCACTAACTGTTAAGTACTGTCAATCATTATTAATCTGATTTTCTTTAGGTTTGTTTAGAAAACTTTTGAACCCTACTCAGATATTTTCTTGCTGTCAGAGTTCTATTTGAACACTCGACACGTTGTGGTTTCAAATGCTCTTGCGAGTAGCTTTTCTCTAGCCTTTTAGGAGATGCCTTTAATTGCCTGCTCATGATGAGCCACAAAGAAGTTGCTTTCTTAGCATTTAAGGTTAGTTTTCTGGGCTCTCCCTCTGGATGTCTTGCATATTCCCTTGTGAAAGAATGAAGGGAAGAAAAACAAATTTTTTTTGAGGTCTAATTAGATCTTGTGATGATCTTTATCCAATCAGGTTTGCTTGGCTGGTAGCTTCTTCCAACTCCTCCTGGTAGTTGAATAAAGCCTACTCTTGATGTCCTGAGTATTCTTTCAGCAGACTTCCAGCTCACTCCTAATCCTGTTTCTCCTTTTTGAAGAGTACATATTTTAAAATCCATTGAAACACAATAGAGCATCTTGAAGACAGTGACTCACGCTGATTTCTCTGTGTTTCCTGGGCCTGCTCTCTCCGTGCTTCTGGTACCTCCCATCTGATACAGTCTCACATCTGAAAGCCCCACTCCCAGGCCTGTCACCCTGATCACAGGACTTTCCCGCTTTCCTGGAGCAAGGCAAGATCTTTGTCAAATACAAGTAGGCTTCACATTCAGTTTTCTGTGCCCCACAGATGCTCCGAAAAGGATGCCCAGCTGGGCCTTTGTGCACATTCCAATGCGGCCATACCTGCTGCTCCAGGTAAGCTCTGAGTGCCCAACTGTTTTGAAAAAGAAGATGGAAGGAATCTAAGTCTCCGCTGATAGCTTCCAGAACCTTCATGGCGACTCTTTGGGGTTGATGAACCCTTTTCTGAGACTAAATCCATAGAAAGAATAATCACATTAACCGTCACTTATGGAGTGCTTTCCACATGCCAGGCATTTGTTGAGCCACGTATGTGTGCATGTGTGTGTACGTATATGTATAAATATATACACATCTCATTTAACCTCTACAAGCCCTATGAGCAATTTATTATTTACATTTAACTGATGAGAAAACCTAGGCTTAGAAGTTAAGCATCTTGGGGCCGGCCCAGTGGTATAAGCAGTTAAGTGCGTGTGCTCCGCTGCAGCGGCCCGGGGTTTGCCAGTTCAGATCCTGGGCGCGCACCCATGCACTGCTTGGCAAGCCATGCTATGGCGGCGTCCCATATAAAGTGGAGGAATATGGGCACGGATGTTAGCCCAGGGCCAGTCTTCCTCAGCAAAAAAAAAAAAAAGAAAGAAAGAGGAGCATTGGCAGATGTTAGCACAGGGCTGATCTTCCTCACAAAAAAAAAAAGAAGTTAAGCATCTTGCCTTAAGTCACACAGCTAGTAAGTAGTGGAACTGGGATTAGAGATGCTGACAGAGTCATAGGTTTCTTTTCAGTCCTCTATCCCCGCCTCCTGTGGCCTATCCTCTGAGAAGGAGGCCTCAGCTATCCTCAGATGGTGTGGGATCCAACACCTACAAAAGGAGCCCTCCATTTTCCCACTTCTCACACTACTATCTCTCTGTTCTTCCTAGGGGAAGGACTTCATGTCAGCTATGTCATCGGTGGACTCCTCAGTATTCTGCTGATTCTGGTGGTGATTGCAGCTTTGATGCTGTACAGGTAACCTCCGCCTTGCTGCAGGGGCCATGTGTTCACTGGTTCTCATTAGCCTGTCTGAGATCTCCTGAATATCCACAGATTTGACCTCTGACCAGCCTCATTTCAAGGACTTTGGGTCACTTTCTGACCCTTGGGTCCCTGGTCAGAGCAGCAGAAGGGAGGGGCAGAAACCCAAATACTTACTCTTTTTACCCAGTGACAGCTCAAATGGCTTCCTCATTTCATGACCACAGCAACCCTTGGGATGTTGTTTATAGACTAGGGCTGAGGGCACAGAGGGTGTTACCCAAAATCACACAGGAAGAGGCAAAGCTGGGACTCACTCTAGCATCTTTGCTTTTTCCACTACCCCACACTACCTCAAACCATTGAAGTTGGAAATGATTTTCTCTTCACATAAACACAGCCCTTTACTACAATACTGGTTGATTTATCATTGCTCGGTATGGATCATCCTGGGAAGGTGAAGCGTGTCATTTTCAATTTAGAATCTTCTTTTTATGACCCTCTCTCTATCTGTTTTCCCCCAAATACTTTAAACAGAGCTTGCAGCAAAAATGTCAGGATTTTGCTACAGTGGCTCCTGCTAATAATAATAATAACAATAATAGTTACCATTTAATGAATATATATCAACATCACAACAACCTTGTAATACAGTGATTATTATTCCTCACTTTACAGATGAGGATTTGAGGCTCAGAAAGTTTAGTTTATGTCCACCAAGATCCCAGCTAGTAAGTTACAGAGATGGGATTAAAACACAGATCTGTCTTGACTGTAAAGCTCAGTGTACTAGTTATCTATTGCTGTGTAACAAATTACCCCAAAACTCAGCAACCTAAAATGACAACCATTTACTATATCACAGTTTCTGTGGGTCAGAAATCTGGATGCAGCTTAGCTGGGGCCTCTGCCTTAAAGTCTCTCCCTGGGCTGCAATCCAGGTATCAGCCAGGGTTGTGGTCTTATCTCATGGCTTGGCTGGGGAATGATTCCCTTCCAAGAGCACTTATGTAGTTGTTGGCAGGATTCAGTTTCTCACAGGCTGTGGCTGGCTGTTGACTGGAGACCTCCCTCATCAGTTCCTTGCCTTGTGGGCCTTTCCATAGGACTACTTACAACATGGCAGCTTGCTTCCCCCAGAGCAAGAGGAAGAGAGAGTGAGGAAGGGAGGGCAGCCTAAGACGGAAGCCACAAATTTCTCTGTAACCTAATCTAGTATCCATCACTTATGCATAGTCTGTTCATCAGAAGTGAGTCACCAGATCCAGCCCATACTCGTGGGGTGAGGAATCAGAAGGTGTGAGTACCGGGAGGTGGAGATCACTGAGGCCATCTTAGAGGCTGCCTACCACACTCGTGTTACAACTTCCCTAGATATCACCCCCCAAAAGATCTGAACTAATTTCCTATCACCTTTCCTCCTAAAGACATAAAAAATCCAAGTTAACTGATCCAGGAATGGGGAACCTGACCTACAGCAACCCCTCCTACCGAACTTCCACTCAGGAAGTGAAAATTGAAGCAATCCCAAAACCAGCCATGTACAATCAACTGTGCTATAAGAAAGAGGTAAAAATTAAAATTTATATTCAAGGTTTTTGGGGGTGGGGCTGGGGCGATTATTCTTCAGTTGCCTGAATAGATCAGTAAGGGATACTGGGTAGTCCCATCTACCACTTTGGAAGTTCTAGAGAACAGAAGAACTGAATGTGGTTTGGATTTCTAGAGAGGTCTTGAATCTCTGAGGGACCAGCTTGAGGGACCCCAGTGAGAGCAAGTTTAGAAAACAGATTCCAGAAGGTTTAGGTCTGAAGGCATGTGAGTGGGCACCTCCCTGCCAGGGGACATTTTCCCAGGCTTAGAGATTCTTTCCCCCCTGGAGTTGTCATTCCCCTGCAGTGAGGCTGTGGCCCCTCTGAAACAACCTTGGACTCCTAGACAACACCCAAAAACCCAAGAGCTCCTGGACTCTCCCTTTTCTAACCTCTGATCCAAGCTGTTGGCACCTATGGCTGGGAATGGCTGGTTTTTTGCTATTCTTCCTCTTATCACAGAGTCTTAAGAAATTTCTCCAGAATTCTGAACGTTTATGTGCTTTTGTTTTTTTAACTCCTTTGTTGCTTCAGTGAAAAATTATTTGCTGAATGTTTAGGCATAAAAATTAGTCCCATTTCCACCAGGATCTATAGCCTGGGATTTCAGATTTTCCTAGTCTGATGTGGCCCTCGTTTTTTCTAAAATCTCGTAACCCTGTCTTCAGAAGTTACCCCTTATGAGACCCCAATCAGTCTCCTCTCCTGGCCTGTCCAGCACAGTCAGAACCTGCCCTCACACCTCCAGGGCTCCCAGGCATAATGAATACACCTTACATAATAATCATGTGTTTTCTGGATCCATGAATTCCCTTATGAAAAACTTCCACCACAAGCCAGAACAGAACCTGCAAGGACAGCTTACAGTTTTAGGGCTGGTAGACTCCTTCTCGCTTAATATCTTTGAGAGAAAGACTCTTGAAGCGTCTTGGGTTCCTGGAGTGCCCAATGCCCCAGAAAAGAACCACAGTAAGAGCCACAGGTTAGAACTTAAAACGATGTGACCTGTTTCTTCTGTTGTATGCTTTTTCCTCAGCAGCTCTTTCACCCCTCTGATAGTCTTTCACCCTTTCTCTTCTGATTTCCTCTTGATTTCAGGTACCTGTGTGTTTGTAGAGGGAGTGGTGTCCCCCGAATTGCTAGTGCCATGTCCCCCACCTCTCCCTAACTTACCTAGTGTGTCTCGGTGCTGAAGACTCTGAGTAGCCTGCATCTGCTCTTACACTAACTTCAGCTTGGAGGGTGTGCTGGGTGACTGGGCACGTGTATGTGTGTGCATGGGTGCTTGTGTGCTGTCTGTGTCTCTTTCTACTTGATGGAGGGAGCTGTCACTCCCAGAGGGCAGGGATCATGTTTTATACTGTGTAATCATCCAAGTGTCCTGCTTAATGTAGGGGCTCAATAAGTATCTGTGGAATTGAATTGTTACTAAAATAGGGCAGCAGTTGCAGGGCTCTTGGCAGGGATGCTGTCCCAGGGACAGAACCCAAGCCTTGGCCCATTTTCTCCTGGCAGTGGTGGCATGTTGGTTGGTAACCCCCAGAAACCAGGAGTAAGGCTACCCTTTGAGGAATCCATAAAGGGAGAAAGCTGGGTAGAACTTAAGGCTGTCCTTGGAACCATCCCAGGTTGCTTGGAAATGGCCCCAAAGCTCGTGGGAGCAGAGCCAGAATAACCTCCCACAAAAGCTTATAGGTTACAGGACCCCTGTGGCTGACACTTAGAACCCAAATAAGAGGGTTTTCTAGATCCCGCCTGTCTTACCTCCCAAAACTTTTCTCCTTAACAAAATTAGAAAGAAGAGAATTAAGAATAAAATAGCACAAAAGTACTTTAAAATCCTGAATAAATGCACATTTAAATGCTTTTGTCAATTGTTTTTGATTATGTATATCAGCATGATGTCCCATTAATAAACCACAATAACAGGGCTGGCCTGGGCGAAACCTACACTACTCGTCAGCCATGCTGTGGTGGCAACCCACATGCAAAATGGAGGAAGATTGGCACAGATGTTAGCTCAGGGCCAATCTTCCTCACCAATAAATAAACAAACCACAATGACAATGTAACAACAGCTAACATGATTTAGTGCCTCTTATGTGTCAGGCACCTACTAATTGCATTCCATGTATGGCCTCATTTAACCCTCACGGCAGTTGGTTATATATGGATGCTGTTATTCTCCCCACACTGCAGATGTGGAGACCGAGTTTTAGAGATGTTAAGTAATTTGCCCAAGGTGACATGGCCAGTGAGTGGCTGATGCAGGACTGGAAGCCATGGTTCTCCCTCCTCCCTGTATGCTAATAGTAATAATTATTACTGCTCCTCTCCTTTTAGACTAAGCCTCATATATTTGTGCTGACCAAGTTTCCCCATTTGTTTGTGGGATCTTTGCATTCTTCACACCCACTCTTACCCCATCCATTTCCTTTTTTCATTCACCATGAGATCCTTTATAGAGAACCAACTAACTGACCATGTCTCCCCACTCTCCGCCCTAGGGTGGACCTGACCATAACTATACCAAGGAGAAGATCAAGATTGTAGAGGGAATCTGTCTCCTGTCTGGGGATGATGCAGAGTGGGATGACCTCAAGCAACTGCGCAGCTCACGGGGGGGCCTTCTTCGGGATCACGTATGCATGAAGACAGACACAGTGTCCATCCAGGCCAGCTCTGGCTCCCTGGATGACACAGAGACGGAGCAGCTGTTGCAGGAAGAGCAGTCTGAGTGTAGCAGTGTCCATACCGCAGCCACTCTGGAAAGACGGGGCTCTCTGCCAGACACAGGCTGGAAACATGAACGCAAGCTCTCCTCGGAGAGCCAGGTCTAAAGGCCCACGTTCCCTCCCCTCCCTGCCTGTTCCTTCTCCTGTATGGACTTCAGTCCTTGTGCTCGCTTATACAACAGGCCTCCTTCCTGTGTGCTCGTCCTGCTTCTCCTCCTCCTACCCCATAACCGCTCCCAAGCCCTCCACGGGAGTTGTTTCCGCCTGAGTCCATAACCACCTGTGCACAAGACATGATGGCGCATCCCAAGAACTTAGACCTGGATTTTACCATGAACCTCGCCTCTTGCACTCCGTCCTGAGCCCCCTGAAACTAGGCTCAGTAATGATTCCTCGTCAGTACACAGCTCCACCTCCCCTTCCCCTGGTACCCTCGGTGCCTGCTCCACAAGAGCTAATGACCCAAGACTGCACTCTCCCCGATCGGAGCTGGCCTGACTGCTTCTCTGAGAGAACTTGCCCACCAGGGGCTTGGGCAGGGGGTCAAGGGTAAAGGGAGAGATGAAGGATAGAGGCTGGGAGGAGGAGGAGGAGTCAGCCCAGCTGGTATGGGCATCTGGGAAACCTCCAGCCTCAAGTGCATTGGTAATATGAAAAAGCTTTTAGGGGTAGTTGGGCCTGGATGTCCTGTCCATTGCTGGCAATGGATCTTATTCTCACTCTAAGAGTTGCTGTTTTTTCAACTGGTGAGATCCGGGTGTGGCTCAAGCTGTTCTGCTAGAATGTCTGGAGCCGTTTCTGCCTTCAGACGACTGGGGGCCCTATCACATGGCAGCTGGCTGATATGAATTCCCTCCTGGTGCCACCACTGGCCAGTACCTTTTCTAAGTCTTTGACTCTCAGTAACCAGGTTGTGAGCTAGTGGCTTGAGTGAATGAGGAGCCCCAAGGACGGAGTCTCTGCAACATCTAAGAAGCGCTGCCGAGACCACACGCCACGTATCACCTGAACCTAGTGTTCTGCCCCTCTCTCCCTCCTCCTCTGGGATTCTGAGCACAGAGATCCTGAAACAGCTTTTCAAAGACGGGCTGGAAGTTTTCATAAATGGTCAAGAAGAGCAATCAGGTCAGAGACTTGGGGCAGCCAGGGCCTAAAGGGAAGTATCCATGAGGTTGACCCTCCTGTGTTCTCTCTCAAGTGCTCAGGGATCTAAGTTAGTGGACAGGGAGCCTTTGGCTATGCGTGGTGAAGTTCCCATTCCAGCTCTCTTCTCAGCTAAGTGACTTGCTTTCCATGCTGAGATGCCATCACTTGGGTCATACTTATTCCCACAAAAGGCACGTGTCTCGTACTAGTATCAGGAGAGTTGAGACTTTTTTTTTGTCTTAAAACGTCTACCTAGCTCTTTTTTTTTTTTTTTTTTTTTTGGCCAATTTGTTTTTTCTGACCTAGCCCTGTAGCACCTGTGGTGAGGAGGGCTAAATAAAGATGCAAAGTGGGCGGCAAGGAGTAGAAAGGCAGAGAGAACCCCTGATGAAGCCCTCTCAGCCCAGGGCAGATCCAGATCTCTCCCACCCCGGAATCGGATGCGACAGAAGAGGACAACAGGGGCTGAGGATGAAGGGGAGGGTTTCTAGGGGAAGTTTCCTGATTTGAAACATCTGTGGTTATTGGTATTGAGAAATCAGCTACCAAACATGTGAGTGAGAACGGAGGATAAGAACAAACCTTTTCTGGTCAATTCTAAGACTGCTAGAGACAGGTGCGAAGCCGTTAGCCCTGCTCTCAGTCGTCAGCCCCAGGTCTGGGCCTACACGGGACAGCCAGGCCAGGCCAAGAAGGCTTTTCCTGTACACGAAGTGGGAAAGGTGAGGTGCCACTTCCAGGAGGAGAGGGGGACATTTGACACTTGACAGGGCAGTAAAAGAAGGGGCACTTAGAGTCTTCAGACTCACGGTTGGGGACTGGGGGAAAGCAGAAAAGTGGCATTTTCTTGATTGGGAAGGGGGAAGATCTTATTGCACTTGGGCTGCTCAGAATGTAGAAAGGACATATTTGAAGAAATATCTATTTGAGCACTGATTTACTATGTAAAAAGCAGAATCTCTCTGTCCTAAACTAATGGAAGTGATTCTCCCACGCTCATGTGTAATGGTTTTAACGTTACTCACTGGAGAGATTGGACTTTCTGGAGTTATTTAACCACTATGTTCAGTATTTTAGGACTTTATGATAATTTAATATAAATTTAGCTTTTGTTAATCACCTTGCCTGGCTTGGAGTCATGACTAATAACTGCACCTGCTCTGTCTGGCAGACCCACCTGCTTGCAGACATCACCTCTGAGTCCTTTGGGGATGTGGGGACAGTGAAGTACAATACAGGCAGTGAGGTTCCTGGCTGGAGGTTCAGCTCATCTTTAGAACATAGGTCAAGACCAGAGTTCATTGGCTTATGAAATCCTTACTTCCTCTAGAGATTTCATTACGAGTGCCAACTCTGAATAGTTGGTAGCGGCTGCCTAGGGTCCTGTCCAGACTCAGTGGGAAAAGTGTTATGATCAATAGTGACATCTCCTTTGGGATCTGGAAGGAAGTGTCATGGCATGTATACCATACATCTTCTATTCCTGTGCTAGGTCTATGAGGGCTTCAGTGTCACAGAACTTGAATTTGCTTTGCACTGATGGTCACTGGCAAAACTGTCTGATGTAGTAAGAGAAGTACCAGAATGGGGACCAGGAGAGCCAATTCCAGTCTCAGATTTGCCACTAGCTCTCTTTGTCAAGTTTCATAGTTACTCTGAGAATGGATCAAATGAACACTAAATTTCCTTTTATTTTTAAAAAGCTGTCTTCTCAGAGCTCATCCACTACATCTCAAGGCTAGAGCAAGGAATTGGGGATTCCCTTCTCAGGTTCTCTGGACATGATACCTCTCAATGAAGAGTGGGAATCATGCAAGTCTCAATGCCAGATATAGAATTTGACATCAAGGCTCAATAGTTGACTTTCTAAACCACACACCATTTATAGAATAATGTTCCCATTCGTTCATTCATTCATTCATTGCCTACCATGGCCCGGGTACTGCCCAAGCCTGACAACAGAGCTTAGAGTCTAGCAACACCACCACCCCCAAAAAGAACAAAGAAAAAGAAAGCAAGAAAGACTGAAGACTCTTGTATTTAATGACAAGAGATCTGAGTATAAATGACACTGTATAATTCTTCCAACTTTGGTGAGGGATAGGTGTGCTAGAACAAAAACAAGTGGAATAGCCAAGGACAACCATCCCCTCACTCCACCATTCTTTTTTCAAAAAAAAAACTCACAACAGAGAAAGAAGGACATTTTCCTTTTTTTTTTTTTTTTTGGTGAGGAAGATCAGCCCTAAGCTAACATCCATGCCAATCCTCCTCTTTTTTTTTTCCTGAGGAAGACTGGCCCTGAGCTAACATCTATTGCTAATCCTCCTCCTTTTTTTCCCTTTTTCTCCCCAAAGCCCCAGTAGATAGTTGTATGTCATAGTTGCACATCCTTCTAGTTGCTGTATTTGGGATGCCGCCTCAGCATGGCCAGATAAGTGGTGTGTCGGTGCGCACCCAGGATCCGAACCTGGGCTGCCAGTAGTGCAGCACGTGCACTTAACCGCTAAGCCATGGGGCCGGCCCCCAAGAAGGACATTTTAAGCAGTGAAATTCAGCCTAAAGCATCAGCCTATATCCTTGTAGGAAGTGCCCCCTCCCCAAGCTTCAAGGGTTATGGGCCAGGCCATGAACAGTGACCACCTGAGCTGGAAACCCGGGAAGAACTTTTCAAATGGGAAGAAAAAATGAATGCACTGCACACACACCATTTGCTTGGAAAACGAGATGTTTCTGGGTGAATGCATTTTGCCACCTTGTGACCACGTCAGCCGGTTTAATCAGGCATTCACTGCCTGAACATTAGAGGTCCTGCTAACCTGTGACTGTCCTGTCACTTCAGCAGGAGATGGGAGAGGAGAACAGGGCTGGGCCCAATGGCTCAGCTCTTGACAAGAATGCAGCTGTTGGCAAATGAGTATTTAGTAACAGCACCAAGGACTGGCACCCTGTTTTTAGGTTATGAAAATGCACTGGCTTTTAGTTTCCTGATCAGTAAAATGAAAAAGCTGAACCGGATGATTGCTAAGGTCATTTCTAGCCCGAAACTTGTATTTATCTTCCTTCCAGGAAATCTTGGGGATGAAATGAGGGTTGAGAGTTCCTTGTCTGGTTCTCTGGATATAAAACTTGCAACTTATGATAAGCAGGGAGATGATGAGTCAAATTCTAACAAACTGGACATATTTTTGCAAACTAATTACGTTCAAAATATAGTCACTGTCCTTCTTTCTATATTGTATGAACCAACTGTGGAACCTAAGATGAAAAGATCTCTGTGGCCCATAGAAACGTCTCCATGGCATGAATTGAAGCTTTCACCAAAACCTAGGCCTGCAGAAAACAGAAAGTCCGTGCTGCATAGGAACTTAGAAAAAGCATCTACAAGGGCTGAGGGTGCACAAGGTTCTAATGCACTGACATTCAAGGGTGTCCGGTAAGCTTTAGTTATTTCTACTTATGGACATAACGATTAAAGAAATATGGTTGAGCCCTTTTTAAGGCTAAGAAATAGTCTATAAGTATGTCTTTTCTTCATATGTGAAGATGACTCCACTAATCCACTTAAAAGAATGTGTGTTTGGGGATGTTTCAGGCAACCTTTGTTTTGAAACATTCCCTCTCTTGCCCATTTATTTTCTCTCCAGATCATTCTCCTGTTAACCAGCTGGCAGAGGCTAAGCAGAGCTCAGCACAGGGAACAGAGTTTTATTTCCAGTCAAGGCTCCAACTCACAACTTTGTACTCCTTGACGTGACGTTAAAACAGATCCAGACAGCCTAATTAAGGGTCTGAGTTTAAAACCCAGGCTGGGGCCGGCCCCGTGGCTTAGCGGTTAAGTGTGCACGCTCCACTACTGGCGGCCCGGGTTCGGATCCCGGGCACACACTGACGCACTGCTTCTCTGGCCATGCTGAGGCCGTGTCCCACATACAGCAACTAGAAGGATGTGCAACTATGACATACAACTGTCTACTGGGGCTTTGGGGAAAAAAAAAAAAAAGGAGGAGGATTGGCAATAGATGTTAGCTCAGAGCCGGTCTTCCTCAGCAAAAAGAGGAGGATTAGCATGGATGTTAGCTCAGGGCTGATGTTCCTCACAAAAAAAAAAAAAAAAAAACCCAGGCTGAAGTTAGCCCCAAGCTACACAATCTGCTTATTTCATTTTACAAGACACAAAGAGCCAAGAACTCACACTTATCTTGCCCTTCTCAGTGGTTTTCCCTCCAGCCCCTAAAAGCCTGTTGACAGCCTGCTAACGAGGTCCCTATCTCTGCCTTCTGCCTGCTTCCTCTGTGGTGGGGCTGATGCTTCTGTGGTCAGTTCTTGGACAGCCTGTATGTTGGGGACTATGGGAAAATGGGCTATGAGAAAAGAAAAGAAGGCTTCATTCATTCAACCAGCACCTATTAAATGCAACCATTGCAAGCTGGAATAGGCTTTGCAGTCTTGGAGGTCGGTCAAGGGACTAAGACCCACAGCCACTTGAGATCTGTGTTAATGTCACCACTGCTAAATCCAGGTAATAATGCAGAGGGTACCTGGACTGAAAGCTGAAAGGAAGTTAACCATTGATGCTGCTCTTCTTAGGCTGGAAATATGGATCCATATCTCATGGTAGAGATGTTTCAACAAGAATGCAGCTTGTGATTATGAGGGCGTGAGCATTGTCCCAACCCTAGCAGCCTTTTCAGAAATGCCCAGCACAGTTATTCAGCAGCCACAGTGTTTGGCCTTTGTTTCCTGCTTCCCGTTGCAAAATACAGCATTCACTTTAATCTCTAAGCCCACAAGGGTTTCACTGCCCTATTAATACCTTCCTTGTGTAGAACTATTGAGAGGTCCCTGGAATAAAGTAGCCACATATATCACTCTAATAAATACAGAGATGAATGCTATTTGATGATAATCCTGGACTGCAAAAGATGACTGGCCAAACATTTACTGGAAACCCACTACAGGCAAGGTACTATATTAGGTTTCTACAAGGCCCTACAGGATCTGCCAATCCCCTCCCTCCATTATCCTTCAGAACTCATCTCCTACTACCCTCCTACTGCCAACTACTCTGTTCCAGCTAAACAGGCCTCTCCCTGTTTCTCAAACCTGCCAGGCATGCTCCCAACTTAGGGTCTCTGCATAGCTGTTCCCTCTGGTTGGCACTTTCTTCCTCTAGATATACTCATGGCTAACTCCTTCGCCTTCTTCAAGTTTTTGCGCAAATGTCATCTTAATGAAACCTACTCTGACCACCCTTTATGAAATTATACTCTTTCCAACTGTACTTCCCAATCCCTCTTACCCTGTTTTATACTTTTTTCTTTTCCTATTGCACATATTGTCTAATAACATACTATATAATTTATTTATGTGTTGAATGTCTACGTTTCCTCACTATAAAGTGAGTACCATAAGAGGAGGGGTTTTTTTTTTGGTCTGTTTTGTTCACTGATTATCCCAAGTGCCTAGAACAGTCCCTGCATATACTAGGTGCCCAATAAATATTTGTTGAATGAATGAGTGAATAAATGAATGGAATCAGACATCTCATGCCCACCTTCTAGTAGGGCTGCATCTAAACCATATAAGACAAAAAGGGATTTTGCCATCTTGTTCTAAAATTCTCCAGGATCCAGACTCCACACATCCTTTATTGAGCAAATTCCAGGTTACCATCACCCTCTCCTTAAATGTAATCTTCAGTTTATTTCTGGTAATATTTAAATAAAGTAAACATGCCAATGACCAATGACTGAAGAAGACTATTTCTATATATTCCTAATCCATTTCTCAAAAGGTCACTGTGAACTTTTTGCTCTTACTGGTTCCTTTCTCCTTCCTCTACCTATGGATCTGTCCTCATCTCCCATCTTTTCACTCTCTCCACTCTCCCACTCTGTGGTCTACTACCATTTCATCTTTTCACTCTATGGAGGTGATTCCTAAGTCTATATCACTTGAGTCCTATCTCTTCTCACAGCTCTCATCCTGTATTTCCTAGGCCTACTTAGATGATTCCATTTGAATGTCTCATTGGGACCTAAAAGTAAACAGGTCTAAAATAAACTTCTTGCCTTCCCTTTGAGACTGGCTTCTCCTGACTTTCTACTTCCATTTGGGCAATCACTGCCTCCCAGTCTGTAGGCTCCAATCCTGGCACTCTCTTTGACTCATCTCCCTAAATGGGCCCCACCCTCTTTGTACCTAATCTAGTCGGTTGCCAAATCCTTCACTCTTTCTTGAATCTGTTCTCATCATTTCCACTGCTGTTACCTCATATGAGACTCCAAACTGGGCTCCCAACTCTAACCTATTTTAGACAATCAAGCTAATGAGTTTTCCTAAAGTGTAATTCTGATTTTGTCACTCCCTTGCTCAGAAACCTTCAATAGCTCCCCACTGCCTACTTAAAGTATAAATTCTTTACCCTAGTATTCAATACTCTTCAAGAATTGTTCCTAGCTTTCTCTGTCAATCTTGTGTCCCACTACTTCCCAACATGAACCCTGTTCTAAAATCAAACCCACATATTCAATTCCCTACACACAATGCACTTTCTTGTCTCTGTGCCTTTGCCCATACTTTTCCTGCTACTACACATTCTCCCTGCTCCTTTTATTAAAAAATATTAACATGTCAATGGTAAATAATTCATTTCCCTCCCTAGTGAGTCCCACTCCTATTGATATCTTGAAATTCCAGGAATGTTCTAATCATTTTCAGGTATGAACACAAATACACATACATTTATAACCATATATAATAAAATCATTCCATATACGCTTTTCTGCAACTGGCTTTTTTTCAATTAAATAAAATTTGTGTGTTTTTCTTTTTTTTTATATAATTTTATTTATTTATTTTTCCCTGCAAAGCCCCAGTAGATAGTTGTATGTCATAGCTGCACATCCTTCTAGCTGCTTGTGTGTTTTTCTAACCAGCACATATAGATTAACCACATTCTTTTTAACAGTTACATAGTATTCTGTTGAATGGATATACCAAAATTTATGTAACAAGTGCCCTATTGATGAATACGTAATTTCCAGGTTGTTTTTTTTTTCTATCAGTGCTGCAGTGAATGTCTTTGTACATTTTTCTATGCTTACATGCATAGATCCGTAGGAAAAATTCATAACAGTGACATTACTGGGCCAGAGATTATGTACATTTTACTTTTTAATAACTGCTAAATTGTCCTCCTAAAAGTTTGCACCAATTATACTCTTACCAACAGTGAGTTTGAGTATCTATTTCTCCAACTCTTGGCCAAGCAAGGGTTGTGAAACTTTTTAATCTTTGCCAATTTGATCAATAAAAAAAAATTATTTTATTACTTTTACCCGTCCCCTCTCCATTTTTCAGCCTGTTGGTAATTACATATCCTTTAAATCCCAGATTAAAAGTCCATCCCCTTTACAGATCCTTCCTCGCCAAATTTTTCCCTTCACTAAGCATCTATAGCTTTTATTTTATACAGTTCTTATACTGTTTTGAATTTTAGTGACTAGTCTCTATGTTTTATTCCTCTGACCACTGTAGTTTGCAAATTCTTCGGAAGTAAGGACCTTATAAGAAACAACGAATGTAGAGCTAAACGAGAATTTTAGAGATCATATTAACCAAGCCTCTCATTTTTATAACAGGAGTATTAACCATTTACAGAATGTGTTACTGTTCAAAGGCCTTTCCTAGACATTCAATTAGTTATATTAAATCATCACATTCAGTTTGTAAGGGAAACATTGTTATCCCGTTTTACAGATGAGGAAACTAAGCTGCAGATGATTTACTGAGAAAAGTGGTTTACTCAGAACAGGTCCAAGACCAGAATCCAGCGTCCTGGCTCCATTCACTCTCCTTCCACTATATCCCAGCTGCCTCTCTTGTTTCCGTCACGCCCTTAGCTGCACTATCAATATCTGGTGAACGAAATGACTCAAAAAAATTGTCAGGCGTTGACAGCAGCTTAAATATCCATTATTAAATAAAGCAAACATGCTGACGCCCGGGGATGCACAGCTCTCCACACACCTCTTGCCCTTCTTTCCGGGGTCGTGAGCAGCTTTCACCCCGGGGACACTCTCCCCACCGGAGCAGGAGCGCCGGGTCCTGAGGGACACACGGCTGCGTGCGGCCCCTTTAAGGCTGCGGGCGGCGCGTGCCCACAGCCCTTTCAAATGGACCAATAAGAGGGCGATGGGCGGTCCGTCGAGAACCAATAAACAACGAGGACACTGCGGGGTGTGCGGCGGCCCAAGCGGTTTCAAACGGCTTAGAGCAGGCCCTTCGGTTCTGACCCGGCGGAGGTAAGTGAGCGGTGGGCCCGACCCACCCCGCCTAGGCCCTCGGATCCAGGCGTCGCGCGCGCGGAGAGCCCCTGAACCCCGGGCGGGGGGCGTCCGCGGACGCGCGCCTCCCTCGTCCCACGAACCCGGCGGGTCTGAGGCGGCGAAGCGGGGCGGAGGCCGGGGCACCCGCTGCTGGGAGGGCGGGGGGCGTGGGCGCTCGCGTGCGGCGGAGGCCGGGGCTGGGATCCGGGTGACCGGAGCGCGCCGCGGCGGGGGCGGGCGGCAGCGCAGGGGGCCGGCGGGCGGTGCAGGGCCGCGCCCGGCGGCTGAGGGTGTTCCGGTACTGGGGCGGGAGCCCTGCGAGCCGGCCCTGCCACGGTGCCCCTCGCGTAATTGTCAAATGAATGAATGAGGGAATCAGAGCCTGTGAGGGCTGTGGGGGTGGTGAAGGGCCTGGTCGCCTCAGAGCGTGACAAGGACAGCGGCCCCGGGGCCTGCCCGCGCACCTGTCTCCCTGCCGGCTTGCTGCGATTTTAACGATTCAGATCATACCGCTCCGCCCTGACGCCTGGCTTTCTCTCTCAAAAGGTGTCAGTAGAGTTCAGGTATTTTTCCAGCTCTGAAGGTTTTGGGGGCCAATACAATAGCTAGCAGGTTAAGCAGGCCTTGCTTCTTTAAGGTGGAGCTTCGGTAAACTAGATTCCTACTTTTTAGCTCTTACCCTAAGCTCTTTGGCTGTTGAGATAGCTACCCTGCAATCGTGGTCATTGTCAGGCAAAATTTAAATGCCTCCCGTTTCGTTTCTGGGATAGAAAAGGATGAAAGTGATGTTGCCAGAGTGGCTACTGGGTGTTAGAAAATATATTCGTTTTGATGAATCTCAACAATGAGTTTTTCATGCGGCATCAATAGAGGGTGAAGTGGTTTTTGCAGAACTTGCCCCAAATTTATGCATGGTTCTGATTTAATTCTCATGGGAACCGCGGCATCAAATCTTGGCCCAGAAATGCTGCCTGTCTTATTTTATGCGTAATTATAGTAATTGAAAACTCATTTTTAGAGAGGTGAACTCCTCCTTTCTCCATTTTCATCACCCTGAAAAGTCCTTCTTGGCCTAAAGAGCCCATAAATTAAGCTAACAATTTTTTGGAAACTTTTAAGAAATCATGAAAGATTTAGACTTTTCTTAAGTGACTGGACAAACCATATATGTTGTTTTTATAAAATTTAATGATCTGGAGAAAAGTGAAATCAATTTATTTTGCCAGCATAAATTAAACCTAGTTGGTAAACTCACAAGAAAAAAATTTTACACAAGGCTTTAAAGCCTGTTCATTCAGGCAGTGGCAAGCAAAGATATTCCATAACAATTAATATATGTTACACTTTATTACTTTTAAAGTTTTGACCATCGACTTTGAATTATGAACAGTGGTATAGCCTCCTACAACTGGCAGCTCAATTTTAGTAGCAGAGTTTTAATTGCAATAGATTTGAGTACTTTAATATTATGAGTACTGTCCTAGGTTTTGGTGAGGCAATTAAAAATAATAAACATCTTTAAGAGTGCTTTATAGGATATTGTTAAAAATCTTGATGGGGAATGAAAGCTTTTCTTTATATTGAGGTAAAGCCAGGCTTTCTTGTGCTCCTTTGACATAATGGAGTCTCATTTATTCATTCAACAAATATGGAGATTGATGCCTACGGTGTGTTAAACATTGTTCTAGATTCTGGGAATGCACTAGTGAGCCAGAAAAAGACAAAGCCACTGACCTAAGAGAGTTTGACAATTTTATCTCTCAAACGATTTGCTGTAGCTAATTGTAGTTTCTGTAATCCCTGTGGCCCAGCTCTGGTCTTTGAACAAAATAAACGCTCAAATACTTTACTATCAGTAGCTAACATTTATTGAATACTCACTGGGTGCCACGTTGTATCTTTTTTAATCCTCACAGCTTTTTACAGATGAGGAAACCGAGTCTTAGAAAGGTTATGCAGTTTGCCCAAAATCATACAACTGATAGAACCTGAATTTGTACCCAAGTTAGTGTGTCTTCAGGGCCTTTGCGCTTAACCTATGGTTGTACTATATGAAGTAATGGGATCTGTTAGAATTCAGGAGCAGTTTCTGGGTAGACTCTCCTTTGTTTTTTTATACCTCTATCAGAGACATGATGAAATATGAATGATAGGCATAGTTTTTAGAGGGAAGATGAAGAGGTTCAAAAATACGCTGTTTACCATATGGGAGAGGGACAGCTGTGATGGGGGCAGGGGCTCAGGGAGAGCATAAAATTAAGATCTTGATCTAATTATGATTGATGAATTCCTGGTGGTCAGTGTTGGAGGGGTTTGAGATTCTTAAATGATTCTGGTAGTCTTACCTGCAGAGTGTAGAATATGTTACTTGGTTCATTTCTATCAGGGCAGTTGCCCTGCCTGCTTGATAAATCTCAAACACATTGAGCTTATTCTTTTGGCCTTTGGGTGTGTTGTTCTCTGCCTGGAACTCCCCACCCCACTCTACCCCTACCTCAAGCCTGTCTTTGTATGCAGGGTCCACTCAGGGCTCAACTCAAATGTCATCTCCTTAAAGAGGCATTTTCTAAGCTCCCAATTAGAGTAGCCCTCTTGGTCACTTTTACCTCACTTTCCTTTCTTATTTACTTCATAGCGTTTATTGCCATCTGATAGGTCATTTATTGTTTGCTTGTACATTGTCTGATGTCCTCACAGAAGTGAAAGCAGAGCAGAGATTTTTTTCTGTGAGGTTACCTCAGTGCCTCAAACAATGCTTGGAACAAAGAAGGTGGTCAAAAAATATTTGTTGGCCGAAACTGGTATAGTCTTCTCTATGTGATAAAGTGATAAAGACAATATACAGTTATGTGTCGCTTAACGGTGGGGATGTGTTCTGAGAAATGCGTCATTAGGCAATTTCATTGTTGTGTGAGCGTCATAGAGTGTACTTACACAAACCTAGATGGTATAGCCCACTGCACACGTAGGCTATATGGTACTCATCTAATGGGACCACATGTGGTCCATCATTGACCGAAAGGTTGTCATGCAGTGCGTGACTCCATAACTAACCAGTTGGCTGAGTTACTGTGTCTTTGGGTGTGAGCAATATCTCAGTAGACTGATTTGGAAAGTCTTAAACTAAGAATCTTGGAAAAACGATAGTTTTATGTTTGTGTTGACTGGGGAGGAAGGTAGATGTGACGCCCCCACCACCACCTTTTTTTTTTTTTTTCAAATTTTAAAAACTTTCAAATCTATAGTAGGGGTACTGGTCAAATATATTGTAGGATGTCCCTCTTTTGGAATTTATGTGATGTTTTTCTCATGATTAGACTGGAGTTACGAGTTTTGGGGAGGAAGATCATAGAAATAAAGTACCATTTTCATCACATCATATCAAGGGTACTATCAACATGCCTTATGACTGTTGATATTGACTTTGATTACCTGGCCGAAGTAGTGTTGGTCAGGTTTCTGCACTGTAAAGTTACTCTGTTTTTCCCCTTTCCATACTGTCCTCTTTGGAAGGAAGTAACTATGTGCAGCCCACACTTCAAGTGTGAGGAGTGATGCTCCCTGTCCTTTGGGGTGGAGTATCTACATAATTTATTTGGATTTCTTCTGTGTGGGAGATTTGTCTCTTTCCCCATTTATTCATTTAGTCAAGTATTTATTTATATCAGTATAGACTGAAGGATATTTATATTATACTTTGAGTTTTATTCCAATACTACTTTATTTTGTTGCTCAAATTGTTCCAGCTTTATCCATTGGGAGCTCTTTCAGTTGGCTCCTGTGCCCCTTTAACATACCTACATCTGTGTGTGTGTGTGTGTGTGTGTGTGTGTGTGTGTGTGTGTGTGTGTGGTTTTATTTATTTATTTTTGAGCACTTTACTTTCTGACACTACAGATGCTCTAGGTTCATCAGGTATATTTCTTGTTGTAGGGCTAGAATTAGCCATTTCTCCAAGAATCTCTGGTTTCTTTTATTAGAGAATGGTGTTGGAAACCAAGATCTGGGGGCTAAATGTTCTCCTTGCTACTGGGGTGTCATTTCTTTTAGGCCTTCTCAGGGAACAAAGCAAAGAAATACATATGTGTATGCTAACTTATACATATAGACATATCTATGAATATGTCTATATGTAGCCATCTGTGTCTATATTAAGTTAAACATGAGTTCTTACTGATATCTCCAACTCGAATCTATTACCACATAGATCATTCTAGCCTCCTCCCTTGCTGATTTGTGAATTTCCACTTCAACAGTGAGAAACTTGGCTTCCACCATCCACTGTTCATTCACTTAATTGTTCAATTTTGGTATACATGTATAGCAGTATCAGAATTGTTAACCTGTGCTCCCATGGAAAACAGTTTTATCAACTAGAAGTGCAATGCTCATGTACAGTTCCTTTGCCTTTAGTCTGACAGACCTTATTCATTTCCGAAGTTACCTAGGTCGGCATCTTTTCCCCACCCCCTTCAGTGAGGTTGTTTCACACGTTTGTAATACAGTTAAATTCTCTTGTCATAGTCTGCATTCTTTTCTGGGATCCACCAACCTCCTAAATTACTTTTGAAAATCAGCATCCATTAAAGTTCACTCTTAATGTTGTAAACTTCTATGACAAATCCATAATGTCATTTATCCACCATTACAGTATCATAGAGAATAGTTTCACTGCCCTAGAAGTCCACTATTCAAAAAAAGTACATTCACCTATTCGTCCTTTCCTCCCTCCCCCATCCCCTGGCAGCCACTGATCTTTTTACTGTCTCCATAGTTTTGCCTCTTCCAAAATGTCATATAATTGGAATCATACACTGTGTACCCTTTTCAGACTGACTTCGTTCACTTAACAATATCTATTTAAGGTTCTATTTAAGGTTCTTCCGTGTCTTTTCGTGACTTGATAGCTCATTTCTTTTTATTGCTGAATAATATTCCATTGTATGGATGTACCAAAGTTTATCCATTCACGTATTGAAGGACATCTAGGTCACTTCTAGTTTTTGACAATTATGAACAAAGCTGCTATAAACATTCATGTGCAGGTTTTTGTGTGGACATAAATTTTCAGTTCAACTGGATAAATACCTAGGAGTGTGATTGCTGGATCATATGGTAAGATAATGTTTAGCTTTGTAAGAAACTGCCAAACCGTCTTCCACAGTGGCTGTACCATTTTGCATTTCTACCAAAAGTGAATGAGAGTTCCTTTTGCTCCACATCTTTGTCAGCATTTAGTTTTATCAGTTTTTTGGATTTTAGCCATTCTAGTAAGTATATAGTGCTCCCTTTTGAACATTTTTTAAAATTTTGTTTTTCATAACATTGACTTTTTTGGAGAGAAATGATGGGATGTTTTGGAGGAATCTTTTTTAAAAGAACTTTTTATTTTGTAGTAATTTTAGATTTACAGAAAAGTTGTGAGATGATACATGGAATTCCTGTATACTTCTCACCCAGGTTCTCCTGTTGTTAACATCTTACATGGTACATTTGTCAAACTAAGAAACTAACATTAATGCATTATTTTTAACCAAACTCTGGATTTTGTTTGGATTTCTTTCTTGTTTTTTTTTTCTTTTTTTGTTTATTGTGGTAACATTGGTTTATAACATTGTATAAATTTCACATGTACATCATTATACTTCTATTTCTGAATGGATTACATCATGTTCTCATGTTCACCACCCAAATACTAATTACAATCCATCACCACACACATGTGCCTAATTATCCCTTTTGCCCTCCTCCCCCTGCCCCACTGGTAACCACCAATCCAATCTCTGTCTCGATGTGTTTGTTTGTTGTTGTTATTATCTACTTCTTAATGAGTGAGATCATATGGTATTTGACCTTTTCCCTCTGACTTATTTCACTTTGCATAATATCTTCAGTGTCCATCCATGTTGTCACAAATGGCTGGATTTCATCATTTCTTATGGCTGAGTAGTATTCCATTGTGTATATATACCACATCTTCTTTATCCATTCGTCCCTTGATGGGCACTTAGGTTGCTTCCAAGTCTTGGCTATTGTGAATAATGCTGCAGTGAACACAGGGGTGCATGTATCTTGACGCATTGGTGTTTTCATGTTCTTTGGATAAATACCCAGCAGTGGAATAGCTGGATCGTATGGTGGTTCTATCCTTAATTTTTTGAGGAATCTCTGTACTGTTTTCCATAGTGGCTGGACCAGTTTGCACTCCCACCAGCAGTGTATGAGGGTTGTTGTTTCCTGTCTTGTTAGTTATAGCCATTCTGATGGGTGTGAGGTGATATCTCATTGTAGTTTTGATTTGCATTTCCCTGATAGTTAATGATGATGAACATCTTTTCATGTGCCTGTTGGCCATCTGTATATCTTCTTTAAAGAAATGTCTGTTCAGGTCTTTTGTGCATTTTTTAATTGGGTTGTTAGTTTTTTTGTTGTTGAGATGCATGAGTTCTTTATATATTTTGGAGATTGACCCCTTATCAGATGTGTTGTTTGTAAATATCTTCTCCCAATTGTTAGGTTGTCTTTTCATTTTGTTGATGGTTTCCTTTGCCGTGTAGAAGCTTTTTAGTTTGATGTAGTCCCATTTGGTTATTTTTTCTGTTGTTTCTCTTTGTTTGGAATTTCTACAGTTTTTCTATTCATATCACCTTTCTCTTTCAGGATCCAATCTAGGGTGACCTATTGCACTTAGTTGTCATCTCTCTTAGTCTCCTCTGGTCTTTGACGTTTCAGTCTTTCCTTGTCTTTATGACCTTGACAATTTTGAGGAGTACTAGTCAGCTATTTTGTAGAATGTGCCTCCTTTGGGGTTTGTCTGATGTTTTTCTCATTATTAGACAAAGGTTATGTGTTTTTGGAAAGAATGCCACAGAATACCATCATTTCGTTTTCAGGGGACATATGATATCCACATAACATCACTGATGATATTAACCTTGATCACTTGGTTAAGGTAGTGTTTGCCAGGTTAAGTAGTAAAGTTACTATTTTTCCCTTTCTATACCTGTTCTTTGGAAGTGAGTCACTAAGTCTGCCCCACCTCCAAGTGGGTGGAGGGCTTAAGTTCCACTTCCCAGAGGAAACAGTATCTATATATATTATTTGATATTTTATAAGGAAGATTTGTCTCTTCTCCCCCATGTATTTCTTTATTCAACCATTTATCTATATCAGTATGTATACCTGTTTTGTACTTTGAGTTGTAATCTGATTCTGTTATTTATTTTTTTGCTCAAATTGTTCCAGCTTTGACCATTGGGAGCTCTTTCAGGTTGGCTTCTGTGTCCATTTTATATGCTCCCATCTTTTTTTCTTTTTGAGCATTTCCTCATTTTCTGGTACTACAAGATGCTTCAGGCTCATCTTATATTTTCCCTGCTCCAGCCATTTTTCCAAGGAGCCCTAGTTCCTTTTATGGGACAGTGGTCTTTAGAAACCAAGATCTAGGTGCAAGGTGTGCTCATTGCTGGGGTGTCATTGTTCCTGGGCCCTCTCAATGGACAGAGCTAGGTGATGTATGTATGTATGCTAACCCATGTCTTGCACATACATGTAATTGTTTCTGTATCTTTCCATCTGTATTTATATTAAGCTAAACATGAATTCATACAGTTCCCTCCAACTTTCAGAGGAAACTGTGTTCCAAACAAGTGTCCTCTTTGTGATTTGCTGAGGAAGATTGGCCCTGAGCTAACATCTGTGCCCATCTTCCTCCATTTTTGTATGTGGGACGCCGCCACAGCATGGCTTGATGAGCAGTGCATCGGTTCACACCCAGGATTTGATCCTGCGAACCCCGGGCCACCGAAGCAGAGCGCGCGAACTTAACCACTATACCACCAGGCCAGCCCCTGTGATTTGCTTTTTACTGAGATCTAACTTTTTTCCCCTGATAACACTTTTTAAGTGCCACAGAAAACATTTTCCTTAACTTGGTAACAGTTGTTTGTTTCTGGCATATGACCTTTGTTTAGAGATACATTCAAAGCAATAAATTCTGACTTGGTTGGAATGATCATAACATTTTTGGTATAGACGTGATGTCAGATAAGCTGTGGTGACTTTGTGTCTCTTCAAACATGATTTTTGTTATTTTATTAAGAGAGAAAAAAACCTGCTTCTTTGATATCTTGATTATATTTCTTAGAGGTTTGTTACTAATTAAAGTGACTTTTAGATCCTTTCTATAAAGATGAGAAATAAGTTGAGTAGTCTCAAGTATTTCTTGAAATGAAATTCATTTGTTTAATGTGGATATCTTCTTTTCTTTTTTCAATCATAAGACCTAAGGTAGCATTTTATTTCTCTGAAACTCGGCTACCAGGAAATAAACCAAAAATGTCTTTTCGGCAGCCTCAGTAGGTATCACAAATTTTATTGACTTTCTTCCAGTAGATCCTACTCCCTCTTTATGCACAATGTCAGCCTGCTTTAAATCAAGAGCTAAATTTAGAAAGGCAGCATGCTACAAGCTAACTAGCAGTGTTAGCTTGATCACAAAGGTTGAGGAAGGAAAGCTACAAAATATAAAACAGTAAAATTTTAAAAAGCAACATTGGAACCATTTAGTTTTGGTGCAAGAGCCCCTCATACTTCTGTGGCAGTAGATCTTGAAAGTATGGTTGCATTGATTGCTCAGATGGATTATCCTGAAAAATTTAAATGATTATCAGTATACTTTAAGACAGCTGGGTGGCTTATGTATTTTCTTCGATTTATATGAAAAAAGTTACATAAAATAATTGATGTTTCAGGGCTAAATCTCTGATATCTGGCAAACTTGGCAATCTAGAACATCTCATTCCCTCATCAGTTTTGTTCTTTTATTTATTGTTTTATTTTTTGTATTTACTTGCAGTGCTTGTTTTTATCATTTCATGTCCTTATCCACTTGCAGTAGGAAGTTTCTCATTTGTGAATTTTAGGAATTTTTTCAGTACTGTAATTCCACACTTTTGTTTTGGTCCTTTTTTTTAATGTGGTACATTCCTTTAAAAAAAAAAAAGTCTCATGAAAACCTCCTAGTCTAGAACTAATGCGAATGCTTCACTTGGGAGTGAAGGTCAGATCCCAGATCAGAAATCTCTGTGCAGTAAATAAAAAAGTTTTTATACTTTAGAGACTGTCTGCTTATTTTGAGCAATGTTTAATATGGGAGATTCCTCCAAACAAAATATGGACAGTCCCCTTGAGTATTACAAAGTGGTCTTTACTTGTTTAATAGTAAATCTGCTTTCTATAGGATAAAAAAGAATAGATTGCTTGTACACCCAAAGAAGCAGTTTGTTTTAGACCAGAAAAGACTTGCCTTACTCAGTCCTAAGAGCTCTAAGCTAATTTAGGCCTTTCTTGGACCAGAGGACTGAAATGTGGGTTTGTTTAAGTCTGAAGTCTGTCTAAAATCCCTAAATGACCCTGGGATGATGCTAATAATAATAACACAGTAATGATAGCTACCGTGTCTTGAGTGCTTGGTATTTGCTAGGCAATCTGTTAGTACTGCTTTCTTGCATAAAGCCACTGGGTTCGTATGATCTGGCGCTTTTCAGTCTGCCCCCCTCTCTCAACCCCTGTGTGTCCACACATGAGTTATAGTTCTATTCTTTACGCTTGCCTAAGCTCTTTCAGGCTTTTACACATATGCCTGTAACATTCTCTGTTGTCCCCACCCATTATGGCTTTGCCTGGCTAATCCCTCTTAATTTCCTTTAGTTCTCAGCCTAAATGTCACTTTCTCAGGGAAACCTTCCCTGACCCTCTAGTCTAGACTAGGTGCCTCTGTTACACCCTCATAGTACCTCCCTCCCCACTCACCACTGTAATGCACAACCTATACTCAGCACATAGCTGAGTGCCTAACACAGACTAGCCTGACATAATCTAACAAATACAAGTGTACTTGTGGGGCAGGGGAATAATATGGATGTTTGGGGGGGATTCTTAACATGTAAGGCAAAATCTCATTTAATCTTAACAATTAGTTGGATCACCTTAGGCAAATTACTTAACATGTATGCCTCCGTTTCCTCTTCTGTAAAATGGGGATAATAGTATCAACTTGAGAGTTTTGAGAATTAAGTTAGTACACGTGAAGTGCTTACAATAGTGCCTGGCACATAATAAATGCTCCAGAAGTGTGTATTAAATAAGGAACCACATGAAGATTAGGAACCACTGTTAGGACAGAGGATGAAACTGAGGCTTAGCTAGTGTGTGACAGAGAAAGTTTTAGAACTCAGATCTAACTCCAGAGCCCAACACGACAGGTTTAGATTGAACTTAACTAGAGCTCTCTACAATGAGATTTACTGCAAGCAACTGTTCTACTGCCCTTTTTTGCCAAAGTGAAAGGTTCTAAAATTAAAATTATTCTCTTTTAATGGATTTTGTAATGAAAAAGTAGGTAACTAAGAAAACAGTGGCAAAAATCCTATAAAATTTCAAGTTCTATGAACTGAGCAATTTTTCACTTTGAAAGAGTTTACTTCAGAATTCCATTAAATATATCGCATGTTCCTGACGCATTTGAAATACACATTCGACATACAAAATTTTGTTTATAAACAACTCAAGGAACACATTTATTGTGTATTTAAGACTTCTATGATTTAATGAAATTGTACCATTTTAGGAATTATTTGAGTGCAAAGCACTCTGCTAGATGTTGGAGTAATAAATAAGACTAAGTTCCTTCTTTCAAAGGAGATATGGTGCCCAAAAAGTGTTAAGGGAGAGAAATGAGGCTTAGCTTATGGGATGAGTTAGACAGAACCAACTTCAAGTTTCCAAGCTGGAATTTTAAAGTTTTAGAGTTTTTAAAGCATTATGATACAATTATTGGAGCTTGTTGTTTGAAGGAAAAAAAAAAAAGGCATGACTAGGTATTAAAGTGAAAAGTAAAAGTTCTTCAGCCAGCCCCTTAGACAAACTTCTTAGAAGTAGCCATGGTTAACAGTTTTCTATGAAGCCTAGAAAATTTTTATGTGCATTCAAACATGTGCAATGCTGTATTAGTTTTCTATGGCTGCTGTAACAAATTACCAAAAGCTTGTTGGCTTAAAACAACAGAAATTTATTTTCTCACAGTTCTGGAGGCCAGAAGTCTGAAATTTAGGATGAGTCTTATGGGAGCTAAAATCAAGGCAGGGCCACGCTCCCCCAGAGGCTTTAGGAGAGAAGCCCTTCCTTGCCTTTTCCAGCCTCTGAGGGCTGTTGGCATTCCTTGGCTTGTGGTCACATCACTCCAGCCTCTTCTAATCTTGCTCTTCTCCAGCTTCTTTGTTTTCTTTTGTGAGGAGGACTAGCCCTGAGCTAACATCCAATGCCAATCCTCCCCATTTTTTCTTGAGGAAGAGTGGCCCTGAGCTGACATCTGTGCCCATCTTCCTCTGCTTTATATGGGATGCCGCCACAGCATGGCTTACTAAGCGGTGCATCAGTGCATGCCCAGGATCCGAACCTGTGAATCCCGGGCCACCACAGCGGAGTGCACACACTTAACCGCTTGCACCACCGGGCCGGCCCTTCTCCGTCTTCATATTGCTTTCTCCTCTGTGTGTGTCACATTTCCCTGTTTCCCTCTTATAAGGATACAGGTGATTGCATTTAGAGGCCACCCAGATAATCCCAGATAATCTCCCCATCTCAGGATCCTTAATTTAATCACATCTGTAAAACTCTTTTTTCCAATAAAGTAACATTTACAGGCTCCAGTGGTTACAGCCTGATATCTTTGGGCATCGTTACCAGCCTACTACAAATGTTTAGGTCCCTCTTTATATATTTTTAATAAACACAAAAAAGGAATTAGACTTTATAAACTGTCTTCCAAATTTCTTTTTAAAACTTAATAATGGGGGCCAGCCTGGTGGCGTAGTGGTTAAGTTCGCAGGCTCCCCTTCAGCGGTCCAGGTTTCGCAGGTTCGGAACCCCGGGCGTGGGCCTATGCACCGCTTATCAAGCCATGCTGTGGCAGGCGTCCCACATAAAATGGAGGAAGATAGGCATGGGTGTTAGCCCAGGGCCAGTCTTCCTCAGCAAAAAGAGGAGGATTGGCAACAGATATTAGCTCAGGGCTAATCTTTCTCATCAGGAAAACAAACAACAGCAACAACAAAAACCTTAATGGATTTCTTCCACATCAGTATTGAAATGTATACTTTAAGCTTCATCTTTTTTTTTCTTTAAATACCTGCAGAGCATTTGTTGAATAGATGAGTGTCTCACTCTTTAAAAAAAATTATGGTAAAAAAACCACATAACATAAAAATTACCATCTTAACCATTTTTAATTAAGTACATTTGCATTGTTGTGAAACAGATCTCCAGCATTTTTTCATCTTGCAAATCTGAAACTCTGTATCCATTAAACAACTCCCCTTTCCCCCCTTCCCCAGCCCCTGATAAACCACCATTCTACTTTCTGTTTCTATGAATTTTACTAGTTTAGATGCCTCATATAAGTGGAATCATACAATATTTGTCTTTTTGTGACTGGTTTACTTCACTTAGTGTAATGTCCTCAGAGTTCATCTGTATTGTAGCAAGTGACAGGATTTCTTTCCTGTTTAAGGCTAATAGTCCATTGTATGTATATACCACATTTTGTTTATCCATTCATCTTTCCATGCACAATTTGGATTGCTTCTACCTCTTGGCTGTTGTGAATAGTGCTGCTTTGAACATGGGTCTACAAATCTCTTTGAGACCAATTTTCAATTGTTTTGGATATATATATACTCAGAAGTGGGATAGCTGGATCATATGGTAATATGGTATTCAATTTTTAATCTTTTGAACAATCTCCATACTCTTTTCCGTAGCAGTTGCACCATTTTACAATCCTATTAACAGCACAAGGATTCTAATTTCTCTATATTCTCGCCAACATTTGTTATTTTCTGGCTTTTTGATTTCTTGGGTTGTTTTGATAGTAACCATGCTAATGGGTATGAGGTGATATTTCATTGTGGTTTTCATTTGCATTTCTCTGATTAGTGATGTTGAGCATCTTGTCATATGCTTGTTGGCCATTTGTATATCATCTTTGGAGAAATATCTATTCAAGTCTTTTGCCCAATTTTTTTTTTTTTTTTTTTTTTTTTTTGTGAGGAGATCGGCCCTGAGCTAACATCCGCCAATCCTCCTCTTTTTTTGCTGAGGAAGACGGCCCTGGGCTAACATCTGGGCCTATCTTCCTCCACTTTATATGGGACGCCGCCACAGCATGGCTTACCAAGCAGTGCGTCTGTGCGCGCCCGGGATCCGAACCAGCGAACCCCGGGCCGCCGCAGCGGAGCGCGCGCACTTAACCGCTTGCGCCACCGGGCCGGCCCCTGCCCAATTTTTAATTGGGTTATTTGGGTTTTTGCTGTTGTAGGAGTTCTTTATATTTTCCGAGTATTAACACCTTATCAGGTATATGATTTGCAAATATTTTCTTCCATTCCATAGGTTGCCTTTTTACTCTGTTTGTTGTGTCCTTTGATGCAAAACAGTTTTTAAGTTTGATGCAGTCCTATTGGTGTTTTGCTTTTGTTGCCTGTGCTTTTGGCATCATATCTAAGAAGTCATTGCCCATTCCAATGTAATGAAGCTTTTCCTCTATGTTTTCTTCTAGGAGTTTTATAGTTTTAGATCTTACATTTAAGTCTTTAATCATTTTGAGTTAATTTTTGTATATGGTGTAAGATAAGGATCCAACTTCATTCTTTTGCATGTAGATATCTAGTTTTTCCAACACCAGTTGTTGAAGAGACTGTCCTTTCCTCACTGAGTGGTCTTGACACTCTTGTCAAAGATCATTTGATCTTGGAGGGTATTAAATCTTGTCAAATGCTTTGTACTGTGTCAGTTGAGATGATCATGTGGGTTTTGTCTGTCATTCTTTTTCTTTTCTTTTTTGTGAGGAAGATTAGCACTGAGCTAACATCCATTGCCAATCCTTCTCTTTTTGCTGAGGAAGATCGGCCCTAGGCTAACATCCATGCCCATTTCCTCTACTTTATATGGGACTCTGCCACAGCATGGCTTGACAAGCGGTGCCTGGGTCCATGCCCGGGATCTGAACCTACACCACCCTCTTTTGCTGAGCAAGACTGGCCCTGGGTTAACGTCTGTGCCCATCTACCTCTGCTTTATATGGGACTCCGCCACAGCATGGCTTGATAAGCGGTGTGTAGGTCTGTGCCTGGGATCTGAAACTGCGAACCCCGGGCTGCCAAAGCGGAGTGCGAGAACTTAACCGCTACGCCACCAGGCTGGCCCCCGTCCTTCATTCTTTCAATGAAGGACAGTGTTGTGGTGTACTACATTGATTGATTTTGGTATGTTGAACCATCCTTGCATTCCAGGAATAAATCCCACTTGGTCATGATGTGTAATCCTTTTAATATGCTGTTGGATTCAGCTTGCTAGCATTTTGTTGAGGATTTTTGCATCACTATTTATGAGCGATATTGGTCTGTAGTTTTTTTCTAATGTCTTTATCTCTCTTTGGTATCAGGGTAATTCTGGACTCGGTAGAATGAGCTTGGAAGTATTCTCTCCTCTTCACTTTTTTGGAAGAGTTTCCAGAGGATTGATGTTTATTCTCCTTTAAATGTTTGGTAGAATTCTCCATTGAAGCCATCTGTCCTGGGCTTTTAATGTATCACTTTTAAATCCGTTTCCAGTGATGGTTGATAGTAGAATGTTCAGCTGGGTGTGGTGCCCTGAGTACAGACTATAGGAAGGCCTGCTCTAAATGTGATATTACTTCGTGCCTCAAATTGTGCTAGATGTGACTAGATGACTCAGAAACTGTCCTTCTCAGTACTATGTGTATGGGGAAGGAAATACAATTCATATTTGTGACTTTTTGACTCACCGTTTTTACCTTTTACCACATTACTCTCTTTGCCAGGTGTAAGAGGCTGATAATTAAAATTTTGCTTTTTGAGTGGCTTGTGTGAATCCCTACTTTTTGACCTGGGGACAAAATATATTCTACCAGGGTTAGAGTGCCTGAAAAAGGAAAATGATGATAGAACCCACATGTATGCAAACTGTGGTTTTTGGATTATTAACTACATCTGTGATACTAGCATAGAGCCAACTATCACTCCTTTGTAGTAATTTAACCAAGGGCCAAAGAGAATGGGACTGTGAGATTTTACCACTGAAGTAGAAGCACTTTCCAAACATTTAACATTAGCTGCAGATATCTTAGTACTGAAGAACTTGGAATTGCAAGCATGCTGTTTATTATATATAAATAGTTGTGGAATACTGTTGCGTAAAACTTTTGAGGTGGGAGAGTTGTTAATACAAACTCCTTGTTTTATGCATGAGAAAAGTAAAGCCCCCAAAGATTAAATGACTTCTCTGAGGTTGCACAGCTAGTTAATGGCAGAGCAGGGACTTGGGGATGTAAATTTTCTTCTTTCTAGCCCAGTGCTCCTCTCAGATTAGAAAAAAAAAGTGCCTTCCTACACTTCTGCTTGAACACTATAGTATGTAACTTTTTATTTTTGTTTTTTTATTTTTATTTTTTTTGTGAGGAAGATCAGCCCTGAGCTAACATCCATGCCATCCATGCCAATCCTCCTCTTTTTGCTGAGGAAGACCAGCCCCAAGCTAACATCTATTGCCAATCCTCCTCCTTTTTTTTTCCCCCCTTTTCCTCCCCAAAGCCCCAGTTGATAGTTGTATGTCATAGTTGCACATCCTTCTAGTTGCTGTATGTGGGACGCAGCCTCAGCATGGCCGGACAAGCAGTGCATTGGTGCGTGCCCGGGATCCGAACCCCGGGCCGCCTGTAGCAGAGCACGCACACTTAACCGCTAAGCCACAGGGCCGGCCCCAGTATGTAACTTTTTTAATTATAAGATCCTACTAGCTAGAGGCAGAGGTTTTTTTCCCTTAATTTTTAAACTCATGGAATATTTAATATATTTTAAAAGTAATTATTTATGTTATAAATTTTAAAAAGGAAACACCCGTGTTCCTACTATCCGGTTTAAGATAAATTGTTAGCAATATCCTGTGCACCCCTCCTTGATTATATCCCAGATTGTCTTCTCTGCCTTTTCTACTATGTTGAGTTTTCAGTATATCCTTCTCGTACTTGTCTTTCTGATTTAACCAAAATATCTGTATCCCTAAACAGTATATTGTTTGGGTTTGTATAATCATACTGTGTGTTCTTCAGTAACTAGCTATTTTTCTCGCAGCAAGGTTTGTGAAGTTCATCCAGGTTTTTGCTAATAGCTGTCTTCATTTGTTTTCACTGCTGTATAGTATCTTTTCTGTAACTATACCACAGCTTGTTTATTCATTCTCCTGTCAATGGGTTTTTTTAAATTGATATATAATTCACATACTATAAAATTTATTCTTTTAAAGTATACATGCAATTCAGTGGCTTGTCAACATTTTCACAAAGTTCTGCAACCCTCACCAGTATCTAATTCCAGAACATTTTCATCACCCTAAAAAGAGACATCATACCATAAGTCAATCCTATTCCCTCTTTCTTCCCTCCCTACCCCCAGCCCCTGGAAACCACTAGTCTACTTTCTTTCTCTGTGGATTTGCCTAACCTGGGCATTTCATACAATGGCATCATATAACATATGGCCTTTTGTGTCTGACTTCTTTCAAATACTTAGCATAATGTTTTCAAGGTTAACTCATGTTGTAGCATGTATCAGTACTTCATTCTTTTTTATGGTTGAATGATATTCCATTGTATGGATATACCACATTTTGTTTATCTATTCATCAGTTGATGGGTTTTGGGGTTGTTTCTACTTTGGGGCTATTATGAATAATGCTACTATTAACATTTATGTACAAGTTTTTGTATGCACATATGCTTTCAGTTCTCTTGGGAATGGGTTGTTAATATCAAACATTTTCCAAAATGGATATACCAGTTTACATGCCCACCACCAATGTACAAAAATTCTGGATCCCTTTTTTATTTGTTTATTTATTTTTTTGTGAGGAGATCAGCCCTGTGCTAACATCTGCCAATCCTCCTCTTTTTTTTGGTGAGGAAGACTGGCCCTGGGCTAACATCCATGCCCATCTTCCTCCACTTTATATGGGACGCCGCCACAGCATGGCCTGACAAGCGGTGTGTCGGTGCGCGCCCGGGATCCGAACCGGCGAACCCGGGGCAGCCGCAGCGGAGCGCGCGCACTTAACTGCTTGCGCCACCGGGCCGGCCCCATGGACCCCTTTTTTGAAAGCATTTTTTTGTAATATTGGAATAGTGTTTATAATAAGTTTCTTAATATTTTCTTGTAAGCTTCTTTTTGCTTCCTAATCAAGAGAATTATACTTTTGATAAAAGATGTTTAGTATGACTTGCTATGTAAAGAGATTGTTGAGGAATTTTATTTAGGCTCTGAAAAAACTTATCTGAATGTTGGAAAGCCAGTCTGACAGATGTGTAATATATGTTTTGATTTGTTCTACTTACTAGGAGTACTTTTTGTTTATCCTTATAGCTTGTTGATCCAGACAAAATGACCAGGTTTGACTACTCTTGGATTGATATTTCCCTTTGAAAGTGTTATAAAAGTAGCATCTAAGATTCATACCAAATGACCAATGACCGGTTTGTAAATAGAAGAGTACATTACAAACCATTAATACTGAACTGCAGAAAGAACTGGCTTTAATTCATAGGTATAAAAATACAGATCAATACTGGAAATTAGTACTAAGTAATAATCCAGTTACTCTCATATATTACTTGAACTTTCTTACATTGCTAGTGGGCAGTTCAAAATCAGACTATTCTAATCTGAATCAGTTTCTCTGTAGCAGCCTTAACCTATAATTCTCTAAGACCTTCAGAATAAGGGTAACCTGCTAGTGCAGTCTTCATGCCTGTTCTGTGGAATCTAAATTTCCACTTGAAAACCGCTGTTCAGGATTGAAGATGTTAGGGCACTTATAGATGGTCTTCAGCTTCACTAAATTGATTCCCACACTGGTCTGGCGGTGGTTTAAAGTAAGGTGTGTTTATTCATCTAGAATAGATAAAGCAATACAGGCTTAATAAACACATACATCTCTTTCCTGACAGTATGAAGGAGACACAATGCAGTCAAAACTTGTAAGCTGAGATTGAAGAAAAATTCCTCCTATGAAAAGAAAATTAAAACTCATTGATAACCTATGGAGAGCTCAGAGACCATTACTTAACTCCTTCTTGAGATATTAATCCAGTTTTTGCTACAATTTTTTCAAGAACTCTTCATATTAAATTAGATAACTGTGCATTGCAGCTTGTATTTGCATGCAAGATTTTTTCATCTACAGATACCTGTAGTGAATTCTTGGCCAATTTTTGGAAGATCACATGTTACAAGAAGGAGAATATTATTTTTCTATTTTCTATTTCTATTTTTCTATTATCCTCCTATTACCTTCCTACCCATCTTCTATCATTGTCTGGAATTCCTCGTGTTGTAGAGAAGAAAAGGAAGTCAGTGAGAGGGTGAGATGAAGCAATGCAGGCTGCCAGAATTCTTTTCTGGGCCTTTGAGTTGCCATTTCAAGAACGCTAACGGCTCAAGTTAATGGACTAAGCAGCTTACGTAATGGGGCTATAGATTTACCTTGAGGCTTTGGCTATTCCCTGCAGCAATTTTTTTCGCACCTGGAGGAGAGATTAGGCTTGTGATAGTAGAAACTGGTCATCTCCTTTGTTTCTGGAATATTACCTGTGTTGCCACCAAAAAAGAGGTCCACCCAACCGCGGCGGAGTCTTCCTAGTTGGTTCTTCATTTGCCTCTTACTTTGGAAACCCTGTGGGCGGAAGGAGCGCCCTACGTCTTGCAGACCTCTCCGCGAAGGTACGCTGCGGTTCAGTGGAGGCCCCTTTAAGCCGGCAGTGTGTGCGGGAGGGGGGCCGAGGTGGGCGGGCACTCTGACAGTGCGCTCTGGGCCCCGCCCCCGGAGGAGGCGTTCCCCGGCGGCCCAATGCCGCCGCCTGCCCGCCTGGTATTCCTGCTGATTCTGCTCAGACGGTAGGGCCCCCCGGCCTCTCCCTGACTGGGGAGCGTAAGTGTCAAATTGCGGGCGAGGGTCGAGCGTCCTGTGCCCATGCCGGAAGTCCTGGTGGACGGTACAGGGGACTTTTCCTGGCCTATCAGAGAGTCAGGCGGCGAAAGAGCGTAAACAATGCCGGCTGCAGTGAGCTAAAACCTGGGGCATCTGCTCTACTACTGGGTGGTGACAGCGGCCCTAGGGTGCCTGTTTGGAGATGCAGTGGTTGAGTGGTGCCCACGATCTGGCTTTGTCCCAGCCTGGTTCCTACTTGGGGTGAGGAGAGGATTGCTTTTACCAGAGTATAACCCAGTTGAACTGGATGGGTGGAGCTGGATCTAGCGCCCTGGGCGTTAGGTCCTTAGCCTGGGATTTGGAGACCTAGGTAGCTTCGGGATGAGTAAGCAGTAGATTTTCTGCTACCTTGGTACAATTGAGCAGTAACTCTCCAAGTTGACCTAATTCACAGCCGGGTTTAGCTTTTCATCTCCCCAGAGGCCTGTGTTGGTGTCAGGTCTCCCTTTTGGAGACATGGACAGTGATCATCTATTAAGGAGAGGCCAGTTAACCTTCTTTCCTGCTGGTATGAATAACATGATGTGGAAGAGACAGCTCTTTACCCATCCCCCTCTCTGAAGGAATTTGTGGGAGGCCACCATCCCAGGACTAGAACAGCAAGCACACCCAAGTTTGTTGAGATAACTTGCTAGAGAAGCAATTCAGATTTCTGGCCTCCTGATAATGCTCCAGCAAGAGGATAACAATTGTCCTTGTTAATGGGAATTACCTGGAGTCAGTGAGGTTTTTTAAATTAGAGGGAAAGGCTTGTCGTTTTTGTTACTGGTCGCTTAGAGATGAGCTTTTGTCTGGCTTGGCCACATAGTAAAATCTTAAGTTTTCTGTGATAGTTAAATAATTGTTGTGTTTCTTTAATCCAGTTGTCCTTCCTAGACATGGTTTGAGTAAAGATTTCTGAGCATGTGTATGTATTGTGTTTTATAATTATTTTCTTTTTTTGAGTGAGTCTATCATCACACTTCATTCATCATTCAAAGGGGTTGCCTTTTGAGTGGGCAGAAATTTTCCTCAAACTTTCCTCAGACTCATTTTATGCTTCCTTAGCCAGAAGTGAGAGTCCAGGAATGGTAATCAGATCCAGATTTCTTGTATTGTGATAGTGAAGAGCTTTGTAGGTCAAGGGCTTGGGAATTAGCCATAAAATAGTTTCACTGCCGTAGCTTCTTCCCAAGTAGAAAGCTAAAACGGTCTGTTTAGTAGCTATATAGTTATTCTTATAGACTGGCAAGGTACAGGAATTTAAAATAGAAAGACACCACACTTGGACCTTTGGATGGTGGGGAAGAGTGGTGGACTGACAGATATGCGAGACAGCTTCTAGGCCCACCTCTGTAACATTACTCATGACTCAGTCTCTCGGTGCCTTACTTTTAGCTGGTTGATAAATGAGAAAATGCATAGATGGCTGGGGTCTATATGTTATGATAGTATGTAATGCATACTTAATAGGTAATTTGTTATTTAATTGAATACTAAACTGAAAAACCAGACAGTTTGAAATTTATTCTAAGTTCTGCTTTTGTGTATGACCTTGGAAACATTTCTTAACCTCTGGTCTAAAAATAAACAATTACATCTAAACCTTTTTCAAGAATAGTGTGGACTATATGGTATTTGAACTCTTTGAAAGACATTTTAGATACATCAATGATGTGAGATTATAATATTTCTGTAGAACAGATTTATTTTAGCTGGCCTCCTTGCTTTTCCCTCTGTTTTGGGCTAGGGTAAAACCTCCTGGGAACTCTGAATAATTTGAAATTTCTGAATGTTTGTAGTATGGACTAGATTGAATGAACCATACCGAGCATCATGTATAGTTCAAATTAATTTTATTAATGCTTCTCTTTGTTGGCAGTTTTATTCACTCTTAAAGCATCAAACCTTGCTATGTAATGAAAACTTAGTTTCCTATGTGTATGTTTATAAAATTCAGAACCCTTTGTTCATCAATGGTGCCACATTTCCAACCACTTGAAGATTGTATTTCTCAAGTCTAAAACCAAACTCATCATAATCCTCACCTCTTCTCCACTCCCCCAAAACAAAAAACCCAGAACTTCGTTCAGACATATTTTTCTGTCATTGGCACCACTGTTCTCTCAGTTGTCTAGACTGGAGCCTCCTACTAGACTCTTCTTCCTACTCCCACATCCTTAGTTGCTAAGGCTTATTGATTCTACTTTAATGTAATTCCCTTTAGTCTCTCCTGCCCACCCTTTCCGTTCCTACTGCCAAGACCCCTAGTTCTGGCTCCTATTTGTCTTTGTCCTGGAGTATTGCAATAATTTCCTATCAAGACTCTTTACTTTCTCTCGCTTCCAATTCATTCTGCACAGATTTATCTTTCTAAAGTAGAGAGGATCACGTCATTACCCTGCTTCCATTCATCGGCATTGTCTGCTGTTTAACTTAATATTCGTGGTTCTGCATGATCTGACCCTAGTCTACCGTTCTGGTCTTATACTCCAATAAATGGAGCCATTCACTGTTCTCTAAACATGCTCAGCCTACCTTCAAGACTTTGCTTTTCTTGTTTTCTCAGCCTAGAACATCTACTCTTCCCTTTCTGTTTTTTCATCACTGGGTTTAGATGCCATCCTTTCTATGAGATTTTCACTGACTGTCCCTCACTCACTGATGGTTAATCCTGTCTTTGAACTCCCATAACCCTTATTTGTCCCTTGCTTAGGGCACTTTCCACATGGCATATATTTTGTATTATGATTATTTGTTTACACCTCTTACTTGGACTCCTGTGAACTCCTTAGGCATGTCATGGTTTACCCATAGGGAAATTCAATGAATGAATAGGTAAAATTAGAATGGAGTAATTCCTTATTATTAACTAACTTTGTTAGTTTGGTTATTTAAACAGTTTTAATGAGATATATAATTTATATACCATTCATCCATTTAAAGTGTACAATTCAATGGCTTTTAGTATATTCATAGATGTGTGCAGGCATCACCACAGTCAACTTTAGAACGTTTTCGTTACCCCAAAAAGAAATGCCACACCCCTTAACCATCACACTTCTAATATCCCCAAACACCCCAATCCTAGGCGACCCCTTATCTACTTTGTGTCTCTATAGATTTGCCTATTCTGGACGTTTCATATGAATAGAATCATACAGTATGTAGTCCTTTGTGACTGGCTTCTTTCACTTAGCATAATGATTTCAGGGTTCGTCCATGTGGTAGCATGTATCAGTACTTCATTTCTTTTTTTTTATTGTGGTAAAATACGCATAACACATACCATCTTAACCATTTTTAAGTGTGCAATTAAGTGGTATTAAAGACATTCATAATGTGCAACCATCACCACCATCCATCTCCATAATTCTTTTCATCTTGTAAAACTGAAACTTTATACCCATTAGACAGTAACCTCCCATTCCCCCATTCTGTCCATCCACTGGCAACAACCGTTCTGCTTTCTGTCTCTATGGTTTTGATTGCTCTTAAGTACCTCACATAAGTGAAATCACACAGTATTTGTCACTTTGTGGCTGGCTTATTTCACTTAGCATAGTGTCGGGTTTCAGCCAGGTTATAGCATGTGTCAGAATTTCTTTTGTTTTTAAGACTGAATAATATTCCATTGTATGTGTATTCCATGTTTTACTTATCCATTCATTCATCAGTGGACACTTGGGTTTCTTCCACATTTTAGCTATTGTGAATAATGCTGCTGTGAACATAGGTGTACAAATATCTCTTTAAAACTCTGCTTTCAGTTCTTTTGGGCATATACTCAGAAGTGGAATTGCTGGATCATACGGTAATTCTATTTTTAGTTTTTTGAGGAACTGCCATACTATTTTCCACAGCAGTTGTACCATTTTACATTTCCACCAACAGTGTACAAGGGTTCCAATTTCTCCACATCCTTGCCAACACTTGTTGTTTTCTGTTTTTTTGATAGTACCCATCCTAATTGTGTGTGAGGTGGTATCTTATAGTTTGTTTTGATTTGCATTTCCCTAGTGATTAGTAAGGTTGAGCATCTTTTTGTGTGCTTAAAAGCCATTTGTATGTCTTTGGAGAAATGTTAATTTAAGTCCTTTGCCTGTTTTTTTTTTGCTGAGGAAGATTTGCCCTGAGTTAATATCTATTGCCAATCTTCCTCTTTTTTTTTTGCTTGCGGAAGATTAGCCTTGGGCTAACATCTGTGCCAGTCTTCCTCTATTTTATGTGTGGGTCGCTGCCACAGCATGCCTGACAAGTGGTATAGGTCCATCCCCAGGATCCAAACCTGCGAACCCAGACCACTGAAGCAGAGTGTGCCAACTTAACCACTAGGCCATGAGGCCAGCCCCCTGTGCCTATTTTTTAATTGGGTTGCTTGGTGTTTTGTTGTTGAGTTTTAGGAGTTCTTTATAGTACTTCATTTCTTTTTATTACTGAATAATATTCCCTTGTATGGATTTACCACTTTTTTTTATTCTTTTCATCAGTGGATGGACATTTGGGTTGTTTCCACTCTTTGGCTATTATGAATGTTAGTTTGGTTTTAATTTGCTGTGTATATTGAAAACAATACTACATTTTCCTAAAGAGATCATTCAGGCTTTTAACTTGTGTGACTTTTCATGAAATTCAGTTTTATTCTACACACCTTCCATTTTATACTGACTCTGAGGTTCCTCTTCATTGCTTCCTAAATATGTTCTGAATGTTCCCCAGGCTTTTACTTTCCTTTGTGATAATGGTTAGCTAAAATTTGCAGGTAGAGGCAAAGTTTAGCTTTCAAACAAGTGGTCACTTTAATGCCCCATCCCCAAAATGTTCTAGAATTATAGACAGAAATTTAGAACTAATATGAATTATAGAGATCATAGTCTACCACCCTTTCATTTTTCATTAATCTCACAGAAGGATTTTTCTTTTCAACTTTCAATGGAATAAGGGTTGCCGGGGGAAAGTGTTGGACTGCACGGATAACCCCAAATTACAATTAAAATCGTCGTCATTCGTCTCTTATCCAAGAGCAGGTTGACAGTGTTTTAAGGCTTGATTATTAGGCAGCTGCTGCTGAGGGATGATTCTCCCTTACCAACTAACTGTATTTTAAATTTCTCTAAATTACCTAAATCCTTTTAGAGGCAAATAAACTTGTCTTTCACACAGACTCTCATTTGCCCCTTATATTTTTATTGAGTTAGGTAATCACCCGAATAAATCTTATTATTTATAAAGTGTGAATAGTTGTCACTATAGATAATCTAGAAACCATATGTAGGTAAATTTCACCTAACTAGGAATCAAGAAGCCTCTTCTAGACCAGTCTCTCCTACTTAAGTGACCTTTGGCAAGACACTGAACCTCTGTTTCCCCATATGTAAAAAGAAGATAGTGATACTAACTTTATCCTACTTCTTTTTTTTGAGCCTTGTGAGGATAGAGATTAATAAGACAAAAAGCTCTTAATCAAGAGAATCTTATAGTTCAGTAAGAGTTGCATAACTAAGGATAATACAAAAAAAGAAAAAGAAACCAGAATGAGATAATATAACAGTGTGCTTGCATTTACCTTATGAAATACATAGAAGGGATTAAATGTCTTCATCACTAGATTCTCAAATAAGAGAATGATTGTAAAAATACTTGTAAAATATGAAGTGCTATTGAAGTATAAGATTGGTATTAACTGTTGTTATAAGTAGGGACTTTGGGACAATTGTAAACAGCACCCTAAAGTCTTTGAAAGTAAGGAATCTTCATGTACTCATAGAATTTGAAAGGTCATGGGGGCCGGCCCATGGCTTAGCAGTTAAGTGCGCGTGCTCCGCTACTGGCGGCCCGGGTTCAGATCCCGGGCACGCGCTGACGCACCGCCTCTCTGGCCATGCTGAGGCCGCGTCCCACATACAACAACTAGAAGGATGTGCAACTGTGACATACAACTATCTACTGGGGCCTTGGGGAAAAAGAAAAGGAGGAGGAGGATTGGCAATAGATGTTAGCTCAGAGCCGGTCTTCCTCAGCAAAAAAGAGGAGGATTAGCACAAATGTTAGCTCAGGGCTGATCTTCCTCACACACACACACACACACACACACACACACACACACACAGACAAAAATGATTGTAGACAAAGTGATTTTATCCTGGGGTTAAAAGTCAGGGATTCTGTGAACTTGGAAGGAAAAATAATCACATCTTTATTTTCACTAACATTTTAACTGAAATTTTAAGTTTCTTCAGTTAAGAATATAGGCAGTAAACCACAATAATAGTAGAAGAACTCATGCTTTTGTCAGCAGTAGAAATCATTTTCATAATCACATTATGTGATATATCAAAATATTTTTGATCATCATAACTTCAGAATTACAGTAGTTATTAAACCTGCTGCTAGGGCCGGCCCTGTGGCTTAGTGGTTAAGTGGCTAAATTCCGCTACTGGCGGCCCGGGTTCGGATCCCGGGCACGCACCTACACACCGCCTCTCCGGCCATGCTGAGGCTGTGTCCCACATATAGCAACTAGAAGGATGTGCAACTATGACATACAACTATCTACTGGGGCTTTGGGGAAGGAAAAAAAAAAGAAAAAAGGAGGAGGATTGGCAATAGATGTTAGCTCAGAGCCGGTCTTCCTCAGCAAAAAAGAGGAGGATTAGCACAGATGTTAGCTCAGGGCTGATTTCCCTCACACACACACACAAAAAAACCTGCTGCTAGATTTTATTTAATGTGTTAATGAATAAGCCTATATAGTCACATGTAAAAATATTTTAATAACTGTATTTCAACATAATTTAATGTAATCTTAAATATTTTATATTATGCATTAAAAATATTCTGAGGAATATAGACCTCAGAATATAGACAACCCCTGGTGTCTATAGACTTCACCAGGGGTTTATGGCACAAAAAAGAACCCATTTTGTAGACTCTTAAGGCAAAATGGGAGGTAAATGGTACTAATTCCATTTTATGTTTGAAGGAACAAGAGAGAGAGACGTGGTCTTGCCCTCAAGTGTTAACCAGTCCAAATTTAAAAAAAAGCAAAAGCCATAGTTTCAGTTCTTTATTTGGTCAGTGCATGAATAAAAGTAAAGAAGGTAAAGCAGCTGTAGTAAAATTGTAGGAGGTCTGTGTGTTATGTGTAATGTATTTTAGTCTCTTTCAAATATTTATTTATTTTTTTGCTGAGGAAGACTGGCCCTGAGCTAACATCTATTGCCAATCTTCCTCTTTTTTTGCATAAGGAAGATTAGCCCTGAGCTAACATCCGTGCCAGTCTTCCTCTATTTTGTATGTGCATCGCCCCTACAGCATGACTGACCAGTGGTGTTGGTCCACGCCCGGGCTCCAAACCCACGAACCTGGGCTGCTGAAGTGGAGCATGCTGAACTTAACCACTAAGCCACGGGGCCAGGCCCTCTTTCAAATATTTAATTTATGACTTGTATTAATATCATTTTTAAGTAACTATTGTAAGTAAAATGTCTTAACTAAATTCAGTTTTGGGTATTTATGTTTGCTCTTTTAATCCTATAAAATTCCAAAATAAAGTCAACTGTAATTTAGAAATGAAATAAATATTTTCAAATTGGGAATGCCAATGAACACTGATAATGATAGTAAATTGCTAACATTTATTGAGCCTTTGTTAGATGCCAAGTACCTAGTCTAAGAGTTTTACGTGTACTAACTCATTTAATCTATACAAGAACCCACTTTACACACAAGCATGCTGAGGCTTTGCCTAAGTAACTTACCCAAGGTCTCACTTCAAGTTTGAAGATAGAGAATTCTTTCTTTTTTCTTTTTAATTTAAATTTTTTTTAATTTAAATTTTTTAGGTTCGCAGGCAGAAATAGAAGGTAATAAAATTTTTCTCAAATAGCAAAAACTCAAATCTGATAAGACTGTTACTGCTTCTTGGATTATTGTGGGTATTTTTGCTTCCTCAGCAGACTTCAGTTGATCATTTTATATGTGCCAGGCATATATGGTGCACTGAGTGGCTCATCTACCTGTCCTGTAAATGCTGGTTTCATCTGAACTCTATCCTGGGCCCTCTTCTCACTATGTATTCTCCCTCAGTGCTGTCATCCATCTCCTTGGTTTTAATTACATTTATCTACTGATAAGTTTTAAATTTTTGTCTCTAGGCCGGATCTCTCTCTTGCTTAAATCTCCAACTGTTGCTGACATCTATACTTGTATAGCATGCATCTCAAACTTAGCTTGTCCAAAACTTCATCTTCATTTCTCTCTTACACCCCTTCTACATTCATTCAGTGAGGACGTTCTTTGACATTCCTTATAGCTCTAAGATCTGTCTCCTTTTCTCTGTCTCCATTGCCACCACCCGTAGGTCCAGGCTATCATCATCTTTCATTTAGACTACAGCCTTCTTTTTTTTTTATAATTTTATTTATTTATTTTTTCCCCCAAAGCCCCAGTAGATAGCTGCATGTCACAGCTGCACATCCTTCTAGTTGCTGTATGTGGGACGTGGCCTCAGCATGGCCAGAGAAGCGGTGCGTCGGTGTGCGCCCAGGATCCAAACCCTGGCCCCCAGCAGCGGAGCGCGCGCACTTAACCGCTAAACCATGGGGCGGCCCTAGACTACAGCCTTCTAACTGATTTCCTTCCATTGTTGCTGCCTTCCAAGCCATTCTTTACATTGCTTTTACATTTACATTACATAGTCTTTGAAAAGTAATTTTCCTACTTACAGTCCTTCAAGGTCTCCTTTTACCTTTGGAATAAAGTCCAAATTCCTTAACATTGTTTACAAGACCTTCCAGGGCCTGATCTTGACTACTTTCTAGGCTGACTCTGCATCCCTGTACTTTGCTTGTTGCATTTTATACTTTAGCCTTTCTGAAATTTTTTCATTTCCCCAAACCACCATAATAAAAGAAGTTAGAAGAGGTGTATGGCAGTTTCTGAATGCTTATCTCCATTTCTGTACTTATCTCTGAATGATAAGTTTGTGAACTAGTACCAGTCTTGGCACTACACTTTGAGTAGCTTTGAACTATAGTAAACCACATGGGTGAATTTTACAAATGAAATATTGAATGAAACAAGTTATGGAAGACTACAAACAGTATGATAACATTTTTCTAAAGCTCATAAGTGTAATTAATTTTATTGTTTAGGAATATGTGGCTGTGACTGGCATAGAAGTAAGCAAACTTCGGGAACATACTTCTGTGGGAAGAAGGATGGGTGGGGTAGGAAAGAAATGCACAGGTGAAGTAATAAAATGGTAGTGTTCTAATTTTTAGATGGGGGCAAGTCAACTTGTCAATTTTATTGTAATGCTTTATAACTCATATTTTCTTGTATATGTAAAAAAATTCTAAAATTAATTTTAAAATTAAAATGATTATGAGGGAAAATTAGTGGAACAGTCCTTTTTTTGTTAGTATATCAATCCTGGAAGAAGAAAACACAAAGACAGAGCAAGAGTCCCCAGTGTCACATGTATACACAAACACTGTATCCATTATTACAATGGCTGGGGAAGTGTTGGTATGCAGCAAAGCCTTTCCTTTGAATAGAAAGAAGCAAAATCCTAAACACCGATTTTTTAAAACTCAGGCTATAAAGTAGTAGAAGCCATTTCAGAAAGTATAGCACAATGGCATCTAAATTTTATACGAGGCAGTTAGGTTGGATAGCCTTTTTCTTCATGTTTCTAAAAGGAACCAACAACAACAAAAAAACGAGTATTGCAGTGAACTCATAGAATACTGAGAATCTAATGTTATTGTTCACATTCTCTTGGTTGGAAAAGGTTTTAAAAGCTTTCATTGAGTATTTCTCTTTGAAAAACAGTCAGGAAAGATTGCTTTTGCAACTCAAACTTGTTCCAAGAAAGTAACTTTAGACCAACGCAGGCTGCACATTGGAATCACCTGGGAACTTAAAAAAAAATTAAGATGAAATTCACATAACATAAAATTAGCCGTTTTTGTTGTGTTTTGTTTTGTTTTTTTGTGAGGAAGATCAGCCCTGAGCTAACAGCCATGCCAATCTTCCTCTTTTTGCTGAGGAAGACTGGCCCTGGGCTGACATGCATGCCCATCTTCCTCCACTTTATATGGGATGCCGCCACAGCATGGCTTGACAAGTGGTGCTTCAGTGCGCGCCTGGGATCCAAACCGGCGAACCCCGGGCCGCCACAGCGGAGCATGCGCATTTAACCACTTGCGCCACCGGGCCAGCCCCAGATCTGATCATTTTTATTGTATTTGATAAATATATCAGTGTACAATTATTTGAGTTTAAAAAAAAAAAAAAAAAGACTGGTCCTTCACTGTAGAGTTTGAGAAGTACTGCATAGTTCATTCATTTTCATTTCTATATAGTATTGCACTCAGTGAATATACCACTATTTATTCATTCTCTTTTTGATGAACTTATCGAATGTTTCTGTCTTTTGACTTGTATGAACAACAGTGCTATGAATATCCTTCTACAGGTATTCTGGTGCAGTTGACATCAGTTTCTGGCGCGTATACCTAGAAATGGAGTTGCTGGATAGTAGAGCATATGCATCATCAACTTAAGTAACGGAGTACTATTTTCCAAACTGTTGTACTATTTTATCTCCCACCTTTGCTGTATTCGAGTTCCTATAGATTCTCTATTAAGGTTTGACTCCTACTCTAAAACACACTGCTATTGTTTCATAGGGTCCTGGGGATTTTGGAGAGAAGTCTTAGTGAGAGTTCCGCTTACTCTAATAAACTCTTACAATTCAGTCTTTGAGTGTATACATTTCCCTGGGATATTTCCTACATTTTGATAGGAGGGAATAAATTGTAAAGGGAGAGGCAGAGACTTTGCATCTTAGTGTGATCTCACTGCCTACCAGCTTTGTTGTTTTAGGTAAGTTACTTAAACTTTGTGAGCCTAGTGTATAAAGTGGGGAGAATATTTTTCATGTAGTTGTTGTTAGTACAAAGTACAGTACTTGATTCATAGTAGACACCATTAAGGTATATATTCATTAAACAAGTATTTTTTGAAGATGTATTTTATATCAGACCAGGACTGGGGACAGAGAGATAAGCAGGTTCTCTTCTATGTTATTTATAATCTTGAAAAATCGGAAACAATTTAAATGTCCAACGTTAGGGTTGATAATTATGGTACGTTGATAAGATGGAGTGCTATGCAGCCTTTAAATAAACATCATGTTCTCAAATATGGGAAAATGTGACCATATAAGAAAAAAATTACAAGAGGATTATCCCTGTCTTTTTCATATAATTTATATACCGCATGTACATTGAAAAAAATCTGGAAGGATTCAAATGTATACACACTTCGTTGTTCATCCTGGTAACTGGTGGTAAAATTGTGTTTTAATACTTTCCTTCCTATGTATTTTCTGTACTTTCCAGATTTTCTGCATTTAACATACATTACTTTTATAATCAGAAAAAAAGGTGTTATCTAAATGAATAGCATAAAGTTGTTAAAGGAATGTTGACTATAAACCTCACTAACTAAAAAGTGGTTTCAAGTTTATAAAGGAATAGTTTATTTAGGGATTTAGTTTTTTGCTAGGTTATGTTAACATTGACTAGAGGCGTATTTACCAGAATTAGGTAGAGAGCTGGGTAGCGTCAAGATTTTTCCGTATTGATTTTCTGTAAGGTGGTTTAGGTTAACAGTTAAAAGTATGACTTTCTTTAAAACTGTTTTCTTGGGCCGGCCCCATGGCTTAGCGATTGGGTGCACGCGCTCCGCTGCTGGCGGCCCGGGTTCGGATCCCAGGTGCGCACCGAGGTACCGCTTCTCCAGCCATGCTGAGGCGGCGTCCCACATACAGCAACCAGAAGGATGTGCAACTATGACATTCAACTATCTACTGGGGCTTCGGGGGAAAAAAAAAAGGAGGAGGATTGGCAATAGATGTTAGCTCAGAGCCAGTCTTCCTCAGCAAAAAGAGGAGGATTAGTATGGATGTTAGCTCAGGGCTGATCTTCCTCACCAAAAAAAAAAAAACAAAACTCTTTTCCTGCCCTTTTAAAAGGGCAAGTAGCTCAGCTCTTCAGTTTTTATTCTAACTTTGTCATATATCTAAAAAATTCCCATTTGGGAAAATATATAAGTATCTCTCTTTTTTTTAAACAAGTATCTGTCCCTTCTAGATTCATTTAGATTTTTTGATTGACTTTTTTCTTTTACTTTTTAAATGTTCTATTAATGGAATTAAATGGGCATTTGACCAAAGAATTGTTGGTACATGCATGGTGAAATAATAATCTCAGATAAGTTATTTTGTCTCAAGAGACTGCTTGATTGCTAGAGTTAATAGTATCAATTTTTATCTGACCACAAATTATTATTAATTCTAAGGAGAAACTGGAAGCACAATGGGAGATGACAGTGAGTGGATGAAACTGCCAGTTGATCAGAAATGTGAACACAAGGTAAGACTTTTCTGGAACTCAAACCGCAGTGTCATTGGCTTGTTTTATCAGCGTATATACTATATGGGTTAGTATAAAGCTGCCTAATGATTACACAATACAACTGAAAAACAACATACTTGGGAGATTGGGCAGTTTCAGCAAGATGATTTCTCATGTTTGTATTGTTACCTGTTTAATGCCATATTACAAAGAAGGAATTACTAATACTTGGATGCAAAGTGAGATACATTTTTAGTAGCCTGTAATGAATTCTAGATGGCCTTGGTAGAATATCATAAATATTAAAAGTTTATTAGCTAATCTTTTTTGAAAACGATCTGAATTTCTTAAACTCTTTTCTTGTTTCTAATCATGGGGTCCTTGGTTCAAATTGCCTGGTATAGGGTAGTCATTTTTAGCCCCCTACCCCCAAATTAATAATAATATCATTAAATTTTGTTTTTCAAAATACTACTTTTCTTTTAGCTATGGAAAGCAAGGTTAAGTGGGTATGAAGAAGCCCTGAAGATCTTCCAGAAAATAAAGGATGAAAAGAGCCCAGAATGGTCCAAATATTTAGGCTTGATCAAAAAATTTGTGACTGATTCCAATGCTGTGGTTCAATTGAAAGGATTAGAAGCTGCACTTGTTTATGTCGAAAATGCCCATGTAGCAGGAAAGTAAGTGGTTTCTTTCCAACTATTCTGGTACAAACCCTGTCTGGTACTACAGGGATTAATTTATGTGTGTTGATGGATCACTGTCCTTAGGTATTAGCACTTTTAGAAGATACTATTTTCTTACTTTCATAGCTCCTTCATACTTGTTTTTCATTCAGTGTTTATCTGCTCTCTGAAGTCTAAATGGTATATGAGATCTCTAAAGAGGAGCAAATTAGAAATCAAATCTTGAGTTTTTACTTTAATGTTTGATGAGCAAGTGATTTTCCTTTTGAACCTTTTGTATGGGAATTACTCTAAACTAAGAGGGAAAATCTTTAGTAACTTTCAGAAGAAACTGAGGTTGTTAGCAAAGGAATTACCAGAATTTCACTGAAAACATTTGGGCATTACAAAAATCTTTTTCTACAAGGGTTCCCAGGTAGGTGATCTTAGAAACACATCTTTCTCCCTGTGGTCATTAGGCATTTTTATCTCTTACTATGAGAGGTAATGCTAACTAAACAATCTCTGTGACTCTTGCCCTGTTTGACTTGAGCTGTAGATGATAGAGGTTTCTAATCAACCCACTGTCCCGTACTTCATAATCCTGATTTTTCAAACACTACTCTTTATGTCATTGAAAGGAGCCTTCCATAGGGAAAAAAAAAGGGGGGGGGGGCTTGACTTAATTGCACAAGAAATACATACTTGACTTACTTCAAAGATTATACCGATAACGACGATCATTAATTTGACAGTTTGTTAACCAGCATCACCAAATTGCCCTTGCCATTAATGAGACCGTTGCTTTTTTATTTCATTTTTCCTCTGATACTAGAAACTTTTTTGACAAATGCTGCATGTAATCCAACCCACTCACTTCCTCTAATTTCCAGTAGACAGGTTTTACTTAATTTAGAAGAGACTCAAGCAATAAAGTTAATGTCAAGTCTTTCCAAGGAGTCAGGAGCAGCCTTTTTTTATTAAAGGTATATATCTATTCCCTCTGTGAAGAAATTCTCTTGTCCTAAGAAGTGTTTAAAAATGACTTTTTAAAAAAATTTCAAAAAAGCAAGAACTCTGTAGTCCTATTTTGGTAAAATATATCTGTCTGTCTGTCTGTCTGTCTGTCTATCTATATACATATAGAAAGACTGGAAGGATGGATACCAAAAAGTTAAAAGTAATTTTCTTTGGGTAGTGGGATTTCAAGGGATTTTTGCTTTCTTGTTTGAATTTTCTATATTTATAAACAGAAACTGTGGTTCTGTGTCATTGTCTGATGTGACATGTCTTAAGCGTTCATGGTTTGCATGAGGTTTTTTTTGATGTTCTTGTAAATGAGTCTCTAATTTTTAAATTTATTTCTGGGGCTGGCCCAGTGGCATTGTGGTTAAGTTCGTGCACTCCACTTCGGTGGCCCAGGGTTCATAGTTTGGATCCCAGGCGCAGACCTACGCACCGCTCATCAAGTCATGCTGTGGTGGCATCCCATATACAAAAAAAGTGGAGGAAGATGGGCACAGATGTTAGCTCAGGGCTAATCTTCCTCAGCAAAAAGAGGAAAATTGGCAGCGGATGTTAGCTCAGGGCTGATCTTCCTCACTAAAAAAAAAAAAAAATTATTTCTAAGCATTTTAAAAAGTGTTTGTTCCCCCCTTTCCGTGACTTTTTTCCAGCTCTTTCTACTAAAATGTGTTTTTGTGTGTGGGGTTGTTGTTTATAATCTATATTACAGAACCACGGGAGAAGTTGTGTCAGGTGTCGTAAGTAAAGTGTTCAACCAACCGAAAGCCAAAGCCAAGGAGCTAGGCATTGAGATTTGTCTAATGTACATAGAGATTGAGAAAGGAGAGGCTGTGCAAGAAGAACTCCTAAAAGGCCTGGACAATAAGAACCCCAAGATCATAGTGGCCTGTATAGAAACACTGAGGAAAGCCTTAAGGTAAGACTTTTTCTTTTTGCTTTAGTTCTGTTAACTAGAATTTCTCAATTGAGTTTGAGTTCTTGGTTTAAATAGAAATGAAAACTGTTGGACATAACTTGGCATGCCACACCAACCAGGAAAGTGACCTGGAAAAACTAAAGTCATTCCTCAAATGTGGCACTTTGTATTCAGTAATTTTATCCTTCAATGTGTTGCATAGTTACATCATCTAAATCCCTTCCTAATGAAGATGAGCAGAGGATGTTTCTGACCTGTTCTCAGATTATGAATTGGCCTTTTCATGGAAAAGCACCCTTTAGGGTATTTAAGCAGCTCTTTTTCTCTTGTTATCCTCAAGCATAAATTTATGACTTGAAGTGTTGGCTAAAAACATGGTTTGTTGGCTAAAGCAAATCTTTGTTTAGGTGCCTTTTTAGTAAAGTAGAAGCAAATGCTATATGCCTTTAAACAGAAGCACAGCAACAGCAAAAAGAAAATAACTCTTACTATTATGTAATAAGTTATTTTCAACCCTGGAATTTCTCGTTGTTTGGCAGTGAAGTTTTTCATGAATGGGATCTCTTTCAGGAACAAGTGGCTGTAATTTGCTATGGAAGTCTGAATTAGACAAACCACTAGTTTGTTCTGATTTGGCAGTCCTTCTAATCTGATATCCTGTCCCCAATATATCCACATGAGATACTTTAGAAAGCAGCTCTAGTGAAATCCTGAATGTGTGACCTATGGAAGTGAAGATCTTCCCAACTCAGCTCTCTTGTGATTTTCTGTATCACCTACTTCTTGGAGAAAATTCTTCCTTTGGTGTTTATCTTATGTGAAAGTATCAAAATTTTTAAATTTTGTTAAACTATCCTCAATTAAGTCTTAAACTTTTACATTGTCTTTCACTTGGTTCATAATGTTCTTTTGTAAAATTTGACTTTCACTTAGATTCTGTGTAATAAATTTTTCCTCGTTTCTAGTCTATTACAGTATAGTAGGCATGTGTTTTTATGAGTAGTAAATAGTATGCTCCTTCTAGCATCTTAGAAATTTAGTGAATTGACTTGATTATCAAGACTCTGCTTGTCTCAGTAGATCTGTCCTTAGTGTTGGATCTCTTAGTAAAAATATATATTATAATCTTCTACTTTGAAATTAGAAGTTTCTAATCTAGAATGCTGTAAACTCTGGTTATTTCATTTTTAGGCTGACTGGGAGAATAAGGGTAGAAAAAGAACAAGTTAGGGATATCTTCTTATGTCTTATACATGTTTTTTAGTCCCATCCTTGTGTGGTTCTTTATTTGTCCTAAAGCATCTCAGAATGTATAGTGGAACTAAATAGCTCTCTGGGACCTTCAAGAACTTTGGGCCGAAGTGTTCAATCCTAGGTTCCAGAGCTTCCTCAAGCTATCTATATTAGTGATAGCTTCAGGAGACCAAAAATATTCTGTGGCCCCTAAAACGGGCTTCTAAAATCCTTTTTTTTCTATAGTAATTTGCTTAGTATCAGAATTAGGTTTTGTTTTGTTAGGTGTCTATTTTCCCTGTGGACCTGTTTCATCTGTTTTTTTTGATATCTTTCAAAAGTAGGCCAAGATAGAGAAACAAAAAAAAATCAGATGAAACCAGTAGTAATATAAAGGAAGATGAAGAGATCCCAAATATTAGGTTCTTCAAGCACCATGATGAATATCCTTAAACGGAATGGGTTATCATCCCCATAAGTTCTTATTTTTCCTTTGGTCTTGGGTCGACTGAACCGAGTTAAAATGTTCTTTTCTATTAAAATAAAAGGGATTTTAAAGGAAATCTTGGAGATCATCTAGGTTATTTTCATGTTGTAATATCTATATTTAAACTATATTATATTATTAAAAATATAGTAAACTATATTTACACAACCAGGTGTCGGGTGTTAAATATCGCTTTCTAGGGAGAGTATTTTCACAGTCTCCTCCTTTACCTGTGGGAACATGTCAGTAGCTATTACTGAAAAATCTTATTGCATTTGTGCACATGAGAGAAATTTGTATACTTCAGATAATAGATAAATAGTATATATCGGTCCTGCTCCAGAATGTCTGTGTTTTTTCATAGCTAAATCTCTCTTGCTTCAGAATTTGTTATTCAGAAATGTTAGCAGTGAATCAGAAGGCTAAATTTGGCCAGTTGGGAACTTAAAAATACAATGTGCTACCTTTTTAAAAGAAGCCAGAATGCACCTGTTTTCCCCATGGAAAACTGAAGCAAAGAGAGATTTAAGTTGCCTGGAGTTACAGGCTGATAGCTTTGAAGTCAGGAATGAAACACACACTGCCAGGATTAGTGATCTGTTGAGTTGAGTGAACTACCTTAATTATAAGAACTATTAAAGTTTATTGAAAGTAGATTTCACTTATCTAAATATTTATAAACTGATTTGTTTATACTTTTAAGCTTTTATGTGTATATACATATATATTTAAGATATTACAAAAGTATTGGTCCTTTATAGATTTGAATTATTTCTAGTCTGGTTAGCTTTAAGATGGTAATATTATTTTGGACCCTAGACATTAAATAATATTCTTGGAAGAATGACATCTGAACATAGATGTGGTTATGAGTTCTTTTTTTTTTGCTCCCTTAAAAAAAGTTAACCTATATAACTCTATTAATATATGGGTATGGAACTATGTTTGAGTGAATGAAAGCTAACACTTTACCCAAGCATATTGCATGTTGACAGTTTTTTTTCCAATTTTTTACTTCTAGTGAATTTGGTTCCAAAATCATCTTGCTTAAGCCAATTATCAAAGTGTTGCCAAAACTCTTTGAGTCTCGAGAGAAGGCTGTTCGAGATGAAGCCAAACTAATTGCTGTGGAGATTTACAGATGGATTCGGGATGCTCTGAGACCCCCATTACAAAATATAAACTCTGTCCAGGTGAGGAACAAAGTTTTTGGTTGTCCTTGTGTAATATGAAGATATTTCCTTCCTGTTGTTGTTAATATTCTGTCCTACAAATAGTTATTTTTCATTGTTAATTTTGAAATCAGTTGATTTTTCTGAGCATAGCTGTCTCTGCTGTTACTTTGTCCTCTCACATTAAATACCATGCATTCAGTGCCTCCAGTATGTTAGTGTTGAATCTGTAGCAGTTTAAGAGATTCCTTTATAGTGCAGTTGGGTGGCAGGACTTAATATCTGTTTGGACAAAATGCATTTTATCTGGGTTTTTTTAGTACAATTGATTTTGGAGACTTTATCTGATATAAATATATCTGAATTCATGAACTAATGAGAGTGTCCTAAAAAGTGGATTTTATTCTTTTTTCTAAGTGCTTAGTCATACATCTTCAGTGTATGACTTCAGTAAATATGTCAGTTTGACTTATGCTACAAAATGTATACAATTTAAATTTATCTTTTCTTGTTTGCCCTGTTAGAGCCACATAAATAAGAAATTGGGTTCTGATATATTAGTAAATATAAATGTGAAGTTATGTTCTCTAATGGCAGAGATGTAGATATGTGTTTAAAATATTTTATGATATTTGCAGTTAAAAGAACTAGAAGAAGAATGGGTCAAACTGCCAACAGGTGCTCCTAAACCAAGTCGATTTCTGCGTTCCCAGCAAGAACTAGAAGCTAAATTGGAACAGCAACAGTCTGCTGGTGGAGATGCTGAGGGAGGTAAGCCGATTTTAAATACTGGTTTCTGTAAAAATTAGCAAGAATGGGCCATACCACCAGAACCTATATTCACTAGGCGTATTTTGTAGGACTGCCTTTTAATGAAATGTAAGTTGTTTATAGCATTAATAACTCTGATCCCTTCTGTATCAAGGTTTCATCAGGAGTGTGACAGGACTGGTAACTGTTTGATAAATAATTAAGGTTTGTTTTGTTTTACTCCTGGAAGGTGGTGATGATGGTGATGAGGTACCACAGATAGATGCTTATGAGCTTTTGGAAGCGGTAGAAATTCTTTCTAAACTTCCCAAAGACTTTTATGACAAAATTGTAAGTAATGGTGAACTTTTTTCATTTATTTCATTTTAAATGATTGAGTATAATTAGAGAATGCTCTGCTGAGTTCTTTCCTGGTGCATCCCTTTCCACCTCGAATCTTCCCTCATAGAGTGAGTCAGTTGCTTCTTCTTTGTTCTCATACTACTTTGTATTTGTGCCTACTATAGCACTTTATTGTACGTCTTGCCAAAAACCGGGACATTGTTCTTGACTCCTCCCTTTTTCTTGTCTTTCTGGTTTTACCTTTAAATATCTCTCAAATTCATCCCCTTTTCTCCATCCCACTGCCTCTGCTTTACCCCAGGGTTTCTCAACCTTTGCATTGTTGACCTTTTTTGCCAGATAAGTCTTTGTTTTAGGGGGCTGTCCTGTGCATTGTAGGATGTTTAGCAGCATCTCTGGCCTTTATCCACCAGATATCAGTAATAGCATTCCAAGTCATGACAATCAAAAATACCTCCAGATTTTGCCAAGTGTACCCCAAGAGACAGAATTATCCCCAGTTGAGAAACAACCACTACCATCATCTCTTCCCTTACATGCTGCAGTAGTCTTCTTATAAGACTCCTTGTCTCTGCTCTTGCCTCCTTCCTATCATATTTCACAGTGTAATTAGAGGTGTCATTTTTGAAAATGCAAATCTTCCCATATCATTGCCCATTAAAACCCTTCAGTGGCTTCCACGGGTTTTAAGATGATGTCTCAGGGCCGGCCCCGTGGCTTAGCGGTTAAGTGCGCGCGCTCTGCTACTGGCGGCCCGGGTTCAGATCCCGGGCGCGCACCAACGCACCGCTTCTCCGGCCATGCTGAGGCCGTGTCCCACATACAGCAACTAGAAGGATGTGCAACTATGATATACAACTATCTGCTGTGGCTTTGGTGGAAAAAAGGAGGAGGATTGGCAATGGATGTTAGCTCAGAGCCGGTCTTCCTCAGCAAAAAGAGGAGGATTAGCATGGATGTTAGCTCAGGGCTGATCTTCCTCACAAAAAAAAAAAAAAAAGATGATGTCTGAAATCATCCTGTGGTCATTGAGGCTGTCTATGGCACTTTTGGGGCCCCTTCTTACTTTCTGGCTGCATCTCTAATTGCTCTCACTCTCCAGGCTCCGTTCATACTGAACTTCTCCCAGAATGAAATATGCCAGTTTTTTTTTCCTCCCCTAAACTCTGGGCTTTAACATATACTGTTCTTTCTGCCTATGACGTGCTTCTCCCCCATTCACTTCATAATACCTCTTCATCTTCTAGATCTCACGTTTAGCATCACTTTTTAGGGGAGATCCTACCTGACAGCGTAAACTGGCTTAAGTCCTCTTGTTATATTACCAGAGCAGCTTGTACTGCTTCTTTCATAGTGGTCATGACCTGGTAGTTATGTATTGAAGATCTTCCTAGCTCTGCTATCAGCTCCTTGAGTATCCTATTAACTTCTGATTAACAAATAAATATGTGATAAATTGAACTGTAATCTTCTCCAGGGTGATGGGTTTGTCATCTTCTTTATATTTCCAGTTCTTTCAAATTGTGGATATTCAAATTATTGAATGAATGATTGATCTCTAGTGAAGTATATTCTACTTTATGGCCATGAAACAAAAGGATTAGCGTTGTACCCCACTCTGGAAAGCTTATCTCCAATATTAGAACAGTTTTGGTGGTTGGTTATGTGATTGTTTTTTTCTTGTCTTTTTAATGTCAGTATGGAAATTCCTTTCTCCTGTAGTTGTGCCACAGTGAGATATGCTAGAAACGCTTTCTATCAATGTTTTCTGTTATACTTGCTTACTAACATTTGCCTAGAAAATGAGAAGGAAAAGTCTATGGCATCTGATTGGTTTACTTATTATAGAACTTTAGAGTTATGAAATGTGAAATACTTTTTATATATGAACAAAATTTTATATATATGAACAAAACATTCTGATTGGTTGCACAGTTTTGCAATTTTGCTGTTTAATGAACTTTAGAAAAAGTTTCTAGAAACAAAAAATAATTATGTATTGAATTAGTAGTGTGCAAGAAGTAGACTTATTTTGCTCTCTTATTTTCTGTTCTACAAGTGACTCATATTGTGTCTTGCAGGAGGCAAAAAAATGGCAGGAGAGAAAGGAAGCCCTGGAGGCTGTAGAAGTACTAGTGAAAAACCCCAAACTGGAAGCTGGCGATTATGTGGATTTAGTAAAAGCATTAAAGAAAGTAAGTGTAAGGAGTTTCAACATTCGTGTCCCAGCAACAGACTAGGCCTTTGAGTTTCTCTTCATCAGTCATCCTTTTTTATCATAACTACATTGCCGTTTAAGGAACACTATTGATGGTTTTTTAATTATAAGCATACGTTCTTTTTTTTTTGTTTTTTTTTAAGGTTTTATTTCTTTATTTTTTTCCCCCCAAAGCCCCAGTAGATAGTTGTATGTCATAGCTGCACATCCTTCTAGTTGCTGTATGTGGGACGTGGCCTCAGCATGGCCGGAGAAGCAGTGCCTCGGTGCGCGCCCGGGATCCGAACCCGGGCCGCCAGCAGCAGAGCGCGCGCACTTAACCGCTAAGCCACGAGGCCGGCTCTAAGCATACATTCTTAAAGGGGATTGTTTAAAATGACTGTCCTATGTTAGTTTGGAGGGATTGGTTTTCAATCTTTCTTTATTATCATTTTGACTTTAAATATGCTATTTGATAGCATGTATTTGGTAGCATGTTGCTGATCTAGAACCAAATAGTCCACTTTTATAATTCTGTAGAATGAACTATTTAAATTGGCTCTGTTTAAGGGGCAAATATTAAATATGAAAGATGTTTTTTCGTTAGATGGCAGGTGATGCCACACTGTATTGTATCAGCATGTAAAGCAAAGGATGTAGGGATATGTGGTCAATTATAAAGCAAGCAAGTACTAAATAAGAAAGAAATATTTTTAGAAAACACTCCTTTGGTATCACTTAGGTCCAACCAAGTTGAATGCTGGGGTGGTTATTTTTGTATGTAATGGCTTTTCGTAAAATCTGAAAGTATAGATCAAACACTGTGGATATAGTTATAGAGCTTAAGAACAAACTGAAGACATCTTCTTGAATACTGCAAGGTTGAAAACTTTGTTTTGCTTCTCAGCCTGAAATTACATAGGATTAGAATGTTGTGGGGAGAAGGTTAATCTTTATTTATATACGCATATAAATGCAGTAATTCTCATTTTTCTTGGTAGTTATATTCTATAAAGTCACCACAAACACTGAGTTAGCAAATATTGAACCATTGCTCCTAAGGGACATATGGGGTTAGGGTCCTGCGACCCTCTGGTCACAACGTATTCATCAACCAGTCAGTACATAACCTTGCTTTATTCTCTTTGAAGACATCTTATTTAATATATATTATTGATTCATTAACATTGAACTCATGGCTAACAGCACTTAAACTTGTGCCTGAACAAAGCTTTATCTAACGCATGTAATTTCTATGTAACACACATCACAGCCTTTTTGCACTTAGGAATGCTAGACAGTGCTTCAGCACTACACTTGGGGGCTGTTTTAAACAGTGAAAGCACCAACAAAAAGCACAAAAGTACAAAAAAATGTGACACTAAGACTATGAAAAAGTTGCTTGTTTACATTGTGAGAGCTGGAAGAAGGCAAATTTGTTCGGTCTCAGCGGGGAATGTGCACATCAGGCAACTTAGATTTTTCACAGCTCTGTGCTTGTCTGTGAATGACCAGGAAAGTGCTGCAAGTATTGATTTGGGGATTATAAATAAATTTTAACAAGTAGGTGAATTCGCAAATACGAAATCCGTGAGTAATGAGGATGGACTGTGTTTTCTCACAGTCAGCCATCCTAAGCTTTCCTCCAAGTGGGATTTGGAGGCAGGGATATGATTTGTCAAAATCTTGTTTAGTTATTAATCTTCATCTTGAAGCCACAGACCCAGGCAAGATTAATTAAAAGGGAATTTCCCTGAGGGAAGAGGTTTCACCAACAGGAGCCTGGGAGGAAAGAGGAAGAGTAGAAGGCACTAAGAGAGGGGAGGTGGCTTAGCGGTTAAGTGCGCGCGCTCCGCTACTGGCGGCCCGGGTTCGGATCCCGGGTGTGCACCAATACAGTGCTTGTCTGGCCATGCTGAGGCAATGTCCCACATACAGCAACTAGAAGGATGTGCAACTATGACATACAACTATCTACTGGGGCTTTGGGGAGAAAAAGGGGGGGAAAAAAAAAGGAGGAGGGTTGGCAATAGATGTTAGCTCAGGTCTGGTCTTCCTCAGCAAAAAAAAAAAAAAAAAAGGATTGGCATGGATGTTAGCTCAGGGCTGATCTTCCTCACACACACAAAAAAAAAAGAGAGAGAGGAGGTGAGATTCTAGTGGCCTTCAGAAGTTTAGCTTCTCTGTAAATTCTAGCATATAATTTTTTTCAGGAATCTTATTGCTCTGTGACTGAATCCTCAATGCCTCAAATCAAACCTTTTATTTTTCCTTATCTAATGATAAAGAATATTAATTGATGTTCTCTTCATGCATTTTCTTAGGATATTAGCTTTTCAAATGAAAACTGTTCTGTGATTTCCATTGGCATTTTGAATATAAATGTAATCTCTCGCTGTATTCTATGATAGAGAGGATGATGGATTTTATATTTGGGTAGACATAGACAATAGATATCAGTGAGATCTAGGGTAGCAGGAGAAACTTCTTTCCCTCTTCACGTGGTGGAGTGGGAGCAATCAATTAAAGGCTACAAACAAGTAAAAAGAAACTTTGTTTTATGGCTAAAATATTTAAAACAATGAAAAGTTAACCTCAGTTGTATAAATTAACATGACATTTAAAAACTTTTTATGTGATTTTACTTACATGTAAACACAAATAAACAAACTTCATTATGTATGTTACAGTAGTCCCCCACTTAACCAGAGTGGATACATTCCAAGGTCCCCCAGTGGATGCTTGAATCCGTGGATAGTACTGAACTTTATATGTACTGTTTTTTTCTATACATACATACCTATGATTTAATTTAAGTTTAATTTATAAGTTAGGCACAGTAAGAGATTAACAACAATAACTAATAATAAAATAGAACAATTATAACAATATACTATAATAAAAGTTATGTGGATGTGGTCTGTCTTTCATTTTCCATTTAATATTTTCAGACCTTGGTTGACTGTGGGTAACTGACATCACAGAAAGCAAAACCACGGATAAGGGTGGGGACTACTGTATGTTGACTTAACAGAGACATATCAAAAATGGGGAAATGGTAAAATGGAAGAGAATGAGATTGAAGGATAGGGTACAGACCGATCCTTCTTCCCTCCATAGTCTCTCCTCTCTATTGTCTGTATCCAGTAATCACACTAATATCCCATTTTCTTTTTTTTAATGCAAGTAGTAAAGAACTATTTGTTTTGAAATTCCTTATGGTATTCCTGAAATTATTTCTTAAACTGTCTTCTTTTGAGTTGTCACCTGACTTAGCATCTTTTCTGGGCTTTCCTCTTCTCACAGGTTATATAGTTCTTTCATTTATAAGATGGCTTCTCCCCTCCCCCTCCCTCTTACCCCCCGGATAGCTTCCATGACTTTGCCAATTACCTGTGGATGTTGGTTGATATATATATATTTTTAATCTTTAGATTAAAATTTGAGTTTTCAAGATGTTTTATCATTTAATCTCTAGACTTTCTATGTGATATTAACCTTTTTTCACTTGGTCTTTCTACATTTCTCCACTTAATTATTGCTTGTATTCATTGTAGTTTTCTAAACACAATAATCATGTTGGGTTTCATTGATTTCTCTCTCTGTTAACAGTGTTTTTGTTTTGATTTCTATTAACTAGTAGCTTACATTAGTAAAGATAAATACTAATTGATAATTACTTAAAATCACATAGTAGGCCTAGATTTATGGGAGAAGTGACAGAATTTTTAATTATAGAATATTTCCCATTGTTTAGATTAAATTAACAATGAGCTAAAACTTCCTTTGCCCAGTCTAGAACATAGTCGCTGAGTTTTTCTCAACTCTGGAATGGAGTCCCTGCACATACACCATTTTACTTAAGAAGAAACACTTCACCTTCCCCACTCCATTTCCCAGTTGAGAACAACTTGTTTAGTCAAACTGGAATGTGTGACAATGAGTATTGATAGGCAGATAGTGTACCAAGTGCCTGGTCCATCACTCACCTGTAAGTTCATTCAGTCCTTTACCTGCTGGAACTATAATAGGTTCACAAGATCCTGTTCAAAACTTTATATTAGGAACCTCAGTGTCTCGGGTTCAGTTCCCACTGGTTACTGCTCTAATGGTGGGTAGGGAGAGGTATTCTCCTAAGAATGGGATTGAATAATGGCCTTTAATTGAGGAAACATAACAAGATCATCTTTTGAGCTATATTGAAATACTGATGTCCAAATCCCATCCAGATTTCTTGAACTAGGATTTCTTGGAATGGGGTCTGGCATGTTTTTGATGACCATCCCTAGAATATATATTTAGATGCTAAATATAAACTCTAGCATCTAAATAATACCTGAGAGGTATTTTGTCAAGGAAAAATAATCGGAACATTTACAGATGTGAATAGTGTTCAGTACGGAACTGAATGGAATTTTTTCTCTGTAGATTTATAGTAATTAGAGATTCAACAAAATGTTTATAAGTTAGATGTTTATAAGTTATAATGTTTATAAGTTAACTTGTAACTTATAAATGTTTATAAGTTATAAATAACTTACAACTTATAACTTATAAATGTTTATAAGTTAAAATGTTATTAGGACCCTGATCTCTTCTTCTCATGAGGAAAGTGTATTTGCCATAACATGAGTTTAGGGGGAGAATATGCTTTAGTAAAGAGAGCAAAGGCCTTGGAGTCAAAACAGACCTCGGTTTGAGTCACGCACTACCTTTGGCCAGCTCTGTAACCTTGAGCAAGTTAATCTCTATTTAATTTCTGAGATATGCAAAATTGAGATAATAATAGTACCTACTTGATAGGGTTTGGGTGAAAATTAAATGAAATAAGGATTATAAAGCACCTATAAAATTATGACATCTAATTTATTTTTAATAAATGTTAGTTTCATCTCTTAATTTTTACTCCTGAGCACTTGGGGAGTGCATGTAGGTGCCAACCAGAACTTCTTTGCATGCTGTGCGTTATGAGTTGTTTCCGAGGGAATCTGGGATGAAGTGTTCTGCTTATGGAATACCAGATCTCAGAGACTAGATAAAATCCAAAGTAGAATGAAAACATTGCTTCTATCTGGGAGAAGAGTGAAAAAACAAGGGGTTGGGGCACTTAAAAGTAAAGCAGTTTTTTAACACCAGCTGACTTGGGCAGTATACCACAATGAAGGAACCCAGGCATAGTCACTGTCGTGCTAAATTGACACAGATGCATCTATTACCTGTGAGTTTTGATGAGTGCTGGGCCTTGTGGGGTGTAGTATGGGAGGCTGGTAGTATAAATAGTGCTGGAGGAGACTCTGCTAGGAGACTCGAAGTGCAAGCTTGATGATCATTAGGTAACTACATTGGCAGCTGCAAGGGCAGAAGCTCCCTCGGAGGAATGCTTGTAATGGCATTTGTAATTTAGAGTCCCCGTGGACTTCTTGAAGGTGCCTCCAGCAGTTTCTACTGGTGCTCCTTGGACATAAATGTTAGAGCTGCTGCCCTGTGGTGTCCCTGCCCCCCAAAGCAAAGTCAGCACGCCTCCAGCTTCTCTGCCATTATCAGAGTCACCTCCTGCGCTGTTGTGCAGTGCTGACAGTCCAGACTACCACTAATGGAGAGTTAGCAATTTGAAGTTGTGGTTTTATGCATATTTTATTGGTAGAACTTTAAGATAGGAGACTAAACATAATGAAGGGAAGCTCCCAAGTTTGATATTGTCAAAGAAGAATCTTTCCTCTTATATAGGAAACAAAATTTGCTATCCGTTAGCATAATTGCTTTCAGCGTTCTTTTAAGAATAAATTTTCAATTCCCTTCTACAGGGCTGTGACTGTTTTATTTTCCCTTCCTCTTCCCCCTTTGTAGGTTGTTGGAAAGGACACCAATGTGATGTTGGTGGCTTTGGCGGCAAAATGTCTTACTGGCCTGGCTGTTGGGCTAAGGAAGAAATTTGGACAATATGCAGGACACGTAAGTAACAGATTTTTTTGGATACAAATCAAGAGCATTATCAAGAATGTCGGGCTAGTTTGCTTTATGCTTTAAAACAACTCTTTGGCAGATCTTTATATATTGGGCAAAGTATATTTCTCACTAAGTTTTATTAATATGGAGCAAAGCTCCTCACAAAATGTCAATAAAGATGTCACTTATAACTAAATTCATTAGCTTTATGTAGGAAATCAGGCACTTGGCCTAAATTACTTAGTTGAGTTGATTTACTTATTACTTATTTACTTGTTAATATCTTGCTTTGTTCTTCCACCGTTATTACAATACAACAGAATGAAATAAAACTTACAATAACCAGGACAAAGTAAAAATGAAAGTAGGAAAGTCAGTATCAAACCAGAAGTGAGAGTGGCTGGCCTGGTGGCATAGCAGTTAAGTTTGCATGCTCCGCTTCAGCAGCCCGGGGTTTGTGGGTTTGGGTCCCGGACATGGACCTACGCACTGTTTATCAAGCCATGCTGTCGTGGTGTCCCATATATAAAGTAGAGGAAGATGGGCACAGATGTTAGCCCAGGGCAAGTCTTCCTCAGCAAAAAAAAAAAAAAAGGTTTGACAACAGATGTTAGCTCAGGGCTAATCTTCCTCACACACACACAAAAAACGAGTGGAAGTGAGATTAATATAGAACATCTATTTTATAGTGTTTTCCTATTTAAAATAATAATTTATATAGTTGAGACACTTACATAGGTTACACTTTTGGTGATATATCAGTTTAATTTATTCTAAGAAAATCTGAGTGGAGACATTTGTGGAATATGCTGTTTTCTTTGTGTAAATTTGGAAGCAGTCAAGTTTAGTAACAGTTTCAATAAGTTGAGATGTTTTCTTTAACTGGGGCATCTGTTTGTTGGCCTCTAAATCAGATCTGAATTACTTAGAATGGTTCAGCATCCTGAAAATTGCCCATACTGAACTTGCAGGTTTAACTTGCTAGCCACTTGATCATTTGATTCCCTAGGTTGACTTAAGATTTTCCTAATAGTCCGTAGTCATGTGTCAGTTTTATTTTGTGAAGCTAATATCTAACCTTAGTTATATGGTATTTGGAGCTTGTTTACTCACAACATTAAAAATAATTTCAGGGAACTTAACTGAAAAAAAGAGGACCTTCCAAATAAAAATAAATCATGACTAGCTTGTTATCAGGGAAATAAAAATAAGGGTCTATAAAACTCTTAGACATGTAAATCAGGAATTGGAGTAAAATTATAATCAATATTTTTATATAAATCAATATTTTATATATAAATCAATATTTTATTGATTTATAATTATTTTTATATATTATATATAATTATATATTAATATATAATATATATATTAATATATAATTATATATAAATTTTTTATATAATAATTATAATTATTATATAATTGATTATATAATTTTATATAAATCAATATTTTATATATAAATATAAATATAGCAATATTTATTATATAATATCTGTGTGTGTGTGTGTGTGTGTCTGCTATCAGTGTATTAATTAACTTTTGGTCAGTTTTGTGTTACTTATTAGAATATTTTCTACTTTTGTGTTAGGTATAACTTTGTAAGCTTTCTAGAAAACAATTTTTAAAATACATTTTAATACATACTAAATTATAGTTGGATGATTACCTGGCCCTCTAGTTTGAGTTCTGATTCGGGCTTTGCGACATTTTGTTGTGCAACTTAAAGAATGTCTCCAGTGTTTTATGGTTTGGGCTACTTTCCCCCCCTTAAAACTATATCATATATACAGTGTTTGATATCAAGCATGTTAGTGGTTCAGCTTTATTTTCTTTAGCTGTTCGTAAACTATCTTTTTTGGCAATATATGTAAAAGTGAACTTTAACTTTATAGCCATTAAAATATCTTGATTTTAAAGTTTATAACTAACTGCTAATATTAAAAAGTCTATTTCTCCATGGGAACCGCATTCCTTCTGGTCTGTATTACTTCTGTGAAATCTTGGAAGAAAATTTTTTTGGATGCCATTAAGCTTTGCTGTATCTTTTGGACCTTAAAAAAAACAACTTTAATTTGCCTGCTAGCACAGTGCCTGGCACTCGGTAGATATAGTAGGCATTCAATAAATATTTAATGAATTAGTGATGAATTACAAGTTAAAATAAAAATTCCAACTTTACTGATCTAAACTTAGTACTTGAATAAGAAGTTACAATTCTGATCAAAATTGCTATAATTTCTGGTACTCTTTCTTTAGTATAGTGAAGGGGTAGGAGACATCCCAGTCTAGTGAGTTATATCAGAATCTTGGGTGGGGAGGAAGAAGTGTATACTATACCTGTTTCCCTGCCCTAAATCCACCTCGTTAGGGGAATCATTTTGTCTAATGAGAGATGTTATTGATAGAAATGCTTATATGATTGCATATAAGGTATAGATGCAGAAAGAAGGTTGAGAAGTACTACTATGGTGGTATAGAATGGGAACCCTCAATTGTTCCAGTGTAAGATTCTTGTGTCCTTCAAGAAAGGAAATGACTTTGTATCCAACTTAGGTGTTCATTTGTTTTGTTTGCTTTGGTAGAGCCAAACATTGTTTTAATAACAGCTTTATTGAGATATAACTTACATACTATAAATTATATTCATCCTCTTAAAGTGTCTAATTCCATGTTTTTAGTATATTCACAAGATTATATAACCATCACCACTTTCTAATTCCAGACCATTTTCATCACCCCAGAAAGAAACCCTATGCCCTATATATTAGTAACTCCCCATTCTCCCCTCCCCCTAGACCCTGGCAACCGCTCATCTACTTTCTGTCTCTATAGATTTGACATTTCATATAAGTGGAATCATACATATGTGGTCCTTTGTGGCTGGCTTCTTTGAGTTAGTATAATGTTTTCAAGGTTCATCTATGTTTGTAGCATGTTTCATTCTTTCATTCCTTTTTGTTGTGAATAATATTCCAGCTGTTCACTTTTATAGGTTGTGCCAACCATTTTGGAGAAATTCAAAGAGAAGAAGCCTCAAGTGGTACAAGCTTTGCAGGAGGCGATTGATGCAATCTTCCTGACTGTGAGTTGACAACAATTTACTTTTGTCTAAAGTAAATTTTGTCAGTGTAATATTTTGATTGTTCTTTACGGCTGAGAAAAGCTCGTTGACCACATTTTCTTTCTAAAGACCACACTACAGAACATCAGTGAGGATGTTTTAGCAGTAATGGATAATAAAAATCCAACCATCAAGCAGCAGACATCTCTTTTTATTGCAAGAAGCTTCCGCCACTGCACTGCTTCTACCCTGCCAAAGAGCTTGCTAAAGCCCTTTTGTGCTGCTCTACTTAAGGTATAGACTTTCTTTGAAATTGGGGGAATATTTTATACCTAGGGAAGGGTTTTTTTCCTACTAATTATGTACAGTGACTACTTGACTTTCAGACAGTAGATTATGGTCTTTTGAGGAGCAGACCCTCGGCAGCTTTAGAAACTGAATCCACATTCTTGTACTATTTGGGTTCCTATTCTTGAAGAAAAGCACAAGTTAGCTTTATGATTCCATTAATAGCTAAACATTTTTTTTCTTATTTGGCCCATATACTGGTGTTCAGCTGATCTGGCCAAGCACAGGCATACAGTTTTGAGTATTTGAAGATTGTTTGTGTGTGAGGCATTTTAGATAGAAGGTAGAAGGAAAAGGAAGCACTTACTTGCTGAGTGGACTACCAGAGGTTTCCTTCACCCAAAAAGAATTTATGAAAGAGTAACTGTAAATTGGCAAAAGGAAAGCTACATTTAGCTTTAGTGAATTGTAAAAGGCAAGTTCTTTATCCAACAACCACCAGTCTGAATTAAAATTAGTAATGCCTAAAGTACCTTGTATTAAGATCATTTTGCTTACTTCCGGACTATAGCACATCAATGATTCTGCTCCTGAAGTCAGAGATGCTGCATTTGAAGCATTGGGTACTGCTTTGAAGGTGGTTGGTGAGAAAGCAGTAAACCCATTCCTAAATGATGTGGACAAACTCAAGCTTGATAAGGTAGGTTAGTAATGAATTAGAATGAAATTGAACAACAGTCCTGTCTCTGTGCATAATGGTTTTATTTCAGTTTTGTCTATTCTGTTTCATTAAAAATGCTCATATCAACTCATGAAATTTATTTCATTCGCCACTGGTGATTCAGACCTAGAGTTTGAGAACATAGCTTTTGAAGATTTAAATTTCTTCCCAAGCTACAATGGTGGTATTAGTAGAAATATCTTTCAACTTATAACAAACAAAAAAATAAAGCTAAGTTACCAATCTGTAGAGGAGGTGAAAACAGTGTTTTAAGATAAATCTGTTTCGGGCCGGCCCCGTGGCTTAGCAGTTAAGTGCACGCGTTCCGCTACTGGTGGCCTGGGTTCGGATCCTGGGCGCGCACCGATGCACCGCTTCTCCGGCCATGCTGAGGCCGCGTCCCACATACAGCAACTAGAAGGATGTGCAGCTATGACATACAACTATCTACTGGGGCTTTGGGGGGAAATAAATAAATAAATAAATAAATAAATCTAAAAAAAAAAAAAGATAAATCTGTTTCTAATATCTGGAAAATTATCTTTCTAAATATGAATGTGTCTTCTATCAAAAATGCGATTATTGTAAGTTTATTAATTCTAATTTGTGTAGAAATAAAATATCAGAAAGTCTGGATAATTTATCTGTGTTGAAAAGGAAACATTTTTCTCTGAATTCTCATGTAGTTGTGGTTTAGATGACTGATTTAAGTAATAATGTAGTGATTATGTTTCAAAGGTGGGGTTAATGATGTTCATCTCAATTTTATTCTCCAGATCAAAGAATGTTCAGAAAAAGTAGAGCTAATACATGGTAAGAAAGCTGTACTAGCAGCTGATAAGAAGGAATCGAAGCCTGTGCCGGGAAGGACTGCTGCTTCAGGGGCTGCAGGAGATAAGGACACAAAAGATATTTCAGCACCCAAGCCAGGACCCTTAAAAAAGGCACCTGCTTCTAAGGTTAATAGATGACTTGGAAAATATGGTTTAAAAATTAGAATTTAGTAAAGTAGGATCTGAATCTCAGGTTCTTTATTGTCCTTCCAATATGATTTCATTTGGGTAATGAACTCATTACCACATTCAAAATACAGAACAGCATCTGTTAACAGAGTGTTCCAACAATACTTTTGGTTTTTTGAAACTTTAATAGAGATAAAAATGGTAATGAAGGTATAGGAGTGCATTTTAAGTCATCAGAAATTATCATTAAATAACGAAATAAAATGTGGCAAGGCACTTAACATTAATAACACACCTTGGTCATTTAGTTGGTAATGCTGCTGAATCACATCACCAAGTCTCCATACCAGTCCAGGTCTTGTTACCCTTGTACAGTGTAGAAGAGAGAAATGCCCAGGGGCAAATATGGCATTTTTTTAGTGAACACTTGTCCTGTGGACTCTCTTAAGCATGGAGTTATCTACTGCAGATGCAAAAAGTGTGATTCTCTTTTCCCACCCTGAACCCGAGCCTGGGGTTAGGGGAAGAGAACTGATATTTAGTGAGCAACACTTGATGAAGCATTTACCTACATAATCTCATTTAATCATCATAACAACCCTTGAGGTGAGTGTTTTGTGATCCCTGTTTTTCCAGAAAAAGAAACTAAGGCTCAGCAGGATTAAGTGTCCAGCACATGCTTCTAAAATTCACTCTGATATTTTTATTGTTCAGTTGTTTGTTTACTGTCTCCCCACACTGTATAGTAAACTTTAAAGGATGGAGACATTGACACTGCTTGATGACCTGTACATAGAAGTGGATCTGGCATATAGCAGGAACTCAACATATATTTGTTGAATGACTAGAGTTACAGAGCTGGGATTTGAACCCAAGTATCTTGAGCTACAGAGACAGTGTACTTTCTTTGATGTGATGCTGTTTCTTCAGCATTCTAGTACAGGGAGTTGGCAGCTGTTTCCCCCCTTTTCACCAGCTGCTCCCTCCCTGGACAATGACCTGGGCACAACACCTTAAGACCTCTTCTTATCTTGCTAGCTGGCTTTCTCTTATGAGGAATCTTTTCTTAAAAAATAGGTGGGAGGGTGCCCGCCCCGTGGCTTAGCGGTTAAGTGCGTGCGCTCCGCTACTGGTGGCCCAGGTTCGGATCCCGGGTGCGCACCGATGTACCGCTTGTCCAGCCATGCTGAGGTGGCGTCCCACATACAGCAGCTAGAAAGATGTACAACTATGACATACAACTATCTACTGGGGCTTTGGGGAGAAAAAGGGAAAAAAAAAAAAAGGATTGGCAATAGATGTTAGCTCACAGCCAGTCTTCCTCAGTAAAAAGAGGAGGATGAGCATGGATGTTAGCTCAGGGCTGATCTTCCTCACAAAAAAAAAAAAAATAGATGGGAGGTGGGGAGTCAACCTGCTTCACTTCCTCTTTTGAAAACCTAAGCCAATAAACATATATGTCTGTTAAAAAAAAAAAAAAAGGTAAGTAGATTTGTTAATTGAGGTACCTCTCTATAGAGAGTGCTATTACAGGAAAGGATCAAGAAGAGGTGTTCTAGTTAATCAAAGAGTATAGAATTTTTTATTTTTAGAGTTGGAAAACAATTAAATCTCTCTTTATGGGATTGTTATTAGGAACCAACAAAATCATACTACTGAAATGAACCAGGCGGTATTAGCAGTTTCCATATGGTTTAAAACGAGCATCTTTGTTTTGCTAATTGCACCTTAAAAGTTCAAAATAGATTCAGTATAACATTGGTCTCAGAACAGATCTGGATGTTGAAGAACTAATTTGGTCCTCTGTCATTTTATCTCTTCTTTTAGGTTTGGGCATTGCTTAACAAATATCCAGAATAGGTAGAAGGAATGATGTGAACAATGATATGTGTTGCCCTGTTAATGTTACTGCTCTTGGCTGTGTACCTTGTGATAAACTGCTGTCTTCTTGTGACCTTTCAAAGCTGGGATGAAATACATTTAAATTAAGTTTTTTGTTTTTTTTTGTGAGGAAGATCAGCTCTGAGCTAACATCCATGCCAATCCTCCTCTTTTTGCTGAGGAAGACTGGCCCTGGGCTAATATCTGTGCCCATCTTCCTCTACTTTATATGGGACGCCGCCACAGCATGGCCTGACAAGCAGTGCATTGGTGCCCGCCCGGGAGCTGAACCCGGGCAGGCACCAGTGGAGCATGCGCACTTAACTGCTACGCCATGGGGCCAGCCCCCAAGATATTTAAATAGAATGTTAGCGGATAGAACCCAGTGGGTACAATAAAAAGTATGACCAACTGAAGTTTATTCCAGCATTGCAAGGATGTTTTAATATGAATGTTAGAAAATTTACTAAATTTATAGATCAAAGAAATCTAATTTCAGACAGTGAAAAGGAGTATAATAAATTTCAACATATCTTCTTGATAAAAATTCTTAACCGCATAGAAATGGATGGATATGTTGACAAGATTAAGTATATAGAGATACATCTACAGATTGCAGTAGACATAACAAACCAAAAGTCACTGTTCTGCTTAATAATGATGAAATACTAGAAGTATTCCTATAAAGTGAGAAGTAAAACAAAAAATGCCTGCTGGTACCATTATTGTTAATAATGTTATATAGTTAGACAAAAGAATAAAGTAAGAGGTGTTAATATGAGGAAGGAAAAGGCAAAATCGTCATTTTTCTAAATTATATGATCATATACTTGGAAAACCCAAGCAAGTCAGTTGAAAAACTACTAAAACAATAAAAAGATTCAGTGAGATGGCCATCTTCAGCATAACCAGAACACTCACTGAGATTGCCATAACAAGCCCTATTTTCCTTCAAAAATTAGATAGTTCTACAATGAGTAATAATATATTCTCCTATTACTCGGGTACCTTTCCGTTAAGTATTGAGTAAATGTTATAGCTTAGAAACTGTGCTTTACTAGTGTAGGAAAGATTTAGAGACATTTAAAGGCATCAAACATTAATTCTCAAATTAATCCGTAAATGTAGTATAATTCCAGTCCATCATTTTGATTTCGTTTATCTCATTAGCTCATTCTGAATTAGAAGTTCTTAATGTGGGTCCCGTAAATGGTCTTCAGGAGATCTGTCTGCCCTTGAAACTGCTAAATTCCGTGGGCACAAAAAAGGTTTATTTTTTGTTGTTTGGGTGATCCCTCATTTTAGTCAAATTTTCAAAGAATATCTGGCCCAAAAAAGTTTAAGAACCACTGTTCTAAATCTTTAAGTGGTTTAATTTTTTTTTAAATTGCTTTTAGGCTGGTGGGCCACCTAAGAAGGGGAAACCAGCTGCGCCAGGAGGCACAGGGAGCGCTGGAACCAAGAACAAGAAAGGATTGGAGACCAAAGAAATAGTGGAGCCTGAGCTCTCGGTCAGTATTACACAGTATGCCTCAAACTCATAAAACCATGGAAAGTTAATAGCTATGAGAAGATTTGAGTTCATTCTTTCCTGAGTTCTACAAAATATAGTTAACTGATATCTTTTGGTTTATTGAAACTGTCCCTTGGACAAACTTCGCCTTTATGGTAGTATAATAGAAGCCTCAGATACTATATATAGCTATAGGAGTGTTCTTGTAGTTTTGGCTGGGGTATTTTTATGTTCTTGCCATCTGTCTCCTTCAACAATTCTTAATGTAAATGTTTTTGTATCTTACAGATAGAAGTATGTGAAGAAAAAGCTTCAGCTGTCCTTCCCGCTACCTGTATACAGCTTCTAGACAGCAGTAACTGGAAGGAAAGGCTGGCCTGTATGGAAGAGTTCCAGAAGGTAGGTGCATACGGATGACTTGAGCATGAAAGAAAATTACATTACATAGAAGTGAGGAAATTGACAAGTGGAGGACTTGTCCTAATTGCTGTGTTTTATAACAGGTGAACATGTTCCAGGGTAACTAAAGAGGAGGTGGGGTTTTTTATTTGTTTGCTTAGCTGTGTAATGTTTATCTTTCAACATCTGTTTTCTATGGCTTCTTTGTACTTAAGAAAATTACATTTATTCTGAATTATAAGGTTTGGATGAATTTTACTATTATGGTACTTGTTCATTAAACTTACTAGGGAAACACATCTCTCCACTTAAACCACGTCTCATACATTTCTGTTTCCCTCTTTGTTGTCATGATTCTTGGAAGAACAGACATTATCACTTGATGTGAGAAGCTCCTTTCAAAAATCTGTGTTGGTAGTTCATTTTGGCATAAACCCTGTGATTCTAATGAGGAGGAGTGTGGAGAAACTGAAAGAGCACTGGGATTTGAGGCAGGAGACCTGGCTTCCAGTCCCGCATCTGCCACGCATCAGGTTTAGACCTGAGTTGTGCGTCTTTGAAATTTTATATTTAACCACTTCTACCCTACTTTGCTATGTGTTTAGTCAAATAAGTCAAAATATGTATAAGCAGTTTCTGCCACACACTAGGCAAACGAAAACTGTTTCTGTTACTTTTCTTGGAGCAAATTATTTGTGAATTCCTGAAATGTAGGGGGGAAGCATTTCAATGGTATTAACATAACAATCATGCACCAAACATCCAACTTAAGAAACAAAGCATTATAATAGAAACTGTGTAAGCTCCCTCTATAACCTTCATTTCCATTCCCCTTACCTCTTTCAGAGGTAACCACTTACTTAATTTTGGTATATACTTTTCCTTGGAACTAACTGTTAATCCCTTAACTCTCTTACTCTCTTATTTTACTTCAAGGCTGTTGAACTAATGGACCGAACTGAAATGCCATGCCAGGCATTAGTGAGGATGCTGGCCAAGAAACCTGGATGGAAAGAAACTAATTTTCAGGTATTTTTTAATTGGAGGTGTAATGTCTTTTATTGAAGTAATTTCCATTATATCATCGAATAGAGTAATAAAGAGGTATGGTTTTGGTAATGATTTTTAGCTTGTCTTTTTTTTTAATCACTCAGCCAAGGCGTCATCTAATTTTAAATGAACAGCGGAATGTTTGCGTTTTGGTTAAATACATACCTATAACTTTGTGCAATTAGGAGTTTATATATATATAAAGAAATATTACATATATTGTTTGTGTAATTCATATGTATGCATTTTTCTTCTCATTATTTAGGCCTAGAAGCCCTCTACTCTAACCTTTACATTTTCAAGGGAGGGATAAACAGTGAAATAGCTTTCTTATTTGTTTGGATAAAAAATAAATGCAGGGGCCAGCCTGGTGGCGTAGTGATTAAGTTTGGTGTGCTCTGCTTCGGCAGCCTGGGTTTGTGGGTTCAGATTCCACGCGTGGACCTACACACCGCTCATAAAGCCGTCTTGGTGGCGACCCACATACAAAATAGATGTATAGGCGTAGATGTTAGCTCAGGGCCAATCTTCCTCACCAAAAAAAATAAATAAATAAAGGCAGTCTTTAAATTGCCAATGAAAAATTACCACATAGTCAGTTTAACTCATTAATAGAGATGAAATTTAGTAGTGCTATTATTTAGTCTAAAAAGTAGACATAAAGGAACGTATAGGAAAGTGATACAGGAAGGAAAAGGAGAAGAGTTTCCTTCTCTTCTTCTAGACATACATAGACCTTATGTAAAACAAAAGTTTGAAATCTATCAGGTTTAATTTTGGCATCCTGCTAGTCTCTTTTTTTGCTTCTCTTCTGCCACCTCGTGTTCTGTCTTTAGGATCCTTAGCCCCTTTGCACACTGTGTTGCCTTAGCACTCTGTTTCCAGCACCTCATCCATACGTTCCAGCTCCACAAAGCCTTCCTAGGCCAAACACAGACAGTTTGGCCTCTTCCCCCGTGCATCACTTTTAAAATTCCTCTTTATGCAGCTTCTCAGATGGATGAAAGAAGCACAGCTGATTTGAGCTAATTCCCTCCTGTGTGTTAGATCCATAACAAGGGATAGTTTTATATATATATATCTTTTCTTTGTAGCAACTTTATTGAGACTATAAAACTCACCATTTTAAAGTGTACAATGCAGCAGTTTTTAGTACATTCACATAGCTATGCAACTCCTACCACTATATAATTTTAAAATATTTTCATCACCCCAAAAAGAAGCCCCATACTCATTAGTAGTCACTATTCCTCCCCAAATCCCCAGTCCCTGGCAAGCTATTAATCTATTTTTTGTGTCTGTGGATTACTTCTCCTGAACATCTCATGTAAATGGATGATATAATACATGGGCTTTTGTGTCTGGCTTTCACTTAGCATAGTGTTTTCAAGGTTCAGCCACATCATAGCATGTATCAACTTTACATTCTTTTTTATTGGTAAATAATATTCCATTGTATGGATATACAACACTGTTTAGCCATTTATAAGTTGATGGGCATTTGCATTGTTTCCACTTTTTGGCTATTGCGAATAATGCTGCTATGAACATTCACGTATAGATTTTTGTGTGAATACGTTTTTAATTCTCTTGGGTATGTACCTAGAATTAGAATTACTGGGTCATATGGTAACTTTAACTTTTTGAGGAACTGCCAAACTGTTTTCCAAAGTGGCTGCACCATTTTGCATTCGCATCAGCAGTGCAAGGGAGTTCCAATTCCTTTATATCCTCACCCATACTTGTTATTTAAATATTCAGACAGGACAAAGAGAAATATTTATGGGCAAAGAGGCCCCAAGTCCATACATCTGCCGTGATCACATTAACGTCTTTAAATTGTTTTCCACAGCTTTTTCCATTCTTCCACTTAAAAATATGCAGGTTCTTTAAATCTCTCAAGTCCTGTTGTGTGTATGTGCATGATGGTTGTAGTTTTTATAATTTTATTTATTTATTTATTTATTCCTCAAAGCCCCAGTAGATAGTTGTATGTCATAGTTGCACATCGTTCCAGTTGCTATATGTGGGACGCGGCCTCAGCATGGCCGGAGAAGCAGTACGTCGGTGCGCGCCCAGGATCCAAACCCGGGCTGCCAGCAGCGGAGCGCGCGCACTCAACCGCTAAGCCACGGGGCCAGCCCTTGGGTTGTAGTTTTTTTGTGGGCAACTCTAGTAGGAACTGTGAGTTGTGCAGTTAGTATGGTCATTTATTATGTATTTCAGGATGTATTTAGTACCATATGCAAATAATTATAAGAGAGGGAGAATATAGAAATTAAATTTTTCACTTCATAAACTTTCCATGTGGTAACATTGTTTGTTAATATTTTAAAACATTGAGTGGTTTGGCTTTTTTTTCTCTTAGCTGTCACTTAGCAACTTTGATAACAATTAAAGGATAAAATTATTTTGTTTCTTTGTTTAAAATTCTGATTTTAGTTTGGTCGTGTTCTCAGCCATCCCAAACTATGGGACATCTTCAGCCTGCTTTCAAAATAAGTAAAAAAATAAATATCTTTGGCTTACTCATAACTTTATGATACTTCTCCTTGTTCAGGTGATGCAGATGAAGCTTCACATAGTTGCTTTGATTGCCCAGAAGGGAAATTTTTCCAAAACTTCAGCTCAGATTGTCTTAGATGGCCTTGTAGACAAGATTGGGGATGTGAAATGTGGGAACAATGCAAAAGAAGCTATGACAGCAATAGCTGAAGCTTGTATGTTGCCATGGACGGCTGAACAGGTTCGTGACATGGAGCTGTCTTTGTCAAGTTTTCCCATATTTTAATTTAAGGTTACTAATTAAACTTTAGTTCTTTTCTTCTCAGGTAAAACCATTTTTGATACTGCATGTTTATTTTTACCTTTAATAATACCCTGTTGCCTGATAATTAAAATTTATCTTAGTCAAGAATATTCTATTAAAGATGAGAGTAATTTTCTCTTGAGACATTATAATCCAGAGTGATCACTAATGAAAAGTTGTAAATAGTCCAGAATGCTTTTAATACTACTGTCACTTATCTCATTTTCTTGTGTAAGTTAAATATTTCCTTCCTAAGGCATTCTTGCAGTTGTTTTAGCATCAGGCAAACCATGCTTAATATTCTCCTGCCTTAATGACGTGCTATATTTCTATGAGGGAATATGACCGTAAACACAGATCTATTGTTTTTTGTTTTCTCTTGCTCCAGGTTATGTCAATGGCTTTCTCACAGAAGAATCCCAAGAATCAATCAGAAACCTTGAATTGGCTATCAAATGCAATAAAAGAATTTGGTTTTTCTGGGTAAGTCAGAAAGAAATCAAGTACAAAATAATTAAATGCTTTGCAGTCTCTAACAGGTGATTATATTTGTTGTAGCTAATTCTGCTTATTTCTGAGAAGCCAGAGCTGGGTTGTCCAATTTATATAAAACAAAACCACCTTTGTTCCTCAAAAGTCAGTATTGGCTTGTGCTCCTGCATTTTGGTATCCACTAACATTAGCTGTCCCTAAGTTATTTTTCCTCAAGTGTTAATAACTGTCCCACAGAAAAGCCAGTTCCAAAGATTTCTAGTCAAATATATTTGGCAGTTGCTACATATAATCACATTTGTTTGGAGACCTATCGTGCACATCTGTGAATTAAAGGCTCTCAAGGTCATGCAATAGAGAAGCTTGTTGAACCTTGTTCAATCCACTGTTGCCCAAACTTATTTGCATTTGAACAGATTTGTTTATTTAACAAAATTTTATAGAGCTTGCTTTATGCCAGGTACTTTCTAAATAATTATTCATGCGATTTAATCCTCATAAAAACCATGTGAGGTATTGTTATCCCCGTTTTATAGATGAGAAAACTAGAGCACAGAAAGCTTACATAATCTGCCCAAGTCACAGCTGGGAAGTGACAAAGCCAAGATTTGAATCTAGGCATTCTGGTTCCAAGAGAGGATACTATAACTGCTATACTATATTACCTTTTTCTGTGCCATGCTGCTTTTCACAACATGCCTCTTAATATCTTGCAAACCAGTATTTTGAGTTCTACCAAATGAAGAACTACTACTGTAGAAGTTGTTATTCAGGTGTCACTCAAGCAAAGAATTGTTATGTCAGTATCTGTGGTGTCCTCCCATAGTTGAGGGTATTGTTATAATCCCTTCTTAATTTTATAGTCTTTGATGTAAAACTAATCTCTTGGTGTGACATAAAAGCCGTGTGAATATTTTCCTCTTTTTTATTCATGCATGATCTTTCGTTTATTCATTTATTCAACAACTACATACTGAGCACCTATGATATTCAGTCATTTGTTCTAGGCCCTGGGAATACATGATGGACAAGATTAAATTCCTGCTTTCAATGGACTTATATTTGAGTAAGGGAACATGACAATAAGCAGTAAAAAATATATCAGGAGGTGTGAAAAATAGAATAAAAATAAAGATAAAGGGTTAGGTGGTATCACCTTGGAGTGGTTGGGGTGGTGTTATTTTCTATAGGGTAAAACAAGAGTCCTTCCTGAACCAATGACATTTGAGCAGAGACCTTCAGGACATGAGGGCGCTAGCTGTGACAATCTGGGAGAACATTCTAGACCGAGGGAACAGCAAGTGCAAAAGCCCTGTGGTAGGAGCATATATGATGTATTTAAAAATAGCAAGGAGTGATTGTTCTTCAGAATGTAGCTGGAGTGGAATGAGTGAGGTGTTGGGAGTGGTGGGAGATAAGATCAGAGAAAGAATAGGGGGCCAGGTCATCTAGTGCCTCAGAGTTTTGAATAAGTTGGGAAACCATTAGAGGATTTTGAGCAGAAAAATAATAGAATCATTCTGACTATAGTCAGAACAGATAGTGAGGATCAAGGGCAGAAGCAGGGAGACTAGTTAGTAGGCTATTAGAATAATCCTGTCAGGAAATTATAGTGGTTCAGACATAGTTTGTAGAGGTGGAAGTGTCGCGACTCAGAATATATTTTGAAAGTAGAACTGCACAGGATATCAGGCATAAGAGAGAGGAGTCAAGGATGACTCAGTGTAGCTAAGGATGGCCTGAGCAACTGGAAGAATGATGTGGCTCTTTACTGAGGTAGGGAAGACTGGGAAGAATAGGTTTTGGGGTTGGGCTGTGGACAATCAGGACTTTGTTTTGACAGATATAGGGCATCTAGTAGACATAGAAATGGAAATGTCACAAAGGCAGTTGGGTATAGAATCCGGAATCAGGAGAGAAGTCAACACTGGATTTAGGAGTAATTAGCATATAGATAGTATGTAAAGCTCACTTTAGATGAACGTAGAAAGAGCATATAGGTGAGACTCAGGGACATATCCAAAGGGAGCCAGTTCTAGAATCGGGCTTCATAAAACTCTATTGTGTATTTTGAGGGTTTCATTTTTTTTTAATTCTAAATGTTATTTCTTCTAGATTGAATGTGAAAGCTTTCATTAGCAATGTGAAGACAGCTCTTGCTGCAACAAACCCAGTGAGTACATACCAGCATATATAGGAAGAGTACAGCCATCTTGGTCGTTCTGCTCTGATTTGTAAAGTTCTTTTTGTTCTGTCTGCCAGGCTGTGAGGACTTCTGCCATCACCCTGCTTGGTGTGATGTATCTGTATGTTGGTCCTTCTTTGCGAATGTTCTTTGAGGATGAGAAGCCTGCCCTCCTATCCCAGATAGATGCAGAATTTGAGAAGGTAAAGATTCTACAAATGATACAATCTATTGGTGGACTGGAGAATGCTCATATTAACCCATTGGAACGAAGAATATGTATGTATTTGCTTTTATATGCATCAAATATCCTTGGGAAGAGTTCATAAGAAATTGATGACTTTGTGAGGAAGAGAACGGGGTATAGGATGGGAGATTTTCCTCTTTATACCCTTTGTACCCTTGGAATTTCAAAAATTTTGAAAGTATGACCTATTCACAAAGTTCATTAAATGTAATATTTAAAATGTTTTTAAATAAGGAAACTTGACCCTCCTTGAATAACTTTCTAATCAAAATTGCTAAGTTTTGCCAGACTTGCTCTGTATTGTCTTGGGCATACAAGTGAAAAGGCAGCTTCATGATTGAGAAGTCAGATTCAAATAGGTTTGTGTAAAATTACATTTTGCCATGTAGTCTCAAAATTGGAATCTAAATAGGAATTAAAATATGTCCTGTGTATTATAAAGGAATATGAAAGTTTGACACAGGCACCATTATCTAACTTGTTTGCTCTCGTAATCTTCATCAAGTTCATTAGTCTCACTGATTTATTTGTTTGTGTGTAGATGCAGGGACAAAGCCCACCTGCTCCAACCAGAGGGATTTCCAAACATAGCACAAGTGGTACAGATGAAGGAGAAGATGGAGACGAACCAGATGATGGGGGCAATGATGTTGTGGATCTTTTGCCAAGGACAGAAATCAGGTAGGTTTGTGGCAAATTGTTTATTTGATCTATTATACTGATTTCTTTTTTTTTTTTGGTGAGGGAGATCAGCCCTGAGCTAACATCCGTGCTAATCCTCCTCTTTTTGCTGAGGAAGACCGGCTCTGAGCTAACATCTATTGCCAATCCTCCTCCTTTTTTTCTTCCCCAAAGCCCCAGTAAATAGTTGTATGTCGTAGTTGCACATCCTTCTAGTTGCTGTATGTGGGACGCGGCCTCAGCATGGCCGGAGAAGCGGTGCGTCGGTGCGCGCCCGGGATCCGAACCCGGGCCGCCAGTAGCGGAGCGCACGCACTTAACCGCTAAGCCACGGGGCCGGCCCTATACTGAATTCTTAATGGCACCTTCTCTTTCTCAGTCAAGGGTACTTCTGTGATATCATTATTCTTTTAGGGTCTGGAATTAAGTATTCTGTCTTCTGTTTTTCAGTGATAAAATCACTTCCGAGTTGGTGTCTAAGATTGGTGACAAAAATTGGAAGATCAGGAAAGAAGGCCTAGATGAAGTGGCAGGTATTATCAATGAAGCAAAATTTATCCAACCGAATATAGGTGAACTTCCAACTGCCTTGAAGGGTCGTCTCAATGATTCAAATAAAATCTTGGTACGTAGAACAACATATGCCTGTTCTTTTTCTCCGCCCCTCTCCCCTGCAGGAGGTTCCTTTTCAATGGAACCTTCACCAGCAAAAACAATGAGTGGTCACTTTATTTGCTTTGAACTAGAAATAGCTTCCTTTAATTTCTGAAGTGTGCTTCAAGATATGTTGGTAGACGGCAGGTTTATTAATCAAATTTTCCTGAATCTCAAATTTGCATTTTACAAGACTCTAATATTAAATATCTTTATATAAAAACCACTTGTAAAACACATAAACATGCTTAATTTCTAATTTTTAAATTTGGATTTTTACATCAGGATTTTTTTAAACTAGGCTTTACCTTACTTTAAAATTATAAAGCAGTATAATCTCTGTTCTAAAATTCTAATACTCCAATTTTATGAACTGATATAAAAGGAGAGGCCACTGCCTAAAAATTATTCGTAAGCTAATTAGAATAGCATCATAACAAACCAATTTCCCTTTCTCTTAAGTAGGCCAGAAACTTCCTACTGCATTGACTGTATAGCAGCAAACTTGCAAAACTTTGGGCGCAGCTTGCTTATGATTTGAACATGGCGTTGGCTCTTTCCATTCAGGTGCAGCAGACACTGAACATCCTCCAGCAACTGGCAGTAGCCATGGGCCCAAACATCAAGCAACATGTGAAGAACTTAGGCATCCCTATCATCACAGTCCTTGGAGACAGCAAGGTAAACCTCACCACTGCTCCATTCTGGAATGGGCCAGCCATACTCCTGGGCTAAGAATAATTCTCTTCTCACATGTAAGAGTACATGTAAACAGTTTATAAACTTTGTAGAGAAGAGAATATTAGGAGGAAAATAGTAAACATTTTTACCTTCCAGGCAGTATTAAGGTGACCAGATACATCACTTACTAGCTTTGTGGCCTTTACATAAATTATTTATCTTCTGAGGTTCAGTTTCTTTATCTGTGAAATTTCATTCTTACAGAATTAGAGTCTGTACATAGGGTATCTGTACCTATTATATAGTATGCACTCAGAAAATGGTTGCTATTATGATTATGATATCCTTATTAAAAGCATTGGTATAAAGAGTGAATAAATGTATGAATGTTTGGATCATGTATTTATTTTCTACCTTTTTCCCTGAGCTGCTAGAGCAGGATCTTCTAGTACTTCAGGAGGATATTTGCAGTCTCACAGTCCTAGAATTAATCTCATTGAAAGTTCCAAGCCTCTTATATTTAGCCCTAGATTGAATACTTGAGTGTCTCTTTATTTTTTTTTTTTGTAATTTACTTAATGTGAGGAGTTGGGCTCTTTTAATATTTTTTGTGTCAATAAATCCTTCTCATTCTATGAATGCAAATTAATATAAAAACATAAATGTTCAGTCAAATTATTAGTAATTTCAGTCTAACCATTATGAGTCCTCTAACATGTAGAATTACATTCTTTAGCAGATAACCATGGATATAAGAGCCCCCAGAGATTCAGGAAACAAAACCTAAGAGTTTATTCCCCTTACATGATATTATGCCCAGGTCACTGTTTTGCCTAATTAACTGAGTACAGGATCTTTACAATTTGGAGTTTTATGTTTCTACTTTACTTTGGAGTTTTAATGCAACCATAGATCTAGATTCTGTTTCAGAAGATAGTTCGAAATATGTTAATGTGAACCTTAGAGAAGCTTCCATTACTCATGTTCACAAAGTAACAAGCTTTTCGTTCCCTACCTCTAAACCACAATTGATGTTATCTTGACTGATCTCTCATCCATTCAGAACAATGTTCGAGCTGCTGCCCTAGCGACTGTGAATGCTTGGGCAGAACAGACTGGCATGAAGGAATGGCTGGAGGGAGAAGATCTTTCTGAAGAGCTCAAAAAGGAAAATCCTTTCTTGAGGCAAGAGGTTAGTACTACAAATATGTGCTTTACTTGTGTCTTTTATCTTCATAGAGGCTTGGACCTATGAATAAATATACATGTATGGACAGAATGAGCTTCATTATAAAATAGTTAATAAAATGAAACCAAATTCCTGGAGCTTTTGTATTCATGTGCTTCTTTTTTTTTCCTTTTACTTTTTAAACAATAAACCTTTTAAAGGACTAGTCTTTTTGTGAAATTTTCTCCTTTTTTGAGCTCTTAAATGGTATGAGAAGAGGTTTTAATCAGAACATAAAAATAGAGTTCAGTACTCAAAAATCGATCAGTGTAATCCATCATACCAACAGGCTAAAGAAGAAAAATTATATAATCATGTCAGTTGACACAAAAAAGGATTTGAGAAAAATCCAACACCTATTCATGATAAAAACTCTCAGCGAGTTAGTAAGAGAATTATCTAAATTTGATAAAGAGCATCTACAAAAAACTTCTACTGAGAGTATCGTACTTAATGGTGAAAGACTAGATGCCCTACCCCTAAGATCGGGAACACGGCAAGGATGTCCACTTTCACTGCTATTATTCAGCATAGTACTGGAAGTTCTAATCACTGCAGTATGGCAAGAGAAAGAAATGAAAGGCATACAGATTGAAAAAAGAATAAATAAAACTATCCCTAATGGCCTACATAGAAAATCCCAAAGAATCTACGGGTAAACTCCTAGAACCAATAATTGAGTTCAGTAAGATTGCAGGATACAAAATCAACACACAAAAATCAATCACATTTCCTTATAATACAGTGAGCATGTAGAAACTGGAATTAAAAACGCAGTGCCACTTACAATCACTCCAAAGAAAATGAATCCTAGATGTACACTTAACAAAGCAAATACAGAATATGTTTATGGGAAATTATAGAATGCTGATGAAAGAATTCAAGGAAGACCCAAATAGATGGAGAGGCATGCCATGTTTGTAGATTGGAAGGTTCAACATAGTAGAGATGTCAGTTCTCACCAAATTGATCTATATAGGTTTAATGTAATTCCTATGAAAATTCCAGCAAGTTTTTTTTTATAAACAAAGATAAGGTTATTATAAAATGTAAATTCTAGCTAAAACAATCTTGACAAAGAAGGAAAAAATGGAAAGAATTGCTCTACCATATATGAAGTCTTACTATGTTGCTAACGTAATCAAGACATTGTGATAATGGGGGATGGGATGGGGAGGATAGACACAGATCAGTGGAACTGAAGAGGGAACCCAGAAATAGACAAATATGATCAACTAATTTTTAACAAAGTTACCAGAGTAATTCAGTGGAGGAAGGAAGGATAGCCTTTTCAACAAACGACTGCAGCAATTGACATCCATAGACAAAAAAATAAACCTCAACCTAAACCTCACGTGTTACACAAAAATTAACTCAAAATGGATCATGGACTTAAATGTAGAACATAAAACTATAGAACTGATAAGATAACATAGGAGAAAACCTTCAGGATATACAAAAACTTCAGGCAAAGAATTCTTAGACTTGACCACAATCCATCAAAGGAAAAATTGATAAATTGGACCTCATCAAAATTAAGAACTTGTACTCTGCTAAAGACTGTGTGAAGAAGATGAAAAGAGAAGCGACAGTGGGAGAAAATATTTGCAAACTCTATATCCAATAAAAGACTATTATCAAAAATATGTAAAGAACTCTCAAAACTCAACAGTAAGAAAAAAAAAAATCTAACAAGAAAATGGGCAAAAGATATGAACAGACATTTCACTGAAGAGGATATGCAGAGGGCAAATAAGCCCATGAAAGATGTTCAACATTATTAGCCATGAGGGAAATGCAAATTAAAACTACAATGACATATCACTATGTAACTATCATAATTTCTAAAATAAAAAATAGTGATAACATCAGAAACTTGAACACTCTGCTGGTGGAAATGTAAAATGGTACAGCCACCCTGGAAAACAGTTTGGCAGTCTCTTAAAAACTCAACATGTAGTTACTATATGACCCAGCAGTTGTGATCTTGGGCATTTATTGCAGAAAAATGAAAGTTTATGTCTACACAAAAACCTATACACAAATGTTCACGGCAGCTTCATTCCTAATAGCCAAAAACTGGAAACAGCCCAGATATCCTTCAACAGATGAATGGTTAAACGAACTGTTGTATGTCCATATGTGTAATGCTATTTAGCAATAAAAGAAATGAGTCATTGATACATGCAACAATTTAGATAAATCTGCAAAGAATTATACTGAGTCACAAAAACTAATCCCAAACAGTTACATACTCGGTGATTCCATTTGTATAACCGTTTGAAATGACAAAATTTTAGAAATGGAGAACAGATTAGTGGTAACCAAGGATTAGGGAGCAGGGAAGGAGGAGGAAGGGTGTGGTTGTAAAAGGGGCAACACGAGGAATCCTTGTGATAGAACTGTTCCAAACCTTGACTGTGGCAGCAGATGTAATAACATACATGTGATAAAATTGTCTAGAACTAAATATACACACACACACAAATGAGAACAAGTAAAACTGCGGGGGCATTCTGAATATGGTCAGTGGATTGTATCAACATCAGCATCCTGGTTCTGATACTACAGTATAGTTTTGTGAAGTGCTACTGTTAGAGGAAACTGAGTAAAGAGTGCATGGGATCTCTCTGTATTATTTCTGATAACTGCATGTGAATCTACAATCATCTCAATAAAAATTTCAATTAAAAAGAAATACAGATAGGGGGCCGGCCCGGTGGCGCAGGCGGTTAAGTGCGCGCGCTCCGCTGCGGTGGCCCGGGGTTCGCTGGTTCGGATCCCGGGCGCGCACCGACGCACTGCTTGGTAAGCCATGCTGTGGCGGCGTCCCATATAAAGTGGAGGAAGATGGGCACCGATGTTAGCCCAGGGCCGTCTTCCTCAGCAAAAAAAAAAAAAAAGAGGAGGATTGGCGCATGTTAGCTCAGGGCTGATCTCCTCACAAAAAAAAAAACAAAAAAAAAACAAAAAAAAAAAAAAAAAAGAAATACAGATAGTAATGATTTTAGAGGTATGGAGAAAAACTGTCGATGTAAGACTGAAAACAGGAGTGCTGGTAGAACTTGTCTTCTGATCAAATGTGTTTTGCGTCTTCTCTAGCTGAATAGTTCCTAGAATTTACAAAAAGAAGATAAATGAAAGTTTGTCATCTTTAAAATGCATTAAGAACTATTAAAGCTTAATAATTTAATGCCCACATAAGGTCCAAAGAACTGTGTTCTTATCTAAAAGAAGATTATCCTCTTTGCATATGTTATTTAAATATAGCACAATTTTTTTATTTTATTTATTTATTTTTTTTGGTGACGAAAATCAGCCCTGAGCTAACATCCATGCCAATCCTCCTCTTTTTTTTTGCTGAGGAAGACTGGCCCTGGGCTAACATCCGTGCCCATCTTCCTCCACTTTATTATGGGACGCTGCCACAGCATGGCCTGACAAGAGGTGCATCGGTGCACATCCGGGATCCAAACCCTTGGCCGCCGCAGCGGAGCACGCGCACTTAACCGCTATGCCATGGGGCCGGCCCCAACACAATTCTTGAACAATGAAAATTATTGATTTCAAATTAGAAAGTTGTAGTGTAAGAACTAATTCAGTGTTTGGTACTGATGAAATCATTAAGCCTGAGGTCATAAATAACAATTTTCCACTTGAAGTGTGTAACTACTCTTTGTTTCTTTTGGCAGCTTCTGGGCTGGCTGGCTGAGAAACTACCGACTCTTCGTTCTACCCCCACAGACCTTATCCTTTGTGTTCCTCATCTCTACTCCTGCCTAGAGGATCGCAATGGAGATGTGCGAAAGAAGGCCCAAGATGCCTTGCCATTCTTCATGATGCATTTAGGATATGAGAAAATGGCTAAGGCTACTGGGAAACTAAAGGTACTACTTCTTGTTGCTGCTGCTGCTGTTGTTAAAAGCCATTAGAGAAATGTTGAATGTGAATTTATATAGGCAAAAGATCATATTACCTCCTAGGAGTTTCAACTTGAAATCCCAGTGAGAACAAAACTGCAATATTTAGCAGTGTAGAACTTCTAAAGAACCTGCTGACTGTGCAGAGGTGAAAACTGACCTTCTAGAATGGTAACTAATTTAGTGTGACTTCATAATGTGTGTTACTTCTCTTGCACTGTGAGCTGCATCCCTTACTTCATTGGTATTTCAAAACTAGGAGCTCAGTGGTTTGACAGCAGATCTGTTAGTAAGCACACTGTGAGTGTATCATTTATGTGGCCTCTCACTTCTTCTGTTATACTGTCTCCTAGCCAACTTCTAAAGATCAGGTGTTGGCCATGCTAGAGAAAGCCAAAGCTAACATGCCAGCCAAGCCTGCTGCACCTGCTAAAGGAACTTCCAAGCCAATGGGAGGGTCAGCTCCAGCCAAATTCCAGCCTGCCTCAGGTAACTCTATTTTGAGAGGGTTAATGGGGAAGGAAAGGCCCCAAGGGAACTCAAAAAAAAATCCAGCCTTGATTTTTTTAGCATATTTCCTCACAACTTAGATTCCAAGCTCTTCCTCCCTTTCTCCTTACCCTCCTTCCACAGACATTTGTCAAGTTTTATGCTAGGAACTGTGCTGAGGGTACAAAGATGGCTAATTTGGTTTCCAAGTCCAAAAAAGAGTTTTGGAGTAGCAGGTTGAAATACTCCAGAAAGCAAGTATTCCATCTTGTTTTTAAGGTTTCCACAACTATTTTCTGCTATTGAATATTACAGTTAGGGAATTGGAACCATCTAGCTTAATCCCCTTTATTAACAGATGAGGAAACCCATAAAAGATTAAGTGACTTGCATGAGGTCAGACAGACAGCCAGTGCCTGAACGAGCACCGAATTCCACTTACTCGCTCCCAAATGAGTTCTCCTTCCCCTACAGTAGGCAGTTTGCTGATCCATTTACTTATCTTCTTTAAGAGAAAATTCTTGATTTCTTCATCCTGATGTTAAAATTCCATCATGTATAAATAAAACGCTAACCTATAACCACTTCTCTTCTAGACTTTTGCTTAAACAAAATAATGTTATTCTGTTTAGTGGAATAGAAATTGTTAATCTATGAAGTTAGAAATTTCACATGTGTAAAATTGTTGGCATCAAAGTATATATTCAATTATAACATTTATTGGAATCTTGCTATGTAGTAAATACTGAGTATCAAAGATGACAGACCCTACCATAAGGAAGTAACAATCTAGCAAAAGGTTTTTTTAACTGCTATTTAGAAAATAGTTTTAAAACTGCAGTTGAAATGTTAGTAAAGCAGATGCAGGTTGGTTGAGTTAATTTCTTGAAGTTATGCTTAAAGAGGAATTCAGGAAGAAAAAGGTTAGGGAAAAAATCTAACTGAAAACACTTTATAAATTGATACATTAAAACTGCAGGCTGTCTCATCATTGTATATTTAACCTGCCCAGAATAAAGTGATATTTGTTAGAGTTTATATTTATAGTATGTACATGCTTTTTTTCTCAAAGCACCTGTTGAAGATTCTCTTTCCAATACTGTGGAACCCAAGCAAGATCCAAAAAAGGCCAAAGCTCTAGGAGTTTCCTCTAAAGCAAAGGTAGGTTAATGTTTCATCCTTAGACACAGAATTGCTTTTTTTTTTTTTATTTTATTTTATTTACTTTTTCCCCCTAAAGCCCCAGTAGATAGTTGTACGTCATAGCTGCACATCCTTCTAGTTGCTGTATGTGGGACACGGCCTCAGCATGGCCGGAGAAGTGGTGGTGCGCCGGTGCACGCCCCGGATCCGAACCCGGGCAGCCAGCAGCGGAGCACACACTTAACCGCTAAGCCACGGGGCCGGCCCCAGAATTGCTTTTAAGTGTGTTTTATACACTGAGTCATGCCGTTAGGAAAGATCATATTATATATGAAACAACGTTACTACTCTTGATAGTATCAAATTATAAAGTATTTATTTATACAAGTTTCTGTGGCTCGTTATTAATAAGTCCTCAAAACAGAGACAGCCTGCTCTCAAGAGGCGCTGCCATGGTTTCTGTCATGCAGATCTTTGGGGAAGGTTTGCGGTAGTGAAGAGAGAAGGGAATCATATGTAGCTCTGGCAGAAGAATCTTTTAGGCTGATTTTGATTTGAGAGAAGGAGGGTAATCAACTTCTTTCATGTTTGGCACAGTTAAGTCATCATACCAGAAGGTGTTCTGGTGAGTCTACAAGGAAATACCTTCTGTCCCCACACAGTGGGACTTATTTTGATGCATCACCAATCCTTTTAGCATCCATACAGAGTTGAACATTTAAAGAAACCTGGGTATTTTTTCATGTAAGTTTTTGAATCACAACAGATTGTCCTCAGTTTCTATATTAGGATTTAGAGCTTCTCACTGTATTCAGAGTATTCATTATTTAATACTTACAAAAGGAAAATTACAGAACTGTGCAATCAGTAGTAAATCTAATAGTAAATATAAATAGAGGAAACTACTTCATTAACTGTATGTAACTGATGAAAAAAAAGTCAGACTAGGAACCATTTTATTACCCAGTGCATTTATTATTACATGCTCATTATAGAATGGCGCTGTGTGGCCACTTGTCTGAATATTATAGTTATTTGTTTTCCTTCCCTATGCATAGGTCCTTTAACT